>NC_084507.1:7828160-8531602 GCF_024500385.1 Phyllopteryx taeniolatus | reverse complement strand
ATTTGATTCCTGCAACGCGGCTATTTTTTGTGTATTTAACCAACCATTAAAGCTGTGTTCAGTTATCCCTGTCTCTAAATATTAGATTTTATCAGGATCCTGTTTTTTTTTTTTTTTTTTTTTTTTTTTTTTTAATTTACTTTAATGAACTTCCAACCTTTACACTGCAGTGTATCCCTGTTTTTTATTTTACTACTTCCTTTCCCCATTTGAAAGAATTTGGTTCAGTGTAATACTACCTAGGGTAGTCTAGAACACTGTTTCTTTTCGGTAGGACGGTGATTCAAATTTACTTTCTGTGGTAATTCTCACTTCAACTCTTTCGAGTGGAGAATTCTTGCCTTTGCATCCACAAAAGTCCACAGTTTACTTTCCCACTGTTTTGGTATGGAATGAAAAACCTAGTGGTTTCCCATTTACACTCTCATTCAAACAGTTTTCATTCACACTGGCTCGTCAGAGGACTCCGCTGTCCTATACGGAATTTAACTACGTCTGTCAACAGCTCGTTAGAGGACTCCGCCATCCTATACGGAATTTAACTACGACGCCACGAAACTTTTCTAGTTTCTTTATTTTACCCGCCATTGACTAGTATTCACAGGGTTTATTAAACACGGAATTTAAGTACGTACAGGACTCTGTCGTCCTCGCGGAATTTGTCGGACTGCGCCGTCCTTTTTCCTAAAAAAATGTAAAATTTAACTCACCAAAATCGTCTTCAATCCTGTGGATTGTCGTCAACCTTCAGATCCCAGTTGAGGAGAACGAAGACCAGTCCCGTAAAGGGTCTTACTTGCCGTGGCCACGGTCTCTTAACAGGAAGTCGGCTCCACAACTGGAATCCTCGGGTGTGTTGACATCCGGCTCGAAGGACCAATTTAATGTTGGATTTATCTTACCCAACATTATAAAAAATAGACACAAAAGGAATGAAGACGCTGGTTTCTTTTTCTCATGAGGAGGGCGTATGGGAGATTGTTCAGATTACAGCCTCTCAACACGCTCTAAACAATCTCTCCTGTCGCTCCTGCATTTATTTGAAAATAGGGAGGTTTCTAAGTTTACAAGACATAACGTACTAAGCTACAAGACACAACACACTAAGGATAGGGTTTCAAGGTGAAAACATGGGACCAACACCTGCCACGTCCTTCTCTCTGATGATTCCTGCTTAGTCATCTTCTTGAAGGCGAGACATCTCCCTTTCTCAAAATCGTCCATAATACTAATGCAAGCTAAGCAAATAAATGATAACTTCTACAATATATTTAACACTCATCCACCCCCGGGGCTTTACCACAGAGGAGCTTTTTAACCACCTCGGTGACCTCAACCCCAGAGATGGGAGAGCCCCCCTCAGAGACCCCAGATTCTGCTTCCTCATGGGAAGGCGTGTCACTGGAATTGAGGAGGTCTTCGAAGTATTCTCCCCACCGTCTCACAACGTCCGGAGTCGAGGTCAGCAGCGCCCCATCCCCACTATACACAGTGTTGATGGTGCACTGCTTCCCCCTCCTGAGACGCCGGAGGTGGTCCATAATTTCCTCAAAACCATCCGGAAGTCTTTCTCTATGGCCTCACCGAACTCCTCCAATGCGTTTTTGCGTCAGGGACCACCAAAGCTGCTTTCCGCTTGGCCAGCCGGTACCCATCAGCTGCCTCAGGAGTCACACAGGCCAAAAACGCCCCATAGGACTCCTTCTTTAGCTTGATGGCATCCCTCACCGTTGGTGTCCACGAACGGGTTCAGGGATTGCTGCCACGACAGCCACCTACCACCTTACGGCCACAGCACCAGTCAGCCGGCTCAGCAATGGAGTCACGGAACATGGTCCATTCAGACTCAATGTCCCCAGCCTCCCCCGGAACATGAGCAAAGTTCTGTCGGAGTTGGGAGTTGAAAGTCCTTCTGACAGGGGATTCTGCCAGATGTTCCCATCAGACCCTCACAATACGTTTAGGCCTGCCACGTCGGACTGGCATCTTCCCCCACCATCGGAGCCAACTCACCACCAGGTGATGATCAGTTGACAGCTCCGCCCCTCTCTTCACCCAAGTGTCCAATACGTGTCCGCAAGTCCAATGACACGACCACAAAGTCAATCATCGAACTGCGATCTAGGGTGTCCTGGTGCCAAGTGCACATGTGGACACCCTTATGATTGAACATTGTGTTTGTTATGGACAATCCGTGGTGAGCACAGAAGTCCAATAACAGAACACCACTCGGGTTCTGATCGGGGGGGGCGTTACTCCCAATCAGGCCCCTCCAGGTCTCACTGTCATTGCCCACGTGACCATTGAAGTCCCCCAGCAGAAAGATGGAGTCCCGAGCACTCTCCAGCACCCCCTCCAAGGACTCCACAAAGGGTGGGTACTCTGAACTGCTGTTTGGTGCCTAAGCACAAACAACAGTCAGGACCCGTCCCCCCACCCGAAGGCAGATGGAGGCTCCCGTCTCATCCACTGAGGTGAACCCCAACATACAGGCACCGACTCAGGTGTCAATAATTCTACTCACACCTGCTTGGCGCCTCTCACCGTGGGCAACTCCAGAGTGGAAGAGAGTCCAACCCCTCTTAAGAGGACTGGTACCAGAGCCCAAGCCGTGTGTGGAGGCGAGCCCGACTATATCTAGTCGGAACCTCTCGACCTCACACACCAGCTCGGGCTCCTTCCTTGCCAAAGAGGTGACATTCCACGTCCCTATAGCCAGCTTCTGTAGCCGGGGATCGGTCCCTGCCTTCGGCCAATGGTCGGGCCCCATGGGTGCAGGACGATTTTCCAGGTGCTCGCCTTAGAGTCCCACTTCCAGACCTGGCTCCAGAGGGGGGACCCGGTGACTCTCATCCTGTCAAGGGAAACCGAAATCCATATGTATTTTTCATCATAGGGGTCTTTTAGCCGTGCTTTGTCTGATCCCTCACCTAGGACCTGTTTGGCATTGGTGACCCTACCACGGGGGTGAAGCCCCAGACAACTTGGCTCCTAGGATCATTGGGACACACAAACCCCTCCACCACGATAAGGTGACTGCTCCAGGAGGGGATTTTGCAGGCCATAAAGGTTTTAAACTGAATGTCACACACTAATCATCTACTAAACTCAAATCACCTGCACAGGCTTCCACAGGTGTCATTAAATTGCTTCAGTTTGGTTCAATTGTCTCATTTGGGTTCAATATGGGATGAGTGTAGGCTTGACAACTGGCCAGAAGACCATCATTGATACCCTCCATAGGATGGGTAAGCCATAAAACTTCATAGCTAAGGAGGCTGGCTGTTCACAGAGTGCTGTGTCCAAGCATATCACTGGAAAGTCTAGTGGAAGGACAAAATGTGGCAGGAGAAGATGGACCAGCAAAAGAGATGACCGTGGGCTTGAGTAGATTATCAGAGTGGAATGAGGCGGGAGTCACAGTTTCAAAAACTACCACATTCAGACGCATCTGGAAGATGGGTTACCACTGTTGGGTTCCTCGGGTCAAGCCACTTCTGAGCCTGAGCCAACGTAGGAAGCGTCTCAACTGGGCTAGTTAGTTATGTCGTCTAGCGAGCTAGTGCTAGCACTAATGTTTGTATGTAAACAAGCCTTCGTTCTTTTGAATCATGCTTTAAGGCTTCGGTAAACATTGGTTCATGCATGTGAATAATGTTGACAACAGCGATCAAGTATGTTGACAACGGCAAGCACTGGAGGCGAAGCGCCGGTCAAAATATACAATCCTATTTGTTGACGTCGAGGTGCGCTGTCGGAGAGTTGTCGTTGATATGTCACACTACATGGAAGATATCCTGAAAAATCAAACATACTAGACTTTTCATTTTGCCGTCGCAGAACTATCATTGGACCAAATTGTTCGTCATGAATTATGTCACACTGCAAGAAGTTTTGTCGTCGGACCAATATCGGGGCTAAAATCGTGATCTAAGCATTAATTATAAAGTTAATTGATTAACTCGGTCTTATGTCTTGGCATAATGTAGGGACTTATAGTATGTCTGTATGATCAGTAGCGGTGATACATGTACAGTATGTTGTAAAATATAATATTCTACTTTCATTTAAAACTTGTTACAGCCAGTAACTTCCCATTTAGTTCATTCAATAATTGTTGTCCACGTCGTCTGTTCCAACTCCACCCTGCTTCTACATGCTGCTCAGGCATGGGCCTTGGAGTCTGAGCTTGCTGCTATAGCAACCACTCACAAGGACAAGAGATGAGCGGGAGAGGGTGGGAGAGGAGGCTGACGTAGCATCAGTATGTGGCAGTAAGATGACAATGCTCCCTCTCATTGGCTGTTAGAATTGGCTCACCCTGCCCACTCCACTGCGTCATCAGTTCTGCTGCAAAACCCGTGACTGCTGCTGCTGTTCTCTCACACTCTGCATCATTGGATTTATTGAGTCACAGTCAAAGATGCAGTGGTCCACGTGCAGAGCTAATGCTGGGACTGAGCAAGGGATGCTACAAAAGAGAAGGTGGTTATCCTGAATTAACTGTAAGACAAGATGCTGATTTGTAGGCAGACCGGACGAGATAGAAAGAGAAAGCAATTGATGGATGGGGACAACAGAAAATATTGACACATCTCCAGTGACTTTGGGAAACTGAACAGCGACCAAAAAGATGGCATGACTAGATAGAAAAGCGGACACAGATTAAAGGATGCTAACGCCTATTTCTAAAACAATGGAGTATTAATGTGAGACTTCAAGACAACTGGTTGACACAGTTAACAGATCAGGGAATTGTTTGGAAGCATGGCACCAGAAACAATATGAAGCATACTACCCTGACAGCAAGCTGCTAATGAGTGTGGGACCAAAAGGACCTGGGATAAAATTGGAGCAATTCTTTTGTGGGCAAAACACTGCCAACGGGTTACCGCAAACTATTCTGGGATAGCAGAACTGGACCTTTTATTGCCGGACAGATACAGTACCATTGGAGGATATAAGACCCTAGTGACAGCTGGTCATCTCGGCGCATGCTGGGGCGTCTGACTGACCAGAGATATTGGAGACAATATAATACAACTGTGTGTCTGAGCAGTGAGAATGAAGAGAAGAGGCCAGAGGTTTGTGAAGGCAGACTACTATGAACTGGACTGGTACTATGAAGAGTGTTCTGATGGTAAGACAGTCTTTTGTATTATATGTGACATGTTCTCAAACTGCAAGCCGGACGAATGTTATTGGAAATTCACAGGTGGTGAGACAAAAAAAACAAACCCCAAAAAAACCATCAAATACTTTGTGTCAGGTAATGTAGTAGAGTAGTAAAGTGGAGAATAGTTGCCAGCTAGCTTTTTCTTTTATTTTGAGTTATCATACTAAGACAAAGATAATTAATTCAGAAGGGATGGCCTCTGTGTAACCTCTTCTGCATGTGTCATAACGCAGTTTGAGAACTACGTCCTCTGACTTTGTATATACAGTAGAGAGGTAAGAGGGAAAGAGAGGCACAGACCAGGATTGTCTATCTGTTAAGACAAAATTTTTTTTTTGGGGGGGGATAATGTATTATACTCATAATTGTGTAAACGGGATATGTTAACTTTTAACACAGGCAGCAAAATTTGTATTAAGACTGTTTTTCCCTCATAGAGGTAGGCAGCTGAGTCACGGTGGGCTATCGTGGGCAACTCTTGGCAATCTGTGGGCATACTGCACTAAGTTTCTTAACATACATACTGTATCCCTTTGTGTCAACTGCCAACACTCACATAGACATAGCAGTAAGAGTGGTTGGAAAAACTATACTTAACCTCGTTTTAATTGTTCTACAAATTGATACACAGAAGAACTTCATGCTTGATTGACTTTACCTCGTCATGTAACCTGTGACGAAAGGCTGTGGGTTGGTGATACCAATGGTTGGTCTATTAGTCCACCCTTTGCCTGCATGATCATACACTCTTGTACGTGTGCTTCATCACTCCTTAAGACGATTGTTTCAATTACTTCCACTATGTAATCCATTCATTTTGATATAATCAGTTTTGTTGACATTTTTGCCAAGATTGTATTTTTTGTTCATTTCTTGATCCAGGCAGTAATTTTGATTCGCCCCCCACCGCCAAGAGGAACATAGGGTTAAGGAGAATCACAATGTTGCATGTATGTCACTGTAAAAAAGCTGTTACATAACTACTGGAAGTACTGTAGCTTTTGCTCTCCTAAATGTGAGCAGTTTAATATTATTCAGTTGAGGCCACCAGTGGGAATGAGTGGGCCAAACAAATACGCTCAGGAGGGATATTGATCTGTTACTTAAACATACAATTTCATATGCTGATGTGGTTAAACACTGAAATGATGTGCAGTTTTATTTATTTTGTGTGTGCAAAATACACACACAGGACTAGAAAGGACTAGCTGTTAGTCTGAGCTATAAAAGGAAGGGATGTTTAAGTAGGTTGGCTTATATTTAGTCTTATGATTTGCATACTACTCTGAGATACACTATAGCAACCCGCCAACTGTTTTATGGCACTTGGTTCTCATCTCAAATAAATTGAAGTATTAGTATAAATGAAGTATTGATTGCATTCAAACAAAGTTGAAAGATTTGGTTTTGGCTGACAAAGAATGAGCCAGTCCCTGGAGTTAAATGTGGCTTATTTGCCGGTTTAAGTATCCAACTAACTAAAAACATGTTTGTATAAGTCTGCATAGTAACATCTTATGTATGTAATGTCTTTAATGTGGGGTTACTGCATTAATACATTACATCCATACATTAATCTGAATATGATTCTGGTACAAACTTGAAAATTAACCACTTTTGATTAATAATGTCAGGGTAGAATTTCACAGCCTGTATCTACATACCCACTAAAAATGAATTGGTTTATCCTTGGCCAATGGCCCACCAATCCACGAAGTTTGGAATCAATCAGTTTAGGGTTTTTTCTTGTTTCTGCTTTCAAATAAATAAAAAACAACAATTCTGCATCTGAACAAATAATTATATTTTAATTCTTGCGTTGATGTATGTTAATATATAAAGTTGTGGGAGGTGCGTATAATTCTTCTGGGGGTATGGTGAAAAAATATAACTTCTAGTAGATTTAATCACGGTTTTTGGGTATTTGTCTATAATACTGGATGTAGTGGTGGTATTTATGAAGCAATCTCTTAACCGAAAATTAGGCCTGTGACTGACAAACCAGAAATACTGGAATGAACTAGTGAAAAGAGAATAATTACTTTAATCATTATTTTTATTTACTGTACACAGGTTGACAAAATTATTGGTACCCCTCTGTTAATCAAAGAATAACCCATAATGGTCACTAAAATAACTTAAAACTAACACAAGTAGTAGTAATAAAAAAAAGACAAATTAACCAATGAAAATCAGACTTTGCTTTTCAAATCAAATCGTTTATTTAACCAAATAAGCATCATTGAGATTAAAACCTTTACGAGAGTGATGTGGTCAAGCAAGGCAGCCAAAAGACAGAGTTACAACACATTACAACAGGCAAAAGAACAGCAGTCACAACAAGTAACAGGCAAGTTGTCAGACACAGTTGCACCATCTGAAAGAGCTGTTTTTGAAATCTTTTAGAATAGTTTTAAATTATCCTAGAGTAACTAATCCTTGCAATTTGAGGTGTTTTTGTAGCTTGTTCCAGGCCAAAGGACCAGCATAGCTAAATGCCCTCTTCCCTAATTCAGTTCACACTCTGGGGACAACCGTCTGAAAGAGATCTTGGGATTGAATGATGCTTTAATTGCAGTTCAACAGAATCATTGAAAGAAACAAAGTAATGAAAGGGGCCTGGACAAAAATTGTTAAAAAAAATAAAAAAATAAAAAAAATAAAAAAAATTGGAAACAATTTGTCCATAGGGACGTTTAACGAAGGTTTATCCTCTAATTGGCATCACAGATGTCTTCAAACGTGATCAATGAGTCTGCATATATAAAGGGTTACGAGTAGTCAAAGTGCTGTTTGGAGACATGGTGTGTAAAACACTGAACATGGACCACAGAAAGTGAAGGAGAGCGTTGTCTCTAGGGTTGGGCATCGAGAATCGAGAACCGGTTGAAAATGGGAATAACATTCCGGTTCTCCCGGAATCGTTCAAATTTAAAAATTTCACCTCCCAGTTTTGATGCCTACAGTCTGCCGACCCCGAAGAAAACCAACAAGGAAGCAGCGAAAACCGACGAAGAAAAACGCACACTAAGACGTGCTTGTGCCCAACACTCGGAATAAGATTATGTTGTGCAAATGGGGCTTTCAGGATGTGTAGAAGTCTGACGTGCTCCCTCCCGCTCCGAGCCTCAGCCTACACCACGCAAAAGTTAAGTGAAGTCAACTCTGTCAATTGGGTGAGTGTGAAACAATAAAATAGGCCGATGCCAACATTGAGGCAGCTAACAAGTTAAACGGTGGGTTGAACTCTTTCACTGATGGTTTTTAGCATTTAGTTTAATTTTCAAACCAACGTAAGAGCTGATGACAGAAAAGATAAAATAAAATATATCTATATATATATATATAACTTATTTTACCATACTGGAAACAAAGATTTTGGCCACAATGCAATGTCTGATTTTCATCCATCAATTTTCCATATCGCTTATCCTCACTAGGGGCGTGCTGGAGCCTATCCAAGCTGTCTTTGGGCGAGAGGCGGGGCTTACACCCTGAACTGGTCGCCAGCCAATCGCAGGGCACATATAAACAAACAACCATTCACATTCACACCTACGGGCAATTTAGTCTTCAATCAACCCACCAAGCATGTTTTTGGGATGTGGGAGGAAACTGGAGTACCCGGAGAAAACCCACGCAGGCACGGTGAGAACATGCAAACTCCACACAGGCGAGGCCGGATTTGTACCTGGGTCCTAAGAACTGTGAGGCAGATGTGATAACCGTGCTGTCTAGTTAATTTTCAGTAAATTTTTATTTTTGTTTTAATTTAGTTATTTCAGTGACCATTATAGGGTTTCTTTCACTAACAGATGGGTACTCACAATTATGTCCACATGTGTATGTCCAAATTACCATGACAAGGTTGGGTCATGCTAATGAAATAAGAGTCTGTATGCACATGAAAAAAGAGAGACTTTGGATACAAAAGTGATAGTAAATGACAAGAAAGACAAATGGCAAGGTGAATCACTGCAAATTGTGCTGCACGCTTTTGTTGCATGCACCATTCCATCTATACGCCAATGGGTTGAGTTACTCAAGCGTGGGGGAGCTCACTAAGCCGGTGTCAGTTTGTAGAGTAATTTCAGCAATTAACAGGTGCTAATGAGCAGAAAGTTGGGCTCCTTGTATGCGACCAACCTTCATTCATCAAGTACACTATGTGCTTTGACATGCAGCAAAACCTCAACCACTAAAGACTATGTATTGCCCCACCCTGGAAAAAGGTGTCACCAGAAAGACTGAAAAGGACTGTACCAAGTAACTCACTTCAGGGGGGTTAAAGAATTATATTTCACACACCTCAGAAACTTTACCTCTCAGGTTAACTTCTCTTGTCTCGGGAGCTGAAATGTTGTTGGTGCTTTTGAACACTCAAACATTTGGAAAGATGTAATGATAAATTGTTTTAAATTCTTTTAACCTTTTAGATCTGATAGCTGGCTGAAAAAAAATCCCCTTCTGTGTGCTAGTTTACCCTCACCTGAGAACAGCTTGGGTCATTGACTGACTAATCACAGAGGAGGGGAGGAGTCGGGTTGTCCGAATGTCACTGACACACATACAAACACACACACGCAGACCAGAGGGCACAAATGACAGGCAAAAGAGCTCACATAGCTCACGTTTTTATTTTATTTATTTATTTTTTACTTGCTGGGCCAACCTTTTCAACCATAGTGCCCACACTTCAGGAATTAATAAATGAATGCTCCTTTTTTATGTTAACCCTGGAGTTGTAATGGATTCGGCACAAACAATTGTTTGTATATTAACAAGTAAAATGTCTTCAACACAGTTACGTGCCATGGAATTGCACCTGCAGCCATTGTGGTTCAGCAGTTAGCCTCTGCTGTACTTGAGTGGAGGATGGCACTTCTCCCATTTACTGGTTCTGATGACAGACCGGACTGGCGGCAAGAGAATGATACAGAATTTGTTTATCTGCCTGGGCAAGGACAAGAGGAGGAAATGATATATGTTCGTCTTGCAAGTAAGAGGGAGCAAGAAGAGGTGGATGAAATGGATGAAGAGCAAGTTCTTTCTGAAGGTAGTCTGTTCTAGAATTGAGATTAAATGCTCATTGATGATTATGACCTGGGATATTTGTAGCTGAGAAGGGATGCTAATTTTAATTTGTGTTAAAGAAACTTTTCAATGTCTGTGTCTTCTGCGGGTGCTACTGTATGGGCAAAGTGCATTGTATCATATTTGATTTGCATTTATCCCACTTTCTGGCACATCAAACTGCTGGGTTCAAATGTGTTTTGGGCATGTTAACCCACTTGACAGTGTGCTACAATTTGTGTTGTGCCAGAAATTCTGAAAGTGGTTGGAAAGAATATTTGTTTTATTAGCTAAGCACGCCATGAGCAGTAAATTGAGTAAGTCTGACTTTAGCACACCAGTGACCTAAATCAGCATATTAATGGTATTTCTTCTTTTTGCTTAGTGTATGACCGTACGTACAGTGGTAATATGAAATGTGGTGTATAACCAGTGTCTGTATTTTGTAGGCACACTGTTATGAACGTTATCCTTCATGGGCAATCAGTAAATTGACCCGGGCGATATTTTGTTTTATGACTTGCTTTCTGGCTGTGCATATGTGTTTGTGCACCATTGTGTTGGTTGTCTTGGTGTTCGTTTTCCTTGAACCTACTGTATAGGCTACTGTCTGTTGCTCAGTCGCAGTATTATTAGATCACCTCAACTCTAAACTTTTCATTGTGTTTGGCCTGCACTTTTAAAGTAGTCAGCCGAGCTAAAAAGTTTACTTTAGGCTTTAATTCCATAGTAACAGAAAACAAGCTTGTCAACCACAGCAAACAAAGTGCGAGTATTGTTGAAGTTCTTACTGATGATTTCAGAAAAGTGTTGCTGTCTAGCCCTCTTGGTTAATCTTACAAAGACTGTCTGTAGAGGTCATCGTCAAGTTGGAGTTTAGTTTTTCTCCAATTATGTTCTCTTTGATTTCGAGGTCTTTACCATCATTGTGCTCTTCCACGGTGTTCTAGGTCACATCAAGATTGTCTTAATTTTAATAGGAGTGACAGCATTCATGACATTTGAGATTTTTCCAGGTGAAATTATCCAAAAGTTCATCAACTGTCTCAGCATTCACAGTATGTGGCACAGCTATGGTCTCTGTAAATTTAGTGGCGGCACTCTCATTTATATACCTTTTCTTAATAGACATAGAGGTTGTCTGAACTTTTGGAAGAATCTGTAATTCAAAAAATAAACAAAAATGGTCAGAAATAGCCATATCCTTCATGTCAACTGATAGAATTTCAACATCCTTAGAGATGACCAGGTCTAAGATGTGACCTTGAGTGTGGGTTGGACTCTTAACACATTCAGTGCCACTGACTGCTTTAGAAGTGAAGTTATCCATGTTAACTGGGAGGGCTGGCACTGAATGAGTTAATATGTTGAGAGAGGGCAAATGTGTTGAGTACAGCAGAGAGTTCTTGAGAGTTCCCCCACACACACACACACACACACACACACACACACACACACACATTATTGTCAACATGAATGTTAGTCTCCCGTTATGACAAAATAGTTGTAGTCAGTACAAACAACTGACAGCAGTTCTGAAAAATCCTCCATAAATTTTCTATTGTATCTTGGTCTATAAATTATGAAAACAATAACCTGTGGGTCACCTTAAACAAAAAAAAAGAGCTATTCAAAAGTGCTAAAATCACATAGTATAATTTCTTTACACTGAAATAATGACTTAAAAATAACAGCAATACCACTGCATTTTCCCCCTATTCGACACTTGTTTATAAAATTAAAATTTGTTGGTGTTGCCTCATTTAACATGGTATTACAGCTACTTTTTGTTAACCACGTTTCATTTCGGAGCATAAAGTCCAGATCATAGGTTGTAATGATGTCATTAATCAACATTGATTTATTAACCAGTGACCTGATATTGAAGAGAGCTACTCTCGCAGACATAACTGGAGACAATAGTTTGATAGACATTTTATCCTCACTAAGTTTGTCGTTCTACTTTTTTGTGCCATATTTCTTTGATCAACTTTCTATTACTTGTAATTACAGGGATGAAAATGCCTGATCTCCATCGGGGTCTGACTTATTCTGGAAAAGACCACGCAACTAGATTTGCAGATAGGATTCTTCATGGGTGGAGGACGGCCCTTCGCATCTTAGTGGACGGTGGTTTCAGGCAAGGGGGGATCGGAGGAACATCTTGGCGTGGTGTGGGCTGGAGTCCAATATTGACAATAGCCTTCACCCTGTCCGTCAGACCTAACATGGTATTTAGGCTATTAGAGAGTGAATTTTGCGTTGGGCTTTGCTCCAATGGGGCAAGAAGGGGTGTAGGAGATTCAAAGTGCTGGCTCATCTCATTTGTCATTCGTTCCTCCGATTGGTTGAGTGACGCTGATGAATCCATCAGCGCCTTGTGTCGCCTTTTCTCTTGTTCCTCCGATTGTTTAGGAACAACTGCATCTTTTTGTCCTTCAGGCGTCTCATCAAGGCCAGTGTTTTCCTTCCGGGCCGCTGAATGATGTACACAGTAAAAAATGTTGGCAGCCAACACCTTGTCTATTTAGACAGAAACCGTCTGCCTTGTAAAGACGCTCCCAAAATACGAAAAAATGAAATTCACGGATAGTGCAGTACACAGTTCTTTGAGCCACTTAATTGACTGAGCCTACTGAAACGTTCATCTCCAAATTGTACCGCTGGGAGAGGTCCAGTTATGAAAACCTCAGTATCCAAACATTGCACTTTTGTTTGATCAATGAAATCTCACTTTAGTACCTCTGATTGCATCTTGACAAGATCCAGGGCCCCTGTGTGTATTATGACAGATTTCACAGTTGGGTACTCATTAGTGATCTCCAGGATTTTTTTTTTTATTTATTTTTTTTTTTTTTAGTGATACCAGACACCATGTCATTGGTAAAACACAGTACTTGGGTGTTCTTCTCACTGCAAATATGTTTCACATCCTTGACAGCGCCATCACCAACTGCTAAGGTTTGGGGTGCCATTTTTGTCTTGTATGATTTAGTTTCATACCATTCAGTGGTGGTGGAGGATGAGCATTCTTGGCCAGGGTCTTGTAAAAGTGACTCAAATCTATTTGTAAATCTGATGTCAAAGTTTTGCACTGACTCATGTCATCTTTTCTTGTCCTTCGCTGTAACGACCGTCCACAGCCGCTCACGTGTTGAAGCAGCACGTAATGCAGGCCAGCAGGATTCCTTGGTAATCTGCTAGTGTTGTGTCCTCCCTTTTAGATGTTGTCCCATATCTTTGGGCTGTGCTCCCAGTAAATTTCAGGGAGAACTGCTGGATGATCCGTTACCCTTTCCACAGTCCAAATTCGTCCTCTTTGTTGCACTGTCTGTTAGCACACTTCTGCTCACCATTTTGAGACATCAATAGAGTGGTTTCATTCCCCAACTTCCATTTACATCCACTGCAAGATGACGGATTTTTGTTTTGATGACCGACACCCTCTGTAGCAGTCCATGATCGTCCTCAGCGGGGCAGAGAGGCATCTTGTTGCTGGTCTCGTTGCCAATAGCAGGCCTGTGCTAATTAGCAGGCCACGCTCACGTGTAAGGGGGTAAAACAATATATATATTGGAATATGGCAACAACTCACTGAATCTACAAAAAAAAGTACATTCCCACAAGTTTAAAAATATCCAGGAGTCGCTTCTTCCAATTTCCTTGGAAGAAAAAAACAAGATTATTAGCATGAAAAAATGCAAGGAAAGCGAGCAGAAAAGTTTGTGCACTGTACAAGAGCCATTATTTACAGTTGTGATATTATACAAATTCCACTTCATCACCTTGTTAACTTGGAAGTTTTTGTATTTGTTCATTTGTTTTCAAACAAAATGTCTTCAGTACTGTCCTTGTGTTGAAAGACAGGAGCTCACCTGTGGCACACAAGGAAATGAAAATATTTTATTTGCATTGTCCACCTGTTTTGCATTTTTAAAATGGGTCAACAACCTGGTATACAATATACTGTACTGGATTTCCCTTTTAAAGTAAATGAAATACTCTAGGTGTGTGCCTCCTGGCGCTGTGCAGTATTGTGCTATTATACATCCATAGCAGGATGTCACACACCTTGAATATGTTGGAGAGATTTTTCAACTTATTACGCAAGAATACTTGGATAGATACATTGATGGTTTGACACACTGACAGAATTCAACTTTTATTTTTGGGAAAACTTAATAGAACACTGTAATCTTAATCAGTCAGTGGTTATGCTTGAGTCCCTTAGTATTGTGTTACAGATCACTAGTTAAGACAGTAGTATCAAAATCTGAAATCCATCCATCCATTTTCTGTACCGCTTATCGTCACTTGGGCGTGCCTATCCCAGCTGACTCTCGGCGAGAGGCAGGGTAAATCCTGTACTGGTCGCCAGCCAATCGCAGGGCACATATAAACAAACAACCGTTCGCACTCACATTCATACCTACGGGTAATTTAGTCTTTAGTTAACCTACCGTGCATGCTTTTGGGATGTAGGAGGAAACCGGAGTACCCGGAGAAAACCCCCGCAGGCACGAGGAGAACATGCAAACTCTACACAGGCGAGGCCGGATTTGAACCTGGGTCCTCAGAACTGAGAGGCAGATGTGCTAACCAGTCGTTCACCATGCCGCCAAAATATGAAATATCGCCTAAATTAATTGATATACACTCATTTGTTCAAAGACTACAGACACTTTTCAAAAGCATTGTTAAAATAAATTTAAAAGGATTATTAACACATAGATGCTGTTTATATTTGTTCCTCTGAATGTCACTGGACATAAGGTGAAGGAGCAGTGGTTAGTCATAATTGTGGTTGAAAACATATACAACCCTTCCATCCATCCATTTTCTGAGCCGCGTCTCCTCACTAGTCGCGGGCGTGCTGGCCTATCCCAGCTATCATCAGGCACATACAAACAAACAACCATTCGCGCTCACATTCATACCTATGGGCAATTTAGAGTCATCAATTAACCTACCATGCATGTTTTTTGGGATGTGGGAAGAAACCGTAGTGCCCGGAGAAAACCCACACAGGCACGGGGAGAACATGCAAACTCCACACAGGCGGGGCCGGGGATTGAACCCCGGACCTCAGAATTGTGAGGCAGACGTTCTAACCAGTCGTCCACCGTGCCGCCACATATGCAACCAGTACATGTAAACCTTTCCTTGTTTGCGCAGTGCTGTGTGCTGATAGAGTTGGACAGATGACGAAGACCTACAGTGACATTGACGCCGTCACTCGACTGCTGGAAGAGGTGAGAGACTTTCATTTGCTTGATATTCAAATTAAATTGATCCACGTCAATAACTCTGTGACCAAGTTCAAAAGTATGATAATTCAGATGGATTAAAAGAATGTCCTTAAATGAACAGTGTACAGATGACAAGAAAAAGTGGCCTTTCTCTAAAGGGTTGGTTTGAGAACGTTCTAATCAGTGTTATTGTTTTTTTGGCAGTCATATTATTAATCATTAAGCCAAGGAGGGTTGCATAACTACATAATCAGGGAGTGTTGACAAGATCTTGTCCTATCAGCTTTTCTTAATAGTTGTCATTTGGAATTCATAAAAAAAAAAAAAATGTTACGTGTCCAAGCATTATCTGTGGTTGCTTTAACTTGTAACTTTCTTTCATTTCCCTGAGGGAACGATCCCAAGTGAATAATAAAGTACTATCTATATATCTAATTCTTTGTTGTTTGATGTTGGATCCTATGCAGAAAGAGCGTGACTTGGAATTAGCGGCTCGCATTGGTCAGTCATTGCTAAAGAAAAACAAGGCCTTGAGTGAGCGAAACGAACTACTGGAGGAGCAAGTTGAGCACATACGAGAGGAGGTAGGAGTGGGATCTTACAATGTATCAAGCTCTTTATCGTTATCAGCATACTTGTCATTTTTTAAAGTACTTAGTGGATTCCATACACAGCTCTCAAACTACAAATTTATAGAATAGTTGCTGATTCAACGATATTCTTCAGAAAGCAATGGTGGGATTTGTTACAACACACAAGCTCTCCCCTACTTTTACACAACTAGGTATCCCAGTTGCGCCATGATGTGTCCATGAAAGATGAGCTGTTGCAGTTCTATACCAATGCTGCTGAGGAAAGTGAGGGGGAGTCGACCACTTCCACACCGTGAGGCTCTTTTTATTTTATTGCCTTTTCTCTGCTCGTCTTCTATCACATCTCATGTCTTCCTCCTAATGGAAGACATTGCTATGTACTTGTACAAAATAATGAATGCACCGAAATACACATGGCGGCACGGTGGACGACTGGTTAGAGCGTCAGCCTCACAGTTCTGAGGACCGGGGTTCAATCCCCCCGGCCCCGCCTGTGTGGAGTTTGCATGTTCTCCCCGTCCCTGCGTGGGTTTTCTCCGGGCACTCCGGTTTCCTCCCACATCCCAAAAACATGCACGTTAATTGAAAACTCTGAATTGCCCATAGGTGTGAATGTGAGTGCGAATGGTTGTTTGTTTGTATGTGCCCCTGCGATTGGCTGGCAACCAGTTCAGGGTGTACCCCGCCTCTTGGCCGATGATAGCTGGGATAGGCTCCAGCACGCCCGCAACCCTAGTGAGGAGAAGCGGCTCAGAAAATGGATGGATGGATGAAATACACATTTGATGAAAAAAATTATTTTTAATTTTTTTATTTTTTGACAGTTTTCAGTAGTGTCGAACTAAGAGAGGTTTCTAATAATAACCTTTTATAGCTACATATGACAAGCAAAATGTTGGCAATTCCTATCGGTGTGATGCAGTGCAATCCCACACCATCACAAAATAGTCACATTTCATTCCAATTCAGTTTTGTTTTATGTATCTGTAAAACCAATTTACAACAAAGTTTGTGAAGGCATTTTCCATATGAAACATCAAAGACAATGCTCCTTTCAATAATTAACAATAATAAATACAGTATACTGTGTAAAGTGCTTAAGTGTGCAAAACATCTCTTCAATATTGGAATTATTCATAAATCCCAATTAATTTAATCTCATTACATTATGCACGTATACCAAACTCAGTGGTTGGTAAGTGTATATTATGTACACTGTTACTAATTATGTGCATGCATGTGTTTAAATAGTGTGCGACCCAGCGAGAACAATGTGTCAACACCAACTTTTTTCCCCCTGGATTCCTTGCAGAAGAAACTGAAAGATCTAGAAGAAGAAAATAAATCTCTGCGCTCTGAGGTGCATACACACAAACTCAAAAAAGCTTATGTTATGCACACCGATATTTGTGTAACCTCAGCATAACTAAGGTCATGCATTGCCTGTGTGACTTGCATGAAAATAACAATTGAATGTTCGTGGATAGTTTCCATGGCAGACAGCTGCCCTCTGGTGTTAGTCTGAGGTGTTTATCAGTTAGATTGTCTGCTCATCTTTTTTTGCTCCAGGCCAGTCACTTGGAGACAGAAACCCTCTGCTATGAAGAAAAAGAGCAACAGTTGGTCAATGACTGTGTCAAAGAACTTCGTAAGTACTTAAGCACCTAGAGTCATTATTATGTTCTATATTTTTGTGAATGTGGTGCTACTCTGACTGAAGTGAAGCCTTCTGATGAGCACCTCCTCATGTTCTCAGGTGTTGCCAACCTGCAAATATCCTCTCTGGCTGAAGAGCTGGCGAGGAAGTCTGAGGATGCTTCCAGACAGCAGGAGGAAATCACTCATCTTCTCTCCCAGATAGTAGACCTCCAGAAAAAGGCTAAGATGGTGTGCAGTCCAACATGCGATATTTACATTTATCTCGTTCATACATGCTATTTATCAGGATCCGTGTTGTTTTTGCAGTATGCTGTGGAGAATGAAGAACTCACACAGCACCTAGGAGCTGCCAAAGATGCTCAGCGACAACTCACTGCTGAGGTAAGTTAGATTTTCTGCAGCAGCAGCCTCCTCAAATAAACATAATACTGTCCCACCCTCTTGAGCACAGCTACAAATGTTTGCACATATTAAGATAGGGTTCATTGAAATTTTTTATTTATTTTTTTTCTAAATAAACTTCTTGCTGCATTGAAGAAGCCTAGAAATTAGCACTTGGGAGGGATATAGCATAGTTACTAAATGTAAAACCAAAAATCCACTCTTTGGGCACATTAGTTGCAGCTGGACTATTTCATGAAATATTGTGAGCAGTTTCTGCCTGGATCAGGTAGATGAGATGATATGAACAAAAGTGGGGGAAAGTCACTCTTCCTATGATGCAGTGCAGTAAGTAGTTTAATACCAGCATACACTGTTTTTACAACCTTAGTTATAATCAGAAATGCATGCAAGTGGTTTGCACTTGCGCATGACCACTGAAAATATGAAAAGCGCACCAGATTCAAACGTGTCACTGCGATTTTGCATTTTCTTTTTATGGGGGGGGGGGTAGACCAGGCTCGAGTTGTGTCGTTCGTGAACGATTCATTTAAACAAGCAAATCTTTTGAGTGGTGACAGTGGCTTAGCACGCCAGGGCTGCCATGAGGCGGCAGCCGTCTCAGTCTCGCTGCGCAGCGGCTATGACTGTCTCAAAATATGTCTTTATGTGAAACCGGTCCGTGGTTAAAAAAATATAATGGACCATATTGTTAGTCTTTAAGTTCATCCAATGAGGTCAGGGAAAAAAAGTTAGCAACAACCTCTGGTTTGCGCCTTTGAGTACCAGACCAAAATTATGTGCACCCCTGATTATTAAACATGTTAAAATGAATAGCATTATCATCTGTGGAAAGTCTTCATACAAATGTTATAAGATTGTGCAGGTGTTTCTCTTTGAATTGTCTGCTGAGTACATTGTTCCATTTTGCGGTGGGGTTACCTCCTGATTGCCATTAGAATGAAGTAGAGGATGTAAACACATTACATATAATAATTTTTGTCTTAGATATTTGTTTTTGACTTTCATTGGTTTACTTTTCCTCTGATTTTTCTTTCTTTTTTTTTTTCTTTTCTTTGCCTCTTCACTAGTTGCCTGAGTTGCAGGACAAGTATGCGGAGTGCATGGAAATGCTACATGAGGCTCAAGAGGAGCTGAAAAACCTGAGAAATAAAGCAGCTCCATCTAACACACAGAGACGTTTCCATTCTCTGGGCTTGTTCCCAATGGTGAGAGGATAATGTGAAGTAGAATAGTGCGAAGAAAATGCAGCTTACTTGGCCTGTTTTAATTATACTACTTTAAGGTCTTATGTTAATGTGAGATTTAAAGTCATAGCACAATATATGATGCACGTCTCTTGTTTTATCACATTAACAAACAATTAGCTTTTTTCTAGGACTCTCTGGCAGCAGAAATAGAGGGCACCATGAGGAAAGAACTCCAGATGGATGACCCAGATGTCGAGGAGCTAAGGTACAATTAGAAACCGGTTTTGCCTCAAATGCAAACCATAATTGGTTGTTTCATCCACTTTTCCATGTGATTTTCACATTAGACTGCAGCCAAAACGTGTGTTCCAGACTGTGAAAAACCTCAACCTCATGCGTCAGCAGCGTTCGTCGCTTGCCCCCTCCCCCCTCAACATCCCAGGCTCCAATCAGTCATCATGTATCACTTCAGGCCGCTCCAGCAGGGTGGGCACACCTCGCTCCAACTCCATGTATGGCAGCGAAACAGGAAGTGGAATTATGCTGGACAACAGAAGTAGCTGCATTCTGGAGACACCAGATAATGGGTACGAAGTATTCAATTCGTAGGAAATGATTCAGTTACTCATTACTTAGATTTTTCATCCATACCATTTAGGTCATATTTCTGTTGATGCCGCAATGTCCACAAGGTAGGGTCAAGATAGAATTTTGTTTTTATAACGGGGAGAAAAAAACGAATATAGTATCCAAGCTGCCATGTTGTTGAACTAATAAATCCCCATTTCCATTCACTCTGGTGAGGGTTAGGGTTAGGGTCTAAGACAGAAACTAGGGGGAAAAAATCCTCTGAAATACACAAATCCTCTGAAAAGTAAGCGTAGATGTTATTACACACTGTAAGTTAGTAATAACTGATGTACCTTTCTATCTCATTATGAGCAATAGCCTTATTGGTTGCAACGACACTGTCTGTCGGTCCAGGTCAGAAGACTCAAACAAGTGGCCCCCTGGGACCCCAGGCACCCCTGGCAGTCAGGACCTGGAGAAAGCCCTGCGGCGTCTGTCTCTACGCCGCGACAACTACCTTTCAGAAAAACGTTTCTTTGAAGAGGAGAGGGAGAGGAAGTTGGCTTACTTGGCCAAAGAGGAGGAGAAAGGTGGCGGTGAATGTAGTGGAGGCCTTGGGACGCCATCAGAGAGTCTGTTCTCACTCTGCTCGCATCCGTCGTTGGGAAGCACGTGGTCGGGATACTCGTTCACCGCCAGATCCTACCTCCCGGAGAAGCTGCAGATTGTAAAACCGCTAGAAGGTGATTATTATTCTCAGAGTCACAGTCCGCTTAATCGCCATCACGATGACAAAGAGGATCCGATTACTTTACAGAATGAAAATGCTCAGAAATTCCCACAGGATCCCAACAAACCAATTGACAATCAGACTTGGTCACAAAATAAAAGCAATCACATTCAGAATCAGTTAGATGCTCAATATCTGATTTTACGTTCGCAAATGTTTCTAAGTGCTCAAAAGCTGCAACGGAGCTCAAGTGTCGTGCAGGTCAGCCTCCATCCAGGCTCACAGTCTCACCCTCGACCTTTTGATGCAGCTACAGCTCTGCTGGAGGTGTCAGAAGCACAGGAAGGCAGTTTGAATTTGCAGCATTCCTTCTATTTTAGGCACACGCAACCATACTGTTGGTTTGCAATATGAGCATGCAATCACAGTCATCTTTACCATTCAATAGATTTTAAGAATATTTTCTAAACACTATATTTAGCAGTTTGTATTAAGTACATTTAAAGACAACATAGACTACGTTTAGTTTTTCTACTGAATTTGTGTTGGCTGTTTGTTTTGTTTTTCTATATCATACTACACACAGATAATCTCTTGCTAAGATGTCTTAAAATATATTATATTAACATAATTACAATGGGTGGGTGGATGAAAAATGGAGGCCTATTTGGAAGATTCACTTTTCAAACTGCAGTCTTGTGTGCTTTTTCAGAACCATACGCTGTCGTGTGGCGCCATCCAGTGTTTGATACCATTTTTTTCTCAACATGTCAAAGCAAAACTGGCAACTGTTTTCAGCTGCACTGACATACAAAAGATTCAAATACATAATAAACAGGCACTGAATGATGCAATTTTAGCTTATGCTTTGTTGATGGAAGAAGGTTAATTAACATTTACTAATTGTATTTAGGGGGATAAACAGTACAAATTGTTTGTATTGGCATTAGGTGTGGCGTTCCACAAGTTTTTAAAAAATTTCTTTCATAACATTAATGCCCTTCTTTGCACTCTGTCCTTTTCACTCCACCTTTGCGCATTTCATTTTTTCTTCGCAGTGCCTTTTCTGTTCTGCCATTGTTTTCTTTGTGAAAGACGAATAAAATTCTCCTAATTTTCTCACCTTCCTTTCCTCTCTTTGTTTTCCTGGCATTGTTTTGTATACTGACATCTCTTAAGTTGTATGTTTGTGCCACATGTACAAATGTGTTCATACTAGCCCTATATATATTTTTAAAAACATACTGTGCCAGTCTGCTGGCATGGAATATGTTCGTCACTATATGTGTGTCTGGATGTACATATATTTAAAACTACTTTCACACATGTAAATATAGCATGACATTTAGTGTAACCATACATCTGCATATATTGTATAGGCATATTAAATCTCCATAATTGGAACATACACCTACATTTAAAGTATATACTATACTATGTACACTATGTATTGATAAAAACAAACAGCAGTGATTGTTGTTGCTCTTAACTCAAGAATATTTTGTTAGATTTGATGTTTTTCCACATTGTTTAAAAAAAAATGGATGTAAGTTTTCAAAATTGTTATGTTTAATAAAAGCTGACCACAAAACGTTGAGATCGGGTGGGAAACGTTACCTGAATAATAGATTTGTTTGCAATTTTATTTTATTTTATTATTTTTTTTTTTTTTTGCAAATGACTGATGTAACTTTTTTTTTTTCCTGGTCTTTTCTACGCCCCAGGTTCTGCTACACTCTATGCATGGCAACAGTTGGCTCAACCCCACATGGGCGCGTTGCTGGATGATCGGCCCGGCGTGGTCACGAAGGGCTTCCGCACTTTATCGCACGAGCAGGACGAAGCGGATGGCTGGCAACTGGACCAGCCGGAGGAGGACGAAGTCTCGAGTGAATCATGCGCAGGCTTGTCAGGAGAGAGCCGTTTGGAGCCTTTGTACTGCAGTTCTTCGCTTTCCATCTGCTGCAGCAAAAATGGCAAAACTGATGCCAGTCATCTATCAGAAACACTGTATGGAGAAAGAGAAGGGACAATAGAGAAAATTCAACCAAAAGATGTTATTCCCTCTGCAAGACCACCCCCCTCTTCCCCAACACTATCTTCCTCTGAGATGAACGGGCATGTGGACTTCAAAGATCTCGACACAGTGGACCACATGCCTGGTGAGGTAGCCTCTTAGCTGGTGTCACCGAATCTCCCTCATTCCCCACCATGGAGCATGGGGCTGTCGGGGTGGGGGTGTAGTCTAATTCAGCATTCAGGGAACAACGGACACCTCAACATCCCAGTGTGACACCCCTTCTTGCATGGTCACTCTCATCTGCACACATCAGCACATCTCTCCATCCCACCTGCAGTCCCGATGTGTGCTGCCGTCGAACACCATCAAAACAGTACTTGCATTTTTGTAATTTATATTTATTCACTTTAAGATCCAATTCTTTGCATTTTTTTTTTTTCCTTCCCATGGGAATGCTATATTTCAACCAATTGCCTCTGTACTCACTGGTTACAGCCTTGGGCATACTGTTAGGATCTAATAAGCCTAATACAAGAGCTGTATAGCAAATGTGCCTGTTAAAAACCTTTTAGCTTCGGCCATAAGCTTTTCTGTCAGTTATATGGAAATATATTTTTTTATTATTTAGAATTTTGTATATGATCATAAAGCTGACAAAAATAAATTTCCATTAAATTCAAAAGATAATCATGCCCACGATTGACACTGACAAAGAATATTTGTATTATATTGGTTGTGGTGGTGGTTCACTTCATCACTTTATATTTTGATTGTGACAGATGGATGGGTACATAATTTATTAATACTGTGAGGGAAATTTAATTGATCAATTATTTTTAATTGTATCTGAGTCCATGTTGATGGCAATGACACTGCCCACTAAAATGCCCATAATGTTGTATTCTTACCTGAATTATTATCTTTAAAAAGCACACAGCTTTTCGAGCTTAAGATCTCATTAGTTTGTGTAGGTATGCCAAATGACGTGACCAGTGAATGTACATTTCCATCTTTTTCAGTGTTAGAACAAAAATCTTCTCAAATATGAAACTCCAAGGTGTCCTTTGTGCGTACTACTTTCAGTCCAGCTCACTTTTGAACTGTACAGCTTAACAGCTATCAACTCTTTAAAGTCGCAGTACGCAGACAAAGCTCACAGTCATGTGAGCTCATATATCAGGTGTTATTATAGAACTGCTGTCCAAGTCACATGAAGGCATGACACTCCTTGCTGGGTAATATTGGAGTTGACCTTGTAGCTTTGCTCTGTGGGTTAGCTCACTGCACAAGCACAGTGCTTGTTCTTGATCCAAATACAGTAGCATCACACAATTACAATACAGTTTACTCCACACAAAGCAAAATTCCCAAACAAAAACTATTTGAGAAATGTCGATTACTCTATACCATCACCATATTAGTGCATTTATTTTCTCCTAATTGTAGCTTTTGTTAATGCATTAATTAATGGCAGTACACAGAAGTGTACTCTGCGATTAATTTACCTCATTTTCATTTAGAACAGGAAACATGACTTGAATGAAGTTAGCGGAATATGAAGAGCTACTATAATTGTTAAAAATAGTACTGCTGCTTTTGCTTCAGGTTTTTTACTGTGAATGTTGGGCCTTTTTCTCAAGTTCTACTATTTTGGTGATTGCACTATTTATGTAGATTAATTTGGATTCTAACAACTTTCCCCTCTATTCAACCCCAACCCATCCTTTCCTCTTTTCTCTTATTTCGTTAACTTCCCAGGCAAGTATATGTCCCACACTAGCTCCACCTATACGTTCACTACCTGCAGGATTCTCCACCCTTCTGATCAGCAGACCTCCATGTCACCAAGGTAAAACAAAAGCTAAATTACTTGAAAGTGTGATATAATTCATCTATTATTAGCACCGCTCTTATTGCCAAAGCCCTACAATCTAGCTTACTTTGTCCCTGTGATTTTATTGGCCCTGGCAGGTCATGTGTTGAGGAAGAGGAAATGGAGTTGTATCATATGGTTGTCGTGGCTGGCGTAGAGCAGCCGCAATGAGTGCAGCCACTGGGTTGCATGTGGGTGAGGGAAGGCATGGGAGTGTGTTGCTGTGTGTTTGTGGCCATTGAGGCAAAACTAGACGGAAGGCTGACGACAACTCAAAATGTGTTGAAATCCAAAAACTGTTAGTGTTACACTTGCACATCTGACTTTGCCTCAAGTGCTACCTGTCAATAGTTAGATAACTAACAAACCATTTATGGTTTTAAGTCGTGCAAGCAGTCACTAACTGTTACTATTTGAACTAGAATGCCCTTTAATTATTGATGGAAACACTCAATATCGTAATTTCTCGTGTATAATGCGCATTAAAAAAAAAAAAATCTTCAAAAGTCAATAGTGCGCTTTATACATGGGTATAGTAAAACAAAATCCTTTCACAGTGAAATGAGGTATGAGTTGATATGCTTTAGAAAATCCATCAATTCTCTTTAAATTTTGCAATTTAAAATTTGAAATATTTGTTCACTTTACTACTACTTTAGTAATTAATGTATGTATTACTGTGGCACACCCTAGTGTTTAGTTTTAACACTGGCTGCACAGAGGTATTTTCCATCTCCCACATGACTATTGGCACATTAGCTGGCTTGCACAACATACTGAAAGCTGGAGAGGTCATGTGCCCAGATAAGACGTTCGCTCCTGGTGCAAGATAATAAAAAAATTAAGACACACAAAAGCTGCAGAGGGGGATAAACACATAGAAGTTTGATTAACATTCACATTATTACAACTATTAATGGGATTGAGGGACCAACTTATTTAAAACAGCGTTTTAACAACTATACAGTGGCGCTATGCACGCTGGGAAATCCTCTTAACAGCAAGCCGCCACGATGGCGTTAACAATGACGTCATAGTAAAAACATGGCGCTGCGTTATTTCCAGTGATGCTATTGAGTCTTATAAAACAGTGGCATTAAATGTCTGTCCCCACACGTTGATCCGGATCCTCACTTGTAAATGTAGTTTGCCCATGATGCATTTGTATGTTTATATGTTTTGCGTGTTACTTTATCTGTTGTACTATTTTACTGTTTTGTCAAAATGACTGCAATGAAAAATGTCATTAGATTAAAAAAGCTTGTGATGACTAAAACCTTTGCACAGTGCAGGATAAACAAAGAAACATAAGATACTTTGCACTCAGAATTGTTCTTTTTTTAAAATGTATCTGATAATTGGCCAGAATATAATCTACTATATGATTTCTGAAACTCAGGCTAATCCCTTTTAGGATTAACCAAAGTAACTGTAAACCTCATAACAAAAACAAAAATCAATACAATCAATATACTGCAATCTTGGGCTAAAATCACTGAAGTCCCACACAGAATGGAGCTGCTGGATTACATGTCCTTATTGTTGTCTATTGGTGATATTGCAAAAGGCTATGAAGTAGGTAGACCAATGGTTTAGCTGGATGGAACTTTCTACGAGCTAATCTGTTTCCTCGAGTTCATTAGCGTGAGTGATTAAACTCTTTCAGTTGCTAAAAACTGTGAGGGAGGATGATGAGCTATTGTCTTAGAATTAAGAGAGGCTCCCTGAAATAGTCATGTACTGACACCTGGGTCAACTCAATCATATTACACTGAATGTTCAACGTTAGAAGGCTAAAGTGTTTGTGTTTGACTAACAACTTACAGTGTGATTAATGCTCTGATTACTAATTCCATATTGAGTTACATTTCCTTGATTCCAGCATCAAATATTGATCTAATGACTGCCTGTTTCTGTCCCTGCATCCATTCTACTACACCCATACACCTGTCCGCCTTCCATCATCATTCTTCACTTGTCTGTCTACAGCTCAGCTCTGTCCTCTTGTCAGCGCAGTACATCGTCTACTCCGGTCGTCTTCTCTGCTCTACATACACCCTCCTACACCCCACGCTGCACCCCCCGCCGCCTCTCCTTGTCCCACTCCCTGGCTGAATCTTCCACCAACCTTCGAGACCCCACCAAGACCACCAGCACCTCGCTAGGGCTCGGACGCCTCCTCCTGGAGCACGGGATCTCTGCGTCTGTGTACTACCCGAGCAGCTGGGATCGAGGGTCCGCGAGAGGAGAACAGCAGACCTCCAGCAACACTATGGAGGGGAATGACGGCAGACTGATGAAGAAACGCCCCAACAGCCTCCTCCTCCTCCAGCCTTCCACTCCACCAAATTCCCCCCGTTCTTGTGCCAAATCTGGTGCCGCCTGCCCAGATTTTCAGTTCAGCCCCTCTGATGACGACCCACCATGTTTTGACACTTTCCTAGCCTCTAAGCCGGCGCGCATCATCCTGAGGGAGGTGCTAGGTGAGGCAGAGAGGGAGCGAGGTGGCCAAACAGATGAAGAAAGTCAAACAGAGATATTAAACCTGAAACTCGTGGAAAAACTGAAAAGCTTCCGCACCCTTCCGCCTCACACCGCTTCCATTGCACCTGCGAGTAGTCTGTTAACCCCGTTCTGCCCAACAGGTCTGGGAAGCACTGCGCTGGGTCTGAACACAGGACTGAGGCGGAATAGAAGCTACCCTGCTATGGTAGGAGCCAGTATGGTTATGAAAGATCCAGGAGGTCCCCATACTACCGACATCATCATACCACATTTAGTGCAAAGCCCACAAACACAACCAGCAGTGCACGTACATGACATAAAACAAATGAATCACACTGTCTTCACAAAGACACTGGACACTGTCTCACCACTAACCTCAAAACAGAAAGAAGCCACCTCTAGCAAATTGCTGCAAGACTCATTTAGCAATGGACAGTCCTGATGAAATCTCTGCTTAAACAATATAGGAAATATGTCCATACTAATCTGAGATCAGATACTGTACCTTACTACAGTATGTACAGTATAAGATGGATTCTGCAAGCCTACACTACCCTTATAACTCATTTCCCTGACAACAATCATTGGAGTCAATAAGTAAATGAAATCGTGTGTAAATGAACTAGTGTGGGCCATTTCCTGTGTCTTTTGCTGCCGATGAGAAGAATGTTGCCTTCCTGTGTGCATACATACAGGTGCTGGTCATATAATTAGAATATCATGAAAAGATTGACGGCACGGTGGCCGACTGGTTAGAGCGTCAGCCTCACAGTTCTGAGGACCCGGGTTCAATCCCCAGCCCCGCCTGTGTGGAGTTTGCATGTTCTCCCCGTGCCTGTGTGGGTTTTCTCCGGGCACTCCGGTTTCCTCCCACATCCCAAAAACATGCATTAATTGGAGACTCTAAAATTGCCCGTAGGTGTGACTGTGAGTGCGAATGGTTGTTTGTTTGTATGTGCCCTGCGATTGGCTGGCGACCGGTTCAGGGTGTACCCCGCCTCCTGCCCGATGACAGCTGGGATAGGCTCCAGCACACCCGCGACCCTAGTGAGGAGAAGCGGCTCAGAAAATGGATGGATGGATGAAAAGATTGCTTTATTTCACTAATTCCATTCAAAAAGTGAAACTTGTATATTATATTCATTCATTACACACAGACTGATATAGTTCAAATGTTTATTTCTTTTCATTTTGATGATTATAACTGACAACTAATGAAAAGCCCAAATTCAGTATCTCACAAAATTAGAATATTAAGACTGATACAAAAAACAATATTTCTAGAAATGTTGGCCAACTGAAAAGTATGAGCATGTACAGCACTCAATACTTAGTTGTGGCTCCTTTTGCCTGAATTACTGCAGCAATGCGGCGTGGCATAGAGTTGATCAGTCTGTGGCACTGCTCAGGTGTTAATGAGAGCCCAGCTTGGTCTGGTAGTGGCATTCAGCTCTTCTGCATTGTTGGGTCTGGCGTATCACGTCTTCCTCTTCACAATACCCCATAGAATGTTTTTATGGGGTCGAGGTCAGTCGAGTTTGCTGGCCCATCACGATCAGGGATACCATGGTGCTTAAACCAGGTACTGGTAGCTTTGGCACTGTGTGCAGGTGCTAAGTCCTGTTCTGAAAATGAAATCTGCATCTCAATAAAGTTGTTCGCAGCAGTACCCATGAAGTGCTCTAAAACTTCCTGGTAGATGGCTGCGTTGACCTTGGACCTAAGGAAACACTGGACCAACACCAGCGCATGTCATGGCACCCCAAACCATCACTGACTGTGGAAACCTTACACACGACCTCAAGCAACGTGGATTCTGTGCCTCTCCTCTCTGGGACCTTGATTTCCAAAGGACATGCAAAATTGACTTTCATCAGAGAACCTAACTTTGGACTACTCAGTAGCATTCCAGTCCTTTTTGTCTTTAACCCAGGCGAGACACTTCTGATGTTGTCTCTTGTTCAAGAGTGGCTTGACACAAGGAATGCCACAGCTGAAGCCAATGGCTTGCATACGTCTGTGCGTGGTGGTTCTTGGAGCACTGACTCCAGCGGCAGTCCACTCTTTGTGAATCTCCCCCACATTTTTGAATGGGTTTAGTTTCACAATCCTCTCCAGGGTGCAGTTATCCATATCGCTCGTATACATTTTTCTACCACATCTTTTCCTTCCATTCGCCTCTCTATTAATGTGCTTGGACACGGAGCTCTGTGAACAGCCAGCCTCTTTAGCAATGACCTTTTGTGTCTTCCCCTCCTTGTGCAAGGTGTCAATGATCGTCTTTTGGACAACTGTCAGGTCAGCAGTCTTCCCCATGATTGCGTAGCCTACATAACTAGACTGAGAGACCAGTTAAAGGCCTTTGCGGGTGTTTTAAGTTAAGGAGCGGATTACAGTGTGGCACCAGGTGTCTTCAATATTGCACCTCTCCACAATATTCAAATTTTCTGAGATACTCAATTTGGGGTTTTCATTAGTTGTCAGTTATCATCAACATTAAAAGAAATAAACACTTGAAATATCTCAGTCTGTGTGTAATGAATGAATATACAAGTTTCACTTTGTGAATGGAATTACCGAAATAAATCAACTCGTTCATGATATTCTAATTATATTTACAGCACCCGTATGTGGAATATACTATTCAATTAAAAGCCCCCAATCTGACGCACTTTATTTTTGTTTCATTTCTCCCATTTACCAGCTCAACTTAAAATATTGCACTAGTTCTAAAAAAAAAGATGTAAATGTCCATACTGGCCTGGATATGAATGATCTGGAGCACAGGTGGGATTAAAGTGCCAAATTAGAAGTTGTTTAGGATCCTAAAATGTTCTTTTACTAAACCTCCAGCAGATCAAGCATCAATCAAAATACTTGCCTGAGTCTCTGCAGTTTGATTGTAGCTTAGCTTCATTCTCCATACACGACAAGACATTGAGATGGATTGGTTTATTAAGCCTCCGTCCCTGATTTATGTGTACAATTGTACCTATTCTTAAAAAAAAATTCTAATCGTATCCTTTTTATATTCAGGCCACAATGGTAGTTGTAAGCATATAATTAATGTCGCACTGCTGTACAAATGTTATACAGATATTAACATTTCTTTGCCATTGGGGTAAAAAAATATATAACTGAGGGGCAATCAAAACGTAATGAACAATTGCACTAGGTTGCACTTGATTTTTAGTTTAAATACTGTTTTTTAGTTTAAAAAATGTTTAAGCCTTTCCTTTTCCTGTCAGCCATTTTGGAAATAAGGTAATTGTCCAATTTCTCACTTTGGAAGGGAAACCACCACGAAACATTTTCAAAAGGTTGACAAAAATGTGTATGAGCTTAGGGTTCTGTCAACAAATGAGGACGCATAATGGTGATGTCATCAAATGATGACTTGTCTTTGCTGCTCCTGGTCACTCAAAGCAGGCCCTTGTTTTTCACCTTTGATCCTGGACACCCACTTTTTGACTGTGTTGTAGCCTATTGCAGCTTCCCCATACAAATTTTGCAACCTTTGGAAAATGTTTAGTGGTGGTTTCCCTTCCAAAGTAAGAAATTCAGTCACAGCTCTCTGCTTCTGACGGGCAACCGACAATGACGTCATTTCTAAAATGGCTGACAGGAAGAGGACAGGCTTAAACAAAACCGTTTTGAAATAAACCTTCATAAAGGTATTTAAACTACAAACGGTGAACATTTCAGAAAACATTTTCAATTACTAGGAGCTTAAATTGGGCTCATTACATTTCAACTGTCCCTCGTAATTGTGATTTATATTGAAAGTATCCAGGTTGGGGCTTTTAATGTGGGTGCTTTGCTATGATTGAAAGTTCTTATGTGCCTAAAACATGTTACCTAGTTTTATTATGACTGTCTAGCATTTTTACATAATGTTTTTTGAATAATTAAAAGATGCGCAGAAAACCAACTACCCCAATCTGTGGAAGTTCCTCCAAATAGGTTGAATATGGCCCAAAACACAATCACAATCTCTGCTTGTTTTAAAACATCAATAACAAATTGATAATGAGAGCCATTATGTCTTATGGTTATCCCTTATACCTTTATTTGTACTGTATGTGGACAATGATATTTTTTTCAAAATATGCCTCAAATGAATGTGAGATGAAGCCATTTCTTACATCGAAGCATGGAAACTAATTGCATCTATCTGGTCGGGTATCAAAGACGTGTAAATTTGGCTGGCATGCAGTTACTTCAGTTTTGGAACGTGTTCATGGGAATTCTGTACTATGGACAAATAAGATTGACTCGCCCAAGGAATCCCACATTTCCTTAAAAAAAATCAAAAAACTATCGTGACAAGTTATGTCTTTTTATTACTACTGTATAATTTCACATTGGCAGTGTTTTTTTTAATTTTATTTTTAAGTCTGCAATATGTTATCATTGTCAAGTCTGTCACTTTCCTATTTTTCAAGTTATGACATTGGGCAACAATGTTAAAAGTGCATTTGTGTGCTTTTCCGAATGTATTCATCTGTTCAAGCTAACTTAAACAAAACTAAAATATGTAAAAGTGTAAATGAGTTTATACGTTTGTTTTAAGGAGATTAAACTATTTTCAGTGACTGAGCGTTCTATTTTACAGAACTGTACTCTAGATTTAAAAAATAATAATAATAAATGCAGACTGAAATACAAAAGGTCTCTGCTTTCTTTGGAAAAGAATGGAGCCTGTTTTAATTTTCCTGGATTTCATAAAGATCATACAATTTTCTAATGTATAGAACTCTCCTGTTTGGGGCTTTGTTGGCAGTATTTGTTTACATTTCATATGTGTTGTCCCTAATGTGGCATTAGATACTCATAATAATTGATTTTATTGATTTATGTATTTATTCGTTGTCCAGACACCATTTACAGGTTGGCAATAAACGTTGTGGTCTATTGTATTTAATATAATTTAAATGCCATTGTTTTAATGGGTTATTCATTTATCAGCCAACCATCCATTTTTCAGTCTCACTTGTATTCTTTGGGGCCACAGATGAGCTGGAGCCCACTTCAGCTGATTTTGGGCAAGAGGCGGGGTACAACCTGGACTGCTGAGCTGAGATTTGAACTCAGAACCCATCGACCATGCTAACCTTTTATTTATTTATTTACTTTTGTCTGGTGTTCCTACAACAACGATGCAATGACTATGATCAAAATGAAGATCTAAGATGGTGGAATTCACACTTGTGAATGAAGTTCTAATATGAATTAACTCAGTTTGTAGCTTGCTCGTTTTCATCTTTCATTACTTGTGCCTGCAATGAATGTTCCTATTATTTATATATACAGTGGGTATGGAAAGTATTCAGACCCCCTTAAATTTTTCACTCTTTGTTATATTGCAGCCATTTGCTAAAATCATTTAAGTTCATTTTTTCCTCAATGTACAGACAGCACCCAATATTGACAGAAAAAAACAGAATTGTTGAATTTTTTGCAGATTTATTAAAAAAGAAAAAATGAAATATCACAGCCATAAGTATTCAGACCCTTTGCTGTGAAACTCATATTTAATGTGTGCGCGGTCCATTTCTTCTGATCATCCTTGAGATGGTTCTACACCTTCATTGGAGTCCAGCTGTGTTTGATTATACTGATTGGGCTTGATTAGGAAAGCCACACACACCTGTCTGTATAAGACCTTACAGCTCACAGTGCATGTCAGAGCAAATGAGAATCATGAGGCCAAAGGAACTGCCTGAAGAGTTCCAGAGACAGAATTGTGGCAAGGCACAGATCTGGCCAAGGTTACAGAAAAAATTCAGCTGCACTTAAGGTTGCTAAGAGCACAGTGGCCTCCATAATCCTTAAATGGAAGACGTTTGGGATGACCAGAACCCTTCCTTGAGCTGGCCGTCCGGCCAAACTGAGCAATCGAGGGAGAAGAACCTTGGTGAGATAGGTAAAGAATAGATCACTGTGGCTGAGCTACAGAGATACAGATGGGAGAAAGTTCTAGAAAGTCAACCATCACTGCAGCCCTCCACCAGTCGGGGCTTTACGGCAGAGTGGCCCGACGGAAAGCCTCTCCTCAGTAAAAGACACATGATAGTCCACATAGAGTTTGCTTAAAAAAAAAAAAAAGTAGTCTAAGATGGTGAGAAGTAGAATTCGCTAGTCTGATGAGACCAAGATAGAACTTTTGGGCCTTAATTCTAAGCGGTATGTGTGGAGAAAACCAGGCACTGCTCATCACCTGTCCAATACAGTCTGAACAGAGAAGCATGGTGGTGGCAGCATCATGCCGTGGGGATGTTTTTCAGCTGCAGGGACAGGACGACTGGTTGCAATCGAAGGAAAGGTGAATGCGCCCAAGTACAGGGATATCCTGGACGAAAACCTTCTCCAGAATGCTCAGGACCTCAGACTGGGCTGAAGGGTCACCTTCCAACAAGACAATGACCCTATGCACACAGCTAAAATAATAATAATAAGGAGTGGCTTCAGAGCAACTCCGTGGCTGTTCTTGAATGACCCAGCCAGAGTCCTAACTTAAACCCAATTCCGCATCTCTGGAGAGACCTGAAAATGGCTGTCCACCACCGTTTGCCATCCAAACTGACAGAACTGGAGAGGATCTGCAAGGAGGAATGGCAGATGATCCCTCAATCCAGGTGTGAAAAACTTGTTGCATCATTCCCAAAAAGACTCATGGCTGTATTAGCTCAAAAGGGTGCTTCTACTAAATACTGAGCAAAGGGTCTGAATACTTATGGCTGTGTGATATTTCAGTTTTTCTTTTTTAATAAATCTATAAACATTTCAACAATTCATTTCTTTTCTGTCAATATGCTGTGTGTACATTAATGAGGGGAAAAAAGAACACATGATTTTAGAAAATAGCTGCAATATAAGAAAAGTGAAAAATTTAAGGGGGTCTGAATACTTTCCGTACCCACTGTATATATAGTGTGTGTGTATTCACCATTATTTGAGCTTTTTTGCAATGCACACAAACGGTATGTTTACAGACAACGCAATCAAGCCTTTAGGGAAAAGAACACTGCCAACAGTCAAGCATGGAGGGGGATCCATAATTATTTGGGGCTGATTTCCACATCTGATACTGGAGGCCTTGACTGTATCACGGGTATCATGAAATCAGAATATTATCAAGAACTTTTAGAACAAAATGTCTTACCCAGAATAAGAAAACATGCAATGATGATGATGTGAAGTTCATGGGTCCTCCAGCAAGACAAAGGCCCAAAAGCACACAGGAATGGTTGAAAAGGGGAAAAAAATGTTTTAAAATGGCCAGCCATGAATCTAATTGTAAATCTTTGGCAGGAGCTGAAATCTGCCATTGGAGAAAAGAACCCTGCAAATGTTCAAGACCTTGAACAAACCAATTTCAAAGGAAGAGTGGGAGAAAATACAGAAAGCTTAATGATGGATACAAGAAATGGTTGGAGGCTGTCATCGCTCCCAAAGGGTGTGCAACCAAATATTAAGGAGGGGTGCCAGTATTGCTGCACGTGCTGGTTTTTTTTTCTTTGAAATTACAATATATCAGTTGGAAAATTTACATTTCTTTGGACCTCCAGTTAAAAGATCCTGATGTAAGGTTGGTACATTTCCATTTATTTCTGAATATTATATTCGGTTTATGCAAAAAAGAATAAGAGGTGCCAATAATGGTGAGCACGACTGCGTGTGTGTGTGTATATATAGCATGGAGGTCCACCGTCATGGCACATGCTGAAGCGAACAGAAGTTGTACAGATCCGTTTGTCCTTCTGCAGTGATGGTATTCATCCACAGAGAGGCAGTGTGGCTGCCAAAGTGAACACAGCTGGTCCAAAAGCTGAGTGTGTGTGTGTATTGTGTGAACAAGCAAGCCAGAGAGATGAGCTTGTGAAGCTTAGCCTCAGAAAGAAGTCCACAGCAGAGCTGCTCTTATCCCTCAGTCTGGCTGTTCAAATGTTCCAAGATGCCTTTGTCTTTTTTTATATTTTATCAAGGCACATTTTTAACATGTGGGTGTAATGTTATTCTAACATTATACAGTACGTTGGATTCATTTCCCTCATGCAATTGCTGCAGTCTCTGTCAATTCTAAATGGTTTGAGCATGGAGAGTTAATATGACTACTCGAAGAAGACGAAGACAAGCTCAGAGGAGACAGATGGTCCCACAGAAGACGCAAGAAGCTTCTGATGATTTGGACTGACAAGTCAATACATTTAAGAAGATACGAGACGAAAGGAAGGAAACTTTCACACCGGGCACGTCTCAACTTTTATAGCCTCCATTCTATTTTTCTATGCCTTTCCACTTCTAATTCACACCAGCAGTCGATAGTCCATTTTCTGATGAAATGAAAAACAATTTAATAGTAAGAATTCAAGTCTTAGGTATTCTTGTGGGGAGTGTGGGGACACAGCAAGGGAGCACATAAACTGAGAGGGTCAATATCAAACTTTTAGTATACTTTCCTCTTCCCATCATATTTATATCAATTGATCTTGGTTGGAATCTGATTCAAAGTTCGACTCTCAGCTGTGGAGTTTGCATGTTCTCCCTGTATTTGCGTCCTGGGTACTCTGGCTTCGTCCTGCATTTCAAAAACATGCAACTACAAATCTTTATATTTGTTTATACATCTACAGTATGTTGAAGAGGTTCAGATGATGGCCACTTTCACTTGCATTGAGATTTCTTAGGGCACCAGTCAAACGGATACCAATACCTAATAACCTAGAAGTAACACGGTAATTGACATCAGCAGGTCAGTAATAAACTTATCTTTAATGGAGGTACTCATGCATGAAATGTTACTGGAATTGACTTTGGGTGAGAGGCGGGGTACACCTGGACCAGTCGCCTGTCAATCACAGCGGCACATAATGACAAACAGCCAACGACGCCTTTAGAAAAGTTAGGTTAATTGAAAATCTAACTTGGATATTTTTGGAATGTAGAAGCCGGAACACCCCACGCAAGCACGGGCAAAACATCCAAACTCAGTAACTAAGAATCGTTCAATTGTGAGGCAGATGTACTAACCACAACACCGCTATACGGCCTGAAAAATTATGTAATAAATGATGTACTCGTTTGATACACTGCAGTGCGTACCAAAGACTCTTCACCAACATGCTGTCTTTAATTAGCTAACCAAAAGCTCTCAGTATGATCCAGTGCAGCTCTACACCACTGCGAACTGCTACCGTAGTAATAAACATACTGTCAGATGAATAGCTTACTGACGTTGTCAATCAAAACTGATTATCATCATCTCTGTAAAGAAGGATTTTTAAAAACAATATATACACTTCATGGATAACCAAAAGGAGGCAAAGTAAAGGAAGTTAAAAAGAAAAAATAGTTTGGCCCGAAAGAACATTCGTACATTAACTCAGAGTCTGACAGCCTTGAGCCAAGAAGCATGATCCGATGAGAAACAAGCGGTTGGGAAGACTGAAATGACTCCAAATGTGTCGCAAAGGCAGTGACACAGGTGGAGGCGGCACCTGATTAGTTGGACACAAGAGGAAAATGGTGATAGCGCAAACACAAAACTCAGAAACACAAGGGATTCTCAACTACAAATCCGGTTTTACGAGCTGAATACAAACAGAAAATCAAAAGTGCAGATGAGGGCATACGCAGACTGTTAACTGGGTTGTAACTCTAAGCTATTAAGCTACAAAAGGTTCAAAGAACAAATTACCCTTTGCAGACATGTCATGTACTGTTATTAGGTCTCACTTTCTATATTTCGCTTCCACTTATTGAAGTACGGTATGATGATGTTTTTCAGGAAACACATTCTTAATAAAACCTGCAGCTTTAATAATCCAGCGTGATGCAAACCACTTTAGTATTCTGATTATTGGTGACATTATAGACAACAAGACAACTGCCTGCAATTTATCCGACGTTGTTTATTGCAGCCGAAACATTCATTAGTGGCACCTCCTGGAGGAGCAACAAAATGAGATTATGTGTCTTCTGCTGAAAACATTTTCAGCCCTCTTCTAATTCAAGTTCTACATGGCATTTTCAACTCTAAACAATATTTCTATTAGATTATTGGGATTTTCCAGACAGCTAATTGAATGAAGTACAATAAAGTAAAATTGCATTTCGCCTGGGGTGTCTGAGAAATAAACACAAACCTACTTAAAGTGTCATTGTTGTAAAAGCTCAAAAATGAAGCATGATTCGGACAGCACAGTGGTGAGAGAGGTTGGCACATATACCTTACAGTTCTGAGGTTGGCGGTTCAAATCCGGAGTTCGGCCTTTCTGTGTGGAGTTTGCATGTTCTCTCCGTGTTTGCGTGGGTTTTATCTGTGTGCTCAAGCTTCCTCCAACATTCCAAAAACATGCATGTTGGGTTCATCGAAGCCTCTAAATTGTCCTTAGGTGTGAATGTGCGTGTAAATGGTTGTCTGTATACCCCACCACTTGGCCAAAGCCAGCTGGTATAGGGTGCAGCCGCCCGCAACCCTAGAGAAGATGAGCAGTATAGAAAATGGATGGAAAATAAGCTTGGGGATGTTGAGAATGATTCAAATGTTTCTGAAGCTTGAAACACAGCATCAGAACACAGAAGATTTTTTTTTAATGATGAAATAATAGCAAGCTATCGACAAATCAAGGAACCATAATGGGAAATTGAAGCCTCATTTTTAAAAGCATGCTGCGTGCTTACATTGTTGCAGTACAATTGCATGATTTTTAACAAGACAATAAGCAAAGCAAAATCATGACAATAATGAAAAAGGCATCATCAATGTTACATACTGTAAATATAATATAAGAAATCACATAAATAATAATCATAAATTGAAAAATTCACAAAAAAAAACTGTGAGGTATCACATACATTGATTTATTCCAGTACTTGTCAGTGTTTGGTACAGTCTGCCAACGCATTGCCTATAAAATGTTAAGGCCTTAGAGCGTTTCCAAACAGTGTTCAACAAAAGCACAATCTTTGAATTAAAGGTTCCTCAATGTATTTTGTAAAACAGTATTTTCGCCAATAAAAGTCAACTTCGTTCAAAACGCACGTCTATCCTTTGCCGAGAAGTAGAATCAAATAACGCTGAAAGTGACATTTGACTCTTTTCACCACCGAGCCATCTTGCATTTAAACTCCCATAAAATCATCTACAGTAATTAGCCTTTTATTGCAACCCTAAACCCTACAATACACATCTATTAAAATCATAATGGACAATATAGTTAGTCAATAAACAAATTAGAAATGTGGCTTCTCAAAGTGAGCAAAACTTGCAAAAATGCATAATTATTGGGAAGAAATTGGCATGTACTGTACATATGAACTAAAAATCATATGACTTCATTACAACAAAATTACTCCAAAAGCCCTTCGGCAGGAAATGTGTGCCTTCTTGACCACATATACCGGAGAATACCTTACAGCAATTTACCTTGACAATTATCGACGTCATTAAAACTCCAAACCCAATTTGGTGAAAGGCTGCATGACAGTAATGGTATGTTTGACAGAAACACATTTTACCTGGTAATGCTGAATGATATTGTAATCAGAATCTTAGTTGTGTTCTTTCAAAAGCGTAGCAGTAAAAGACGTGGAGCTAAAGATTGTTGTGAAATTTCTGAAATGGAGAAATAATGACTTCAGAGAAGACAGGTTTTTTTTTTCCTGTTTTTATTTTAGGAAAAAGATATAGTGCCACACATGGCAACTCCTCACCAGGATGAAACCCAGTTTCAATTCACAGGCGACAGTTTCCACACCTCTGTTGTCTATATGTGCTATGTCACGTGTACTATATTAAGGCTATGTGAGCGATAATATAGCTATGCGCTCCCTAACGCACGTGCAATCATAACAATATCTCTGGCATGACAACCAGACACCTGGATGGAGCATTACTCATATTTAAATATCAGAAATGAAAAAAATGAACAGAAGAATAAATATACTCCAACCGTCCATTTTCTACTGTATATCTCTTATCCTCACTATATTGTGAGTAACACAGTTCCCAACACACAGAGGATATTTTAAAGTAAAAATTCCCTGCCGACACGTCTGTCCTATCAATGCGCTGCGTCAAGAGGTCACTGTGTCATGAACAAGATCTAGCCAAAAAAAGAAAATACTTTCTGCCCCTAGTTTTGTGTTTGGTTGGGGGGTATGATTAGCAGACGTAACATTGATGACATTTGCAGAGCAAAGTTATATTTAGCGCTCTGTGCTTGAATCAGCCTGTGTCACAAGTGGGATGTAGAACAGGATGACATGGACTCATATTCATTTAGTCCTGTGTATGCCTGTGATTGTGTGCATTAGGCATGGAGAGTAAGGTTTGTCTTTTTCGTGACACTTTAAAGAGGATAACTACAGTGCAAAGTAGTTGAGTAGTTAAAGTTAGTCATTCAAGAATTAAAGCTGCCACAACTGATAGTTTTGTTTGTTCTCGCACTCATTCACTGTCCCCTAAATCTTAAGAGCGTTCCCTATGTTTTTTTTTTATTTTTGTATTTTTTTCATGGAAACCCTTTTGAGGGAATGATGAATGAACCCGACAGCATGAGCAGAGGGAGCGAAATCATTACCAGGGATTGTTTTAGTAACTTGATGAATAATGAACAGGAACAACCTACAGAAGCATTCCAGTGAATGAGTCTATTTCGCAACAACACATTTGTTAAGAGTACAATAGGTAGAATTATTTATGTTGTTTTTCACATGCACTGCAGGTGTAACTACATCAAGTTGATAGAGTTGTCCAACAACCTCACATGTCATGATGCCGGCGTCATGGCGGAGGCAGCCAGGTCGCACACTCATCATCCTGATGGAGACAAATACACATAACGTTAGGTACACTTGCACAATGTAATGACATCAAATGCAAGTGATCGCCCACAAATGCTGCCTTTACAACGTCATCGAGGTATTAATTTAACAATATGTTGATATATTTGTGGTATCGAACACACTACATCGGTTTTCTTATCTACCCTCGTCTTTGACCATTTGGATGTCAACATCGTGTTGTAAAGTGAGCGTGTGTGTATGTGTTTTATGGTTCCATCTCCTGTGGTTGTGCCCTGATGATGCAACATAAATGGAGTGCTCTGCAATAACGTTATAAAATTTCTAGTCGTCTGTCCGCATTTGCTCAAGCTTTGTAAATAACATTGCGCCAGCAAACATCTTGGCAATTGTGTGTACTATAACCAAAATCAGGCCGTGCAGAATGTCCCAGACAACTACAACGTTTGAGTTAAAAAACCCAATTTAATACATACAGATATCAATCCACTCATAGATATTTAATCCTCTGTATGAAGTTTGCATGTTCTTCATGTTCTGTGCGAATGAATGGGAGAGCGGACGGTTGTGTGTGATTGACAAGTGATTGGTGCACGGCGTAGCCCGACTCTCATTTTAGCTCGGCTAGTCTCCAGCTTCCAAGTGACCGGTAACAGAAGGAGCAGTATAGAAATTAAATGGAGATATTGTAATGAACTCCCAAGTATGGGTTATGCATGTTATTCATTCATTCATTCATTTTCCGTACCGCTTATCCTGATTATTACATGTTTATTTTGCAGCATGATAATCCATAATCCCATGTTGCAAAAACACACTTACAAACGTTCATTTTTTTGGGAGATTATAACACATTATATCATGGAGGGTCCTGAGAATTATAAAATCTAACATGTTGACACACTCTAACAATAACTCACGGGTGCACGGAGTTAAGTCTTATTGGCAGAGCAACTTTATTGCCTTTTCCTCTCCTTTTCATGTCGGGACATTTTCTTCTGACCTCAAATCACATCTAATCTAATAATCCACTACTGAACAAGTCAATACCCAACCATCAATTTAGTTTTCCATAGGAAAAGATAGAAAACAAAACAAAAAAAAACAACAGAAGTAATGGAATGGAATTTTTAGCAGTTGTCCTTAGCTACCAACACAAATCTGTGTGTGTGTGTGTGTGTCTGCCTGTGTGTGCGTGTGTGTACAATATTGACATCATCTGTTACGTACGTTTATGTGCATCATGCTGACGCCAACGCACTCGCCCCATGGCCCAAAAGTGCACACAGCACACACATGCGTGACACACACACACACACTGCTGCTCGTTGCATTGTTCTGTGCAGCCACTTGACTTCCTGACAGTTGTTACTATGCACAGGCACGCTGCACATCAAGAGCAGTCCATGTCACACGCTCTCTTTGAATAAGCCTTTGGCACTTTGCTGTTGTTGGGCAGCTGTTGGGTCCTTCATAATCCCACTCTTCACACATCTGCTGCTTTATTTGCCACACACATAACCTTATGTAGATGGGATGAAGCGCAATGCTTTTCGCTCAAGACGATAAGTCAAAACGTGCTTCAAAAGATGAAGTAAATTCTAAACTTAGAATGAATGAAGCATCCATCCAGCTATCCATTTATCTATGTTATTTTCCACTTGTCCCCATTAGGGTCACGAGTGAACTGGAGCCCATTCCAGCTGTTACTAGGCAGGGTACACCCAGGACTATTTGCTGGTCTTAGAGAAATGTTATTTTTAAAATAAAAAAACTTTTTGGCCTTTTGCATCTATACCTGCTACAACCCCACATTTTTGCCTTCATACTCCTGTTCTAAATAAGTGGAATGGGTCACAATAAAGTTGTTACAGCTGTTACAGTATTTTAAAAAAGTAGCAGTATTTTCAGTATGAGCGCAAAATGCGACTTCAAACAGTGCTAACACAAAATGAGAGGTGCCCAGGCTGGCTCATAAAATAGGGACATTATTAATGCATATTTTCACTTGTCAATAAATATTTGGACAGATTTCAGATGTCCGCTGTGTGGATTTGAACATAAAATCCAGTATACCTGACCGTATATAAGAGAGTACATATGAGTGCGACATATTCAGAGCAGCACTCAACAAATCATTTACAGTCCATTTGTAGTCGAATACGTGTGTTTGTTCTCGTTTGAAAGCATCAGTCAACAACGAAAGACGTCGAGTCAACACAAAATAATGCAATGTTTCCTCTGCTCCATTTATTTTCAGATGATATCTTCTCTGTTGGACAAACAGAACCGCATGTTCTGTATCATAGACTATTTGGTGTATGGCTATCGTAAATGAGAAGTTCAATAGTATTAAATGTGATTTATGGTTACTAATGAGCTTTACCATCCTCGTAGGAAACCATTATGATAATAATCACTGGAAATTGCAGGTAACTTTTTGTGTGGGGCTAGATGAGGCTCATTAATGATACCGTATGTTCAACGTGAGGGAAAACGCGTCTGTGCGTACAAGTGTGTGTCTTCCTGAAGACACCATGTTTTAGTTACTATTTACTTGTTACAGTCAGCATTTACATTTGATATTTATATCTAGTGGTCTAATCTCCATTTAATTCCCAGAAGGTAAACATATACCGGTACCGTAATGTACGTCCAGGTAAATCCTACTGTAAGCACGTGTTGTGTGTGTGCTTGCATTTCCTTTCAAAGGCAGTAACTCACGTGAAAGTGAGGCTCCGTATACAATATATATAAAGTGCTGTCAACTATAGGGTCACAGTGATGATGACTTGCATGTTTGAACTTGCCAAGCATCACTGATGAGTTAAGCTCGTACTTGGTATTGCATCTGAGAACTTCCTCCTCATGTCCTCATTGGAGAAAACCGAAAGTTGTCATTTCAAAAGAATCAGACCAGTTTTTACTTGGACTATAGCAAAAATGATGGATGACCCAGTTTGCTCACTTGCATTGTACTGAGTCACAAACGTGACAAACCTACCGATTGGTTTCACTCCGCGAACTTCAAAGCAATCAAGTTATGTTTTTAATGTTACCAAAAAATGATCCAACATTTAAATTAGAACACAGAATTCCATTTGGTATTGAATATTCCTACACACGTGACATCAAATAATTGTTTAATCCCAAAGGACAGCCTTCATTTCTTTACCGGGTCTGGACTATATTTCACATCAGTCCTTTGTTGATATGAAAAAGTTGCAAATCACACTTGGAATGTCTTCCTGTCGGGCCACAATGGTATTGTGACAAATCGCTGCTTGGTTGGCAGCGCGCGTAACGAGTTCTCTGAGGAGATTACATAGTCAGCTGCTAATGGCGAATCATAATACATCATGGAAGCTGTCAGGTGGTAAAAGACAAATGGGAGTGAAACAATCTCGTGGAACAACTTGTGGATTTCCCATCTGAAGAGAGATTCAGCGTTTGTGTATTGCAGCTGTGCAAGGTTGCAGCTCGGAAACCATTCTTTAGGATGAAAAGTGGTCTAAAGTGTGACATGTAATGTACTATATGAATCTGGTTAGAAATATAGCTTATTAACCAGGTTAGCAAACAGGCATGCTATAGTGAGGTTTTTAAAACAACCATGAGAAATAAATCAGTTGCTACTCCTCAAAAAGGAATAGCAGCGACTTAATGAACTGTACACCAGTAAAGGTAACACTGGTTCTTGTTTCACCTCCTGTAAATACAAAAAAAATGCCTGATATGAATAGTAAAATCTGTTTTCCCTCTGGATATCATAAAACCAAACTAACAAGATTCAAGTTGGACATACAATCCCAATTCCAATGAAGTTGGGACGTTGTGTTAAACATAAATTTAAAAAAAAAAAGAATACAATGATCATGATCGACCTATATTTAATTGAATACACTACAAAGACGAGATATTTAATGTTCAAACTGATGAACTTTATTGTTTTTAGCAAATAATCATTGTATTCGTTTCTTGTGAACTAAGATCACCAAGAGCAAAAAATAAAAATAAAAAATGCCTAACGCAAGATATTACAGCAAAAAAACAGTTACTTGGTTTGACTGTCCCTTAATGGATTAGAAAGACAAACCCAAAACAAAATGTTTGTGCAACCTTTTGACCTTTTGCTTGCCTGCTCTTTTGTACACGATGCTGTCTGAGCTGATTCGTGGCATTAGGCCACGCAAGTTCTTTTCCTTGTGCATAGCACTGGAACGCCCAAACTGCATGAATTACTGTTTAATACTGTATAAACGTTCCTGTCTTCTGTGATTGCTTTTTGTTCTCGAGTGTCTCTCTGTCTTTCCCCTCTCAACCCAGGAGCTATCATGGTTGCTATTGTTGTCTCTTTGTTCTCATTTCTTCTCCTTTTGTTCTCATTCTTTCATTTCTTTGTAGTTCTTGTTCTCTTTTCCTGTCTGTTTCTCCCCAAACCAAATATTTGCAATTGTTTTTGCTGTTGTTGTCCGTTGCTAATGCTGTTATAAATCCAAAACTCTATAAATCAACTTTGTTGGTTCTAGGAAAAAAAATACATTTATTTAGCCAGACCCGCAAATTTAAAACTAGTATTTTTTTTATTATTATTTATTTGATTTATTTATTCCTGTTAAAACAATTCATTGGCTCTGTGTAGTGGTATATGCTGCTGCCTTTGGTGCAGTTCAATTCCCGGCCTTGTTCCCCAATACCTCGACACTGCTGGCCCCAAGCATGGATTAAAAAATGGGTGAGTACCGTCAGGAAGGGCGTCTGGCGAAAAAACTGCTTCAAACAAATCATGTGAGTGACTCGCTGTGGTGACCCTTGCTGTGACATGTTGAAAGTCACAACAAAAACAAATCATTGGCTCAGTCTGAAGTGCCGTTCATGGAAGTAGAGAGAGATTTGTTGCCAAACGCCTGCATTTGTTGTTGTTGTTTCCTTTTGCACAGGTTGTTTTTGGAAAACTGTGCATTGCAGAGGTTTGATCAACAGATCATCACGTGAAACGCTTGCCTTTTTCTGGCACTGGGCTTGTGGTTGGCTGGCAGGAAAGGTTTCCAGAAAAAGAACCGCTCTCTGCACACAGCCTCTTAGCTTATACAAGTATATTTTCCTTTTGAATGACAAGAGCAAAGTCATTTAGTGGAGTCAGTCAACCTTATGAATGTAACAAAGAACAAGAACATTATTACACTGACTTCTCCCCAACTTCTCGTTCCAGCTAGTTTCTAACGTGCCTCAGTTCCCCTTCCTCCAGTCCATTTTTGGAACGATATCTGTTTGCCACCTTTGTATTGGTGCCATGCTGCCGAGAGCAACACACACAGATGTTAGTAGAGTTGCAGCAGCACCCACTCACATCCCGGAGGAGGTGAACAATGCCCCCCGTTCCTATTCTCTGACGCCCTAAGTGTTACCACTCACACACCTATTGATTTAACACGTGGAGGAAACTATAAGATGAGACTGTTTTTCACGCCACTCTAGTCAACACTAGTGTTACATACAAGGTGATATTTCCATCATGGCAATCAGTTTTACAGTCAGAGTAGATGACATGATGATTTACAGGTGGATAAAGACCCTCTGAAATGCACAGATGATGGGTTTACTACTTTTACTGTTGTATCTCACATTGTTTCCCTCCTGTCAGCTACTAGATGTGGCTTTCACAAGTCTCTGTCAAATCCGATACAGTGAGTGTAACGAAAGCACAGATTTCATCACGGAACTACATGACACCTACGTGTCCCGGAGAGGGAACATAACCAAATCTCCCAAACACGTGGCGTGTGTGTGCTATGATCAGATGAAACCAAGGTTGCATTTTCAGGAAACCCTACGAGAACATCTAAAACTGATTTGGGGTTAATCAATAGAACTTTAAATGGTGACAGGCATGTGCTGACTCTTATTTAACCATTAACCAACTTATTTTCCATTTTATAAAAGGGTGTGCACACTTGTGCAACCACATTATTTCAGTTTATTTTTAATTTTCCTCTAAAAAAAAAAAAAAAAAAAAAGAATTAACTGAGTTTTACAGATTTTGAAATGATTTATCCTGGTTTTGTTTTTATATCACAAAAACCTGGCATTTGACAAGGTTTGCGTTGACTTTGCATCCATTGTGTGTGTGTGTGTGTGTGTGTGTGTGTGTGTGTGTGTGTCACTGTGCTGCACTTTTCTTCATTCAGCCAGTAAATCTCTATTTCCAGATATTGACAGACTGCCTCGGGCTGGCAATAAGACTGCCAAAACTAACTGTCAAAACTAGGGTTGGTGGAAAGGGAAGGATGGTGGGAGAGAAGGAGAGCAGAAAATGAAACTTCTGTCACTGACAATGTGTTCTTTCCGAAAGTGTAAAGTAAATGAAATTCCATTAAAACAACTCACATTGTAGATTGAAATTGATCTCTACAGTATCATTACACCATGATTAGGCTTAATCCCAATTCATCCACTTCAGAGACTGTGCTACTGTATGTGTGCTAGACTTTGATACATACCAGCGATGTTCTAAAACATCTGGTCACTTCAATGCTATAACTCCCACCCACCCTTTTTCTTTTTAACTATCAAGTGTTTGTGTGTCTAATGGAAATACCAAATTTGGCAATGTGGGGTGAAGAGAGAACTGTACCTACCTGGAGAAAACACATACAAACACAGCTAACGTGAAAACGTGCCAACCCCATACATCATGGTACTGCTGAAATGTTTTTATTATTATTAATAATTATTATTCATCATTCCTCATCATTCAAGTCTTCTTCTTCTTGTATGTCTTTTTTTAGAACTTCAGCTCAGTTGTAGCAAGCCATTCCAGAGTTTCATCGTCCAGGTTGCCAAAGTAGAAGTGAATGACATGGTCTCGCTTTTAAATACTCGTTGAAAATACTTCAGAATTCATTTTGGGAAAACTGGTTCGGTTATCTACAAATATTGGTCTCTACATCACGACTGCCTCATCTGGGTAGAGGAACGTTTGATGGACTATATTACGACTGATTGAAAAATAAGCAACCCCGACAGAATTAGAAGAGGTCAGAGAATCGTTGCCCATATGGGGGGAGGGAAAACCACCCGGAAACTAATGTTACGATGGCCCGAAGAGCAGTGGTAAGGTTCTATTTGCACATTCCGTCCAATGTTTACACGTTATTAATTCATTTTTAAGACAAATTGCAGTTAAAACAACAGTTATTGATGGTCACCTTGTGCTCTGTATCACGGAAACCACTATTTTGGTTAATTCCTGATAATGAGCAGAATGTGTCTACAGAATGAAATAAACATCTAAACAATATGCCTTTATATAAACATATTAGTCTAATCATTATTTATTAAACATTTGATTTTGCAAGGACAGCACAGCGGAACAGTGGTTAGCGCAACAATGGTTTATAAATAAATTACACATAAAAACTACAGAGGGAGCGCAAGAGCAAAAATTATTAAACGTAATCACTGGTCTCTTCTCTTTTTAATGTTGCTAAGATGCAATTAAGTGAGGTCATACCTCACATCTCCCTACTTGCTTAAAAAAACGAATCATTGTGTTGTCTTATTTAAATGAATTTTGGGCAGACTAAAGATAATTAAATATATACTGTGCCAATTCAGTGACTGTAATATAAGTTTAATATTTTTCTCCTGTCACCCTGCAATGAAATACCAGTTCCACCTCTGTTCCCATCTTTGGCTGATTGCAACACTTATTATCACCACAAATCCTGCAGGGACATGGCTGATTCTTTGTTGACTTGTTGACATGTTGACTTCTTTGGTTATTGTCAAGTTTGTCCCTTATTTTGATCGGTTGATTTTTTTTTATTTTTAAAGAGGTTATAACAAGATGTCTCACATTACTACGATATTCATTTTGACTGACCAAACACTGTCTGTCATGGATCTAAAAAAGCTTTCAGTTTCCTGGATTTTAAAACGGTCAACAGGTTTTGTTTTCCATTTTTTTTACTGTGACTTGTGCAGGCTCTGGCCACCATGCAATAGACTACACATAGACTACACATAGACGCAGATGGTATTCGGAACGGGGGGGACACGTCCAAGAATGCCCACCAGCTGAAGCTTACTTATCAAGTGCGGAAGTTGCGTGATGGCCAATATTGGGAGGACCTAACCCAGCGATGACAACCAGTATGTTGGATTCAGAGAGGCTGTGGATGAAGATGATGCTGCTTTCCCGGACTAAACATAATCACATCACAATCTTTGAACAATGTGCAATATTTTTTCTATTATCCTGCTCACTTGAATGTGTGCACTGTGCAATCCCTGTAATACTTGAAACAGTCAAATGGCTACAACTTTGCACATTACATACTTTTATTTTGACATTAAACAGACTCACTACTGCTGAACTTGAATATTCTCATGTTTTTTAAAATTATGTATATTGCCACTCTTACTTGCAGTATTTATCATTTAAAATTTTTCTTTACCTTTTATATATTTTGTGGAAGTGAAGGGAGTCTATTAAAGTCAGAATTTCTTCTCTAAATGCTAATATTTTGTTTTTACTGAGCATATGACAAACAAACAGACGTATTCTGTTGAATTAAAATCAACTAGTATTTCACGGAATTTGAAGGAATCTGGGTATTCTGTCACTAATGCTTAGATGTGATGGACAGACACTGAGTAATTATTAGCCCTTTTAAATAAAATCAGTGGACCACCACTTAGGAAAATCTTTAGCTGTGTTGGCGCAAATGTGCACCTAACAGACTATGTGGTGGTCAATTGACTTTTTACATATATGTACATTTCATAACTGCTGTATATCAGATGATGTTGGCGCAGTTGCCATCATCATCTTGCAAAGGTGGCAGTGACGCATGACTATCATCAACTGACAGACACATCGTGGGACTTCTTGCTCCTGGCATGCTTGGTGACAACAACTCCTCCAATACCTGGAAAGAAAGAATAATGAAAATCCATCCATCCATCCATTGTCAACACTGCTTATCCTGGGTAGGGTCACGGGGTGCTGGAGACTATCCCAGCTAATTTAGGGTGAAATGCGGACTACACCCTGAACTGGTCGCCAGTCAGTCGCAGGGCACATACAGACACTGACAACCATTCACACTCACATTCACACTGTCAGGGAGTGGGAACTGAACACACGCTGCCCGCACCAAAATATAATAATATAATATAAATATTTTTACATTGTTTGTACTTGTGTGATGTACAGGATGTGTTTGTACTTGGGCGGTATTATTGTCATCTAGGCCTATTTAGGTAAGGCAAATAAGAACAGTTTCTCTTTTATAATGCTGATCTGACAGCAAACAGCTGGGCAAAACAAGGCAAAATAAAAGGACGGGGGGAAAAAAACATACAACAAACCATATTATGTGATGTGCCAAACATTTGTGCAGTTATATAAAACAAAGTCTGGACAAGGTCATGTGCATGCACCGTATTGTAACCCAGCTTGTCATAATGACAATATGCAATGCAATGAAGACAAAGGAGAGATGGAAAGCGGATCCTTGGGCAGAAAGAGAAGAGGAAAGCACATAGCCTAGAACTGAATGTGTGGATTTTGAATGTTGGGACTATGACAGGAAAAGCTAGGGAGCGTTGGTTGACATGATAATTAGGAGAAATGTAAGTATTGTGTGTCCAAGAGGCAGTTAGATTAGAAGCTTAGGGACAGGGACAAATTATTTTACAATGGTGTAGATGGGAAGAGAAATGAAGTCGGGGTTATTTTAAAAGAAGAGTTGGTTAAGAATGTCTTGGAGGTGAAAACAGTGTCAGATCAATTGATGAGGCTGAGACTTGAAGTAGAAGGTGTTATGTATTAGTGGATATGCCCCACAGGTAGGATGTGACCTAGAGGTGAAAGAGAAATTCTGGAAGGAGCTAGACGAAGCAGTTCTGAACATCATAGACAGAGAGAGAGAGTCATGATTGGTGCAGATTGTAATGGACATGTTGGTGAAGGAAACAGGAGTGATGAAGAAGTGATGGGTAAGTTTGGCATCCAGGAAACAAACTTGGCTGTAGTGAACACATTTTTCCAGAAGAGGCAGGACCATAGGCTGACATACAAGAGCAGAGGTAGAAGCACACGGCTGGATTACATTTTGTGCAGACGATGTAATCTGAAGGAGATTACTGATTGTAAAGTAGTGGTAGGGGAGAGTGTGGCTAGACACCATAGGATGGTGGTGTGTAAAATGACTATGGTGGTGGGGAGGAGGACAAAGGCAGAGCAGAGAACCATGTGGTGGAAGCTGAGAAAGGAAGAGTGTTGTGCGGCTTTTCAAGAAGAGGTGAGACAGGCTTCTAGAAGACTGGACCACTACAACCAAGATGATCAGAGAGATGGGCATTGAAAAGGGGAGAAGGAGACTTGGTGGTGGAACCTTAAAGTACAGGGAATCATACAAGGGGTTAGCTCAGAAGGAGTGGGACACTGAAAAGACTGAGGAGAGGATAAAGGAATGTGATGTAGGGCGAAAGTAGAGGTGGTAAAGGCCAAACAAGTGGCATATGATGACATGTGTGCCAGGTTGGACATTAATGAAGGGGAGAAAGATCTATACAGGTTGGCCAGAGAGAGGGATAGAGATGTGCAGCAGGTTAGGGTGATTAAGGATAGAAATGGAAATGTATTGACTGACAGATGGAAAGAATACTTTGAGGAGTTGATGAATGAGGAGAAGGAAGAGTAGAAGAGGCAAATGTGGTGGACCAGGAAGTAGTGATTAGTAAGGGGGAAGTTACAAAGGCACTAAAGAGGAGGTATAGAAGCATCTAGGAGAGGTGCCTGTGGAGTTTTTGACCAGCTTGTTCAAAAGAAATTTAGCAGGTGAGAAGATGCCTGAGGAATGGAGGAAAAGTGTGCTGGTGCCCATTTTTAAGAACAAGGGTGATGTGCAGAGCTGTGGGAACTATAGAGGAATAAAGTTGATGAGCCACATAATAAGGTTATGCGAAAGAGTAGTAGAGGCTAGACTCAGGACAGAAGTGAGTATTTGCGAGCAACAGTATGGTTTCATGCCTTAGAAAGAGTACCACAGATGCATTGTTTGCCTCGAGGGTGTTGATGGAGAAGTACGCAGAAGGTCAGAAAGAGCTACATTGTGTCTTTGTAGAACTAGAGAAAGCCTATGACAGGGTACCTAGAGAGGAACTTTGGTAGTGCATGCGGAAGTGTGCAGTGGCAGAGAAGTATGTTAGAATAATACAGGACATGTATGAGGGCAGCACAACAGGGGACAGGAGCGTGCTGTAGGTGTGACAGGGGAGTTTAAGGTGGAGGTGGGACTGCATCAGGGATCAGCTCTGAGTCCCTTCCTGTTTGCAATGGTGATAGGTAGGCTGAGAGATAAGGTTAAACTGGAATTCCCATTGACCATGATGTTTGCAGATGACTTTGTGATCTGCAGTGAAAGCAGGGAGCAGGTGGAGGAACAGTTAGAAAGATGGAGGTATGCACTGGAAAGAAGAGGAATGAAGATTAGCCGAAGTAAGACAGACTATATGTGCATAAATGAGAGGGGTGGTGGGGGAAGAGTGAGGCTACAGGGAGAAGAGATAGCAAGGGTGGAGGACTTTAAATACTTGGGGTCAACCGTCCAGAGCAATGGTGACTGTGGTAAGGAAGTGAAGAAACGGGTCCAAGCAGGTTGGAACGGGTGGAGGAAGGTGTCAGGTGTGTTGTGTGACAGAAGAGTAACGGTAGGATGAAGGGCAAAGTTTATAAAACAGTGGTGGGGCCAGCCATGATGTACGGATTAGAGAAGGAAACAGAGCTGTCAGAAATTAAGATGTTAAGGTTCTCTCGAGGAGTGACTAGGTTGGATAGGATTATAAATGAGCTGATCAGAGGGACAGTCAAGGTTAGATGTTTGGGAGACAAAGTAAAAGAGAGCTGACTTCGATGCTTTGTACACATCCAGAGAAGAGAGTAAGTATATTGGTAAAAAGATGATGAGGGGGGGAGCTGCCCGGCAAGAGAGCTCGAGGAAGACCAAGGAGAAGGTTGATGGATGTAGTGAGGGAAGTGTTTTGGCAAATCTTATTCTGACAGAATAAGTAAGGAAGCAAACTTGTCTTTGTGGGTTGTTATTACAAGAAAGAAAGAAAAAAAAGAAATCTTTGCAAAGAGAGGAAAATTTATATTTTATGGGAATGGGTACATGCAGAGGATGAGTAAGGAGGTGGAAAACAGGGAGTAGTCAAAATATGGCCGGGACACACTGTCACACATAGTACTGTGCTGACTAAGAGCTGTGGAACAATAAAACGTGAAGGTTGTATCAAACTAATAGATCTAATATGTGGTATGTATGAAACATAAATTTTCCAAATCAGAAGACATGAGGGCAGTTGGTGTTAGAGAGGAGGACGCAGGAGATAGGCTTACATGGAAAAGGATGTCATGCTGTGACGACCCCTAACAGGACAAGCCGAAAGGAATAGAGGATATGTACTTATTTATTGCACAATATATACGTTTTATGTTAATCTAAGATCATGACCAAGGTCAGGTAGTGAAGTATAAATCTAAATAGGCTACAATTTACTACGCAAAAGATATGTTCACCAAAAGCTCCCCTCTTCCCTTCCTCATGCTGTTTAGCCTCAGACAACATATCCATTCTATCCACTTTCCTTAGCCCTTATACTAGGGTCGTGGGTGAGCTGGAGCCTATCCCATCTGACTCTGGGCGAGAGGCGGGGTACACTCTGAGCTGGTCGGCAGCCAATCGCAGGCCACATGCATTATAAACAAACAACCATTTGCATTCACTTTACATTCACACCTACGGGCAATGTCAAGTTTTCAATTAACCTACCATGCATGTTTTTGGGATGTGGAGTATGAGAAGCTCAACGATTAGAACACCAAACATACATTGTTCCCCCCCCCCCATCCTCTCCTAGCAGTTAGCTTCAGACAAGACAACACATGAACAGGTTTTGTGCCGTGCATTTGCAAATGTGTTTTCCTGAAAAATTCGTACCTTTTTCTTTAGATTGGCCTCTCTTCTCCTCGATTTTGCTGTAGAGCGCGGCGGTTGTTGATTCACGCATGCTGTTGACATGGTCGATGAAGAAGGCTCCTCCATGTTGCCAGCAGAAGTAGCCGGCATGGATTCACCCTCGTCTCGATCAGCTCCCACCTCTGGCTCGTTGAAATCACTTGGCACGGTGACGGGTTTTAATATCGTGTCTCTCAAGTGCCCCATCTTGAATTGGAGAATGCTGTCATAGTCCTCGGGTGTAAACAATATACCAGTGTGTACCCAATGTGGGTTGTTTTTGGTCAAAACCTTGCAATATTTCGCTATGCAGTACGTCATTATTATTCTCTCTGACCTCATTGATGCTGAATGAACTATTATTTGGCAGCAGTACCGACAGTTTACGTCACTTCCGGTGGGTGATCAAACATGGATGGGCATCATATGTCGAAATGTTGCCATAAAGGTGAAATAAATAAATATAGAGTTTTATTTGTCATCCCTTATGAGCTTTTCCAAGAGAAACTAATCCATTACTGCCTGTGAAGCCATACTTTTTGATAACAAGAGCCTTCTTTAAATTCTACATTTTTTTGTTCAGTCGGAGCTAGGTGATCAGAATCGCAACAGGTCAGTCAACTGAAGAGGTTCCTGACCGGCAGAATAAAACGCGGTAATTAATTGAAGTAGGATGAGTCATTAGTGGGAAGGGAACGCTTCAGAGTGGAAACAAACACACAATCCTTGAAAAATTGAATGACGCGTGTTTTATTTGCACAGATATCATCGTGAGCCATAGACATTCTTTGGTCCTATTAAGTGGACCAAGGGCTCAATCCAGTGGACATTTACTCCACTCCTGTTGAGACTCATTATCAGTAAACTGCAGCAAAGGTAGCCTGAAAAAAGATTCTAAAGTCAAGCACCATGGACCAACACGAGAATGTATTATCATCATTAGGTTCATTATCTGCTAAGGATAATGTACAGTAGTTACAGTACGGTGGTACCTTGACTTAGATGTTTAATTCATTCTGTAACCAAGCTCGTCACTTAATACACTCAAATATCAAATCAATGTTCCGGATTTAAATTAATTGAAATGACATCAATCCGTTTCAGCCCCCCAAAACCATCACATTTTTTGTCACGTTTTTAATAAAGAACTTTGTATAGCAAAGGGATGGATGGATGGAGATTCAGGTCAAGAAGTAAAGAAACCAACCAAACCAAACAGCAAAGTCTTGGTGTCTTGACAAATTGAAAAAGGCTGATTCTCCTTTTAATATTCATTTAATTTTGTATTGTATTGTATTGTATTTTAACTGTATGTACTAATGCTCGGACTCGGGGTCGATCTCTCCACTCACTATTTGTGAGGACGTAAACGAGCGGATAATGAATCCGATTCGAATGGTTACTCTTTGTGCTTTTCCAAAATAATAGTCCAACAAATGAAAAGTCCAAATTGATTTGAAAACTATCTTTTGAACCGGTAAGAGAGTACGCTGGCACGTTTTGACTTATGACTTACACCCTTTTAGCTGCCGCATCTTGGTACAGAAAAGTTGTTCTTTTTAGTTTAAAATGTAAGTCAAAATGGCGGCAGAAGTTAACAAAAGCATTGCAGCACTTGTCAGAATAATAAAACATTTTAAAAAAAGTACATTGGCTCGTTTTCATTCAAATGTGAAAATTCTGATTTGGCTTTCGCTTTTTCTTTTTTACTCGCAAATTGACTCGACTTACTAACTATTCGTTCATACCACTAGTATGTACTGTGCATTGGCCTGTTGTGCATGTTCCCATCTTTGAATGAAAGTTACTGACAGATGAAACTCAAACACTTGAATCCAAAGAGTAGCAAGTATATCGTTTAAAGTGTTACAAAGATAGTGTTTATTTGTATGTTTTGCCACAGTGTTTGATGACTGCAAACAGTGTATGATGGTACCGTGATGAGAACAAAATGAAGCATCTGTCTGAAAACATCTCACTTGTCCGTTTTGCCGAGAGACAGCTATAAAAGTCTGTCTCCTTTCGGCATCAGTAGGCTTGTGCGATGATATGACATTTCCATCCAGAGTTGCATTCATGGAATTCATTTGGAAGGGCGGATCAAGTCTGAAAATATACTTTTTTTTTGTTCTTTTTTTTTTTGTCATTTGGCACTTGCCTAATGAAACTCTGTGAGGTGAATTTTCTTCATTTTGGTGAGCGCATCTGCCTCTGAGGTTCAGGTTTTGAAACGTGTCTCTGGCCTTTGTGTGTGAAATTTGCACATTTTCCCTGTGATTACTTGAAGTTTCTCCAGATACTCCAGCTTACTCCCACATTCCAAAAACATGCATGTAAGGTTTTGCTTACTGATTTTAATATTTTTTTTAATATTTCGCTACCCTACCCATCTCTGTATGTGACTGTGACTAACTGGCGACCAGTCCAGGATGTAACCGCCTCTCGCCCAAAGTCAGCTGAGATAAGAGTCCAGCTCACCCGTGACCCTAATGAGGACATATAAAAAATTAAAAAAAAGATGATGATGATGAATGTCCTCTTGTTTGCGGATGACTGAGAAAATGTTCATGAGTCTTGCACATAGAAGCCTAGAATGGATAACCAGATGGTGTGAAAATAGTGGTAGAATGAAGTTGAGGCCAATAACACAGGTGCCATTGACAGCATAGTTGAATGAGAACAGTTGCACATGACAGGAAGATTCAGTTCATGTTACCCTTACGACCATACCCGAGTTGTGTGTACACAGTCAGATTTACTGTACATGTTTGAATTGGATGTCGATCACGTGTACACAACTAGAAAAGTATCTCCTCCTTATTATTATTATACATACACACACACACGTGTGCGCACGCATGCATGCACGCACACACTCACATACACACGCTCTCTCTCTCTCTCTCTCTACGAGATTGCAGGCAAAATATATGAAAATAAAGTCGTAATTTTTTAATGAAAAGGTTTACTAGAAAGAAACAAGTCAATTTTATGACAATAACAGGGAAAAACAGCTGTGATATTCATAGAAAAAAAAGAGCATTTGTCTGTTCTGGAGAAAGAACTACAGGAAGTCCTCGAGTTACGACGCACTCGCCCTACGACGTTTCGACATTACGACGCCCGTGCCTCGTCCGCCATTTTGTCCCAGCACCATAGTGTTTCTGCTTAGCTAGTGCATAGTGCTTGTCTGTGTTTATGCGGCTGGAGTATCTTTGCCTTTTTCGCCCTCCTTTTTTCACACTCTCAGCAGTAATGGTAAGTACAGCATCTTATTTTTGTATTTTAGTTTCTTTATACGAAGTGTTAACCTTTCCTGCTACGGTCACCTGACCGTGGTCGGGAGACGCCTTCTCCAGGGCCGAGATTGTCCTCCTCGGGGTTAACTCCCTTCTCTCGTTGCACAGCTGAGCCGGGTGGCGGCAACAATAAAGGCACGAAGCACCGGTTTGCTGCAGGGCCAGAGAAGATCCCCCAGTGAGCTTCAAATGTGACCGTTTATAAACTAAAAAGCCAGCACAACAATGCAGGAGAGAAAAGATGTGCACAGATTGTTTTATCTTTCCTCCAACTTCACCATGAACTAACAAGGGAGGAATACAAAGCTAAGGACCGACATGCTGTTCTCAAGTCTACATGAGGTCAGTGAGTTGTGTTCTGCACTGAAATGAAAGCAACACACGTGACTTGTTGCAAACTGTAAGCAATTATATTTCACTGGTTAAGTTTTTGTTTTGTTGCACGTGCTATAAATGTGGTCAACCGGAACTTGTACCAGTATATACATCATATCGGCAAAAAGAAGTGCATTGTTTATATCGTAATAAAGATAGTATAAGGCGACCTTGAATGCTGTGAATAAAGATGTCAGGCGGTGATTGATACTTCAGATGGAACAGTCAGTTGAAAGCTTTTAAAAACCACACATCGCATTATTACTAAGACACCACGGTAACCTACATTGTGTGGCTTTCACCACTTAAGTATGAAGGACAGCCAGCATTTTTTCCAGTAAACACACTTATGCTGTTGTTTGCTTTCTGCCACCACATGTACTGTACCTTGTGCAGATTCTCTGTGGACAAGAACAACTTGTCAAGCAACCTTTAGTATTGAAGGCTGCGGTACATTCAAGTGTTTTGCCGCAGGTATAAGCATTTTGATAAAAGTATTGGCGGAGTTAGCTCATTTTAAAGGTTAAATCAGCAGCACTCTGCCAAACATTTTTCTGACGGAACAACTTTTTTGTATTGTTCGCAAACAATACACGCACGCATGCACAGTTCATTTGAGACAATCTCTGAGCATCCGACAGGAAAAAGTGGGAATTACATTACAATTCTCTTGTGGCTCATTAGGTCTAAACTTTAATCTGGTAGAAGAGCGAGAAATATACTGTATGTGTTAGGTTTATGACACAGAGGTGACCTGACATATGTCAACAAATCCTGTGGGTTTCATTGCCCATACCCACTTTGCCATCACTGAAATTGAAAGGGCACCAAAGTGCACAATGCTGTTTTGTTGTTACAAAGATTTGGAGAGGAACAAGTTGAAGCTTCAAGCAAAGATATGATATGTGCTGTTGGTAGTTTGTGTTGTCACACTCATGCTCTCTGAGTACATCTCTATGCGCAGTTGTGCACGACAAAGTGATTTGACGTGTTCACATGCGTCACCCGCTTCGGTTTCTGTACCAGAAGAAGCCCATCCTACTTGCCGAGGGCCCACCCCTTCTTGTGCGTGTGTGTGTGTATATAGAACATTGTGTCGTCTGTCTCACGCATTCACAACCTGACCGCTGAAGCAAACCTCTTGACGTCCTCGTCCACGCACACGGCTGTAGGTAAGTATCAGAAAAAATATTATTTTGGATTAGTTTCAGGCTTTCACTGGCTCAGCTATCTGTTCATGAGTTATCATGCAATGGTCCTTTTATCTTAAGTCCAATTATTTTTTTTTACAGTATTTATAAGCAGGTACACTGGATTCTTTAATCTGATTTATGAATGATGATTGATGAATTTAAATTCACTCAAGTTAAAAATGAGATTCAATAAGCTGCATTCTGTGAACCGTTAAAACTAAAACAAATATGGAATACTATCATTTAAAATAATCCAATTTATGATTGGTGCTATTCCATCCAAGTAGTGAATATATAATTACTGTCCAACGTTGTAGATCATGGCATTAGATGTTTACATCCTACCTTAACTTTCCTGGCATTATTGTTTACAAATGCATAATAGTTGTAAAAAGGCAGGAAAGGAGAGAAGAGGAGAAAAGTGAAGTGGCGATTGGTGGACTTTCTACACATAGCAGCTCATACTTCACAACCATTTGAATAATGTATATGTGACAAAGACTGGCTGCAACCAGGAATTATATTAGCTTTGAAAGAATGACTATTTACATCACCACCACTGTAAACGCCCAGAAGTGTGAGAAGGACAACACATGGCTCACAATTGATGCCTTCGGGAAAGCTTTATGTTATATTCAATTTCTATGTGTGTGTAGTACACAAGATGAGATATCCGTTTATGGGTAATTTGTTTAAAAGCTTTGGTCCTATTAGAAAAGAGAGAGTTATTCAAAGTTTGTATAGGGAACACACAGCGCAGTGGTTATCCATACAGTATATATTATTATTATATATCATACCTCATTTGGTTTTATATTTCTGTATTTTGAACTTTGATATTTCTTTTTACCCGCCATTTCATGCCTACAGGCATGAATGTATTTATCTATGTGGTCGTCTTCCTGGCTGCTGTGTCTAAGGTCTCCCTGAGTCTGCCCTCACAGTCCTTTGTAAGTGACACACGCACGCACACACAGAAGAGCAGCAGCATTATTATGACTGCATGCATCTTGCTTTGCTTTATGTGGCCCTCACATTATGTCTACAAGAGAAAAATGTTCCCACCAAAAATGTGTCATGTCAAGAGTTGGCCCTCCAATGACTAGAGTAACAAGGATGAACACGAGCGGACGCACGCACACACAAGAAGCAGTATTATGACTTCAGGTGTCTTGCTTTCCTTTGTGCAGCTGTCACATTATGTCTACAAGGGACATGTATCTCCACCAAAAAGGTCGTATGTCAAAAGTTAGTTACGTACAATAAATACACATACAGTATTATGACTGCAGATGTCTTCGTCTGCCTTTTGCACCATGTCATTGTAAGTTGTGTGGACCTTACACAGACCAGCACATCAATGCTAAGATTCGTTTTGTTTAAATTAAGTGATAGTTTATAACAATCGAACCAGTTTGTCCAATGTATTTGATTTATTTTCCACAGTAGTCGGAAGCTGTTCTCGGTTTTTCCCCTGAGCTGTAGATAGCTTTGTCATCAGCAAATAAGACACATTTGGAGACTTTGGTGACATTGCAGATATCATTAATATATAGTATGAATACTTTGGGGCCCAACACAGTTCCTTGGGGAATCCCATAAGTGATCTTTAAATGTTTGGGGTATTTATTATTAAGTTACACATATTATATAGCATGAGAAAGCTGGTCCACAAAAAAGTGGCAACTCAAGCACTATGGTTTGCACACACACAAACCACATGGTCCTAAGAAGACTTTTGAAACACGCCTCTCTTATCATCTCCAGATGATACACGACAGATCCGACAGCAATCCAGTCGTGTTGGATGGCCCGACATACAACCACATGCGCCAGGCCCGCTCTGCCGCAGCGCTCCCCTCAGAACAGCAGGCCAACCAGCCCCGGAAAGACGCAGAGGTTTTCAACACCTTGCGTCAGCTACTGGTCAGACTCATCTCCAGGAAAGGTGTGTGACAATGCGCTTGATGAGCATGACGAGGAACGGAGAGGATCTACAGTACTTACTCCTACAAGCTTTCTCTTCATCCAATCATGCTGTGCTGCAGTGCCACCATCTGGCATTTGCCGCCTCCCTCTTGCTTCCTAAGCTTTCAATCCATTATTCTCCTTGTTTTCCTGTTTTCTATCCTTTCGTCTATAGCTTTCTTTTCATTCCTTTCTTGTTTTCTTCCCTTCATCCCTTGACATTTCTCTTGGTTTTCAAGTCATTATGTATGCATCTTAGGGAAGTTATCACTGTGGTACAGTGGTGCTTGAATTGCGAACGTGGACTCACATAGTCCCTAAAAATAATAATACAGTGTTATGGGCATAGTCCTACCGTTAAGTAATTGACACCCCCCTAAAAAGCGCTGCTTTTCTATTAGACAGGGCTTTGGCCTGACTAAATGAAGCTCCTTCCCTCAATTCAACATACACTATATTGCCAAAAGTATGCGCTCACCTGCCTTGACTCAGAAATGCATTTAAGTGACATCCCATTCTTAATCCATAGGCTTTAATATGACATCAGTCCACCCTTTGCCGCTATAACAGCTTCAACTCTTCTGGGAAGGCTGTCCACAAGATTTAGGAATGTGTTTATGGGTATTTATGACCATTTTTTCCAGAAGCACATTTGTGAGGTTGCACACTGATGGTGGACGAGAAGAAGCCTGGCTCTCAGTCTCCGCTCTAATTCATCCAAACGTCTTCTATAGGGTTGAGGTCAGGATTGTGCAGCCCAGTTAAGTTCATCCACGTCAAACTCTCACATCCGTGTCTTTATGAACGTTGATTTGTGCACCGATGCACTTATGTCATGTTGGAACAGGAAGAGAACATCTCCAAACTGTTCCCACAAAGTTGGAAATGTTCAAAATATTAGCCCCTGAGCTTGAATGAAAGGAACTTTGAATGCTTCAGCATATCAAGAGATTTTGGACAGTCAAACAGTTTGGTGATTACCCCTTCCTGTTCCGACATATCTGTGCACCAGTGCACAAAGCAAGGTCCATAAAGACATGGATGAGAGAATTTGGTATGGATGAAATTGACTGGCCTGCACCTCAATCTGACAGAACATCTTTGGGTTGATTTTTAGTGGAAAGTGAGCCATGCCTTCTCATCCAATATGTGTCCTCACAAATATGCTCCTGGAAGAATGCGTAAAAATTCCCATAAGCTCAAACCTAAACCTTGTTGAAAGCCTTCCCACAAGAGTTGAAGCTGCAAAGGGTAGACCAACGTCGGATTATACCATATGGATTTAGACTGGGATATCACTTAAACGCATGTGAGTCAAGGCAGGTCAGCAAATATTTTGGCAATATAGTGTAGCTCCTTTGCGACAAGATGCCACAAGATGGTGCCATAGCACTACCTTTACATTAGACAGGGCTATAGCCTGCCTCAGCACAAAAACAGCAAATAGGTGATTTCTCTTTATCCAGCAAATAACAGAGGATATGTTAATAGTTTTAGAATTTGCAAGTAGCAAATTGAGAATATGAACATGACTGTATTTTCAATTTGTATAGAAGTGATGGTGCCCAAAGGGATGTTTTGATACACAATCAACTAATCACACTCACATTTACATCTGTGGACTCTTTGGTGCGGTGATTCCCAACCGCTGTACTATGGCACAATTTCTCTTCATCTATCTATGCTGGTGATGTATGTTGACAGACAGAATAATTAAATGCGCTTTCAATAGTTGGCAGAAGGCACAATTAACCTGTGTAACCACTGGTTGCCATCCATAAAACGGAATTTTTTTGCTTTGTGTTCAACTAAACAGGCCCAGTCTTCACACTTAAGTAAATTGTGAGTAAATTGAGACAAGATTATCGTTTTAGCATACAGTACATACCTTTTTGACATGTTTGTTTGATGTGTGCCATGAGCTTTTTCTAATGTAAAATATGTGCCTTGGCCCAATAAAGGTTGGGGAAAAACTGCTCTTGACACCATCAGAAGTATAGACACAAGTTACTTCATTAAACACGTAATGTTTACACATGCTTGTCTTGGTTTCTTCTAGGCATGCCCTACCAAAGCAGATCCCCCATCGCGAGCAGAGCCAGCGGTCTGGCGCCTGAGCACAGGATAAAGGACCGAGATTATGAGGGCTGGATGGACTTCGGAAGGCGCAGCGCAGAGGCATTTGAATACTCCTAAAGGCACTGCTTTCTTTCTTTCAATGCAGAGCTACAGTCCTCAACATTGCCAAAAAGCATCCCCTCAATATATGTCCTACTCACAGCGTACAGTTAAGCCCAAAATGATTCACACTCTTCCATATTGCTGGCATCGGGCAAGATCCTCATATCTCCAAAACCATAACTTTTCAGGAAACGCAACGCATTTTCAACACTCTAGAAAGGTCAATAATTTGTAAAAGTAACACACACACACACGGGTAATAACCAATAGTATACATTTGTGAAAAAATAAAAAATGTACCAAATTTGGACACGGGAGATAGATTTCCAGGTGGCACGGTGAACAACTGGTTAGCACATCTGCCTCACAGTTCTGAGGACCCGGGTTCAAATCCGGCCTAACCTGTGTGGAGTTGGCAGTTCTCCCCGTGCCTGGGTTTTCTCCGGGTACGCCGGTTTCCTCCCACATCCCAAAAACATGCATGCTAGGTTAATTGAAGACGCTACAATTGTCTGTCGGTGTGAATATGAGTGTGAATGGTTGTCTGTGTGCCTTGCGATTGGCTGGCGACCGGTTCAAGGTGCACCCCGCCTCTGGCCCAGAGTCAGCTGAGATAGGCGCCAGCACGACCATGATTATAGTGAGGTAAGCGGTACGGAAAAGAGATGGATGGATGGATGGGAGGTTTCCACCTGATGCCAGCGATATGTGTGCTTTTATTTGGAGATTGGCTGTAAATGACACAAGATAGTGGAAGACTTTAAGAAGTTGGGTTAGCATTACGAATGCGGAATGTTTGCCGTTTTCAGTGTTTCATTTTTATGTTTCACTTTTTGAAAAGTCTTAATTTCCCTCATTTTATTGGACAATTTTGAGGGCTCATAATCTTTTGCACCATTCTAAAGGCTCCTGATCATTTTAGCATAATCAAGAGCAGGGGTGTCAAACACATTTGAGTTCACGGGTTCCCCAGTATATATGTGGGCTTAATAAGCTACAAAAAAAAAATTAAAAGTTTTCCTGATTTTTGTATTGTATTGGTACAAATAATTACAAGTACATTTGGAAAATATTCACATTTATTGGTTATCTTGTTGCAAATCATATGAGCAATTTCTCAACAAAAATTTCAACAGTACATTATTATGAATCCGTTTTTTCTTTTACACTTGTGCAACTTGCAGATCAGATAAAAGTGCATCTATATATTCTACCATTTATACTAACTTAAGATCTAGAAATCTTTTTTAAATTTCCATAAATTTCTGCATCCATCTGGAAATTTGAATGAATCATTTCGGCAAAATGTACAAAAAAAAAAAAATAATTTAAATAAAAGAAAACAGCTTGTTAAGGCACAGTCGTGCAAAGACAATAAAGATTATAATTTATATATAAACAATCATTTGCCACTGTATGTGTAGTTTGCAGCTATAAGCCAATTTCCTAAATAAAAAGTCATTACAAAGGTTTCCACTGTATGACTAATTTTGATTTAACTGTATGTATACTCTATATTTATCCGTGGAAATCCCATATAATGGATGAATACCACTTGATTATAAAAAAAAAACACCCGACAATTTTTTTTCATTATGGAGATATGATGTATATTAATATAATAATCCCATTAGAACAATTTGTGTCATTGTAGACATCATTGTCTTTTCATCCCAAGTTGCTTCTTCCTGCTTCCTGTCTCATATATGATTTTTTTCCAGCAGTGGAATATTATAACTTCACTTGTCTTTTTCACATCTTGTCACAATGGGCTATGTATTGTATCAAATATTTCCAATTATTTTAAGCAAGAATAAAAATTGTTTCTAAGTGCCAAGTGTTCTATAGCAGTATCTTCCGAATACTCTTCTATGATAGCATAGCACAAGTGACAAATGTTGAACATAAAGGTTTGAAGAAGGTTGGTAACACAATGTTTCCACAAAGCTTACAATTTATATACTTTGCCGTGAAAAAGTATTGGCCCCCTTCTCAAATTCTTATATTTTTGCATTTTCCCACTTTAAGATAATCAAACAAATGCAAATACCAGACAAATATAACCCAAGTGAAGTTAAAATGCTGTTTTTAAATGGTGATTTCATTTATTAAGGGAAAAAACTATTCAGTTACCTGGCCCTGTGTGAAAAAGTACAGTAATTTCTCGTGTATAATGCGTACCTCCAAAGTTGACCTCAAAATTCTGGAAAACGCTTCAACCTATGTATAATGTATTTTTACAATGCATGATTTTGCTTCTACCCATGTGATCAAAACATTAAGTATTATCTGTATTTTGTTAGTTTTTTAAAAATAATTATTCTGAAGTTAAGCACTTTATTTGAACTCATAATACTTTTTATTTACTTGCTCTTATATTGAAATTGTGAGCACAGTTGTGCTCATATGTTTGATTACCCAGGCAGAATTTGAAAGATGTGTACAATACTTAAGAAAACATGAAGGACCAGGCAAAACACATTTAATTTTATTTTAATGGGATTCAAATTACACTGTCAAGCATTTCAGAAAAGCATTATCATTAAACAAAACATAACCATAAACAAATTAATGATTGTTGTTGTTCAGTCATCAGTCGTATTTAAAAAAAAAACTTCAGCCTGGGTATGTAACACAACTGTACATACAGTTAATACCCTTAATTTTTCATCCTTTGTTATATTGCAGCCATTTGCTAAAAACATTTAAGTTCATTTTTTCCTCATTAATGTACACACAGATCCCCATACTGACAGAAAAAATTGAATTGTTGAATTTTTTGCAGATTTATTAAAAAAGAAAAAATGAAATATCACACAGCCATAAGTATTCAGACCCTTTGCTGTGAAACGGGTGCGGTCCATTTCTTCTGATCATCCTTGAGATGGTTCTATACCTTCATTGGAGTCCAGCTGTGTTTGATTATACTGATTGGGCTTGATTAGGAAAGCCACACACCTGTCTATATAAGACCTTACAGCTCACAGTGCATGTCAGAGCAAATGAGAATCATGAGGTCAAAGGAACTGCCTGAAGACCTCAAGAAACAGAATTGGGGCAAGGCACAGATCTGGCCAAGGTTACAAAAAAAAGAGAAGAGCCTTGGTGAGAGAGGTCAGGAAGAACTCAAAGATCACTGTGGCTGAGCTCCAGAGATGCAGACGGAAGATGGGAGAAAGTTCTAGAAAGTCAACCATCACTGCAGCCCTCCACCAGTCGGGGCTTTATGGCAGAGTGGCCCGACGGAAGCCTCTCCTCAGTACAAGACACATGAAAGCCCGCATGGAGTTTGCTTTATATTAAAAAAAAAAAAAAAAAAAAAACACACACACACACACATACACACACACACACACACACACACACACACCTAAAGGACACCTAGATGGTGAGAAATAAGATTCTCTGGTCTGATGAGACCAAGATAGAACTTTTGGGCCTTAATTCTAAGTGGTATGTGTGGAGAAAACCAGGCACTGTTCATCACCCATCCAATACAGTCCCAACAGTGAAGCATGCTGGTGGCAGCATCATGCTGTGGGTGTGTTTTTCAGCTACAGGGACAGGACGACTGGTTGCAATCGAAGGAAAGATGAATGCGGCCAAGTACAGGGATATCCTGGACGAAAACCTTCTCCATAGTGCTCAGGACCTCAGACTGGGCCGAAGGGTCAACTTCCAACAAGACAATGACCCTAAGGACACAGCTAAAATAGCGAAGGAGTGGCTTCAGAACAACTCTGTGACTGTTCTTGAATGGCCCAGCCAGAGCCCTGACTTAAACCCAATTGAGCATCTCTGGAGAGACCTGAAAACGGCTGTCCACCAACATTCACCATCCAAACTGACAGAACTGGAGAGGATCTGCAAGGAGTAATGGCATTCCCCAAAAGACACATGGCTGTATTAGCTCAAAAGGGTGCTTCTACTAAATACTGAGTAAAGGGTCTGAATACTTATGGCTATGTGATATTTCACTTTTTCTTTTTTAATAAATCTGCAAAAATTTCAACAATTATGTTTTTTTTCTGTCAATATGGAGTGCTGTGTGTACATTAATGAGAAAAAAATGAAAAATGTTTTTTGCAAATGGCTGCAAAAGAGGGTTTCAAAAGCCATTTCTAAAGCTCTAGGATTCCAGCGAACCATAGGGAGAGCCATTATCCTCACATGGAGAAAACATGGAACAGTGGTGAAGCTTCCCAGGAATGCCCGGCCTACATAGATTACCCCAAGAGAACAGCAATGACTCATCCAGGAGGCCACAAAGGAACTCTAAAGAACTCCAGGCCTCCCTTGCCTCAGATAAGGTCAGTGTTTATGACACAACAATAAGGAAGAGACTGGGCAAAAATGGCATCCATGGCAGAGTTCCAAGGCCAAAACCATTGCTGACCAAAAAGAACAAAGGCTTGTCTTACTTTCGCAAAGAAATATCTGAATAATTCCCAAGACCTTTGGGAGAATATTATATGGCCGGACGAGATGAAAGTTGAGCTTTTTAGAAGGTGTGTGTCTCGTTATATCTGGCGTAAATGTAGCACAGCATTTCAGAAAACGAACATCATGCCAACAGTCAAACATGGTGGTGGTAGTGTGATGGTCTTGGGCTCCTTCAGGACCTGGACAACTTGCTGTGATTGATGGAACCATAAATTCTGCTCTTTAACAGAAAACCCTGAGGAAGAATGTTCAGCCATCAGTTTGTGACCTCAAGCTGAAGCTGCAGCATAATAATAATGTTTTTTATTATTATTTTTAAGCAACATTTAGCAATGTGCAGCAAATCAGCTATAAGATTTTTTTTTTTTTTTTGCATTCTCAATTTCTGTTAACTTTAAACTGAGGTGAATCCTCATAATACTTTAGTTTTTTCTCATCTTTAAAAAAGGATAGTCTACTGGAAGCTTTGGTAACAGGTGAGGTGATCTCACTCTGACCAGATACCAGGTCCATGCATTTGTGTTTTTTTTTGTTTTTGTTTTTATAAATACTTAGCAACGCTAGAAAAAACGTTACATACTGTACATAAAGTGCATATCCCCATTTTCAATGATTACAATTTAGTTCGGAACTCTTAAAGTTGAACCAAAGTCATTTTCGTGTTTTGTTTCTAAATAAATGAAATGAAAATGAAAACATGCAAATACTGAGTACAATTTAGTACTGAATTAAAATATATATATATATAGCTTAAAACCAGTGGTGCCCCTTCAGGGGACACGCCCATACAGTCCTGCAGCACAAGGGCGAACCTTAGTTTTCATGATTTCAGAACCTTATTTTACATAAATGGTGAATTTTGCATTCATTCTAATTTAGCAGGCTTTTTAAAAACACTCTTCTCGGTGGTGTGTCAAATTATAATAATAATAATATATATATAATATCATCAAAAGCTTCAGAGAATCTGGAGAAATCACTGCATGTAAGCAGCAAGGCCGAAAACCAACATTGAATACCCGTGACCTTTGATCCCTCAGGCGGCACTGCATCAAAAACCAACATCAATGTGTAAAGGATATCACCACATGGGCTCAGGAACACTTCAGAAAACCAATGTCAGTAAATACAGTTCGGCGCTACATCCGTAAGTGCAACTTGAAACTCTACTATGCAAAGCAAAAGCCATTTATCAACAACACCCAGAAACGACGCCGGCTTCTCTGGGCCCGAGCTCATCTAAGATGGACTGATACAAAGTGGAAAAGTGTTCTGTGGTCCGACGAGTCCACATTTCAAATTGTTTTTGGAAGTTGTGGACGTCGTGTCCTCCGGGCCAAAGAGGAAAAGAACCATCCGGACTGTTATGGACGCAAAGTTCAAAAGCCAGCATCTGTGATGGTATGGGGCTGTGTTAGTGCCAATGGCATGGGTAACTTACACATCTGTGAAGGCACCATTAATGCTGAAAGGTACATACAGGTTTTGGATAAATATATGCTGCCATCCAAGCAACGTCTTTTTCATTGACGCCCCTGCTTATTTGAGCAAGACAATGCCAAACCACATTCTGCACGTGTTACAACAGCGTGGCTTCGTAGTAAAATAGTGCGGGTACTAGACTGGCCTGCCTGCAGTCCAGACCTGTCTCCCATTGAAAATATGTGGCGCATTATGAAGCGTAAAATACGACAACGGAGACCCCGGACTGTTGACCAGCTGAAGCTGTAAAGCAAGCAAGGATGGGAAAGAATTCCACCTACAAAGCTTCAACAATTAGTGTCCTCAGTTCCCAAAGGTTTATTGAATGTTAAAAGAAAAGGTGATGTAACACAGTGGTAAACATGACCCTGTCCCAGCTTTTTTGGAACGCGTTGCAGCCATAGAATTCTCAGTTAAATATGATTTGCTAAAAACAAAGTTTATCAGTTTGAACATTAAATATCTTTGTAGTGTATTCAATAAAATATAGATCGTACATGATTTACAAATCATTGTATTGTTTTTATTTAACACAAGGTCCCAACTTCATTGGAATTGGGGTTGTAAACGCAGACAGCGTATTGCTTTCATTGTTTTTGAATTGGGGCGGCAGTAGCTCATTTGAAAAGGACTTGGGCTTTGGAGCCGGAGTGTCGATTTGAACAAAAAAAATGACAACTGGTTGTTGGCTAGAGTCTGCTTGCTGGCTCCTGTCGAGGTAACCTTGAGCAAGACGCTGTCCACAGCTTAAGTGGTGCAGCACTGTTTGCTCACCTCTTTCACTAGCTCTTCTTACATGTGTTTAACCTGGTTTTCCGTAAAGTGTGAAGTGCAAAACATCTATTTGGCACACCCATGTGGATATCGTTAGAAGTGCATTTATATTAAATGGATAAGGCAACACTAGACCGGCTCCAACGACCGGATACAAATTCCTTGTGTGTTTTTGGACATACTTTGCAAATAAAGATGATTCTGATTCTGAAATCTTGAGGCTGCTGTGACTGACTGAGTATAATATATTAAGGCTTTTGGAGTTGTTGGTTTGCTTTAGCATACTATCAAAGAGTACATGTATGCAACTTATTTTCCTGCATATAATAATGTTTTTGAAATATAAAAAAAAAAAAAAAGAATCAAAAATTTTTTTGTGAGTCTCTTTATTTATAGTGTCTTCAAACTTTCAGTTGTTGAGACAGGATAAGTGACAAGAAAACTTTCTTTTTTCCACATTAAGATATCATGTGATACACACAGAGGGAAAGTTGCCCAATACAATGTTGAATGTACTAAACGCATATAACGCACACTGTAAAATTGAAACACGAGATCAGCAGAACTACATTTATAACAGTTTCAAAAACAATAAAGAGTAATTCTAATTACATTTACACAGAAAGTGCCTGGAGCTTTCATATCTTTATTTCACATCAATACAACAAATATAGATCCAGGAAAAGATGTTTGCATTTTCTTAATATCTAGAACAGTCTTACTGGTTGTTATGCTACATTGTGGTGGGCTAACCTCAGTTGACTTGGTGCCTGCCCATGGTTTTAGGATCGGAATGTAAAAATGCAGCTCCTTTATTGTTAACCTGTTATTCTGTTTTTTTCAATGAAAGGTAAAAATGCAGATCTTAAAGTGCTGCACAAATATGAAAGAGGAGAAAATCACTGAACTGCTCTAATCTAATTCGCTACCTTTCCCAGCTGTCAATTCATCAAACAATCACAAGGCTGACATACAACCGGCCACACGTAAACACAGTGACACGGGGTAAAAAAACAAAACACACATTCATCGTGACATAGCAACCCAAATAGAAATGTTCTCTAAATGACACGTTGGCACTTATAGAATCAGGCCGGTTCTAACATACGCAACATCAGAATCCTTATTAAAGGGTCGTTAGTTTATGTACTATGAATTGTGACATCTTATTGCAATGCGGGACCAATTCTGAGATGTCTATAGGCTGCTACGTTAAAGTTAGTGATGGCATGTAGCAGAGTAATAACTATGCAATGAATGAAATGAAATGAAAAAAAAAAAAAAAAAAGCTCAGTGAGGCGCATTCGTGACATGATGGCATGATGTGATATGATAATTTAGACTTTTTGGGATATTGTTTGGTCCTACTAGTGGAAAAACACAGCTCAAACATGAGTTGATATATTTACATTTACATATTACAGTCAAGTAGCTGTTACCATGTGATTGGCTGGCTGATGTTACTACAAAAGAACAATAAACCAAACCCACAAATAAAAATAAAAGTGAAGTGAATTTTAGATTTGTATTAACAAAATATGCTTATGCATTGTTTAAAAATAAACACCCACACACACTTTACCAACACCCAGACTCAAGTAAAAGTCTACTTTTCTATTTGGAAATATGAGTCGTTTAGACCCTTTTTCATTCTTATATATATATATAATTCTCTACATGTGTAATAAAAAAAATGCATGTGTGAGACAGGATACAATACCTCACTGACATGCCTCTGCTATAAACTACAATCTTTGGTTGCTAAAATATAACAAGAAATTAACACTTTGTATGTACAATAAGTGAACTGTCAAAAGACAAGTCAATAAAGCTACACGTGCATAAGTGTGTGTCAATGTGAACGTGGAGTCACCTGTATGAGGTCATTCAAATAGTGAGTCTTCTTTAATTGCATGACTGACTGCGGTTTTGCAACATATACAGTATACAGTACATACAGTACATACGTTCAGCCATGACTACTAGCACGACTGATTCAAAACACATTGGACTTGTTCATGTTGCCGTGTACGCGATGAAGACCAAACACTTACTTGCCAGTAACTGAATGACATGCGGATGTTTGTGTCAGTGGAAATGTCCCATGGCCTCTGCAGCCTTCACTCGTACTACAGGGTCAGGATCTTGGAGCAACATCACAAGGCCTGAGGATGAATATACATATATACACGCATATTAAAGATAAATACTTATGTACAGTACAGTGAACCCACACTATATCACGGGGTCATCTTTTGTGCCCTCACTATATCGTGGATTTTTAAGCAGTCGTTTTTATGGGTTGTTACAGTATAAAGGGGAGTCTGAATTTAGAGTTGCCGGGCAGCACTGATCTCTACTAGCTGTAGATGCAGTGTAATTAAGAGCAAGAAAAAGAGGCAGAAAAGCGCACCCATTAACTGATAGTTTCCACAGAGCAGAAAATGTATGCCTGTGAGTAATGTATGCTTTGAATGTACTGAAGGTTTATAATTACCATAACCATCTATGCTAATTTCCGTTACCTCGTCTATGGTGTTTTCACATTTTGCGCGTAGACTGCACAACGTGCGTCGGAGCGCAAACGGTGCACATCTTGATATTCGCGCCAGCGCATTTCCCTATTTAGAAGAACAGTCTGCGCCAAGGTGGGCAGCACAGCGAGGGTGTGTCCTTTGGCTTCCACCCGTTTTGGTGACTGAGCGGTCTATGTCCAGTGATGCATCTTCATTATCATGCAAGCGCAAGACCCGCTGCGGCGGAGTGACATAATGGTGTCAAAAAGTCTGTCTGAATTTAGACCAGCTAATACCACGGTCTAAGTTGTGGCACAGAGATCAAAGGCAATATTGGTGAATTTGATCGATGAGAATGCAGGCAGATTTATTTAAACCTCTTGATCATTGTCATTTCATTGAAAGCATTATTACTATTATCAGCATTATTACTTTCTTTTTTAAACCACTTACTGGCCAGCACACCACTATGGGGGTCAGGGGGTGATTGAACATTTTTGTGTTTAAATACAATGTCTTTGTTTCATTTTCTCAAAGTATTGCTCCACAATAACCTTTAATTTTGTGACAGCTAGAACAGGTGCTAAGGAATACTTTGTGTTTTGATAAGTTTAAATATGTTATGAGCTAGTGGCAGGGCTATACTACTAGAAAATAATAATAATCTCTATATGGTGGATTTTCTCCCATCACTGGTGGATCTGGACCGTCTCCCCTTTTGTAGGCAGGGGTTCATTGTATTCTATTTAAATTACATGAAAGCTGCATCACCTTTGGTGATGGCGCCCATGTTGAGATGAGAGTAATGCTCCTCTGAAAGGTTCCCCAGCAGAAACCCTGATAAACACATGCACACACACACACAAAAACACACATCATTAGCAGTTACCGAACTCATTTGCTTAAAAACATCACAGGGGTGCAGCTTCACTTAGAGACTGTCGATGAGCAATCAGTGACTGTTGAATCCTACCTATGAACATCGCAGCTCCTGCTCGGACTTCAGACCAGTTGCTCTTAAAGAACTGGAGAACGGAGATGTGGTAGAAGTTCAGCATGCCTGGAAAGTCCTGGATCTACAAAAATACCAAGCATAGTCTCATGATAGGATAGATTTCTAATTTGATTGTAAACAATGCTCCCAAACAAAATGGGGACAACTATTCTGAATCATGCATCCATCCATTTTCTATTACGATTATCCAAATTCGGGTCCCGGGTGAGCTGGAGCCTATCCCAGCTGACTTTGGACGAAAGGAGTTGTACACCCTGGACTGGTTGCCAATCAAAGGGCACATATAGACAATCAACCATGCACACTAAAATTCACAGCTATGCACACTTTGGAGCACTGATTCCCAACCGCTGTGCTGCACATTGTACATCGTTAGAGATCATCAGGTGTGTTGTGGAAAATTATTTTTTTTACTACAAATAATTATATCTTTCTTCATCTATCTATGCCAGCAACATATAGTAAAAGGCAAAAAAAAGCCGCCGCCCACCCCCCCAAAAAAAATACACACAATTACAGCGGAGAACATGCAAATTCCACGCATGATGGCTGGAGTAAGAATTCGAACCCTGAAACTCAGACGGTGAGACAGAAGTGCTAACCACTAGTTCACCGTTGCCCTTTTCTGGCTAATCTTTATTTCAAGTAAAGTCTTGTCTGTCTGTCTCACCAGATACTTTGTGAGATCATTGATGAACTCCCCGTAGTGCAAACTCTTGTCCTCGTAGAGGTGGTTCTGAAACATGGCTGTGATCTGCTCCGAGCCCACCATTGGAGCGCACACACGCATCGCATACTTACATGCCTGAAAACAAATAAAAACACAAATTTGTAGGCGAAACAACTGTTTCAACTGTGCCAAAAGGGGCAGTTTTCTGCATATGTGAGAACACGGTTCCTACCTTGACCACATGTGGGTTTGGATCGACCAGGTGTAAAAGCAGGCTCACCAGAACATTGTGTATCTGGTCCTTGAACACTGGCTCTCCAGAGCCAAACTTAGAGAGTTTCCCCATAAGGTGAATAGAAGCACAGCGAATCTCATCATTCTCCTAAATGGGAACAGATACAGGCTCTAATGTTAGCAGGTCTCTTCCGCAGAAGAATACCATTTTCATGTGCAAATAAGACTTTGTTTTTCAACTTACACTCTCTAAAAATGGCTTGATCTTCATGAAGATATAAACCACTAGGAGTTGGACATTCTTCTTGTCCAAGTAGAGGAGAACTTTAGAAAGACCTGACATAGCCTCAAGAGTAATCAGCTTGCCTGCAAACAAATCAAACCGTGACATCTAGTTCAGGTACAGTTGGCGAGCTGTTGCTTTCATCAAACTCTAGCTTGTTTTTTAATTTAGTTAGGGTCACTGTGTCGGCCATTTATGCAGGGAGAAAACAAGACAGCAGTGTACTCACTCAATGATGACAGGTTTGATTGTTAAAAATACATATTTTTTGCTTCTCTCGAGAAGGCTGCATAATTCGTGCAGGTTGGTAGATTTTGTGCTGAGCTTGTTCCATTCTTTTACGGCCTTGTACGAGGCCATTTATTTGCAAAGGCCGTTTTGCATTTACAACCCCAATTCCAATGAAGTTGGGATGTTGTGTCAAAAAAAGCTGGGACAGGGTCATGTTTACCACTGTGTTACATCACCTTTTCTTTTAACAACATTCAATAAACGTTTGGGAACTGAGGACACTAATTGTTGAAGCGTTTTAGGTGGAATTCTTTTCCATTCTTGCTTGATGTACAGCTTCAGCTGTTCAACAGTCTGGGGTCATTGCATTAAAAACGTTTTTGATGCCTCTGATGTGAGCAAGTTTCTTTTACTTCTGAAAATTAGCCTGTGACTCATTTGTTTTACATGCTTTCTGAAACTAATACTAGAAACTAGAAATAAAATACCCAGGTATTTTAAATCTTTTTTTTTTTTTTATTTGTTCTCCACTGACACTTATATAGTCTCTGTGTTTTTGTTTATGAGTAAAGTACATAGCCATTTTTCCTACATTAAGGTAAGCATCATTGAGCCATTTTTGATACTTTCTCCATGGAAGCAGATAGCTTGCTATGAGCTTGATCTGCATCACTCCTGTGTGTGGATAACTGTGTCATCTGCATACATTTGGAGTTCCAGATCATCTATTGCGCAAGTATTAGCAGGTGAGATAACATTGTGGATGGATGGATTTTTTTATGTTTTGAACAATGGAGACTACGTTTAGAGAGCTGTTAACTATATCAGACCAGAGAACATGAAATACCCGTAATGCACCCATACTGTGTTGTTGCCCGACAAGACAATTACCAGGGTCGTCCTTCTCCTCCATCCCTGAACTCATGGCCGCCAGCAGTTCTTTGGCATATTTGTTCACCTGTAGAGAAGAAGGAGAGATGAATAGTCAGCTTGCTCTAGTCATGCCGGCGTTGGCACCTGTGCCTGCATGTGTGTGGACCTTTTCGGGTGATCCGACAGCTATGTTGCCGAGGCCCCGCACGGCCAACATGCGGACAGTACAGCAAGGATCTGATATCCTTTCCATCATGTTGTTCATTAATACGTCAATAAACATCAACTCCGTAGCCACGTGATGGTTCAAGAGCTAGAAAGAAAGAGATAGTCATTTGCTTCTAAATATTGTAAAGAAAACAAAAAACAAGAGGCCACCTTTGTGAATAATAAAAGATTTCACATAAATATGTGGTAGCATTCGTTAGCTGTCACCTCAGAGAAGAAAGATGTGACGGTGATGCGCTGACACTCATAAATGTTGTTCAAGGAAGGGCATAAACACTCAACAATGGTGGGCAACCTGGGACCGGCGTGTTTCGCCATCGCCCTGTTGACAAGATAAATATAGCATTACTGAGACCTCTTGGGCAGGGGGAAGGGAGAAAACAACCTCATTTTTTGAGTCACTGCCACTCGTCATTTGTACTTGATAACTGGAAGAGTCTATAATTTCTATTCCATTATTGATCTGTAAGTAACAGGTGGGTAGTAATGCACTACATTTACTCCGTTAAATTTACTCAAGTAACATTTTGGATAAATTGTACTCGTCAGAGTAGTTTGAATGCAAAATACTTTTTGCTTTTACTCGAGTATTTATGTGAAGAAGAATCGATACTTTTATTTATCCATTCATGCTCGTGCGCGTCTATTTTTAAACTTCATCGACTTTGTGGCATGGTGGCCAACTGGTTATCACATCTGCCTCACAGTTCTGAGGACCTGGGTCCAAATCCGGCCTCACCTATGTGGAGTTTACATGTTCTCCCCATGCTTGCGTGGGTTTTCTCCGGGTACTCCGCTTTCTCCCACATCCCAATAAAAATCGATGGTCGGTTAATTGAAGACTCTAAATTGCCCCTAGGTGTGATTGTGAGTGTGAATTGTTGTTTATTTATATGTGCCTTGCAATTGGCTGACGACCAGTTCATGATGTACCCCGACTCTCGCCCAAAGTCAGCTGGGATAGGCTCCAGCACGCCCGTGACACTAGTGAGGATAAGGGGTACAGAAAATGAAATGGATCATCGACTTCCGCACAGGCCGCCATTGCGCCAATCCAATGTGATCACTAGTGTCATTTGACTCCAATTCACCAATCAGACGGCACAAAGCAATCACATGACCGCACACAAACCCTTCGTGGGCCAATTAAAGTGACTCATTTCGGGGAGGGGGGGAGGACAGCGCGCGAATGTTTACTTTAGAAACTCTGAAAAACAACAGTTTTGTCATGCAGCGTAGTCTTAAATTATGACTGCCCAAACGTGGATAGCCCACTTTTAACTTGAAAAAACACCTTGTGGTTAGTTGCAGATGTTTCTCTCTCGGGCACGCTCAAACACAAACACACACAAACAATCAATACGTCTGGTCAGCAAACAGCTTCTTCATTTATCATTTAAGCAAATTACGTTTCTGTCGGGCCCAATGCATGTGTTGTTGGTTTTTGGGCTGTTAAAATTTGAAATGGTGGCAGGTGTGTGCGTGGACTCTCATTATTTATTTGTAATTTTTTTATTTGATGTTCATGCGCTGATGTTTTTTTTTTTTTTTTTTTTTTAAATAAATTAGAAGTTACTCACGAGTTACTCAAGCTGTTTTTTCACTCAATACTTTCTTACTCTTAACCAAGTAAATATTTAAAGGACTACTTTTTACTTTTACTCGAGTCATATTATTCTTACTCTCACTTGAGTACAATATTTGGATAGTCTTGGTAACAAGATAGAACTTACATCATTATAACTATAACAGAAGTCATAGTAATAAATGTGGAAGAAGTAGCAATAGTAGTACAATTAGTAGTAAGGCGATACAGCCTCGAAATTCCAGTTCTGCTCAGAATAATAGCAGTGTTTTTAAAAAAAAAAAAAGGTGAATAAAAGCTGAAAATCCTTATAATAGCTTTCATATCCATACATATAAATGCAATGGGAAGACTGAACATTCTGTTCCAAATCAAAACTTACAAATTCACCAAATTTAGAATTCCTTCAGAGTAGTGATATCAAATGTATGGCCTGCGGGCCAGAACCGGCCTGTCGGAGGTCCAATCCGGCCAGCGGGCATTGTTCTGCCTGTCAGGCAAGTTTTAGTTCTTTCATACATATAGACTCTTAATTTGTTTTGCTTGCTTGCTTTTATTTTGACACAAGCACCGTAGAACCAGAAGTGCTGTGCAATGTGCCAAGCCATTGCAGTAACAGAGTGAGACTTTGTGTGAAGGAATGCCTATATATGTATCATATCATGTATTGTTAAGTCATTTCATGTGCAAATGTGCAGTTGAGAACAAGTTTCTGAAGTTAATTGGGACATGGGTTTAAACCCGGATAAAAATGGTTGGGTTACGTCTACAAACAAATCATGCGAGTGACTCGCTGTGGCGGAGACCCCTGACAGGAAAAGCTGAAAGTCACTTCTTTTGTTAGATGCAGGCCACAGGCTAATTTGATGCATGCCAATAGTAATAGCAGACTAATGCTAACCTCATAGAGACTCATTGTTTGTTCTCAGCTTTTTATGGCAAGCTACTGGGTGACTATTAAATAAGCAGCTAATCTGCTAGTTTGTATTTTGCACTTACTTTGGATATGTATGTCCTAAACAGACATAGCTAATACATTTATTTTGTCTTCATTTTTTAGTTTCACTCTGTCAGTCTGCCTGTGTTTATTTACGAGGCAGAGGATAACTGCGCTTACATTCTGGAAGTACAAACTTTACTTTGTAAGGTGTGATGAGTCAGTTGAGCCTTTCAAGATTTCCAGATGGATGCGAAAATGAATGCAAATTGATATGATTTCTAAATAAGTTGTTTTAAACAAGGTACAAACAGTTTATATATCTGTGATCTGTAAGTGGCAACTGTAACTGAAAACTGATTCATATTTTTGAAATTTCACTCACATTTGTGAATGCTCATATGATTTGAAACAAGATTTGCAATAAGACAATAAAAAAGTGAATATTTTCCCAAATGTAGTTGTAAATATGTGCACCCAAAAAATGGTTTAAAAAAAAATAATAATAATAAATTTGTCTCGCCGTTATTTATAGCTGATAAGGCCACGGATAGCCTTTCTTCCAAAGGCTGCATAAAGAAAAAGCAAATGATGCAAGGGCCACTTTTACATTGTTCGACTTTATTAAACACGGTAAAACAAAACCATTAAGCAATTATATATTATACATAGTTGGAGAAACTGCTACATCACAACTAATTGAACTAATATTTCTAAGGGAGTATCCTTGCATCGGTTAAAAAAAGAAAAAAAAACAAAGAAAACAACAACAACTAAACTTTACCACCATTTATACAGCTACAGTTAAATGCCATATGATTTGATTGGTCATCAACTTATCTGTCCCCATTTGTCCTCATTAGTTGCACAGGTGAACTGGAGCATATGTGATGCCTGGTTGTCAACTTTTTTAACCTAAATAGGTAAGACCAGTTTCATAACAACAAATTTCATTAGTTTTACACAGAGCCATCCATCCATCCATCCATTTTCTATACAGTTTAATCATGTTCAGGGTACAGTAATGCCTCGTTTATTGCGGGGGATAGGTTCCAGACCACCCCCGCAATAGGTGAAAACCCCTAAGTGGCGAACATGCGCTGACGTAATTCTGTTTTGTTTTTCTTTATATCCCCGTGTTGGGACAGTCCAAGCTTAATGTAAAAAAATCTTAATGTTGCTTAATGTCACAAACCTGTGACCAATCATCACCTAAATTTATGTGGACATCTCGAACTGCGCCCCCATCCCCATCTGAAAATATCAGAACGAAATTCCTAATATTTGTTATTTTATGGCGGTTAGCATTTTCCTCCCCATAAGCCGCTCACTGTACAGAAAAAGCCTATATTGCTTAATGTCACAAAAATTAAAACCAGTCGTCGCCAAAATTTGTGGACATCTCTACCTATGGCCACAACTCTGAAAATATCCACAATATTCCCAATATTTTGGATTTTATATCAATATGGCGCAAGGATGTCATGATTCTCACGGGTGAGCGGTGGAAATCTACAGTTATATAAGGTTGAAATATTGGAAACTACCGTATCATAGGAAAATGAAAGTTTTTCACACCTTTTTCACAGCCTCAAACTACCGGTATACTTTTATACAACGTGAAATATTTTTTTTTTTTCCATTTTCCTTATACCTATGTAAAATGTGCTCTAACGACTTTTGATTAAAAAAAAAAAAAAAAAAAAAGGGGGGGGGGGGGGGGGGGGGGGAAGCGCATGCACAAGAAATTACCGAATGCGTTTAAATGAATTTCTTTTGTTTTAGGCTACAAAGCATTTATTGAACCACAAAAAAATTACAGCATACACTCAAAATCCAGCGATATGGAGAATTATGCACAATATGAATATGAAAAAAAAATCCGCAATTCACTGAATCCGCAAGAGGTGAACCACGATACAGCGAGGGGACACTGTTTACAAACTCGGGAGTGGATCGACCAAATTTTGAGGTTCCAATCACTCCACTGTGTTTTCGACTATTGTTATAAATTATGAGTTAATCTCTAGTCAGAATTTTAAAAAGCTCTATACAAATTTTATTATCATGATATCCATCAGCTTCTCCTCTACTCATGCCAACAATTGGCGGCAGATAGGCGCCCCACAATGCATCTTGGTTATGTTCAAGGATTTTGCTCATGTGGGATTCTAACGGGTGGTCCCAAACCTGCCTATGATAAATAATAATTTGTTCTGAATTAACTGCTGTCAAAATGTACATGTAATTCAACTAATTACATTTACCTGGTAGAGAATAGAGATATTGTATAATGTGTAATTCATTTACCTTGCTAGTAGGGTTACTCCAGTGATGTGTGTATTCTGTTCCTTTATTGCGTCCCAGGCTTTATCCTCATCTAATCTTTTCAACACCTCATCTAACTGAGCTCTCGCTAGCAAGATGCTCAGTGCATCAGCTGCAACTCTGGACACACACAGAAGACTAAATAATTAGTCACTAGAATATGCTTCACATAGGCGACACTCACAATGACAAACATGCCAACCCTGCAACGTGGACGGTGGCAGTGCGTTTGGTGGTGTTATCCCTCGGTGCCGACACGCCAACACTCACTGCCAGTCTGACAATGAGACAGGAGAAGAGCTGAGGAAACTTGCTGAGCGCCGGCTCCTGGCTCTGCCCGTTCAATAACAATTCCTTGAGACCACATGTCATCTGAAAATAAGGAACAAACACACATCTGTGAGCGTTACGTCCTGCAATAGCACAGCAGCAGGCAGTGTGTTTGTCACTTACAGCAAGTGGCTTATTAGTAGCCACCTTGGTTGTTCCTCCTCTGATCATTGACTCTTTTTTGTCCAGATAGGGTGCCATGACAGCAAGTTTCTCCATCACCATCTCTATGATTTGATTGGCCACTATGGGGTCTGCTCCCAAGGCCATCCACATCTCACTTGTCCAGCTGAAAAGAACGAATTGCATTGGAACAGACAATCTGAGGGGCAAAAGATTGTCAAGTATTTGTGGGAACTCTTTCGTGGCATTAAAGTGAGTGTGTAGCGACTAAATGTTTTGTGTAGTTGTTGTATAAACTACCTGTCATAAGGTAGTGGTTGGTTAACCAGTGCATTAACAACAGTCTGGAGATGCTGTGAGGCCATGATGAGTACTGTTTGCCCAAGTGCCACTCTCACCTAAATACATTTGAAAAAGATATTACATGACCATCAGGCATGAGACAATTGTGTATAACTTTGTTGCCAAAACATGAGAAAAAAAACTGTTCAATAAAAGCAAATAAATATTATTTTGTGGTACCGTCTTGCCCTACCTGTTCCTCAGTGATGCTCTGCAGTTGCACATGAAGCACCTCCAGCATCTCTGGTACCTTGCATACATAAATTAAGACTATATGAGACAAAAAACATTTCAAATGAAGCAACAAGCACATGGTTTATCAAGGGAAAGCCGCCTGTAAGCATTAGCGCTACCATCTCTTGTAGTCCGCCTCCTCTGTTCTTCAGCAACGTGTTCAGGATGACAGATGAAGCTCTGCAACAGTTTGTCTGACTGTCCACCAGCCCCTCAAACAACATGAACACCAATGTGCTCATCTGCTGCTGAGGCAGACGCTTACTCATCACCTGAAGTGCATGAGAAAATATACAGTGATAGCACATTTGTTACATTCACTTGCATTTTAATGACGTTACATACTCTGTTAAGCAACACCAAGCATGTGACCATAGCTGATGCGTGACAGATTAAGGACATTTTCAATACAAAAGAGTTTAGCCTGTTATTGATTGGATATGAGCTAAAATGTTGCACCTTGGTGAGCTCAGAGCAGGTCTTGTAGAGAACTGAATGGTCAGGGTTTTTGAGTTGTGTTTTAAGGGGCAATAGACCCTCCACAGCTTCGTCTTTATAGTCAAGAGCAAAACCTGCATTTCACATTCAGAAGGACAAATTAAATTTAATAAATTCAGATTCATAATACCTCATAATGTACATCAACAAAATTGTACAAGAAAAAAAAAAGGCATGCATGCATTTCAGTGAATCTAAAACTATACTGAACACCTTAGCTCGAACCTGAATCTTAAAATCTTTATTTTACAAAGTCAGTCCGGAAAATGTATGTTTTCATGAGAACAGCTTGAAAAAGGCAATTTTCTGTTCCAAAATGCCCCAGTGCAAAAAAGCAGCTCAGTTGGGTGTGGAACAACATCAACACCTTTAAGATGTAATAGCAGGTGACCCAGTCAAGTTGTCGGTGTATGACAAACTCAAACTAACCAAAGTTAAATAATAATAATAATAATAATAATAATAAAAGGCAGCCCCACGCATTATATTACAAAATAAAGTACAAGCTCATCAATATATTTCAAATAAATAAATAAATTTCAGTGTTTTCACCTTCATAGCGTAGTTGGATAGAAAGCAATATGTAAATGCAGTCGATAGCGGTGGTGCGGACGGCGAGGTGGAGGTCGGAGCAACGTGGAGACAGTCGACCCAGCAGAGCTCCGAGGTTGTGGAAGGACACCATGTTCTACAAAAGGGTGCACGTGAGAAATGTCTCAATTACGTGTCATGAAGACTTCCTCTCAAATCGAGTAAAGAAATGCCAGAGTCTATATTAAGGGTGTTCACCTTTACTGTCATGCTGTCCAGGTAGTGAGTAAGCATGTGAGCAGTGGCTGAGATAGCTCTCACTCTCTCGTGGTCTTGTGGCGAGGTCAGCCAGCATTCAAGGTGCTGCGTAGGACAGAACCACAAGAGACCACAGAGGGTAACGTGAACGTCACCGCGTAAAATGGACTGAATTATTTTTAGTTTGTAAAGAATGATAAATATCTGTTATGTTGATCATTTAATTAGTAACAAAAGTTCTGTTATAATATGCTAAATATGATGTTCACAGAGAACTGGATATACATAATTTATTCCGAGGACCGTAAATCAATAATTCATGATTATGAATATTGCCGATGTTACAAAGTGAACTACGAGAGCAAGATGGGAAAGAAAAATAAGAGTCCTACCTTGAATACACTCTGTAAACTATCAGGCGTGGGATCCTTGGCGAGCGCACTGCTCAGTAACTCATGCAGTGAAGAAAATGTGTCTTTGTATAAAGCCTGCACACATGATGTGTTTGTTTGATTAACAATATGGTTTAATACAAATGTAGTACAAGGTTGTTTGTATCTTAATACGAGTAATGAGGTGAAAATGTGCTCAGGTCACCTTTCTTTTTTTAGGGTCTAGTATTTCTTCTTCTTTTGTCGTTTTCTCTGGAGTGTGAGTCTCAGGTGGCAGAGAGAGCACACCGTTGACACACACCTTCAGCAAGTCAAAACTCTCATTCTCACTCAGTGCTGGGTCAAGAGGCCTGAAGCACTAAAAGGTCAAAGGGAAAAAACACTGGGGCCCTCTTTGAATTCTTCAATCTCCAAACCTTCATGCCACCTTTCTTGAACCTTTGTGGGGAAAGGAGACACAAAAAGGTGCCTCTTTTCGAACATAGGAAAGGACCGCACTTTTTCAAACCAATAAACTCTTAAGCTTCCAGACTACCTGCAAAATATTTGATCAATAATAAAACGTCTACAATGTCTTTGACCACAAGATGTCAGCACAGAGCAACCAAAGATTACAATGGTTGCTATTTAGGCTTCATTCAAGTTTACATAATTATATCATATCATATCATATCATATCATGTGTATAAATACATGATATGCATTTAACGTTTTGCTGATTCAAAATATTTTTTTTTCAATAATTCACAGATTCTACCCATGTTAAGTGTTTCTACAACATTTAAAAGGAAGTATAGATACTAAAATGAAGTCAAACAATATATTAGGATCATTAGACACTGCGTAAGTCATTAAAACCTTGGATCTATAAACTTTAAAGAACAACATTTTTGTAATACAATAATCTGCCTTTTTGCTAACGATTGTATGTCACCCTGGTGATTGTCTTTGTATTTTCTGTGTTGTATCAATAAATAATAATGAAAACAGTTTTTACCTTGCTTCCTTTTATTTTTCTGTCCTTCTATCTCACTCGAAGTTTATTTAATCCCTCGCACGTTTCTGTATTTTTGTTTACATTAGTTTTTTTCTGTATGGATAGTAATGTTAGTCGTATATTTCATACATACCTGTACATCTCAAATTTGTTTGTTTACATTGTCATTGTTCACAAAGACCGTATTCTTGATGCCTGTTTGTTTATATATATATATATATATATATACACCATTCTGTACAATTTTATTTTATTATTTTGTAAGGCTTCTGCGCGAAACTCAAGCATCTTCATATAGTCTGTAATCGTCAGTGATCTGTTGCTTTAAATGTTTTCTGCCATAAAAGATTGTGGGTAATATAAAGTATCTCCTTTCCTTTTGTAAAGGTTGCTCAGGAGTAACCTATGCTAAAGGTGGCTTAAAGGTTGCATCAAGGCACCTTTCCTCAGCATTTTGTAAAATTTGTCCAAGTACTTCTGGTTCATCTCGATCGGGCAGGATAGGAAACTTAAAAACAAGAATCCGAAGAGGGCTTGGGAAATGAAAATGCTAACTATCTCTGTTTGCAATAAGCTTTACAAAATCAACCTCAAAATGTTTTTTCTTTTTTTTTAAATGTTTGTTGCAGAGAATAAATGTCAACTAAAAACTAGTTTACTTCAACTGTGAAACCTTTGAGGAACATAGGAGGATACATTAGGTTGGCACAAGTGCTCATGACCAGGTGGCGCACTGGAGTCCGAAGCGCATCAGCAGGTTCTCCCTTTATAAAATCCTGTCCAAGAAAACAAATCAGTCATTAATACTGATTAAACAACAAAAGTGTCAAGGTATTGTTCTAATTGGTTAGCAAGATTGCCGTAAAAAAGTATTGCCAATCATTTGTGAAAGCACTAAAAACTGACTTTTTAATTGTTTGCATAAATATATTGTTTCACGTGTGAAATTAAACAACCAATTTAATTTTACAGTATGTGTGCTGCATGTCTGTTATTAAGCCATTCAGATTTTGGCCCTGCTGTTACTTCACAATCAGGCAAACAATTATGATAACAATAATCACCAATCAATTAAATCTTTAACTGAAAATGCATGTTTTTGGAATGTGGGAGGAATCCAGAGTACCTGGGGAGAGAAAAAAAGAAAAAAAAAAAAAAAAAAAAAAAAGCGAGGGGAGAGCATGCAACCGCCACAGAGGGAGGGCTGAACGGACTTGGCTGTCAGGTACTTGTTGCACTAACCGCATTTGTTTGCTCTACCATTTGTTTTATGAAGCAAATTAAAAGTGCTGATCACTCACCTGGATAACGGCAATGAGCTCTTGTTTGCGAGAGAAGACGTAGCTTTGTTTCTTTACACACTCACTGATGGCTTTGGCAACAAGGCCGACACTCTGGATCAAACTCAATTTCATTGTCAAATCCTAACATTTGGCCACAGACACACGATTGCAGGCACACCGAATGTAGGGACACAAAAGAGAGGACAGTGAGAGGACAAAAACATCACAAGATTTTGTTTACAGACTTAAATGTCAAAATTCTGAAGACTGAAATGGGTATGCCACCACCATTAGCACATTTTACAAACAGCAAAGCATAAGCAAACACTAGAATCAAAAGCAATATGTTAATCAATTTAGAAATTAAGATTGATCCACCACTGTCGTTGATTAAGAGATGAAATCACTGTTAATTAGAGTCGGTCAGTTCAACAGCCACCCACAGGCTATTGTCTAGAAGGTGACAGACCCGTTGGAAGCTGAGACGCATAAATAAACTGTTAGGAATAAAAATGAGAATGAAAAGTAGTCTGCTCGGCATTCATGGAGCAGTCAGCAAAATCAAATCAAAATTTTAGATGTGGGAAAAGCAATTTAATTTGAATTTGAAACAATTTTATTTGAATTTGAAACAGATCACATGAATGATGAAAAACAATATAGCAATACTGTTCTTGTTCATTAATCGTGATCATGAATGATGCCAGATGTGTAAAATGCGTTCTTCATTTATAGTTCGGTTTACCATTTGTGAGCAACTGAGAAAGACTTCAAAGCAAACCTTAAAACATTTTAGCAACAAAGAAATGCTCCCATCATAGTGCCCATCACACTGACAAAATGATAAAAGTTGAAAATACAAAGTAGTTAAAAAGTTGGTGATTGCAAATTCTTTATGCAACAAAGATATTTCTGACTGGTAGGCTTTAAGAGGTGAAAGGCAGCATTACTGCAAACATGTGGACCAGAAAAGGAAAAAAAAGACCAGAAGAGTAAGAAAAAGTTGAAGGGGAAGTTTATGAAAGTTACATTGAAATAACTCCTCTATCCCTGTGACGATACCTTTGTCTCTACTTTAATCCCCAGAACCTGTATAAAATAGAGGTGATAGAGTCACAAGCCTAAATATAAATATTGCTGTTGAAACACAAAATTAAACACAACAAACTGTTACAACCTATAAAGATTTTGCGACTATGTTAGACAAAAAAATAATAATAATTAAATAATGTTAGGAGATTGATGATGAAGGATGAATCATAACTTTCACAGTGATATGTTCATTTTAAACTCTGCATTATTAAATTGCATAATGCCCTGTGTGGATATACTATGTGATTCAATACACTTAAAACACACAGTCAATACACTTTTTGCGACCATGACCGCAAACAAACATCCTTACTTCCTGTGTTTGCATTACCTTAGTTTTGAAGTGTTTACTGATGCAGCGCAGAATGTCTTGATCAATGCAATTCAGGATCTTTTCTGGAGGAGCGTTCACAGCCACTTGACCATAACACAAGATTAATGTGCTTTTTACCTTCTCCACCTCAACATCATTACGATCCTGAGAACAGGAGGCACAGACATAAACTGATGATCAACTGATTCATTCATGTTTTTAATTGAAGTGATCAGAAATGTTCCTTTTACTTTGAGCAGGTTGAAGATGCTTGGGGATTTTTTGAACACATCCGACTTTCCAAACTCATCAAGCTTGGCAAGAGTGCCTTCTAGATGGCTGTTGGCACACAATCCAATGCCCAGAGCCACACCCTGACCAATCAAGGAATACAAAAGTTAGCGTCCACATAGCCAGCTTAAAGTGAAGTCCAGTTTATTTTATCAAACTTATGGGAAAGATTACTTCAAAACGTTTTTATTCCTGCTCATAAACTACAAAATATATTTATCCAACTCTACTCATTCACAGAGTATTTTATTTCTCTTTTTGGTGGTTTTTCAAAATAAAACAATATATTGTTTTCGATATCATACAATAAGTATATTTATAGAACATGGAATTTTACATTAGATAAAGATCATTATTAATTGTTAATAAAATGTTTATTAATATTGAGTATTATCAAGTGCCCATTGAGTTGCAATTTTGGTACAGGTAATCCTGTGATAAATTTGAAAAATGTACTTCAAGTTTAATTCTAGTCAATTACTGAAGGCAAAAACAGCAAATGCGAATGGAATAATTTGGTTGACGGTACCTCTCTTTCAACAGCATCACTGTGTCTTGCTGTCAGGAGGATTTCCTGCAACTGTTTTTTAACAAACTCCTTATTGAAAGATTGCTGGAGGGTCACTCCAATACACTGATACAGGAAACTCTGTCAGGGAAAGAACAGTTATATTTTAAAATATGACTTCATGTTGCAGTGTTTTGGGCCTTTAAAGTAGTTCGTAAGCGTGTACCTTCTCCTCCAAAGCATTATTATACATGGACAGATAACTTGTTGCTTCTGCTGCAAACTGGCACACCCACTTGTCATCGTCAACAGCCACCAACGTTTTAGACAGGAGCTGGAGACAATTTCATTATGTTATAATGGCATTTCAGTCAAACTGAGTTTGTTAATAAACATTTATAAAGCATCATCATGATCCTGAGCGGGGAAACAATATCGCTGGCATCATGTGGAATCCTCTCATCTCCAAACCCATCACTTTTCAGGAAACTCGGAAAAAAAAAAACTTTATTGAGCCATTAACATTCCATCATCAAAGACAGCTAGCCATTTTTAACACTTTAGATTGACGAATAAGTGTGGACTGATTCATATTACATAGGTTTGTGAAAAGATTTTGAAATTGACCAAATCTGGACATAGGAGGTTTCTGCCCGAACATGAGAATATTTTTCTGGAAGTCTAGAATACACATTTATTGCGGTTACCTAGTCCAAATGGAAACAATGGTTACACCTGATTCCACAATATTAGTTAACACTAAATGTTGTTGTCTTTCCGTCGTCAACTTACTATACATAGTCTTGTATTTAAAAAAAGCCCACCTTCAGCAGATTTTCATCCCAACTTTTCTTATCAAGGTTTTCTGCTGTTGACTCTGGAAGCAAAACAACCGACAAGACAGACAGATGAACAGATATTTGCTTTTGATGGAAATTGTTCTTCTTTGAACCTACTTTGTTTAAATATTATTTTCATTCAGTGACAGCAGTGGAATCCATTTCTGCTCTTAGCAAACACCTGCTTACCTTCCAACACTGTCAAGAGAGGAGGGATCTCTTTGTCCCAGACAGCCTCTGTGTTGTGGTGAATGTTGACAGAGAGTAGCTGTAGGAGGGAGAGTGATGGCGCTCCATGACCTCTGCTATTGAATGGAAAGGCTGCATTGACCTGGAATGAACAAAACAACATCAGGCATAGGTTTGGTGAATAGAACCTCCATACATCCAATGAATTTTGTTGCTTTTAAATTATTTTCACAATCAGGACTATGTGTTACCCTGTTAAACATTACTCATGTGTCAATTGGATATTTAGGGGTTTAACATAAAATAATTCAAGGCAATTACTTTGTGTTTTTAATGTATGTATGTGTTTAATGTTCCATATGTGTGTTCACGTGTGGCCTGTACTTACAAGCAGTTTGATCATCAGTATTTGAGGAGAGGGCAGATTGACTACAGGAGAGGAAAAATACATTTAATCTGCAATTATGTACAGAAAATGACCAATTCCAGATATGTGGAAGGAAGGGTAAAGTTAGCAAAGGCTGTTCATATACGCAGACATTTTTTAGTATGCCAAAAAGTGTGTTAGAATTGCTGAGAGCATTCTTCCATTTTAATATCACATCCCCCATTTGACATACTGTACACATTAAGACAGAATGTTAATGAATGTTGCACCTACCTTCCTCTGAAAAGTCTATAATGAAGGTAGGTTCCTTGTTGTCTTTCTTTTTATTGCCAAGTACAATCAGACTCTTACACAGTGGAGTGGTGGCATTGCTGTACTGAGGAGGGATCAGGTAGTCGAGCAGCTTTGGCCAAAGCACCTAAAAACAACAAAGTCAATTAAATGAAACCCTAACTATATGAATATATGCGCTCCAGGTTCATAACATCAGTAGTTACCCACAGGTAAAACTGTGTGACTGGTACTTTACATACATCGGCCAGACGTCCAACAGTTGTTGTCAGTAGATGAAACGTGTTATCACACATCGTCCTCAGTGCCTCGTTTGTCACCTCTTCCGGGTCTGCCGGTTTCTGTCCACGCTGTAGGAAGAAAAGCACACGCAGATAAGGAAAAACAGTATATTTCATTTTCATTGCAATTTCAGTTGCAAACCAAACAAAACGAGACACTGTACAGCCAAGATATGTCTACCACCACTGGTAAAATAGTTCGATTCACAGCATGAATTTTGGTGAAGTGGTGTGGTGAATGAATTCTCAAAGTTACCTGCACATTAACCATCTTTGTGGAAATTATTACAGATTAACAGAAAATGGCCTGAATATACAGAGAGGAAATACTGCAACGTTTCCTAGTTTCGTATAAAAAATACCTGAGAAGTGTCCGGTAATGCACAGTGTTGAACTAGGAATCGCACCAGTAACTCTCCTCCATCCAACTCCAGGTAACCGTGATGTGCCATGGCGCTGATCACCTGCACCACACGCTTCTTCACCTAAGTCAAGAGGCAAACTTTATGGTCTTCTGGATGGCAATCCTCAAGTTCTATAAATGCATGTGTGTTACCTTGTTACTGTGGTCACCCATTGGCTGCCTAATGCTGGCTAGAATCAGAAGCTTCTTACTCTCCATCATGGAAGCTGCAACACACATGCACTAGTATTACATCATCACATACTGTAATAAAACAAACAAGGACTGAGAGTGCAGAAAACTTCCATTCATCCATCCATCTGTTTTCTATACTGTTTTTCCTCATCAGGGTCATGTGAGCTGGAGCCTATCCCAGCTGACTTTGGGCTAGAGGCAGCCAATCACAGGGCACATTAAACAAACACCCATTCCTGCTAACATCCACACCTATGGACAAGTTAAGTAGCTTTCATTCACATTTGGGTTTTGGGAATGTGAAAAGAATCAGGAGTACCCCGAGAAAACCCACAAGCACGGGGAGAAAATCCAAAACTCAGATCTCTGCTAGTTTCGTAAATGTTCCCCGTTTGATAAGCCGCTGAAGCCCACGGTCATCTCTTTTGCTGGTGCATCTTCTCCTGCCACATTTTGTCCTTCCATTGGTATGCTTGGACACAGCAGTCTGTGAAGAGCCAGCCTCCTCAGCTATGAACTTTTGTGGCTTACCCATCCTATGGAGCGTATCGATGATGGTCTTCTGGCCAGTTGTCAAGTCTGCAGTCTTGCCCACATTGAACCCAACTGAGATAACTGAACCAAACTGAAGCAATTTAATGACACCTGGGGAAACTTGTGTGGGTGCTTTGAGTTTAGTAGTGGGTGAGTTTAAAACATTTATGGCCTGCAAAATTTGGGCTGGTTTCTTCACAGTGTTCTAATTTTTTGAATTCCTGATTTTGTGGGTTTTATGAGCTGGAAGCCCAAATTATGTAAAAATAAACAAATAAGGCCCTGAATGTATAATCTATGAAAGTTTAACTTTTTGAATGGAGGTATGGAAATAAATGAACTTTTCCATGATGTTAAATTTTTTTGGAAAGGGTCTGTATTTGATTCCAAAATCTAGTTTATTTTTAGCCTTTGTCGCCTGTTTGTACTAATGTGTGTTGTACTACTGTAAATATCTGACTGCCACTAAGGTTTATAAAAAAAAAATTAAAAAAAACATCGGCGGTGTGGGACAAGCAACACGTTACGCCTGAATCAGACCAAGACAAATTTGGACTTTCACAATTGCACTATGTCAGACCACTGCAATAAACTGTTTGCATCCTGTTTTTACGATCACGGGGCTTTATCCTGTCAACTCAAACGCGACCGGATACACTTGTTACCATGGTGACAACATCGCGACGCATGTGTTCATAAGAACAAAATGGGGAAAAACCTGTGCTGGTGATCACCGGTGCTCGGGAGAGGACTTTCATTTAAGGCTCGCTTGAGGTATGTTCACGTACTTTTAATACGAAACCGCTCGCAAGCAGGCAAAAAACACTATGTAGCCTAGCAAGCTAGTGCTAGCACTAACGGTTGTACGGAAACATGCAGGCGTTATTTTGAATCATGCTCTAAAGTTTCGGCGTGTGTGAAGTAATTGAATTACAATAAAGTAATTGAATTACAGTAAGTTATCACCCATTATTTCTGTCATGTTGTAATGTTGGTTTGACCTGGCTGATTAGAATACATGACCTGACTAGAGAATACTTTTGAAGATACTCAGTATACAGTACACAAGTATATGCAGTAAATTAACAAGTCATTTAAATAGACACATTGCTCTATCTTGTGATCGGATCGTTGATCGGTTATTGTTTTTTTAAACTCGTTGATCGGTCCCAAAAATCCTGATCGTGTAAAACCTAAAAAATACATGTTCCAGAATGCTCCTGCCAAGTAAAGATGTGAATGGGATGAGTTAGAGATGAATATGTTAGAGTGCATTTGCTCACTGCTGGAGTTGATGAAGTGACGCAGGACAGCCAGGGAGCCAAACCTACTCCGCTCATTGCTGTTCTCTAGCCTCTGAAGAACAAACATTACCAGTCGGTCTGGGAAGGCGTTTGCTAGAATTAGAGGTAGGTGGAAAGATTTTCAAGTGTCAAAATGTAGTAAGTAGAAATTTGTGACCAAAATAGCATACATAACAACATTTGAAAAAGTGTGGACAAATTGGTCAAGAGAGAAACATGTTGTTACACTGAGCCTCACAGTTAATATGATTATCCTCAGAGGGACATCATGTCTGACACAAATAATGGATGTTACGGTTTTTGTGACTCCATAGAAATGCAACTGTTAGAGCTGATATGTACATAATCATGCACATAATTATTGATAAGGAAGAGTTCTGCTACCTAACAGACTGAAGCAACGAAGAACCTCATTGTGGTTCTTGACTGTAGGAGGGTTACTGTAATCAACAGAGGTGGACACCTGACGGGAGAAAAACAGTTGTCTTTCACACTAGCACACACCTTCCAAAATTGTACTGATGCAACGTTGGAGTCGTTGCATTATAGTTAAATAGGCAATAATTTGGCTCAGCAAGATACACTTGCACAATCTGAGCTCCATTACAAGAAGCACTGCCACAAATGAATTCATTAAACAATAAATGTACAATACTACGAAAGTATTGGAACACCTAGGTCAATTCCTTTTTTTTTTGTTGTATACTGAAGACATTTCGGTTTCCGATCAAAAGATGAATATGGGACAGAAGTTCAGAATTACAGCTTTTATTTCATGGTATTTATATCTAGATATGTTAAACAACTCAGGAAAGAGCACCTTTTGTTTGAAGCCAACCACTTTTGAAGTGAGCAAAAGTACTGGAATAGACATGATAAAATTAACTTAAAGTGAATAACATTTACTATTTGGTGGCATAACCTTACTTTTAATAACTGCATCAAGCCTGCAACCCATTGACTTTACCCAACTGTTCCATTCGTCATTTGAAATGCTTTTCCAGGCCTTTACTACAGCCTCTTTCAGTTCTTGTTTGTTTCTGGGGGTTTCTCCCTTCAATCTCCTCTTCAGGAGGTAAAATCCATGCTCTATTGGGTTAAGGTCAAGTTATTGACTTGGCCAGTCTAAGAGCTTCCACTTTTTCACTTGCATGATGAAGATTCTCCCGATTAGTTTGGATGCATTTTTCGGTAAACTGACAGACAAAATGGTTTTGTAGACTACAGAATTCATTCTGCTACTGCCATCATCAATAAAGACCAGTGATCCCATTCCAGAAGCCGCCATGCAAGACCAAGCCCTGATATTACCTCCACTATGCTTCATAGATGAGTTGGTGGTTTTGGATCATAAGCAGATCCTTTCTTTCTCCATATTTCAGCCTTTCCATCACTTTGGTAGAGGTTAATCTTGGCCCCATCAGTCCAGAAAACTTTGTTCCAAATCTTTTGTGGCTCATCTCTGTACTTCTTTGTAAAATCCAATCAGGCCTCTATCTATATCCAAATGTGTGTGTGTGTGTGAGTGTGTGTGTGTGCGCGCGCGTGTAAATAAAACTTTTGGAGACTAATCATGAGCCGTTTCATCACGCAACTAGGCAAGGACCCCAAAACATATTGACAACACGACAAAGGACTTCATCAGGAGGAAAAAGTGGAAAGTCTTAGACTGGCAAGGTCAGTCACCAGACCTTAATCCAATAAAGAATGCATTTTACCTCCTGAAGCACAGATTGACAGTACAAATCTCCAGAAACAAACAATAACTAAAAGAGGCTGCAGCAAAGGCCTGGAAAAGCATTTCAAATGAAGAATGCAAGTCTGTCCCGCGACCCTTGTGAGGATAAGCGGCGCAGAAAATGGATGGATGGATGGAATGCAAGTCTGGTAAAGTCAATGGGTCGCAGGCAAAGGAATGGACCTTTCCGTTCCAATACCTTTGGAGGGGACTGTATAATTGGAGGTGTAGGTTGCAGTAGTGAACTACACTCCCAATTGTGCAAGGGAACCCAAATAGTAGTAGTAGCAGTATTAGTAAAAAAAAAAAATAAAAAATAAAAAAATAGTAGATTTGCAGAATGATTTTTGTTTGTCATCGAGGGCTAACGTTAGCTTAGCTTCCTAATCATATCATGGTAAAAGAATGCACTAGCAAATAATAGTGTGGAGCTAGTTTTAACTCCCCAAAGTTAAGAGACTTTGAAAATAGCAACTTTATGTGTTGCTTTTCTTTTATTGCTGCTGAAAGTGACAAGTCACAGTGAAGGGTCAAAGAAGAGCATTGTTAAATGTTAACAGCAACAGCTGAGCTGCAGTACAGTGCAATGAAATAGCACCAAACGAAGTGTTGTTGTTTCTGCCCATATAAGTGTATTTCAAGAATTGGTCACATAAAAGTTTAATTGGCAAAGTCAGTGACGTGAACTGTTGCAACAACAGAGGAATCAAGCATTCTTTTTTTCACATCTGAAAGACAAACAATACAAATATAATTCCCAAATAAAAGGCTATTCTGAACCATGTACCTGTTGATGCAGTGCAAAGAGCAGGCTGTCCAGTTGGGTCTCTAGCAGCCTGCTTCCCATGTTAACAGAAGCATCAAGAATATGGCAAAGGCTCTATACAGAGGGAGATTAAAGAAAAAAACATGTAGTTTTCTGGATTATCTCAAATATCCATGCAATGATACTATCACAGTTTAAAGAAAATTAATGGATGCATGCATGGATGGATGGCAATGCGAAAGATTTAACCAAGTACAATTTTAAAATTGTATTTGGTTAAATCCTCTCCTTGAGCCGTCACCTTATCGTGGTGGAGGGATTTGTGTGTCCCAATGATCCTAGGAGCTAAGTTGTCTGGGGCTTCTCGCCCCTAGTAGGGTCACTCATGGCAAACAGGTCCTAGGTGAGGGACCAGACAAAGCACGGCTCCAAAAACCCCTAAGAATAATAAATCAAAATCATCTTTGCTTTTTGCAGATGATGTGGTTCTGTTGGCTTCATTAGGCCGTGATCTCCAACTGGCACTGGAGCGTTTTGCAGCGGAGTGTGAAGCGACTGGGATGAGAATCAGCACCTCTAAATCTGAGACCATGGTCCTCAGTCGGAAAAGGGTGGCGTGGCCTCTCCAGGTCGGGGATGAGATCCTTCACCAAGTGGAGGAGTTCAAATATCTTGGAGTCTTGTTCACAAGTGAGGCAACAATGGAACGGGAGATCGACAGGCGGATCGGTGCAGTGTCTGCAGTGATGCGGACTTTGTATCGGTCCGTTGTGGTGAACAAGGAGCTCAGCCGAAAGGCGAAGCGCTTTATTTAACAGTCGATCTACGTTCTTACCCTCAACTATGGTCATGAGCTGTGGGTCGTGACCGAAAGAACAAGATCCCGGATCCAAGCGGCCGAAATGAGTTTCCTCCGCAGGGTGTCCGGGCTCTCCCTTAGAGATAAGGTGAGAAGCTCGGGCATCCGGGAGAGGCTCAGAGTAGAGCCGCTGCTCCTCCACATTGAGAGGAGCCAGCTGAGGTGGCTCGGGCATCTGTTTAAGATGCCTCCAGGACGCCTCCCTCGTGAGGTGTTCCGGGAACGTACTACCGGGAGGAGACACCGGGGACAACCCAGGATACGCTGGAGAGACTATGTCTCTCGGCTTGCCTGGGAATGCCTCGGGATCCCCGTGGAAGAGCTGGAGAAAGTGGCTGTGGAGAGGGAAGTCTGGGCTTCCCTGCTAAAGCTACTGCCCCTGCAACCCGACCTCGGATAAGCTGCGGAAAATGGCTGGATGGACAATTTTAATTAAAAGAAAAAATGTGGTGTATTGTTTCTTAATATGCATAAAATCCAAAGAACCAACTATACAGGTGCTGCAACTCTGGGGTACCTTGCTAATGATGTAGTGCTCGTTGTTTTTCTTAAACAAAGACAGAATGGCGGGGATGAGCTTGGGAATCTGTTCCTCCAGTTTATCGCTGGCCATAAGATGGCACATCGAGCCCACTGCCTCAGCTACTGTTAGCCTCAACTGAAGGACAGAGAAAGAAAAAGAAAGGAAAAAAAGAAGGACAGGACATCACTAAATAGATGAATTTGTCTTCAGACAGAAGACAAATAAAAGTGCTAATGATGATATACTTAGATCAAATTAGAGATCCAATCCAAGAACTGAACCAAATGAACCTTTCATTTAGCTAAATAAGGTAACTGAGGTATTAAAAACAATCTGCTCTATGATGTAGAACAGCACACCACTGCAAATTACAAGCAGTGGAGTGTTAAAAGCCTCCCTGATGGTGTCAATCACCACTGAGGAGAAGGGCAAATATTTTTGTACAGTTCCTATGTAGGAGCTCAGTAAACTATGAATGCTTTACTCATTTAGCGCCACAACCTTTTTTGCCCATCTATTATTTATTCATTTATTTTTTAAGACTGATTCAGAATTAATGTTTATTCACAACATGGTGTTGTTGGAAGCCCCCACATGTTTTATCTCAACAATCTGAACTTCAAACTCCCCCATCCATTCTTTTTCTATAGCCCTTGTCCTAATTAGGATTGCTGGCGCTTATCCCAGCTGACTTTGGTCAAGAGGTGGGGTACACTCTGGATTGGCCATCTGTCAAATGCAAGGTACATATAGAAAAAAATATTTCACACATATGGGCATTTTAGAGTGTTCATGGAGGTTTTTGGACGGTGGCTAAAAGGCAGAGTGGGTAAAAACCCTTGCAAGCATGGTGGGAAATGCAAACTCCACAAAAAAAAGCTGGTGCTGAGATCCGAACCTCAGAATTGTTAAGCGGACTTGCTAACCACTAGTCCGACGAGCTGCCCTTTAAAGCCACTTTAATCTTTTTTACAGCATGGTAACACAATCAAACGTTTATGCACTTTTCTAGTACGACATTAAATGCTTCAAGTATTTTTGAGAGCCAGAAAAACTTTTGAAACCCTAATGTTAAGGTTCAACAGACTTGTCTCAGCTTCCCATCACACACTTTCTCATAACTTCCCTAAATTAACACCTGAGAGCACATGGACTTTAGGCTGATCAGCTGCACCGACCACCAGTGGCAAACTTGTGAGCGTATATTACCTTCGATTCTCTGCTTTGTAACCAGTTATTGAAAAGGATGTCGAACGCAGCATTGATTTCACTTGAGAATGTGTCCTGTCTGACTGTTGGATCTGGAGCCTTGTCGAGATTGGCAAGGTACTCCAAGATACTGTCACTGAAATGGCACAGAGCTGAAGAAACACAAACACAAACAAAAAGAAACAGAATTAGAAGATCATTATTTTTAAAGATGAAACTTTTCTTGTTGAAAATAACACTGAAGTTCTTGAATTGCTCCTCTCATCTGACAGAGATAAAAATTTTACTGGAGCACGTCAATGCACCTTAGAAGAGAGTCAAATACTACCAAAAACTTGGAAGTCAGTTTTGTACCGTAGGAGAAGACCCACTTCATGTTGTCTTGTTTGGTCAGGCTCAGCATCGGCAACATGGTACCAAGAATAGCGTTTAGGAACGGCACCATGCCATAAACTAAAGAAAAGGAAGGAGTACGGTGTTAATAAAAATGGTGGCTTCTTGAAAACACCGCATTACATGACAAACATGATGAGTTTTTCCTCATCTTAACACCAGATTGCAGCTATACATATGCATTTTGTTCCACCAAACCCAAGGTTTTGTCAACAAATTATTTATAATTAGTGCAGATTATATCCCCTTTAAAAAGCTGCCAAATGTGCAGTTCACTTGTGCTTTAATGTGCAACAGTTTTCCTACCATTGGAATCAGAGAGCTTGGCTAATGTCTGGACCACAAAAAAGTGAGGCAAAACTCCAGGTTGAAATTTCCTCAGTATCTCCTCCATTATGTCATTGATGTGTTTGTTGCCCACAGCTACCAGAATGTTACTGGCTGCCTGCTGCCAGTTAGGAACAACTTCCTGTGTGAAAGAGAAACACAGAAACAGACTAAACAGCTGCCCCCCAAAAATAAACCAAAACTAACGTAACACTGTTTACCTTTGATCGTGTCATCTCATCTGAGGCCAAGGAGATGATGCTCTTGAACCTGGGGTAAGAGATTGCGTCTATCCTGCTGCCAACAATCAGCTCAATGGTTTGAAGAATCACAACTCTGTGACTCACGACCAACTGGAGCAGGAGAAGGTGAGGCAGGAAGCAGAGCAAGAGAAAGAAGACATTGACAACTATTAAGATGTTTTTAAAAAAAATGCACAATTACAATTACTGATATTTCCTAACATTTCCATATTTGCTCAGAGTATGTAAATGGTAACATCAAATGATTGCCACTGGGACAGGTGGCTGTGACAGAGTGTAAGGTATTACCACATAACATTGTTACATGATGGTTCATTTTTTTTTTTATTTTGCATATGCTCTGATCTAAAAATAAACAACAGGCTTGAAAGCTCCGCTTAGTTGGTTATGTTCGTTATTTATATGCCAAAGCAGAGAAAATGAAAGATTTTTGTTCGTTTAGTCCATTCCTGCCGTCAGAGAAAGCATGCCAATCATCCAGAGAGGTACAAAATGCTCACTATACGTGTTTTATTATTGGGTTGAAAAATGTCAATTTACTTTTTTACTTAAGTACATTTTTAAGTGTGTACTTTTGTACTTTTGCTTAAGTAAGGGAGTGTCTTCAGTACTTTTACCAGCTGTTTTTTTTTTTTTTTGCACAAGTACTAGTACTTTTACTTAAACTACTGAATACACATACTTTTGACATCTCTGCTGTACAGTGTGGCGTTACCTTAGGGTGTTTGAGCAGGTAGTCCTGACACATAGCAAGCACTCTGTCAGGCTGCTCGTTTCCCAGAGTCAGCATTGACTTCCTGACCTGAGCCTGGACCTCAGAGTCTTTATCATTGGCCGCATCAAGCAGAGCCAGGGTCACCTCTGGAGTAGAAAGGCAACACGAAAGTCACAAATCGAAAAGGTTGTCAGAATATTTATTGCAGAGCAAGGCATGCAACACAAATGGTTAGAAGTTGCATTAGACAGAATTGCAGATACTGTAGTTTGTAAATAAAAAACTAATAATAAATAAAATGTAAAACAATTAAAATAAGATGTTGGAAATGTATAATGACTACAGCTACAAAAAAATGTAAAAAAATAAAATAAAATCTGATTCAGATACACTTTAAGAGACAACTCACGTTCCACATCTGTCTCGCCCATGGTGGACAGAGGGCTGGTTTCCTGGGCTCAATGACCCCTGCAAGCATTAAGCAATAACTTCTTTCAAGTAAACATTTTTAATTCCCTACCAGTATTATGTATTACGAATAAGGACGTCGAACGATGGACATTAAAATATATATTTAAAAAGTAGCACCTTATGAAGTGACATCGCAACAGCATTTCGAAACCATATGAAATGTCGAAATCTCCCATTTACCTGACCAACGAGGTCTCCTAATTCACTATTAGCTTTAGCTGCTGCTACGGAAGAACCAACACGTCCTCAACACAACAGAATAAGCAAGAATAAGCTTTACTTACCAAGTTTAGCGCTGAACAAATATCACTATGGTTTGGCTCGGCTCGTCGTACTCGAAACGTGATGGCGAACTTGTATGTATGTTGAGTCGCAGATGTCAACACAGTCGGTCATGTGGTCATGTGTTTCTGGTCAGCAGGAACAAATCAGCGATTTGACGCCAGTCCAGTGCCGCTTCTTCTTTGATATTAGGGCTGTGACCACAGATATGAGAATGTAGCTGACACACGCCCCTTATGAGCAATGTGCCTACGGTGACGCTTAGCTAGGAGGGGCAAAGTCTTCGTTTTTTTTTTTTTTTTTTTTTTCACCAGAACAGGACACCGTTTCCGCCAGTTAAAAAAAAACAAAAACAAAACTATAGGCGGAGCCCGTTCCAATGGAATTATTATTATGATTTTATTATTTGTATTTGTTTTTAACTGGCGGGAATGGGCTTCCATACACGAAAAGAACAATGATTTGAAGGCACATTGTGCTGCATATAGTTGCACACGACGCGGTACAATCAGAACAAGGAAACTGGGATTAACCTTATGTAAGATAAATATTGAGGGTATTTTTGTTTAATGATATTTATTGATTATTCACGCTTTGGCGTTGGAAAAAAAAGTCAACTTTGTGAAAATCGGTTTAGAAATGAGCAAGTTACAATTTAATTTCACTGTTAATGAATTGCCTTTGAAGGAAAAGTTGACCTTTTCAACATGGCCGTCAGTGAGACACGTTTATTAGGCAGGCTACTGACGAATCTAGTTTTCATATCTATGGCTAAAAAAAAAATCAAAGGCGTGCATACCGCCGCCTACCGTACAGGACCGCATAGGCAGAGAAACCGTCTCAAGGAAGGGGTGAGTCGCCAATCTGGTTTTTAAAACTAGAGTTTGCCCATTCAAAGGATCATTTCAAATTCTCAATTCTATGAGTGCGTTAAACATGTGCCTTACTGCCTTCAAGGCTACAGGCTAACATGCAACAGCATGAATCATTATTATTTTTAGGCTTTATTACTGTATTATTATTAGTCAGTAGCATTTCCTACTCAGGCCTTCAATAAGAATTTACCTGACTTCTTAATACCTCCACTAGGACACAATTATAGAAAACCCTCAAAACTATTTTTTTAAAAAGCAGCACCCAACTGTGCCATTTATATTATTTCACAACACCACTCATTTTCGTAGACATTTAATTTTATCTTTTCATAGGAAAATACATTATTACAATACAAAAATTACACTTTGCTTCCATCTAACGTTGTCAGCAAACAGCATACAGCAGTGTAAATTTACTTTCCCCTTAAAATAACTCAACACAGCGCCATTAAAGTCTACACCGCTGGCAACAAAATGAGTACACCCTTAAGTGAAACAGTCCGAATTGAGCCCAACACGCCATTTTATCATGTGAATCATAGTCTTAAAAGGTCTAAGGTGTGAATGGTGAGCAGGTGTGTTAAATGTAGTGTTATCGCTCTCAGGCGCTCTCATACTGGTCTCTCAAATTTCAATATGGCACCTCATGGCAAAGAACCCTCTGACGACAAGATAAAAAAATTATAGTTGCTCTACATAAAGATGGCTTAGTAGGCTATAAGAAGATTGCACAATAATAATAAGCCTCTATTGAATATAAAGAGTGACTTCAAAACATGGTCTTAATCCTTTTACTGGATATAATTCAGACACAGGTAAAAACATACATATTTACAACCATTCTCAAACTTATATGATTTGCAAGCATAACTTTTTGTAAAAGTCAAAATTTATTCATCAGGCAGACTCAAACTAGACTATGAGCTGCTTTAAAATATTAGCTCTTATTGCCTTAAGTCTTGTATGTACAGTACTGTATTATCATAACAGTGATACATGTTTAATGGCCTGTATTGCTTGTGTTAGTATGTTATAGGTTGACATTAAAATCAGTGTAGCAGCCTCATAACAATGTTTATAAAAAGTTAATAACAAAGCAAAATTTAAATAATGTTCACAGAGACAGGCATCCATCCATTTTCTATAGTGCTTGTCCTATAAGCCGTAGCCTATCCCAGCTGACTTTGAGCAAGTGGCCCACTCTGGATTGATCCACCCAGGTCTGGTTGCTAGCCAATCGCAGGGCACTTATACACATACAAGCATTCACACCGTCTGGCAGTTTAGAGACTTCAATGAAACCCACATGCATGTTTTGGGGAATGTGGGAGGAAACCGGAGTGCCTGGAGAGACCCATGCAAGCATTGGAGGACTGCATGCAAACTCAACACAGGATGGTCTGAGCCGAGATTCGAACCTGGGACCCCTTGACTGTGAGGCACCCTGCTAATAACCTTCCCACTGTGCTGGCCACAGACGGGCACTTTTAATGTTAAACAGCTGCATTGGATGCTGTTTGGAATAAACAAATCTTTGTCCGTTTTAAACATTCAAAACATGCAGTATGTATGCCTGTTTGAGAACACTGACATTTCAAGAATAAATTACAAACAGCAATACCCTGTAAAAGACCGATCTCAAGAGCACCCTAAGCATGAAAGCAATTGACCCACCAGACTACCAACATGACATGATGATGTAATATATCACTTGTTGTCTCCTACTGTTTTCACCAACTCGGAAGGGGGGGGGGGGGGGGTTAATTATGAGAAGAAGATGTGATGTCAGGAGATGCTCAACTTGCTTGCTGTCCTCAGCAACACAGCGGTATGAGAGAAATAATCTTTCATTTCTTTTGACTGTACTGCTGACTGTTCAAATTTATACTTGAATTGTTATCTTCTCTTCAAAAAGTATATATTTTTGTTCGTCTCTTGGTTTGTTTTGTTTTCTAGATGTTGCCCTCATGCATCTGTAGATTTCTGTCTGATTGAGTTTTCCTGTCAGGGAAAAAAATAAAAAATCTAATTAATAACCAATATATCATTCTCACATTAAATGTCATGATTGATTGATTTGTTTTATTGTAAATGAATCCATTCAGTCATCTATTTCCCCTGCTCCATTATCACATGCAAAACAGTTTGATTTGAGCGAGACATTTACACCATATACATTTCATTTGTATATACATAATTTAATTTACTCTATTTATGACTATATCTATCAAATGGATTTATCAGAAGTCAGTATTCTTTCTTTACTGCAACAGTTCCCTCAGAAATAGCAAGTGAAAGCTAAGAGATATTATCAGAGATGAAATGTTGAATAAAATGCTTAAGGACATCAACGTAATGCACACATTGTGCGTTACCAGCAATGCCATTACATTTTATTTATTTCCTATATACTCATGTGTGCTATTTTTCCAATATTAAAACAAATCAATTTACTGTTCCTGAGTGTGACTGCACACATACTCATGTTTAGTGAGAGATGCTTTGTCGCTGGTGACCTCTTTGAGCGTGCTGCCTTCCTTTGAGGGAAGTGTCTGAACTCCCGTATGGTGCCTGTCGCCTCTTGGAGTGGACATCCCATTCATCTTAACTTCCCTAGAGCAACATGCACAAAACAAAAAGGGTTAGAATCATGTTAACCTGCATCCAATTCCAATTCAAGATCGGTGGAAAAAAAAACAACACACAGGATACAAACCTATACGCAAACTTACCCATTAGTGCCCTCCTCTCCTTCTTTGAGGCCTGGAACTTTCTGTCCAAAAAGTTTCACAGCGATGGACATGAGCAGGCCACAGCGGTTTCTGTAGCAGCAAGTGGCATCCACCACAAAGAAAATCACCAGGAAGATCACCATGACGATGCCAACCACGCTGCCTTTCGTCATGCTGCTACGCACTGTGAGTGCAAGGAAGATGAGATGGAGTGAAGTAAAAAGAGGAAGTTCATTATAAATGGAGATGAAGACATTGTCATCTATATTTGAGATGATGTGATTCTTACCAGGTTTCTCTGCAATGGTGAAGTTGAATGTTGCAGGGAGAGAGGAACCATTCGCATTGACTGCTATGACTTCCAGTTGATAGTCAGAGCTAAAGGTCAGGTCTACCAGGGTAATAGAGTCAGTATTGGATGACAGCTTCTTCTCTTTCCACAGAGCCCCATCTCTATCCTGGACAAAACAGAGATACTGTAGCTTTGAGGCATTTAGTATGGCAAAAATGTAAAATATAAATTATGTAATATTTAAATGACTGTGTGTGTCAAAGAACACTGGAAATCACAAGAAGAGGTTGATGAGAGCAAATGTAAGGAAGTGCACTGGAAAACGCCACACACAACTATTGCATACAACTAAATAACATGCTTTTAGATAATGTGAAACACTGTAATTAACTTTTTCACTAGTACTTTTTTATTTAACAGTCCTTTTCCAACTACCCCACCTAAAACATTGAAACTATCACACAGTCTAACAGACAAAAAAAATGCAAAAGCTGGCAAATGCATGTTGAGCTTGACCTCGCGATATCGGAGATTGTAGTGGAGGAGAGGAGTCCCGCCATCATCAGTGTGTTTGAGGGGCATAAAGAAGGAGTTGCCCCCTACTTTCATCTCATCACACAGCAAAACAGGGCTGTCTGGTTCACCTAGAGGGCAATTTAGAAAGACAATGCAGAACATTACGCCCCCATGATATTGCAGGGACTCATTTACATTTAGCAGCAATGAATACAAACTACATATCAGTGGTTAGTAATACATGAAGCATATTCAGTAAACCATTGTGTGTGTCTTACCTCCTATAGATGGATAATGGGAGATGGGATTGTGTCAGCGACAGCATTAGGCAGCAGTACATGATGATGATGAAGGAAACATTATAAAAGACAAAGATGAAACAGAAAATGAGTGACAACAGATGAGATTAAAAAAAAGAAGGCATGTAGCATAACATTATTAACAAACATGACTAGAAAAAAACATTTCAGTAACATTAACATAGCTATTTATAAATAGATTATAAGATGACATTGGAGGTTCAACGGCCTGTTGTGTAAAAACATTGCTGCAAGGTCAGTGACAATAGTATGCATGGTCATGGACACGTCAACACATTTTTAGTGGTTTGACACTCACGTATTCCTTGGGTTCGGACGGTGTTTGCGTCTGAGAATTCGCCCCGTCCTGCTGCATTCAAGGCAGCCAGACGAACAGTGTATAATGTGTAGGGCATGAGGGAGGTCACAGCCAGGGTATCTACAAGCACAAACATGAGAACACACTTTTAAAATAACACTTGTACACTACACATGCACACATAGATCCCAAGTGGTGCTCAAGCACCTGCCCTTTTGCCCTTGATGAAAAAAAGTGCCCCTTTTGCTGCAGCCCATTTTTCTCTTCTTCAATTATATACAGTTGGAAAAAAAAAACTCTGTCATCAATTCCTCCCAAAGTGTTTTGAAATTTGAAGATCATTTATTTGATTCATTTGGAAAATTGTGCATATGCTCCCACTTTAATTTATTTGGAGTCAATCAGAGGCACTTTAAATAGTGGCAGGTACACTATATTGCCAAAAGAATTCGTTCACGCACCTTGGCTCAACATATGAACTAAAGTGACATTCCATTCCTAATCCATAGTGTTAAATATGACGTTGGTCCACCCTTTGCAGCTATAACAGCTTCAAATCTACTGGGAAGGCTATCCACAAGGTTTAGGAGTGTGTTTATGGGAATTTTTGAAACGTTTTCCAAAAGTGCATTGGGGAAGTCACAAAGTCCTGACCTCAACCCGATATAACACCTTTTGGATGAATTAGAGAGCCAGGTCTTCTCGTCCAACATCAATGTGTGACCTCACAAATGCGCTTCTGGGAGAATGGTAAAAAAATGTCCATAAACACACACTCCTAAACCTTGTGGACAGACCTTCTCAGAAGAGTTGAGGGTTTTATAGCTGCAAAGGGTAGACCGACGTCATGGATTAGGATTGGGATGGCACTTAAATTCATATGTGAGTCAAGACAGGTCAGGGAATACTTTTGACAATATAATGTATGTGCTGACCTCCTTTTAACATGAGTTTGAATGCCTAATTGTCAACAAGGCCACATCCCCATTTATAAGAGGGTGGGTGCAGCCATGTTATCGCAGTTGTTTATTTTTACTTCCCCTCTCTTTTTTTAATTTGAGTTTTACAGGTTATAGATTAACTAATATTGGAAACAAGATTTCAAAGGATTTATCTTGGTCTGTATACCATAAAAACCTGCCATTCGAACAGGGGTGGGTAGACTTTTTAGATCCACTATAGCTTCCCTTCACCTCCTTTGTTAATAGCTGATTTATTGACTGTGTTCATTGTGTTAACAGAAAAAAAAATAATTGTTTTGCTTCATAGTATGAATAATTTTGGGGCTGGGTGCCCTTCTTTTGGCTTGAGCACCTGCCTCGAGAAATGTCTGTGGGCATGCCTGGTTGTACGAACGATGATTCTAACTTTGATATGCAACCCTTATAATTACCTGCAGCTGGGACTGTGACCTCTTGCCATTGCTCGGCTGCATTTTGTCTCCACTGCAGGACGAAGTTCGTAATTGGTGTTCCCCCACTGATGGGTAGTGCTTTGAGGGAGAATAGGATTGATGCGGGTCCAGATGAGACTGACAGGTACGGAGGGGGACCAGGCTGGGCTGTGGGTCAAGAGGACACAGTAAAAAAAGCAAATGGTTTAAAATGATATTCATAACGTGTGACTCTACACCTACATGATGTGCTGTGTTAAAAATGACGCCTTCTCTACTAGGCCTACAGAATGTAGACATTAATGTCCAGTTTTGATTAACACTGTCATGGAGGTATTCATATATAATATCTTATTGTAATAAAGGATTGGATAATATACTTTTTTTTAAATCTGCCACTATAATGCATTACAGTTTTACCGCTGCAAAATACAAGCACAATAATACAAAACTGAGCATTAGTCTTTTTTTAAGGCAAATATATGGACAACTCTTGTGTTGGTTCTTATTTGATTGATCAGGTGACCCTAATGCAGTGTCCAGTCAGTGTAAATTACAGTGCAAATATAAGCTCAGAACTTACTGTGAATTGCAACGTCTCTTGATGCATTGCCAATGATGCCAACAGCCATGCAGGAATACAGACCACCATCAGAAGGTGCTATTTCGTCAATCACTAAAACGCCGCCCACAACACGAATACGACCAGAAGATGAGTCCTAATGAGGCCAAACACAAAAGACAGATCAAACACAGTTGGACCAAAACATAGATTATTAAAAGCAATGTGCTGGGGGTCCTTCGTCCTGCTGTACAAAATTTCGAGGTTATGAATGTAAGAATATATCTTCATGTGGCACAACATGGCATGCTCACTTACTGCCAGTGGTTAGCCATCAGGGCCAGCCAGGCCCTCTTTGCGGGTCTAAACTCTATCAGAAGCACTGACCCACATTTGCAATTGAAAAATTGTATTAATGGCTTCCAGTACACTACATGTATGTGGAGTGTTATTGGTTGTGTGCAATCGGATTTCAGCCTTTGTGTAGTGCAATGTCAATGTAATCTGCCAAGGGCCTTCAGAATCTTACGTCGTCGCGAGGCACAAGAATGAGTTTAGTAGGTGTGTCTGTACATGCGTGAGTGTATGTGTGTATCACCCCTACCAGTGTCCGTCCATTGCACTTGTTGATCCAGTGCAGGTCAGGCTGAGGAAAGCCGGAGACATTGCAGGCCAGAGTCACGCTCTCGCCCACGGTGACATTCTGCTGCTCTACAGACAAAAACACCTCTGGGGCCTCTGGAATAAAACAACTCCATCATCACCACAGCAGCCACATTTTTTATGTGAGTGATATTTTCTTTTTGTATTGCAGAGGGGGTTTACATTCTATATGGAGTCAGAATAGAATAAAACCCACCAAAGACATGAAGCAAAATGGTAGCACTGCTATCGCCGATCTTGTTGGTTGCGGTGCAGATGTACTCCCCGTGGTCGTCCCTGACAACTGACCTGAGGGTCAACTGGCTGCGGTCAGAGTTGAACTTGTGATGTGTGGGGTCATGCAATGCTGGCCTGTGACAGAGAAGTATGAAGTGATTGCAGTAACCCCCCGCGAGATCACGCTTCAACTATTGAAGTCCCTCTATCTTGCGGATTTGCTTCTTTTTTTTTAGGTGTTGATATATGTATACAATATGTTTTATATGGTCTTTTTATATGGCAGGGTTTTCATTGTGGGTGGGTTTGCAACATCACTCCTGGGATGGACGGGAGATCTCTGTACTGAAAATAAAACTCAACATATTACAAGCGGTTCATGGTTTAAATAAAGTTTATACTCTGTAAGGCATGACAGATTGTAAAGAAGAAACAACAGCCATAATGCTGTATGTTTTATTGGGAGGATGAATGTCTGATTGAATCAGGACAATAATAATAAAGCCACGAAAAACAATAATTGCTAAGAGATCTAAGCATCAGGCACCAACTAAACTGGATTAAACTCTCACCAACAACATATTTAGGAACAGATGGTTTTACAAATATAATAATGCTCAGTTTTTCAGGGAGGGATCAATTTGACATTATGTTGTTCTTGTAGTTTGCCGTAGGTTGGAGATGTCCTGCACTAAAATTTAGTAGGCTTAGTTCTTTTGGTTGCCTTATTAAGGTGGGTCAAATGTATGATGAGGAGTAGTTTGACAACACAGCAAACAACAACAATAATAATCATATTCTTGATATTAATACTTAATATAAGCCCAATTCCAATGAAATTTGGGACATTGTGTTAAAGATAAATAAAAACAGAATACAATGATTTGCAAATCATGTTCAACCTATATTTAATTGAATACACTACAAAGACAAGATATTTAATGTTCCTCAACGTACAACTGCGAGGAATTTAGGGATTTCATCATCTATGGTCCATAATATCATCAAAGGCTTCAGAGAATCTGGAGAAATCACTGCATGTAAGCGGCAAGGCCGAAAACCAACATTGAATGGCCGTGACCTTCAAACCGTCAGGCGGCACTGCATCAAAAACCGACATCAATGTGTAAAGGATATCAACACATGGGCTCAGGAACACTTCAGAAAACCAATGTCAGTAAATACAGTTTGGTGCTACATCCGTGAGGGCAACTTGAAACTCGACTATGCAAAGCAAAAGCTATTTATCAACAACACCCAGAAACGCCACCGGCTTCTCTGGGCCCAAGCTCATCTAAGATGGACTGATGCAAAGTGGAAAAGTGTTCTGTGGTCCGATGAGTCCACATTTCAAATTGTTTTTGGAAATTGTGGACGCCGTGTCCTCTGGGCCAAAGAGGAAAATAACCATCCGGACAGTTATGGACGCAATGTTAAAAAGCCAGCATCTGTGATGGTATTGGTCTGTGTTAGTGCCAATAGCATGGGTAACTTACACATCTGTGAAGGCACCATTAACGCTGAATGGTACATACAGGTTTTGGAGAAACATATGCTGCCATCCAAGCAACATCTTTTTCATGGACGTCCCTGCTTATTTCAGCAAGACAATGCCAAACCACAATCTGCATGTTTTACAACAGTGTGGCTTCGTAGTAAAAGAGTGCGGGTACTAGACTGGCCTGCCTGCAGTCCAGACCTGTCTCCCACTGAAAATGTGTGGCGCATTATGAAGCGTAAAATACGACAACGGAGACCCCAGACTGTTGAACAGCTGAAGCTGTACATCAAGCAAGAATGGGAAAAAATTCCACCTACAAAGCTTCAACAATTAGTGTCCTCAGTTCCCAAACGTTTATTGAATGTTGTTAAAAGAAAAGGTGATGTAACACAGTGGTAAACATGACCCTGTCCCAGCTTTTTTGGAACGTGTTGCAGCCATAAATTTCTAAGTTAATGATCTTTTGCTAAAAACAATCACGTTTATCAGTTTGAACATTAAATATCTTGTCTTTGTAGTGTATTCCATAAAATATAGGTTCAACATGATTTGCAAATCATTGTATTCTGTTTTGATTTATGTTTAACACGACGTCCCAACTTCATTGGAATTGGGATTGTACATTAATACTTCTCTGACAGTGTTAATCAACAGCGAGAGTGAATTATAAAGGCAAAGGTGAGCAAATTATGCATATGTGATTAAGTTACTAATATGTATATTTTTTCCTCTAAACCAAGCATGTGTATTACTATAAAATGGATACATTCCAATTGGTGAAATCAGGTCTTACATATTCCAGGTGATATTGGGTTTCGGTTGGCCGTCCACCAAACACAGCAAGGAAACATTGGTTTCTGGTCCAGCTATGACTTTCTTCACTTCTTCTTTCAGATGCACAGTAGGAGGAGCTGCATTAGAATGCTTTTGTTATTGTACCTTTCAGAATATCCATAATTGGACTGAATGAAAATTTTAATAAATAACTTTCCAAAAGACTGTCTGGTTTTTGGAAACTCATAAATGTAACATCATGATTGATTTCATTAATGATGATGCAAAGAAGACACACACCATTGACAACAACAGATATGGAAAGCTGCTTAAAGATGGGCCTTCCACTGATCTGGGCCTGGCAGATGAACGTCCCAGCATCCTGTCGCTTCACTTTCCCAATCACAAGTGTGTGATCAGGCAACAGTTGGACATTCTTTCCTAAATAATGACAAGGAGAAAAAGATCAGAAAATCCAAAAGAAGTTTTGCCAAATTATCATATGAAGGTACCGCTCCTGGATGATACACTCACCGTGAGACGACATGGCCTCTGTGCTGTATATCCAGCGGACCGCAACTGCCGGCTGGCCAGACACGCGGCAAGGCACTGCCCCATCTGTGCCCTCCAAAAACTCATGGTAGGTGGGGGTGGTTTCAAATGATGGACCCTCTGACAACAAAGGCAAAACGCTGGTTTTTGGGTGTGGTAACTTCTTGTCGCAGACAAGTGTCATTTTAGCACTGGCGTTACACAGCCACAACAGTACCTGCACAACCTTAATGAGTTTCTCAGTTTTTAATACTCCATATGATTGATGCTGTCAGAGAGCTATTTATTACCTCTGCCATCCCTGAGCAAAAAAACAAAAGTAGTTTAAAATGTTGGTAATTAATTGAACTCAATTTTACTATATTGTTGATTTACAGCGGTATACAACCATGGTGCATTACTTGCATGCTAGTTAATTTATTTGTCCCCATGAGAGGAGCTCTCAGTATGATGCAATGCAGTTCTACAAAACAGCTAACCAAAATAAAATATTATAAACACATTGTTCATGTGAGTACTTCTCTGACTGTACAAGTTAAAACTGAGTATCATGCAACAGAATTGTTGTTACAGCTCATTAGATTGTGCAGGTGTAGTAGCCAGTTGGTGTAGAGGGCATGTTTTCTGCACATCCGCCAAAGTGTATGATGCGCTTACATACCATAAACATAAATCTCTGTCTGAACATTGTCCGTGTGGCCGCTGTCAAATTCACACAGGCAGGTGTACCTTCCTGCATCCTCCACTGTGGTGCTCTTGATGATCAATTTAGAGGAGGACTCATCCACCTTTGTTATCATCTCTACATCAATCTCCTCGCTATTCTTTTGCCATGTTATCTCTGCTTCTCCCCCAGCTAAGAGATGAAAATATGCATCAAAAGGAGTTCACAATCTCTACTGTATGTATCCAGATGGTGTACACAACAGATATTGTACATAAAGCCATATTTAAATTAGATGTGGAAAGCTGACCTTTACACAACAGTAAAAGTTCATCTCCAACTTGAATATCTTGTTTGCTGGTGATGATGTTCATTTTGGCATCTGATGAAGAGACGAAAGATGCACTGTACTATCAAATACATCACACACCTGTCACATTCTTTCATACTACTATGTACTGCATATTACACAGCCACTTCATGTTTATCCCCTAAAATGATCAGTTCAGAGACAGTCATCTCTAAAAGATGAAAATGATAAATTAATCTCTCAGAGAACCCAAAATTTCTGAGATGACATTACTGTGTTCGCATTAAATTATGTCAAACAACAATAAATAACAGACTTTACCTGTCCTGTACGGAACCAGAAGAATCAGAAGCAGGGCAATTCTCATGTCAAAAATTGTCTCTTTTGGCACGGTCACCGCAAAACTCCTGTCAGGTTAGTTGGTGAAGATGCTTTTTAGAGCTATGTATGTAACACCTACTTTCAGGGTTATTATCGTAGGGACAGGGACAGGGCCAGTCTGTGTCTGAGATTATATAGGGACGCAGGAGGGGATGAAAGGAAGTAAGAAGTGGGTGGAGAGAAAGCACACAAAACTCATTTCTTTTCTGTTTATACGACACTGCCGTTTAACACATCATTTGTCATTCATGAGCAGAAATGGCTGTGAAACAACTTCCTTAGTCCATTTTACTAAAAAGTCTTTTTGTTAGCAATATTTTATGTCACGATATCAAAGTAATATAAATACCTGATAAAGATATTTTTAGCTGTTTCTCTATATTCACTCTTATTACAATATAATGATTTTGGTTTGATAAGCGTGGGTTTTTCTCCGGGTACTCCGGTTTCCTCCCACATCCCAAAAACATGCATGGTAGGTTAATTGAAGACTCTAAATTGCCCATAGGTGTGAATGTGAGTGGAAATGGTTGTTTGTTTATATGTGCCCTGCGATTGGCTGGCAACCAGCTCAGGGTGTGCCCCGCCTCCAGCCCAGAGTCAGAGTCAGGTGGGATAGGCTCCAGCATGGCCGTGACCCTAGTGAGGATAAGCGGTACGGAAGATGAATGAATGGATATGTGATATTATTTGATATTGATATTAGATATTTTATTATGATTTCATATTTTCCAAACACACTATGCTCCCTTTGTAATAAGATTACATCTCTACTAATGGGCCAGCCATTGGTAAAGCGTCAAAGCTCTTGCTGTTTACCCTTTCAAAGAAATGTGAAAAATCACAGTCTGCTCTGCTTTGCTTTATCATGAAATAGTGCAGCATTAATTGTGCTATCCCTGTAACAGCCATATATCACACTATGAAATATTGTGCTTTTGTCACTGTTTTTTCATCTTACTACAGTCTAAGTACCTGTTCCTGTGGGTCCTATCACTTTCATTGGCTGAGCACCAGGCTGCCCCTCCCACCTCACATTGATAGCCTATCAGTATCTTCACGCTAGACTCCAATCCTCTAATCAAAACATAAATAGTCCATTGGGGGTACCTATCAGGTTGACTATCAGGAGGTGCTATTATGGGTCATTATATTGGCGTGTGCTCAAAATTAGGGCCATTAACATGGGTGGGCACCCACTGACCACCACTCTTTTTAGGTGCGACTTTTACATCATTCCACTGTAAATTGTTGTGATAGAGGAAAGCACAAGTGTAGAACTAATAATCGTTGCACAGATGAAATGCCAAAGAGTAAAATGAACTGAGGAATGCTGGTTAATAATATATCATGGCATACCATAGCACTGCAGATACCCTGCAAATTTGCCCCGTGGGGGCTGTGAATAATAATAAATAATAACTTTATCTTATGTAGCGCCTTTCATGAAACCCAAGGACGCTTTACATCAACAAAAGGCAATCATAACAAGTAGACGAGAAAGACACAATCAAGAAACAGTCAACAGACAACAACAAACAGAACAGCCAAACTAGGTTGGGTGAAAAAGTGTCATTTGTGTGCAGATTTGAAACTGCCCAATGTTGGTGGTGGTGCCTGCCTGCCAAATCTCCATGGGAAGAAAGTTCCACGGGGTAGGTGCTGCGACGCTGGAGGCGTGAGCCTTAAGAGACTTCCCGTTAGAGCAACTTAGTAAGTGATTTAAGGCAATGATGCAAACAGTAATTAGGAGGATTGAACCACAAAAAGGCAGATGTTAAAACAATGTATCCTGAGACTTAAGAAAAGGAAATTAAAAAACAATTTATTTAAACTTTGCCTTTTTTAATGGGAAAACAGATCTTTTTTTAATTCCTTCAGTGAGTGAAGACGCACTTCAGAGCGAGTGGAAGACTTGTTTCAGAAAAACAGTTTGGGGCTGTAGACACGACAGGAGTTACATGAGATTTTAAATGGCAAAATGAAAAGCAGTACAATGCATGGTTCACAGTGATTGGTGAATTGCCTGTGGCATTTGATGTTCTGTATGTGAAGGTTCACTGCCCAACACTCCATTAAACCATAACATTTTTGTTCTTCGCTACTTTCGAGAGAAGCATTTTTTTCGAATCTCACGAAGCTACAGTACAGTATATTGTACAGTGTGATTACATCGGTTAAGGATTATATCTCAATTTAAAGCAATAACCCTATTGATCTTGGATGATAGCTGTGCTAATATTAGCCACCTCTTTACCGGTCTCAAGGTTTTGCCATTAATCCATCCATTTTCTATTGCATATATTAAACTTTATTTTGGGACCGTTCCATCCCAGTCCATAAGACGGGGTAAACGCAACAACACCTGAAAGTCTGTAATAGGGCGTATCAAAACTTGGAGGAGGTCCATAGAAGGACGGGAAGCATATGTATTCCCCGCCATCTCAAACTCACCGCCTACAACTCCTCTAAAGCTAAGCCATGTGTTAAATGTACCTACAATGGCCAGCGTGACATGCCGATTCATGTTGAATGTGTGTGTATGTGTGCATGCATGTGTGTGTACGTGCACGAGAGAAAGTGTGTGAGAGAGAGTGTGCGAATAAGCAGACTGTACGTGAATAAAGGGCTATTTGGAATGTTTTGGTACAAGAAATGGATTAGAAAGTCTGAGTTGTTGACAGAAATGCTCCTGCATTTATTGAGCGGCGGTATGTGCCCCACCCTTACCACCCCACAGATGCCAACTCTGTAGCCAGGTCCAGCAGGGAAGCGTCATTTGACTCTGCTGGGTCCATTTTCCATCCGTAGAAAGCTGTGAGAAACGTGAGGGACCCCATCATAACGTGACAGCCCAGAAGAGAATGTACTGGTATCTGTGGTAAACCGTGACCCTCTGGTCTATCACGAATACCTTGATAAACTGTGAGAAAACTTAGCAAGACTTGAACATGGAGAAAAAAAATGCACAAAAGAGCCTACGGCGCATTACGGTTCAGGTGGCTGCCAGAAACATAGCTTAAAACATAGCCTCAGGTATCATATCAATGCATGTTTTTTGTCAATTTTGTCTACTGGGGAATGCATTAGTTGTATATGAGAACCCCTTTGAGAGATTCTCAACTGGGTGTTCGAAGACACGTATATATCTAATGCATTGTACTATGTCAGTTTTGACTGACTTCCAGTTATGACGGAATACAATAAATGCAATCTACTATGTATACACTGTTGTACAAACAATTATGTAATGTATGTACACTTTTTTTTTAACATGCACTTTATCACAACACTGACAAACAGTATACACAAACACTGCTATATTACGCACAGACACAGAAAAACAATGAGAAGATAATGAAGACATGATGGCGAGACAGTAGGAAGTAGAAGGAGAGGCACACACAAAATCTTGTGATGGGACGAGGCACACCTCCCACGCTCCTCTCAGTGAACTCACATCTGTTGGTGTGTGTGTGTGTGTGTGTGTGTGTGTGTGTGTGTGTGTGTGTCTATGCGTCTACAGTCAGTCAGTTGATGTTGCCGGATATAAATGTACAGATGGAAATGAATATGAAATTGTTCATAAGGATTTACCTTCATTTGCACTTGAATTGTTTAAAACAAAAGTAGGAAAACTGGCCTTAATATGGAGAAGGCAGGTCCTCACACTTTATTACTGTAACATCAGGAAGCAGGAAGGATGTCGAGCTGTGTGTGTGATTGGTATGTTGTGTAAAATGCCCAGACCAGTAGCCATCAATCTACTTTGCTTGACATTATATACCATGTATGTAAAAGCAGAAAATGGTCTCAGTGGTACTCTTGGGTCCATTCAGAAATTCACTCCAAGCCCACTCTCTACACTCTGCAACGTTCGGAAACTCAGAGCGTTGTTGGAGTGGTGCCTTTCGGTTATTCAGAGCGGTGCACTCTGGGAGTCTCCTCAGTCAAAGCGGCGGGAGTGTCCGGCAGGACGGGATTTGTAAGGGCAGAACTGACACATTCAATATGGCGGACGCACTGATGTATCCCCGCCAAAGGCCAACACGCTCTTTCGAAAAATTCATACAAAATGGATTGTGCTCTGTCTCTCTGAAAACTGCAAACTGACGCTACATTCGGAAATTCCATCTGACGCTTTCACTGCGCTCTGAGAGTGTATATAGTCCTACATAGTACTGGGTCGCGATTGGCTGGCAACCAGTTCAGGGTGTACCCTGCCTCCTGCCCGAAGATAGCTGGGATAGGCTCCAGCACTCTCGTGACCCTTGTGAAGATAAGCGGCTCGGAAAATGGATGAATCGATAGTATTGGCTCCCTGTTAAACGTGTTAAAAAGCTGAATATAACACGTTGCACACTGCAGTGTTGCGATCCCTTTGTCTTTAAAAAAGTAAAAAACGAGTACCAGCACTAAACTGTTGAATATACTCACTACACAACCCCAGATTATCACGCATTTAAAGAATGAGGTTATTTTTCCGTCAGATGACGTCCCAGTAGGTTGAAATAAATTGACACCGGAAACTCATTTCCAACCTAACCTTTCCACTGGAAATGCTCAATGTGTTGTCCTGCATATGATCCATTGGTAGATGGGGCAGATACCTGTACAATTAAGGCCTGAGAACTCTGCCTGGCAACAAATGCTAGTGAAATGTGATGTGACCAAGAAGAACAATCCAAGCAAAGTAATAATTTGTCTATGTTGACAAATAGACAAATAGTGGTTGGCACTGAACACATGCACATACAAAAACATCACTGCCTCCACGTTTAAGAAAGAAATTAAAACTGTTTTTTTCCCCATGCATCGAGCTATATAGTTTATAATGGTGGTGGTTGGAAAATCATGTCTTACTGGAATAGAACTACCGTAGTCTGAACTGTAAACAAAAGTGATTCACTCCTTTTCCTCATTGTCTCTGCTGTTATCACTGTGAAAGTGACGGCAACACTGCTCGCTATATTTATCCGCATTATGTTTATACATAGTGAAGACAGAGCCGTCGGGAAGTCATTTAAGCCTTTGTTTACCACAACCATTGTGTCACTAATATACAAAAGCTGTAGTGTACTGTACTTTCTCCTTGAACTTCATGTGCATATACAGTACGCATGTTTCCGTCGTCAACTCAGGCACTGTCCAAGGTTTCGACAGATCCTGAGTAAATGCACTAAATAATGGAATTAATCAGGATTCTTCCTGTTCTGGGGTTCTGACCTGATGACATAAAAGGTACAAATTTAGGAGTGACATCAGCTTGGTAGTACACAAAGAGAGGATTTTCCAGTAAAAGACATATCACTCATCATCCAGCTTGGCTGTTAAAACAATCTTGACTGCTGCCTTTAATTCTCTCACCAGAGCCTTAATGTGAACAGCCACAACATCGAACCCCACGCTGCCAGGGCCAGTTCCAGATGTGCAGTACTGTGATATCCATCCTTTGTTGGAACAAAATGGTCACATACTGTAATTGGCCAGCAGTGTGATTTTCTTATACACCGTGTAATGGTATTTAAAATGTGTGTATTCTATTCTATTCTATTCTATTCTATTCCAAGATGAGTTTTGAATGCTGAATGGAAACTTATCAACTTCGTTGCTGTGAAACAGGAACTAACACACAAACAAATAACATTTCAATTGAATGGGGAGCTGTTTGTTTGCCACAACGTTTATTTTGCAGGCCTTCATATGTGAATGAGTCCATGTCCAAACATTGCAGTGAAGGATGTCATCCTCCAAACATGGGCAGCAAACATTATAGTAAGAGACACAGGAGAAAAGAGATACACGTAAAACAAAAATAAAGAAATAGAGAAAACAATGAACAACTTTCATTAATAGTAATTAGGATAGTGTTTTCTAAATCATTAATTTTTTAATCTTTTTCTTCTTTTGAGCAGTTGGTGATTGTATAAATATTATTTCACAATTTGCGAATCCATGCATGGATGAACTCAAAGCCATTTAAAGATGTTTAGTCAATTCAGTCCACAGCAGCTACATTTGGACCATATTTACTCGCTCTTCGGTGACATGTGAGTTGCTTTATCAACAACCCTACCAGATGTTGATACAAATGGAGCATAAATACAATCACAGTAGATGCAAAGAGTGGAGAGGAGCATCCTCCGTGCGCCCGCCTGTCTGCCTGCTGAGTGAATGCTACGTGACTGTTGTGTCTGAGTTCCATTCAGGGATTTTGTTTGTTTTTTGTTAGGATCTCTTTTGGGCCTCCCAGACTACATCCTCAAATGCTTTCAAGCACATATTCATTCTATTATCCCCGTGCCAATTCCCCCCAAACCAACCCACTCCGTCACCTGCTCCAAGAGAGGCACCGTACGTAGTTAAATGCATGCAGGAATCCAGGAAGAGAGATGTGCTGCTGAAACAACGGAGACATTACTATTGCAGCCAGGAGCCTCTGTGCAGATAAAGCAATGGCACATTATCTTATCCTTTTCAATAAAAGCCAGTATAGACTAAGTTTTAATCTGAGAAACCATTGTGACAATTTCTAGAAACCCAAATGAATGTACAGTACTTTATGATTGCATTCATGAGGCAGTGTATGTATGTTCTCATATGATACTTGGGGCCTCTGTCTAGTCCCTCTTCCCAACTGTGCACCTCTCCGCCTCCCTTGCTGTCTGTCTGACTGTATCCCTACGTGACCGGCCAGGGTCTGTCAGGGCCAATAGAGGCTGCCACGGCGCAGATAACACTAACTAACTTCCTGCTATTACTGCTAATTGCCCCACAGCCCGGAACTCAGCAGACACCCTGGGTGGGTCGTGACGTGTGTGTGTGTGTGTGTGTGTGTGTGTGTGTGTGTGTGTGTGTGTGTGTGTGAGAGAGCGAGAGAGAGAGAGAGAGAGAAATGTTATTCATAAGCCTACAAATGAAATCAGTTGTCCAAGGTTGTTCTTATTGGAAAAATCTTCATCCATTCATCCATTTTCTATACCGCTTATCCTTATATGGTCGCAGGTGACTTCAGGCGAGAGGTGGGATAAAGTGATGATCATAATGTAAAACTATAAGAATAAAAATGTAGAACATTTTTAAAAATATTCTTTAGGATAGGGAAATTGCTCTTTTAATGATCTGTCACTTTCTGAATTAAGTTGTTATTTTATTCAGATTCTTTCTCAACACAGGCATCGCCAATATTTCAAATTTATAGTAACTGGGGCATAAATGACCAGGATCCTTTACATTGGTACAACAGATTTAGTTACCTTAAATAGTTTTCAGATCAAGGATATTAATAATTAAAAAACAAAACAATGAAAATGTCGAAAGAAAATTCTCACAGTCTTTTGCAACTTTCTTGTAAACAATACTCCTCCTAACTCTTTAATTTAACTCACAATGTGGCTTGCGTATGAATAATTCTGGGCATGACTGTAGGGAAAAAGAAATTTGTCGATGGCCAAAATTTTCTACTCAGACAATAACCAATACCAATGAAAGATAGTGGTAGCATCATGCTGTGGGCCAATCAAAACCTTAATTTAATCAGAAAATAAAAACCAATTGTCTCTTTTTCCAGGATGCTCTACTGATCTGGTCAAGAAGGTAAAGCACATTTCACATCATAATAAAATTTATACATAAAAGAACACAGTATACATAAAAGTATACATAAAAGAACAGTACATGCAAACAGAAAACTACCGTTGATAGACTACCTGGAATGCAGAGCAGTAAATACTGATCAAATGTACAAAATGCAAGCGCAACAAAATAACAGGTCACTGATGGTGTATTGATACAGTCGCCTGACTTTGGGACGTGCAGTGTGGGTTCAGTTCCCACTCAGGGACGGTGTGAATGTGAGTGTGAATTGTTCTTCGCGTCTACATGTGCCCTGCGACTGACTGGCGACCAGTTCAGGGTGTAGTCTGCCTTTCGCCCGAAGTCAGGTGGGATAGGCTCCAGTGCCCCGTGACCCTGAACAGGATAATCGAAGTTGAGAATGGATGGATGGAACAAAACAACAGCAGTCTAGCATACCCAGCATATATTCACATCACAATTAGGAAGATCAACAAAGAGCACGAACAACTGGTATCAAGAAATTCAGCAGCTTTTCACTGAAAACAATACAAAGAGACCAACGAGGCTAGTTTGAGTCAACTCTGAAGGTCATTCCAGGACCTAGGGCCCAAATAAAATTAGCTTCTCTTTCTGGCCTCTACAACCCACCCAGGTGCTGGATCTGATATTCATGGAATTTTGGATCATCACAAACTTAAAACAGATATAAAATGGAACCTTACTGTATATATGAAAGTACAACAAAGCAGTGAGAACTAAAGTGATGTTTGACAGTACCTCTGATTTGCTCAAGTTGACAGATCAGAATTGTACTGGTCCAACATGACAGTTTGAGCAAGAGTGGTTGTTAAGTTGTTGCAGCCTAACATTGTATTCAAATGAATGGACGATGAAGAATAGGAGTCTACTTAGCCCAGCGCGGCATATTTAATAGGAACTGTGGTCACATCAGCCTCACAGACCCAACAGCATTCAAAGAAGAAAGCTGCAAAGAACTTTCTTGACACACAAGAAGGAAGCAAACATAAAAGGTATAATGAGTAGGCGTGCGTCCTGGCGCCTCACTGTGGCACAAGGATAATACTGCACATCAACTGAGGCCCTTGATGCAGTGGCTCTCAACAGGGATGTCCCTTCTGTTCTATATCATACATGAAGCGGGGGGGGGGGGGGGGGGGGGGGGGGGGTGTACGTGTGTTGTACACATTCCATATTATCACTGGGCATTTGCCATCCACAGAATTCTATATGACCCTGGGGAGGGCACACGGCAGTCTGCACATATCTAACAAAGGCATCAAAGAAGCATGGGCAATTTAGCAGATGACTGCGACAATGAGGCTAAAACCTTTTTCACAGAAAGTCGGTGAATGACGCCATTTCCCACAAGACAGGATGTCTTTAATTGTGGAATGAATCCAACTTTGACCATTCAGCCATCATTTTCTTTACTGTTTATCCTGTTTAGGGTGAACTGGAGTTTATCCCAGCTGAGAGGTAGATTACACCCAGGACTGATCAGCTGTCAATTAAAGGACTAAAGACATCACTACTCACACTCACATTCACTCCTATGAGCAATTCAGAGTTTTGAATGAAACTACCGGCCAGGATTTTGGGCTGCGAATAACAATATGTGATGTAACAAAAACTAGGGTTAACTGGTTATTAAACATTGTTCAAATCCTGGAAAAGATAGTCAGCAAATGGCATCATTTTTAAAAAAAAATCCCATAGAAACCTGTTGTAAACAGTGTAACTGATCAAAACATTTTGCTGGCCTAAAGTAAACTTTTGAACATCAGATAAATGCGAGCATGTCTCCGGACAGACTCAAAAGGACTCTGCTGGCTGAATGATCTTTGCAGCGTGCGGTTGTGTGTCTTAATGAGAGAAGGCTTCAAAGAAGGCAAGCATCCTGTGGGCAGCCCAGGGCAGGACCAGTGGGTGCAAGGCAGTGGCAAAGTGGGTGTCCTAGAGCAGGCACCATGACGTCTGCAACATACACATACACTCTCACGCACACAAGTATCCACACACTCTCTCTCTCTCTCACACACACACTGATAAATAGTCCACCATGTAATTGAATGTAATGATGTAGTGTCAGGACTCAGGGGACATAGAAGACTATAACACTCACATGTACACACACGCATGCGCGCACACACAATTGCAATTTAAACTGAGACTCAGCCACCAGTTTAAAATTTGTATTTCCAATCCGTGACACAAAAGGCAAAGATCAAATTTATTTACTTGAATCAGAATAATATAAGGTCATCATAGTTTTCTAACTTCGGAAAGAGGACTGCTTTCTGATTAATACGCATTATTGACATACTGTAAGTATTGGGGCGGCACAGTGGCCGACTGGTTAGCACATCTCCCTCACAGTTCTGAGGACCCGGGTTCATAGCCGGCTCTGCCTGTGTGGAGTTTGCACGTTCTCCCCGTGCCTGCATGGGTTTTCTCCAGGTACTCCGGTTTCCTCCCACATCCCAAAAACATGCACGGTAGGTTATTTGATGACTTTAGCGTGCCTGTAGGTGTGACTGTGAGTGCAAATGGTTGTTTGTTCATACTGTATGTGCCCTGCGATTGGCTGGCGAACAGTTCAGGGTGTATCCCGCCTCTCGCCTGAAGATAGCTGGGATAGGCTCCAGCACTCCCGCGACCCTAGTGAGGAGAAGCGGCTCAGAAAATGGATGAATGGATCGAAGTATTGGAACATACCTCTCTGCTGAAGTTGGACTATACAGTAAATCCCTCAGTTCCCTTGACCTCATCTAAAAGACATTTTTGACAATTCTTTACTTCCTACTTAGGAACAGTTTTGAGAAAGCTCTTTTTTTGCTCCAGTGCACAAAGATGTTATATATGTAGATGTGCTTGGATGAGTTTGGTGTGGAACAACTGTGAGCCCTAACTTTTACTCCATCAAGCACCTGACAAACTAGAACAGAGATTTTGAGCCAGGTCTAAACTCACGCCTTCCCAGAAGAGGGGATCTGTTGTAGTTGCAAAAGGGATACCAGTATACTGTGACGTTCACTTTCCATAGAGTTAAGCTGTAGCATCATCACTCATGTAATGCAGTATTTCATCGATTAATGATTAATTAATGATGATGATTAATGATGATTAATTTACTTTTTTATTATTATCATTATTGACAAATTGCATGTTTTAACACTTTTGTCATAGCCGATGAAGCTTTAAATTGTGGTTTGGTAATGAAAATTTGACAATTACATTCATGAATTAAATTAATTCATTTTCAACAACTTAGCCTGTTCAGGTTGTTTACATGCTGGATACAGTTTATCCCAGATGACATGGGTGCACGCTGGACTGGTCATCAGTCGACAAGCACTGCCAGTTTTAGGGCTTGTTAAAAAAATAATAATAATTAATTAATAACTCACATTAGGCCCATCCAAGTCCATACTGTAAATAGAAAATATTATATTCCAACTGACCTTGTCAGTCAGTCAGAATTATATTGGGATTCCTTAGTATGGCATAATAATATGTCCCCCTCATAAAATACAGTATAGCAGAACAATACTGTATATTGATATCGTGTGTGTGTGTGTGTGGTGTCACCCGAGCTCTCGACGACAGTAAAAATCTGCTGCCACCTATCGGTTAAGTAGGCAAATATGACAAGTTCTTTCTTAGCATGTCTGCGCTTGACTGCTACAGTTCGACAGATGAATGCACTCACTTGTTAAATTACACAGGGATGCTAAAGTATTACAATGTCCACAAAAGCCCTGCAGTGAATACATTCAGGTTGTATTTATTTGTTTGTTTGATGTATTCTGTCACTTTGGCATACATGACTGTGAGGCTAAATAAAAAGTTAAACCAATGAGTTCCAAAAATATTTTTATAAAACAAAGGAATCCTTTAGCATTCCAAAAAACATTAGCGTGCAATAAATCCATTAGCAAAGCAATCTTTAACAAAAAAAAAAAAGAATTTATTTTAGTACCATCATATATACTCTAAAAGGTAAATGGAAAATGAAATTACAAGCATTTGATCATCCCATTTGTAACTAGGTAAATAAGGCACCCAAGTAGTGATTGAAAATAAAATGATTGTGGTAAGTAATGCATTTCAATATCATGCAAGCTAAGAACCAATATACTCATGAGGTTCAAAACATATGCAGTGATTATAAGAATTATGCTTGTTAGTATGGCAGTAGCTATACATGATGTTTTTTAAGTAACACATGCATGGCCCGTTATTTTAATATACAGTGGAACCTTGACTAATAGGGGCGGGGGTCGTCCGATATAGCCGATTGTCCGTTACATTGAAGCACTTATTTTATGGCCATATGCATGCATATTACTGTATAGTACAAAATTATTGTTTTGTAGATTTTTTTTCGTGGCCTAAAACATCTAGTACAGTACAACGTTATTGTAAATAAATATTTGTAAAAAAGCTTTAAAATGTTTGAAAGTTTCAAATTTTACCATGCCTCGTCATGGTGACATTGTTGACATACAGTACTCATCATAGGCGAGTCGCTTTCATGAGCCGCGGGGAATTTGTGTGCTTCCTAATTCCGTTTGCTTTTAACAAAAAAAAACGATTTAAAAGAAACTGTTACTGTACCAAAAATAGCTTGTTCCAGACTCCAAAGACGTGTCTTGTACTCCTCACAGTTAACGCTGCAGCCATGATGCTCTCTCTCTGCTCTACTGTATGTACAATGGACAATAGCTTTACCATTGTCACATGGCCACAACGTCAATGCCCCACTCTCAATAACAGGAGGATCGAGTATAATTCATTTAGCCGTGACCCGGAAATACACCAGTCGCCATTCTCTGCCTGCATTACACCACAGCGCCAGTAAACAACAGCGGAAAATTATGGAACTACCAGACTTGGCAACGGCATTTTAAGTGACAAATGTAAACTATTTTTGGACACCTTGCTCAGTGCCGACGGTCCGTTTTATCTGATATCAGTTATATCGGGGTACGTTTTATCGAGGTTCCAATGTATAGGTATTGTATTGGATCTCATTTGATTAGGTGCACCTAATAAAGAGGCCAGTTAGTGTACAGTAACTATATTGATAATGAAGCCTGCCATGGCCCATGTGAAGCACTAAACCTGCATAGTATACGTCCCAACATCGTACTAAATTCAGGTAGTGGGGACAATGCTAACTAGATTAGTCAACAGGGGAAAGGCAGGTTAAGTCTTGTGTATAATACAACACCAATTCCAATGAAGTTGGGACGTTGTCTTAAACATAAATCAAAACAGAATACAATGATTAGAAAATCATGTTCAACCTATATTTAATTGAATACGCTACAAAGACAAGATATTTAATGTTCAAACTGATCAACTTCACTGTTTTTAGCAAATAATCATTAATTTAGAATTTTATGGCTGCAACACATTCCCAAAAATCTGGGAGAGGGTCATGTTTACCACTGTGTTACATCACCTTTTCTTTTAACAACAATCAATAAACATTTGGGAACTGAGGACACTAATTTTTGAAGCTTTGTAGGTGGAATTATTTCCCATTCTTGCTTGATGTACAGCTTCAGCTGGTCAACAGTCCGGGGTCTCCGTTGTCGTATTTTACGCTTCATAATGCGCACATATTTTCAATGGGAGACAGGTCTGGACTGCAGGCAGGCCAGTCTAGTACCCGCAATCTTTTACGCTGTTGTAACACGTGCAGAATGTGGTTTGGCATTGTCTTGCTGAAATAAGCAGGGGCGTGCATTACAAAGACGTTGCTTGGATGGCAGCATATGTTTCTCCAAAACCTGTATGTACTTTTCAGCATTAATGGTGCCTTCACAGATGTCTAAGTTACCCATGCCATTGGCACTAACACAGCCCCAAACCATCACAGATGCTGGCTTTTGAACTTTGCGTCCATAACAGTCCGGATGGTTCAATTTGAAATGTGGACTCGTCGGACCACAGAACACTTTTCCACTTTGCATCAGTCCATCTTAGATGAGCTCGGGCCCAGAGAAGCCGGCGGCGTTTCTGGGTGTTGTTGATAAATGGCTTTTGCTTTGCATAGTCGAGTTTCAAGTTGCACTCACGGATGTAGCGCCGAACTGTATTTACTGACATTGGTTTTCTAAAGTGTTCCTGAGCCCATGTGGTAATATCCTTTACACATTGATGTCGGTTTTTGATGCAATGCAGTGAGCATTCCTCAACTTTCTCAGTCTTTTTTGCCACCTGTCCCAGCTTCTTTGGAACGTGTTGCAGCCATAAAATTCTAAGTTAATGATTATTTGCTAAAAACAATCACATTTGTCAGTTTGTCTTTTTAGTGTATTCCATTAAATATAGGTTGAACATGACTTGCAAATCATTGTATTCTGTTTTTATTAATGTTTAACACAACGTCCCAACTTCATTGGAATTGGGGTTTTATTTGAGTATGAACTAACCTAACTCTGAAACCTCAGCTGTGGCATTTAAACTTGTGCAAGCACATTTGCTACATCCGTTGCGCCATCCAGGCTCCATGGCAGAGTGAAGCGCTCGCCCTCCAGCTCCTTGTAAATGACAGAGGAGAAGTGGACCAGTTGCTCGGAGCTAAAATGTTTTCTCCAGTCTCCAACAACACCTAACACACACACAAAACAGAAAGAAATCCAGTCAGACAAAATATACAAAATATTTCGCAAGCAGTTGCTTCTCTGCATGAGGGGCTGTTTGACTATATTAGGGCTGCCAAGATTAGTCACGACGTTGACGATCAAAATAATCGACAATGAATGTATTCGTCAAAATCGTCATTTATTTTTATTTTTAATCTTTGATTTTCTCACAAAAGCGTTTGAATCCTCCCAATGCTCGCTGCGCTTCCCTGTTGTCTGCTTGCGGCGTGACGCACATGCGAAGTAGTTGTCTACTGGGTTAGCCGTGCTGTACCCAGAAAAATTACAGTGACCTGCGTAGTAGGAGCGCTTGAAAGCATTTAAGCCCAAATACTGTAGAGGAATGCAATTCAAAACATGAGACCGAACGGGCCTGTCGTGGCAGCACAACAGTGATACAGGGGCATCTAAAAAGGAAGTACGTTGTTATTATTATGGTAAGCTGTTCGCTGCTAACATTAGCTAATTGCTTAACACGATAAGCATTAACATTAGTTCAAAGCTAACGAGGACATTTTCTTTAGCCTTAACACAGAGGTTATGTATTTGCTATAACTGCTACAACCACATATATGAACATTAGATGAGTACGCGATAGCAGGCCGGCTAAGCGACGTGCCTATGTAGCGGCCATGTTAGTGGGGGCAATATTCCTATCAAAAGCAATGCATGTAAATTGACAACATACGTAAATGACCAGCTGTAACCAGAGAAAAGAGAAGTGCTGCCTCACCTTTCCTAAGGAACTGAGACTTGTCAGAGTCCATGTATATTTTGGGGACCAAACTGAAGTTAGACATGATGTTGGCCTGCATGGATTTGAAAGAACAGTGGTAGGCTATTTTCTCAATGATTTTGTCACTCAGGTTCTTCCCCAGGAAATCGGAAATAAGACGCACAGCTGAAGGAAGGTCCTGCAAGGTATGAGCGTTTCTCAATGAATCCTCTAAGTGTGTGTGTAGCATAGAATCTTTTTTTTTTTTTTTACCTGAATCATTTGCTCATATGTGATATACATGATTCGGTCTCCCAGCTCTGTGTGCCTCCAACTCTTGACATGGTCGGTCCATTTGCCAAACATCACTGCAGACAGATGACAAAGAATGCTTTGGTCAAAATAGTATAATTAATAGTACATTATAAGAATAAGTATAATAGTATTAGTTGTAATATAATTCAAAATCAATGTTCATATGTGGGGTGGGGGTGCAGAAGATAAATTTTGGTCCGTGTAAAAGATTAATTAATCAGTGAACGCCATCATGCACTGTCGCTGACGTTTTGTTGATAATGGAATAATTAGTGTACTATTTAGTTTTCCACCATGAGTCAAAGGCGTATCTCAGATGACTTCACTCGCATTCTGACCAAGGACGAGAACTCAGCTCAAGTGACAATAATCATGTGGAAGGTAAAACTATGCCATCTACAAGGGAAAGTGATAAAATTAACTCTAGATTTTGCTCCAGAAGTAGAAAACAGGTAAATATGATCATCAATGATAAAAGTAGATTAGACCTAGCTAGAATAACAAATAAGGAGCCCATATTCTCTTACAATTATATAAATGTTAAAATTGGGGGAAAAAAAGCAATGGGTGCTGGATGGTAAAAGTGCAGGAGGTGGCCCTCTGAAAAGGTGGGGGGGACATGTCCGCCTATCGTGAAGGTGAAAGTACATGTCTTATGATAGCTCCTAACATTACACCCCATTTCCTAGAAATCCGATCTCATCCATTGTATGGGGGCTTAATACAGTACTGGCATCAATGTGTGAAGTAATTAAATGAATGAAAACACCATCGAGTCATTTAAATTACATTTCTGGACATATGGTAATGTATTCTCTCTCATGCAAATTACCCACTGTTCGCCCAGCCCCACCTATTCTCAGGGGGACAACAGCCTTTCCTACCATGACAACAAGGCATGGAGTGACGGCAAGCCCACATAAGGAAAGAAACTTTTTCAAACTAAAACCTCTGCCTTCCAGGAATTTGTCCATAAATTCATCCCAGGTTCCAGGGTCTTCAAGGAAAGTGGCCATCTGGTGGAAGTAATAGGAAGACACAATGACATCCTTGGGGTTCCTCATTACATAGATCACCTGAGGATGGAGGTAAAAGAAGTCAAATGCAGGATGACTTTGAATTTACTCAAGAGAGCGAGAGTTCTGTTTTTGGAAGCACAATTAACCTTGGCTTTTGAGTAGACGAAGGACTGTGGCATGAGTTGATAAGGAAAATGTGTGACCAGCGCTCGTGGAGAAGACAATTGATCCACAACTACTTTTAATCTTTTCTCCTCCAGCCAGGGAACTCTATCCCAGTTGGGAATGGTTTGAATGGGCGTCAAGTCCCCCCCACTCAGCACCAGCGGGAGGAGCTCTTGCATCCAGATTGTACCTGCAGAGGAGAGCATTTTATATTACTATGTACATTACTGTATACACAGCGTAGGTATGCCAAAAGTTGTATAAATCTTGTTGTTGTTTTTACTAAGAATGTACAAAATTAACACTTTAATAATAAGTGCTTTTCACAATTTTAGTCTAAGTCGTTTGTTCAATTACAAATCGACATTCAAGAGAAGTAATGCACAGTTCACACTCACAGAACCACACCTTTTGCTGGCAATTCACTCCACAACACCGGTAATTAGCTCCCATTCTAGTTCAGCTCATGCTTTTCATGTACGAGTTGACATAATGTACGTTTCTGACTTTCATGTTATATGTATTGTTACTATTCTTTTGAATGACGCAAAGTCAAGATTCATATAATTCCATGATTCTCTTTCGTCTGCGCAATATTGCAATGTCCACACACTTACACGCCATTTGGATAGAGAATTCGATGGTGCAACTTATTGCCATGCTTCCCCCCTTAGTGTTTATTATCAGCTCCCTGGCATAGACTGCACCATCATTCAGTACAGAAACAAAAACACCAACTTGACCAAGGTTGAGTGAACATCTGATTCATCAAAAAATAAATAAATAAATAACAAATCAAGTAGTATACTATAAATCACAGATCAAACCTATCTGGTGTCAGTGGTAGCTGATAAACACTTACATGGACTCCATATTAGCAAAAAATTATCCTACGATACATAAGGACCGCCAGAGGCAACACTGCTGGATCAACAACAACACTGACCTGACTTTGGGTACGTGACGGCAATGGCGTCATCGTCTTTAAACGTGAAGTCCTGTGCAAAAAATGTCAGGCTTTCTTGGGAGTGGGTTTCATTTGGCAGCATAACTCCATGGTACATAAAATAAAGGTCCTGTGTAAGCATTGTGTTTGTCCTTCAAGCTATCGAGGGAAGAGTCAGGCGGATCCGCTGAGACATTCACGTACACTGGAATATGTGTTTCAAATTTACGAAGTTGGAGTAACCAGAAAGATATATTCTACAGCGTCCAATCTTTCATATTTACCGTTGTGTCGGGAAAGCCCCAAAAGTTAATATCACCACCCAATGTCCAAAAGGAGACAAGAAGACGACGCCCGATTTGAAATTGGCACATTTCCGAGGGTACCGGAAGGAAGCATACCACTTCCCAACTTTCTCACTTCCACGGGACTAGTGGATATCACTTTCCAACACGTAAATAAAAACCTTACGCTTAAACTGTGCGAATTATATTTTTGTGGTGCGTCGAGCGTATCTAACATTGATAAAACAACACGTTCACCTGCCATTGAAATTCAAAGTACGGTCCAAGACGCCAAAGACTTGATGATAATGGTCACAAGGCACATCTGCCAAATGCAGGCCAGAAGTGAAGCCAATCTAAATTCTGTACAGAAAGAACGAAACCCTCACAGTACTCAAGTCAGATTCTTAAATTTAAATCAGTAGCCATCATGAAATACAATTTTAAAAGTTAAAATGTAATATTGTAATATTTAAGAAGAGCAGAGAATGAAGCGGTTTCAAATAGTGCAAATATTGTAATGCACTTACAGACCCAGTCGTAGTTTCCCCCTCAAACTGGACTATTGTATGCCACTGCTGCCCTTAATTCATCAAACCTGTACACATGAATGCCAACATCTTGGTCCAACCTGTCACTCTGAATTTTGACTATAATCATCATGTTGCATTTTGTTATATGAAGTCCCAGACTCTCAAAGGATTATACCATGTCCTTCAGACTAGACATTAAAATAAACAGCACAGTACCTGATTTGGGATATGTCACAGTAAACACGTCAGTGTCCTCCACAGCGAAGTTTTGGGCATATTCCAAGCTCTCCTCAGAGTGTGCTCCGGGTGGCAGGGCCAGGCCGTGGTACTTGATGTAGCTGGGCCAGGACATGCTGACTGGAGAACTGCAGGAGGAGGACTGATAGTCCACATGTCACGCCTCACTCTTTGAGGGAGTCAGATTAGTAGTTTGCGAGATTATAAATAAATTTCTCCTACATCAGTTGACAGGGCTGAGCCACTTTTCTCCCTTATACATTCGTCTTTACTGCCAACCATTGATTTTGCAGGGATACTGAGCTTGATGCTTCCAACTTTCTAGCGTCTTCAAGGAAAGGCACCATCTGGTGAAGTAATATGAAAATGACATCCGTGGGATTCCTCATGCATGTCATTTTTCAGGATATTTAAAGCCTTAATTTGGTAAAGTCCAATTTAAACCCAAGATCTGCAGACAGGCTACTAGTTGGTGATGGTGACCCCCTGCCACCAGGATCACACTTGTTTAATTCTCAGTGGAATGTGCATTCATCAGCCTACTAGCATTTCCCAGCATCCGTTATTCTTACATACACAAGCCACAGTGTATCAACAGAGAAAGCAATGTCTATGTGCAATTAGCGAACAGCCATGAGCATTGAGGCCTGCTCAGAATGCAAACGCTGTGGGCCCCCTGAAACACCGTGAATAGGTAGGGGGTGGGGGGTGGGAGCACAAAATGACATGCAGGGTGAGCTCAATTTGCAGAGGGGACAGATGTACAATTTGTAGTTTGAGTTCACTAGCACCACATTCTTCAGTAATTGTCTACTTCTCGATTGTTCAACAAGTCCACAAAATGAAAGTCTTATCATCACTCTCGCGTAAACAACAAACACCCCAAAAATCTTTCTGCTCCAACAGTGGACAAATATCCCTAAAAATCATGACTAATTTGAGTATTGATACTGTATATGTTGGGGGGGAAGGGGGTAATTTAAAAATGTAAATGTTGGTTTAATGCAGAGTAGTTATGATGAAAACCAGATTGCCAGACCACCATTATTTGTTGTTGTTTAGAATGAAAGTAAACCATGCAGAGGATGGGTGCCATTCTTCCATTGTTTGTTGTAGAAGTACTTTCGGGTCTGTTATCCTCTTTGCACCTTCTTCCATGCTCACACTCGGCCCAATTATCGGTACGCTCGAAACCCGTTTGACCAGGATAAATCAAGATGGACAACCAAGAAAAAAAATCCCTGAAACTCGACAGTCTAATCAATCACGATAAAACAATAAAAACAAGTTCATATTTATTAATTTATTGTAGGAATGTCACCTTACGAACTCCTCCAACTGGCCAACAAGACTCAGGTGTAAGAGGCCATGGCAAGTGGAAGATTGTGTCTTTAATCCAGATTTGAGGAAGAACAATAATTCAATTTTTTCCCCCCTAAAAACTATTCAATGTATTTTCTCCACATATAGAAACATTCTAGACACTATGGGTTACAGGTTTGAATTTGTCCTGTGGTATTTCTAGATAAATGATCAGGTAATGTTTCTCCTAGGTTTAGAACATTCCGAGTGTATTAATCACATACACGTAAAATGTTTTGAACTGTGATGAAAAATAAATAGGTTGCTCAATGATTATTTCCAATTCATAGATCATGACCTACATTTCTAAAAGTTATTGTACATAAATAAAATTAAATTTCTAGTGTCCACATACAAAACCCATACTTGTCCAAACATGCACAATCAAAATGTATTGTTAATCTGTGATATAAAAAGACAGAACATAAATGTTACTTATGATGGCTTAATTTGTGACACAAGACACCCCCTTTCACAATATCTCAGTGTTTCAGTCAATATAAAACAGGATGTATTCTGATGTCACTTGCATCCACAGCAAAAGAATAAGCCCCATTGCAGGTCCACCAAATCAACAATTAGGGGGATTTTTTGGGGGGATGAATTGGTTTGATTACCAATTGGTGGCTTACATGCAAGTCCCGTCAATAGAAGTAGTTTTGGAATTAGTTACTGTGCACCAGGGTGACAAAGAGAAAAAGTGAGCAGAGAGAGATCGCTCCAGTCAGCATAGCTTTCACCAACAACACGGTCCAGCTGCCCAGAAGGAAGGCTTGGATGAACAACCTGCACATACAGAGGTGGAAAAAAAAAAAAAAAAAAAAGTTCTCAGCTATGCCGTTAGAAGGACATTTAACACACATTCAACAATTCATGTTATAGGTTACCTGCAATTTACAAATTTATGCCCTTTTAAGACATTCTGATCCGATTTAAGACCCCCATTCATTAAATGTGGCTACGAGAAGTTACCTCAATCTTCTTACAAAATATTTTGACATTGCGGATTTTTATAATATACAAAATTGACAAAGCTTTCCAACCAAAAACATAACAGTTTTTAGGTTTGTGGTATTTTTAATACCTTTGAATGGTGAATTACGGATTCAGAGTATTTTTCATGATAATTATTTACTGAAAGATTTTTAAGGATCAGCATACAACCTTGTTTTATTACAGATTTATATATGATTTGCACTGAAAATAAAATGTACTAACCCGACCAGCTGAGCCATCATATTATAGCACTATCCTATTTTTGATAAAGTGCAGTCGCCATATTCAGGCTTCATACCATCCTCCAAATTCAAATTAAGCACTATCAAGATTCATCTTAAGTTTTTTTCAATGTACAGATTCGTGCATTTTCTGTATTGCTTAGCAGCCTTTTTAAGGTCACAACAGGGGAGGGACCCTATAGCTTTGTGCAAATGAATTGGATCACCAGGCAATTTTTGTGTTTTCATATTTCTCTCCACGTATTATCGAAAATATCGCAATTCGAAGTTCATGACTATCTGTATTCATGCCTCTGGCGCCTGTTTTTGTCTAATATGGTAAGACAAATGCTTACATGTTACAAAACCAGCATAGTTTCGTGACCGATGAGATATTACATCATTCCTCTTGGTATTGCATTATCCCCGCTCACTGCTATTCGCCTGCCCATTGTTGTGTGAATGCTCGAGCAAGACGCACTCTGCACTATGGATATTACACCGAAAAAAAAGGACAACGATTATCGCGTTACACGACCACTGTTCCATGTCACAACGGAAAATATCGCAGTTGGTGGGAGTTGCTCAATCATCTGTAAGTCGCATTATCAAGAAGATGTTCTGGGGTTTTCAGTTACCATGGAGTCAGTCCACTGCATCCAGTTGAAGGAATGAGGCGTTCTGAGCAGTATTTTATATTTATAGAGGAAAGAGTAAAGCCAGAAATGAAGAAGAGGTTTCCTGATGGCTCAGGAATATCTCAACAGGATCTCACCCCCTGCCATGTCTAAAATAATTGTACCTAAATGTTTCAAAGATAATCAGATAGCTGTTTTAGATTGGCATGGAAACTCGCCAGATGTCAATCCAATAGAAAATCTGTGGTCAATTATCAAGGAGCGACTGCGCGGAAAGCACAGCACCACTAAAACGAAACTGACTGAGGCCATAATGCAGCTGTGGCACAGAGACCCCAAGATCAGCGAAAACTGCCAAAATTTGGTCAATTCTATGCCGAAACGAGTAAAATTGTTACTAAAGAATCGCGGTGGGCATATATACTGAATGAGTCATATTGCTGGTCAAATGAATACAAATTTTAAGTAACCATGAATTCTAGTTTTTACTCAATTTTTGTTGTGATACAATTCATTTGCACAAGGGTGTGTAATACATCTGATTAAAGGACTGGTGGAGTGTCGCCAAGGAGATTTAGAATGGGGCTTGAAAGCCAGTTATGTGTACCACTACACTACAAATATATACTGGAGCATATACTGGACTCACAATGCTAGAAGTAGAAGGCTTTTTGCAACAACAGGAAAAATACATGAATGGAATAAATGTTTCAATTCAAATGTGTCTCAATTTTAAATTAACATCTGTGGCCAGCACTTAAAAAATCTTTTCCTCATCATTTTAAGCTTCTAGAAAGCACTTGGTCAAGAGGTCAAGCACTTTTGTCGCCTTGAAAGCCTTACAATAAATTGAAGCATTTCAAGAAACTGTTAGGAACCCTGCACATTGGTTCCAAAACATTGCTTAACCGACTTTGGGTCTGGTCCTTGTTTGGAAATACATTGTATTCTTAATTCACCAAGTTTGAATGAAAATGAATCCTATCTTATATAATTGTCAAATGTGGTGTGAAAACAAAGCTGCTTGCTTGCCAGAGTCTGAAACATCTAGAATGATGCTCATAAAACCACTGACTAACACAGTGCATCCTCTTAATCTGTTTCAGTAGATTAAGTTTAATTAAATTACATGTGAAATCAGCTATAAAGCGTCAGGCTCGGTACACACAAAGACAATGAGGCTGTTTTTGTCCTGATTTTGCCCCTTCCCAACCAAGAACGTCAAATGCCAAACTATTTTATGTTTTATGACATTAACCTATAAAATTATCCTTTAGTCTGATTACATGTGAAGTCACCTATAAAGCATCAGGCCCAGTATACACACTAAGACGATTGGGCTGTTTTTGTCCCAATTTTGCCCCCAACCAAGGACGTCAAATGCCAAATTATTTTACGAGAATAACCTAAGATTATCCATTAGTCTGAGGTGTGTTAAGAGTGGATTTGTCCTGATTATCGGGTCTGAAAAGTGTCGGACCTGACAATCTTAAATATTAAATGTGTGCAACATTTTCGACCAAAAATCGTCATGTCGTGTGGGGCAAAACGAAGTCTCCCAGAGACGTGATGCCGTGAATTGTGACATGGAATAGAATATAAGACAATCAAAGAAGCAATCTTTCTGATTAACAATAAATCGGCTGTAAATAAAACCAAACATCTGACCTGTTGCCTTTTTTTTTCTAAAAGTGGGTTCCCCAGATGGCACAAAGTATTTTCCAAAGCAAATCTTTTTAATGACAACATCGGCATTCTTCAACAGTCCCCCATCCATTCCCTTTGGCAACACTCAGCAAAGACTGGCGCATACCCGGAAGTATCTGCCTGTCTTCGTTTATGTGAGACCACGTATGACCTTCAGAGAGCTCTGCCTCGGAGTACATCTTTGTAGATCAGTAGTGCAACAGAATACTTATCTCTGTGTTGTTTCTATGTTGAGATTATCAAAGAACGCCACACACAATATGACTAAAACTGTTAAATGCCAGTTTTCTTTTTTTTTTTTTAATCATTATGTGTGAGGTCTATCACAGATTAAAAAAAACCTTTTACGATTTGAAAAATCCTTACTTCTGTACCAGGCCTTGGTGGTGTCAGATTCTCTACAAGCCCAAAAGTCAGGATACCAGAGTTAGATGCCCTCAATAGGGATGTCCCGATACAACCTTTTTACTTTCGACATCGAGTATTGGCATTACTATTATTAGGCTTACTGGCATTGGTATTACCGATATTGAGCTGATACAATGTCAGCACGAATCATACATACATTTATTTTGTTGTATGGATTCTTAGCGACAGCTTCAATCAAATTATATTGTTCAAACAGGGAACATTAGTCAGCAACATTTGGTCTGAGAAAAACAGAACTTTTTTTTATAAATTAGTGGGTCACATAACCTTAAACATAAGAACATACTACAATTGAATAAAAAAAATAAAAAAACATACTTTAAAGCAGTGATTTTCAACTGGTGGGTCAGACCCATAAGTGGGTCATGGGCTAATTATGGGTGGGTTGCAGGCAGCTAGTGAAAAATTACATGTTCCTATTATCTTCTTTCAATACAGTACAGAGGCGTACTACGTTCCCACACGGAGCATAGTAGAAAAATAATAAGAAATGAAAGTGGGTCGCGACTTTGCAACAATAGAAAAATACAGGTCGTGGGGTGGCGACAACAGTTGAGAACCACTGCTTTAAAGTGCTAAATGACCACAATGTTTAACTTAACATAAGCATATTCTACTACTGAACAGAATGAATGAAACGCCTGAAAAATAATAATAAGTCTAAAAAATACAAATAATACTTTAGACAGAATTTGTTAGTTCACACAGACAGTGACGCTTCCCCCTCTGCTCACAACACCTCCGCTTGCTCCTCTGTCAGCTTGTGCTGTTAAGCGAGTTCGTTGCTCCATAGGCTGCGGCTTGGGACACCCCTAGCCCTTGAAATCCTTTTTTCTTTTTTAACTTTGATATGAGACTTCACTGTTATATGCAACTTTCTTGTTACAGTTTTTGATACAATAAGTACATTAATTAGGATTTTCTTTATGATTGGTATTAAATCTTCCAAGGCTGTTCCCATTAAATTCTGGAGACAACCAAAACATAAAGGACCCGGACCTTTTAGAAATGATCAACAATTTAATAAAAAAAAAAACAACAACAAAAATATTAAGTATATATACCTTCCTTAAATAGTATGCAATTTCAAGAGAACTGCATTATGGGTGTAAGATCAGCAGCTTTATCATCTGCATGTGATATAGGTTTCCCATTTTGTGGAAAATTCCACTTAACGGGTTTGCTGCTCTCCGTGCTCGTGTTTGGTGTATATGCAATAATGAGTGTGTTGAGGATGTACTTACTCCATTAAGAAGGACTTGTAGACACAGAGTGCCAGCAGCACAGTAACAGGGAGTCTGAAGCTCTTGGGAAGGTCATAGCGTGTAAACATCCACACTACTGCTGCCATGGCAATATAATGGACCTGTGCACAGACAGAAAGAAGAGAAATAACAACATTTTGACAATGTGCTCATCTGACCACAGAGCGGAACTATCTTTTCAAACGTTGCCATGATTCCAAAATGGAGATTGACATGTTGCCAGTGCTACTGTGAACAAAAAGTATGTGAGAAAAGGAGACCCCAGTGGATCGGAAAATGAATGGCAGACACTCACCAAACTAATATTGGAGTCAAAGCTCATCTGGATATATTTCCAGTCAAACTCGATCCCTCTGGCCCCGACCCAGAGAGGAAGACATCTGCAGAGCCACAAGCAGACAAGCTTGATATGAACACTCGTTTGAAGAAACAGAGCTATTTGTTTAAATGTAACAAAGCCAAGTTATGGTAATTTTTCAAAGAAAAGGGACAATGCTTACCTTGACATTACAAGTTCTGCTGTTGCCCAGCCCATTGCGGCTACCATGATTTTGTACTCTCCTTTGCCGGCATTACGTGACATGACAAGATGGAGGCCCAACAGGTCTGCAAGGTCCACTGTTGCTTTCATGAATTCCTGATACAAACACACACACACATACACAGTGTGGCAGGAAAACCAGGAATTACAGTCTTGTCCAAAACCTTAGGTACACCTGCACTCTCTAATCAAATCAGAGAGCTCTATCAAAAAAATAAAACAAAATCTTGTTTTAAAAGTATTACGATGCCGTTTTGGCTGAGAGACATTACTTACACAATATGTAAATTATTTTGAGGTTGTAGTTTTTCGGTGGTGTACTGCATCATACTATTAGCTGTTTCTAATATTTTGTCACACACACGTAAAGGTAATCAAAATATCTCTGTGTGTTGCAGTGCAGCACTAGAACCCCATTAACATATTGGTAACTTAACATCTCCAACAAGTTTCCATCAAAATGGACCATTATAACCTCTGCCAAGCAGGAAAAGACTTTGTATGGCTTCTTGTTGAGCTGTGAAAATCTACAAAAATGTTTTGACACAACACCTTGAGCACGGGTGGCATACAGTACAAGTCACAGGAGAATCAATTATACTGTGTTGCATAAACATATAAAACGTATCATGGAATTTATTATCACTTTTCATTGTTACAGTCTGCTTGCACTGACGCCACGTCGGGGCCGTGACCCACCAGATCCAACTGAGATACAGCAAGATTAAAAGAGCTTGCTGTGTATGGCAACTGGCACCCATTTTTGTGCAAATTACTGTCACTTTACAGGTCTTACTGAAACAGTATCAGCAATTATGAGAAGGACAGACATGTTTAGAATTTTCCAGCCTCAGCAGAGGTAATTATACTTATCTTTTTGAAGGCATACTTTTTGAAACAGATTTTGTTTTGAATCTCATCTATTGTACAAAAGTACCTAATGTTGTGTCTAGTAAGTACATGTGATGCCACTTGGACACTTACCCCTACAAAGTCATAAACTCCAGCTCCTCCTTCCCAGGTAGGGAAAAAGGTTGCAAGGAACAACATCTGGCAAAAACAATAATATAAACCATGAAGATAAGCAAATAAAGTAATACCAGGGTTTCCCATGTTCTTAAGGGATGATTATCCAGACATTTTCAGTGTTATCTATCTAATAGGAAAGTTTATAATAAATTGTCCTCATTTAGCTTAAAGGTAAATGCCAAACTAGAAAGCTCACTCACTTTACAGAGCTGGACAAACAAGTAGGTAGCTCCGGCCTGGACACACCTCCAGAAAGCATTGTACTCGGAACTAAAATTCAGACGCACAGGGTGAAGAAGATGAGATTTTATTAGGAAAAGACAAAAACCTGGAGAGTAAGTTTGACCATTTCCTGCAAATCCTGCAAAAATACTAATATAAAGCCTAAAATTGATTGTTAAACGAAGTACTGTACCACCATTTGTACACTACTAAGAGGTTTATGCAGACACTCACAAAGGTCTGACATTACTAAGCTGATTAGTTGACCCTTTTGTCGCTTCAATAAGGAAACGGAACACGAAAGCAGCATGTAAAATTACAAAGGAATGATATTGTAAATAGTAACATGTTTCAATATGGGTAAGTTGTATCATATAGGTACACTATATTGCCAAAGGTATTTGCTCACCTGCCTTGATTCACATGCCTTGACTCACATATGATTTTAAGTGATATCCCATTCTAAATCCATATGGTTTAATATGACGTTGGTCTACCCTTTGCAGCTATAACAGCTTCAATTCTTGCGGGAAGACTTTCAACAAGGTTTAGGGCTGAGTTTATGGGAAATGTTTCCCATTCTTCGAGGAGCATATTTATGAGGTCTCACACTGATGTTGGACGTGAAGGCCTGGCTCACTGTCTGCTCGAAATCAACCCAAAGGTATTCCATCAGCTTGAGGGAAGCACTCTGTGCAGGCCAGTCAAATTCCTCCGTACCAAAATCTCTCATCCATGTCTTTATGGAGCTTCCTTTGTGCACTGATGCACAGACATGTTGGAACAGGAAGGGGTAATCCCCAAACTGTTTGACTGTCCAAAATCTCTTGGTATGCTGAAGCATTCAGAGCTCCTTTCACTGGAGCACAGGGACTAATATTTTGGACAGTTCCGACTTTGTGGGAAAATTTTGGCGATAGCCTCTTCCTGTTCCATCATGACTGGACATCAGTGCACAAATCGAGGTTCATAAAGACACAGATGAGAGTTTGATGTGAATGAACTTGAACTTGGCCTGCACAATTCTGACTTCAACCCTATAGAACACTTTTTGGATTAATTAGAGCAGACTCTGAGAACCAGGTCTTCTCATCCAACATCAGTGTGTAACCTCACAAATGCACTTCTGGAAAAATGGTCATAAATTCCCATAAACACAATCCTAAACCTTGTGGAAAGAATTTCCAGAAGAGTTTAAGATGTTGTAATTGCAGAGGCTGGACCGATGTCATATTAAACCCTATGGAGTAAAAATGGGATGTCACTGAAATTCTTATCTGAATAAAGGCAGGTGAGCCAACACTTTTCGCAATATAGTGTATGTGAAGAAACGCTGGTGGCCATTTTCTAACAGATTGCTGTTCTGTAACTGCACAGGCTGAGCGTGCGTGAGGTCTAAAAAACTCTCGCATTCATTGACTGCTGTAAGAAATTCCTTATTAATCCACAGTTGACCTTTGGTAAACCCCTACAGCTCCGTTATTAATTCTGATAGATTTGATGCTTGAGGTTTTTTGTTTTTTTTAACATCTTTCCCAAGACCAATTTCCAGAGACAAGCACCACTGGATGTGACGCTATTTAAAGATAAGCTGACTTATTTGATGTTTGACTGTGAATTGTGTAAACTGTCAAGGCATTCTCTCGACCACGAAAGAAGGTCACCGGGCTTGTTCATGAATGTATGTATCCTAGTGACTCACACTCACTCACTGTTTGCGCCTTTGTGGGTAATGGACCATATGCACGGCAACATATTATGCAGTGCTACAAAGGAGACGGAAAGTTAACATTCACTGAGACAATTTGACCATCGCAGGTGTGCAACAACAAGAGTCGGCCGGTGGTCGAAGCTCCGTTCCCTTCCGAGCCCCCTCCCTCTCCCTCCCCGCTCGGCACCGTTAGGCTTCTGCCCGCCGATCGGCTGCCAGCCGCTGCCATCACGAAGCTCCGGTCACTCAAGGGGACTGAGAAACAATCGAGCCATGAGAACATTGATCCTGACAGCTATGTGTCTCAATGCCATGCAAGTACACACACACACACATGCACACACACACACACATGCGTACGTACTGTGAGACTGTCAATGGCTCGTTAAATCAGATAAGCGTGCTTTGATTGCTTCTATGATACTTTGATAACTCTCACAATTATAATGCTAATATGTCATTAATGATAACTTTACATAATTCCAGCAGACTGAGTACACTTTGAAGAGTTGTATGCCGTCATTGCGCTATGCATTGACCAGCAACCGGAAGTTAACTCGCGACCTCACCCCAAATACAGAAGTGGTGCGTGCATACAGTAAAATCCATTAAACACATCTTGAAATGGCTACAAACACCAAATTATGTATCATCCATCCATCCATTTTCTGAACCGCTTATCCTAATGCTCAATATACATCTTGAGATGTGAGATTTATAAGTTTACTAAAGAAAATTGTCTTAATAAGCCAAATAATATTGCCAACAATCATCATGGTGTCAACCAAGCTGTAGAAGGTCACAAAAGACTCGTCCCTACCTTTTTTATTTATTATTTTTTTTTTTTTTATTAAGGTGTCAATTGCTGATATAAAAAAACCTTGCAATTTCCTTATTACTCAAGATATTCTCAATAGATTTGATGTCAAGTTTTTCCGGGCCCTTTCCAATGGAACAAGTTTCTTTCAAATTGGAGCAACTTGAAAATGTTCTATGGCTGTGTCAACAATTGTTGGAGATTTAAAAGAGAAGAGACACTTACAGCCCGCTGCACTTGTATGTTATAAAGTAAGGGAAATACGCCAAAGCGAAGCAATTTCCAAAATGAAACAGGGTCATGACGGCAGGTCAGAAAATCGGGGGGCCTGTAGAAGCACAGATTTAAAAAGTAAAGCAAAATAAAGTATTAACAGTCGGTATGACATATGTGCAAGGACATTCACACTACTGGACTGATACTCATTATTACAATTCAAAATTTCGAATTTACGCGGTACATTTTCTGAATAGTATTAATCTGATTGTATTAGCTGTATAAGGCACCTTGATCAGACTAACACTAGACACACATGTCCATCAAGCCATAGATACACAATATACATTTATATATAAATCTCATAGTGTCTAAAAAAACATTTAGCATGTAAATATGTTTCTAATGCAAAAATGAATATTAGTAAGACATCACTTACAATAACAACACTGGAAAAGCAGAATACCGTCCGACAACGAACGACAACCGGAAGTTAGTGTGTTAGTTCTACGTTAAAATACCTCCCTGTAAAAGGAATCTATTTGTCAATGGTTCCGCAGGGGCTCAATGTAGACCAACCGAAGAAGCCCTCTTAAAATTGTTTGCAATTTAAAAAAAAAAAAAGATTTTTGTTTTTTTTAAACACTAGTTGCCGTATTTGTTAAACTTGTCAACATGTTTTGACAGTAGTACATGATAAATATGATCTGTGAACAAATCAGCCGTCTCTGGCCCAATCTTGTGCCTCTAATTTGATATAAAAGAAACCACCGCGCCTAAGGGGGGAAAAACTAACAGCCAGAAGGCGTGACTTACGAGGTCGCGGGCACACTCATCACGTGTACAACCCGCGACCTTGCAAAAAACAAACAAAAAAAACTTTAAACTGATAACATTCAGTGTTATAGGACCACTCAAATAAGGTGCTTTTCTGGGGTAACAAGGTAACTATGGCAAGCTCTATCAACAAGTAAAAGCTATGTTTGACTATCCGGAATTAACATTGTCGATCTCAACGTCTTTCTGACTAGTGGTAATTACATTGTGAAGTTAAAAATTTCATTCAAAATATCTGAAACATAATTGTCGAGGCAGATATCTGTAAATCAGTTTTGTGTAGTCAAAACTGAATTACAGTCATCTGCAGTGTCATTTTGGCTATGACAAATGATGGCACTTTTTGTCATTCATATGCATTGGTTTTTATGGCAAGCCGTTTTAATTTTTTAACAGCTAGATTGGATGTGTGTTGCAGATAGCTGTCCAACATTTTTCTGGAGGATATGAGAAAAATACATCTGCATCATTCCAGGGACCATCCAAAGAACCAGGGGCTCTGCAAGGGGAGAAAGATGATGGTTCTTGGGGCCCATGACAAACAGGGGCCCTAGAAAGAAGTACTGTCTTTTCAATTTGACGTGAGGAGGCAAAAAGCTATTTTTTTTCTTTGTGTTTTACTTCACAGCACCCTAAATCCAAGGTGTCATCACTTACAGCATGTTACCAGCAATTCAATGAGGAGAGAAAGTTAGCTGCTCAATATGAATACACATTGTTGTCTGATTATTGCAATTACTGCAGACAATGGTCATTGTAACTCTGACCAACTCCTTGTCCTTTTAGAGGGATCCATTCATTTTTTGTGGTGTCCCCCCCATTATTCTGTATGAAACTTAAGTAAAACACATAGGAAGTCAATAAGATAGAACCCAAGCCACGTGACTCCTAACCTTGTAGTAAATAATGCGCTATATTTGTGACTTTATAATATTGTATGGAAACGTAACATACATACAGTATATTGCAAGATTATCTAGCTATACAATTATTTACTTGTGATTACTGCCCAACAGTATAATATACAGAAAACTTATTAAATTTACTCAGGTATAGATTTACTCTGATCTACTCTTTAGGTTAGATTTACTCTAACAACTAATTAAATTAAATACAGGACATAAGTGTTATGTAGAGTGTACTAATAATGCTTGTGACACTTTTAAGTTACATTTAATTTGGAGCAATGTCACAGTATCATATTGACATTCATGCATTTATACATGTACTGGATAAATAAACAGGACAAGTAGACAGCTTGAAGTTTCAAGTTTTATTGTTTTTTGTTTCGTTACCCTTTAGAGGAGTTAGTAACTCTGCTCTTCCTCCTTCCACTGGTAAATAAGCCTTTAAAACACACCAACATGAAGATGGATCCAGCAGTTAACGACAGTACTGAGCCATAACAACACATCTACAGGGGCAGTGGGAGGTGAAAAGGGCAGGGGCACACAGACACAAATACTATCACCAGTCGATCATCTCATCATTAAAGGAAAAGACAAGATTAAATCAGAACACTGAACACATGGTTGCTGCTTTTTACTTGTACAGAAAAAGAGCTAAGGGACTGTGATTCTATGACAGGGTTATGGTGGAGCCTGTGCGTAAAAGAGAAAGGTGGGGAGACGAGCATGGTTGGTGTGGTCCCTTTCTGGACGTGCTTTCAGCACAGGAAGTGTCTACTCCTTGCTGTGCATGTACACCAGCAGGTCAGCAACACGGTGGCTGTAGCCAAACTCGTTATCATACCTGCAGCAGGGAACAAAGAAATTAGATAATTTGTTCATAAAATGCATTGTTTTCTGTTGAGAAGAATTGTATTCAAGAGGAGGACAATTGCACACAGAACAACTAACCAGGATATGAGCTTCACAAAGTTGTCATTGAGGGAGATGCCAGCACCAGCATCAAAGATGGAGGAGTGGGTGTCACCAATGAAGTCAGAGGACACCACCTGCAAAAAACAATACAGGCAGTCAGTGTCTGCTAATTAAATTAATTTTTTTTTAAAAATCAGCCATTGACATTATTTATATCACCTGATCCTCAGTGTAACCAAGCACTCCCTTCATGGGCCCACGAGCGGCCTTCTTGACAGCTTCCTTGATCTGAGCATAAGATGCAGCCTTGGAAAGGCGACATGTCAGGTCCACCACAGACACATCAGCCACAGGCACCCTGAACGCCATGCCTGTCAGCTTACTGGAGACAAATGAAAAACATTACAGTTCATTACTTCACTACAATGGGTGATTCATATAATGCGTTTATGTCCCTACCCGTTAAGCTCAGGAATGACTTTGCCCACCGCCTTGGCAGCACCAGTGGAGGCCGGAATGATGTTCTGGTGAGCTCCACGACCATCACGCCAGGCCTTGGCACTGGGACCATCCACTGTCTTCTGGGTGGCTGTGTAAGCATGAACTGTAGTCTACAAAGAGAAAAGACTTAACTTTCAACCTCATCATTTAATTTTTAGTAATACTATCAATAAAAGTAGATACATTTCAAAACAAAATGGTTCTTGTTGTTATTGTGGTAATACACTCTTACTGGAGCTTACCATGAGGGCCTCTTCAATGCCAAAGTTATCATGGATGACTTTGGCCAGCGGGGCCAGGCAGTTGGTGGTGCAGGAGGCATTGCTGTCAACAGAAACACACACGTGTATTTTAAAGAGTCGTCGTGAGTGTCACGTCAGTCACCTGCATAAACACAACACTTAAAGACGCCACCATATTACCTGACGATCGTCATGGAGGAGGGATCATATTTGTCCTCATTGACACCCATGACAAACATGGGAGCATCAGGTGAGGGTGCTGACACTACCACACGTTCAGCCCCACCACTTATGTGAGCCTATGGCCAGGAGAGAAAGGGCACGCGTTAGAAATGTGACCAACTGGACACGTGGATGCATGTAGTGGATGTGCATGGACATACAGAAGCCTTCTCCAAATTGAGGAAGACTCCGGTGGACTCCACAACATACTTGGCACCAGCCTTGCCCCAGGGGATCTCAGCTGGCTTCATACTCGAGTCAGATAAAGAAGAAAAAATCTTTAATAACTACTAGCTTGTAACGGACAAAAAAAATCTTTGTACTTTAAAAAAGCTGACAAGAGGAAACATTTAAAAAGCTAGGCTTAGTGGTCAAACAGCAAACTTGAATAAGCCCCTTTTTGTCTTTTACCAAGTTTTACAAAGAGTGCAAAGGCAACTATTTCACGAGGCTCAAATCCTTTTCCATGTTGCCAGAAATTGACTTGGGAGGTGACTGAGCAGCAGGAAAAACTGGTAACCTAATAGTAATGAATCCCACTTTAACGTTCATGTCTATGTAACACTGTTACCACTTACTACTGGAAGACAGAGATCGACTGGCCATCCACGATGAGCTGGCCGTTCTCCTCGGAGACCTCACCTTTGTAACGGCCATGGGTGGAGTCATACTTGAACATGTAGACCTAAGAGTGGAAATGATAATGCTAACTATGCATGTTTGTGATCAATGGACACACATTTAAATGGAATAACAAGCAAGAAATAGCAAGAACAGTCTAATGTTAGTCTTCTGAGCTTTAGCACAGCTCATCATCTTAAATGTTACACCCACATGGGCCACACCACATTTCAGTAGATCTTAAATTCTCTCACCATGTACTGCAGGTCAATGAAGGGGTCATTGATGGCCACAACCTTGATGCCTTCTTTCTGAAGGCAGGCCCTCAACACAAGGCGGCCAATACGGCCAAAGCTGCAAAAAAGAATAAAGAAAAAAAGAGACAAAGTTCCACATCAGTCATGCCTATGATGTTACATGAAACTGCATTTCAAAATATTTTGTAAAAGTAAAAAAAAATAAAAAGCAACATCCAGACCAGTCATAAATAATGCAACCTGAACACATTCTGAGGAATTTTATTGTGATAACAGCTGCAGGAAGGATGGACCATTATGCAACCTAAAACTAAATGTGTTTCTAACACACCCATTGATTCCAACACAGAGCTCTGGCATGGTTGCTGTTTCTTGGGGGCTGCTGGGTTACCTGGAAAGAAGAAGAGGAAAGCCAACATAAGAAGACTCATTGACAAAAACCTTACATGGCATGCAAAGCAGCAATAGGGACAAAGCAAGAGACCTCTCTTGTTATGTATATGAAAGTGGTGTATTGAATGCCAAAAGACAATATAAAATACATAAGACATTGAAGTATTACATTATGTTATGCCATGGTCTATGTAAAGGCAGTGTGACCAAATAGGGTGAACATATCACCAAGGTGCTATGTAGTCATTTCAGTAAGTTGAATGTTAGTGTGTTTCCAGTGCAGTGAAAGAAAAATACAGGTTTTGACAATGAATTTACTGCAGGCTGTGGTATTGTCGTGCAGCGACATGTTTAGAAAACAATGGTGCCGATGAGAAGGGAGGCATGGAGAAACACAGGGAAAGAGGTTGGACTGGAGCACTGCAATCAGATCAGACAAGATGGCTGGCATCCACTCAGCTATGTGATCACCCTTCCCCATGACCCCACTTGTTTTTTTAGTCTCCTTTCATTTATGCTGAGTGCAATGACCCATGGTAGATAGAGGCACATAGCCAGTCTATCCTGTGTCTAGTTATGCCTTTGTCTTTCTTCCACTTTAATAGAAGTAATTTGTTGACTCTCATTCAGTAACATAGGGAATGAGTTACTAGACCCGCTCTGTATTAGAGAACCTGGTATCATGAAATGTTTATAAATGCAAATGTATTTCTGAAACTTCCAACCTTTGCTGAATCAGCAGCATTAAAAATGTGTGTTGAGAAGCTCGTATGTTTGAGTGTGTGCGCATGTGTGTGTCATGTAAGTAAGGGCACTGTCCAAGTTGTCCTTGACACTGGTTGGAAGTCATTTTAGACTGCTTTAATCTCCTTAACTGCTGTGTGGCTAAATGTGTGTCTCAATCATGTTAGACAGGCTGTCAAACCACTGAAACTCATTATGGGTCCTGTCCACCATTTTGTGCAGTGTTACTCTCTCTTATTCACAAAGGTCACTACAGGAGAGAGGATTCAAGCTAGTGTGGCTATATGCACCCTTTTTTTTCTTGTCTACCTTTACATCACCTTTCATGTGTTTACAAAACTCAGCAATTATCTCCCTGGTCTTTAAGTTTCCTTCCTCGCCAGCCCCACCTAAGCTTTCGCAATATGTGTATTTTTAAAACAACATGGCTACTTTGCTGATAAATGATACACATTCTTGCCATCAAATAGGACTAGGAAGTAGATGGAAGTGGGGCTGGATATAACATAACATTGCGGCATCAGACATAACCGAGAACTTAATTTTAAAGAGTGTTTGCATTAGCTGAGGTGATCTTAATGCTACTGAATTAAATGAGGATAAAGTGAATAAAATACAATTTATAATGTTTGATTCTCTAATAAATAACAGCATTTATGTCCAAAAATTTGTGCTGAGGCATTGTCAGTGATGAATTATATTTGGACTGTGACAATTTGGAAATAAAAAGGAGAGCTCCAGGAGTTGTTTTGAAAAATTGTTTCAAGACATATTTTAATGAAAAAACTAAGACTTTATTTTTTTTTTTGTATTTTAAGTATTCCATTTATTGTTTTGTTTGATGTTTATTATGTACAGCACTGGCGGCACGGTGGCCGACTGGTTAGAGCGTCAGCCTCACAGTTCTGAGGTGCGGGGTTCAATCCCCGTCCCCGCCTGTGTGGAGTTTGCATGTTCTCCCCGTGCCTGCGTGGGTTTTCTCCGGGTACTCCGGTTTCCTCCCACATCCCAAAAACATGCATGAATTGGAGACTCTAAATTGCCCGTAGGCATGACTGTGAGTGCGAATGGTTGTTTGTTCCTATGTGCCCTGCGATTGGCTGGCAACCAGTTCAGGGTGTACCCCGCCTCCTGCCCGATGACAGCTGGGATAGGCTCCAGCACTCCTGTGACCCTAGTGAGGAGAAGTGGCTCAGAAAATGGATGGATGGATGTACAGCACTTTGTTAGAGGTACAGTTTTTTTTAAAAGTGCTCTATAAATAAGTGAAAGTTGAAATGAATCTTTATTTTAAATTCCTCATTGCAATTTCATAATGAGCAACCAGCAGTTGTTTATGTAAACCCATATTGTGTCGGTACAATCCACTTGGAACCCCAGCTGCCCAAGTATGAGAAATCTCACCTCGTGGTATCTGGATTTGAATGTGGAAAATGTGCCAATAGCGAGTAAAGCCATGACAACCAAAGTAGATACGTGTAGTGAAAGGGGCTTATTCAGCTCTAACCAAGGTTATAAAAGTTTTGGATTTTCCATTATAGTTGGTTTTTATTTCTTTTTGGCTCTTCTTTTTCAAATTCAGTTAGTTTAATTCGTTTTTAGAGAAGTTTTTTTTTTAGTTATTAGTATTTGTTTTTTCCAAAATGCTTCATTTGAGTTTGGTTTCTATTAGTTCCAGTATTAGTTTTTTTTTTATGAGTATTTGTCAAGTGTGAAATAAAATAAAAATAAAAAATAAAAAAAAGATCACAGTAAGTATTGTGGAATAAAAACAAAAAAATACCACTTAAAAAATTTATTAACTTAACTAACAGATGAAGAACCATCCACAAATCAAATACAGGTAGTGTGTAACAAACAAATTTAAAGTGCAATAAGTGCAGTGCATAATCTGCTTTTAAGGTTAGATTAGATGCATTACAACATACAGTAAAACCATTCATGAGCCACCTGCTGTAGTATGGACAAGTTCTTAATTGCATGTTTTCCTTCCCAACCATCCATCCATCCATTTTCTGTACCGCTTATCCTCACTAGGGTCGCGGGCGTGCTGGAGCCTATCCCAGCTATCTTCGGGCGAGAGGCGGAGTACATACTGAACTGGTCGGCAGCCAATCGCAGTGTTTTCCTTTCCTTGTTGCTAAATGGCAAACTTCTCAAGTGGACTTGGAGATTTGTGACTGTCAGACAGATAGACAGAAAGTAAGCTTGCTTGTACCTTCTGTATTTCCAGTGAAAGTGCATCCAGACTTTTTTTTGTTGTTGAGTGCATGACTATTGTGACAAAGCCTTTCAAGTTTTAATGCTGTTGCTGAAGTAGTCCTGTGAAAATCTCCTGAAGTTGCAATAGTTCAATCACCTGCTGTGTGAGTGAGACAAACTCCTTGTCTGCTTTCACATCTGCCTTTTGTGGTGGGGCATTTTAAGACTCTCGGCAGTTGTCCGTTTGTCTGAGTTTTCCCCAAAAGACAAATAAACGACGTGCAGGTTTGGTGAAGGAGCTACCTAGTCGGTAGCCATCTAAGCCGTTTCAGCATTTCCGTTAGCAGTGCATAAAAAAAGCTTGGGCGTAAAAGTTAAGTTAGCTTTGCGGTAAAACTTGCGCTTGGTCTGTTGAGCCGTCAATATGACGGCGTTGCCCGATGGCATCACCTCTAGGCGACACACTGTAAGTGAACTACAATTACCAAAGGACTGATCCACCTTCCTCCCATATTCATTCCATATCTATGTATTTATCCGAAATAAAAACATTTAAAATAAAAGCCGAAAGCTAATGCATGAAATTGACAAAGACTAAAATGAAGGACATTTTTGCTGTAATTCTAGTTTTAGTTAGTTTTGCAAACTGAAATTTGTTTAAAACAAAAAAACACTTGTTTTTATTTTATTTACAATTTTTTTTTTATTGTTTTTTATTTTGTTAGTTGTTGTTTGCTATAATAACCTTGGCACTAACGCATGCAAATGTAGACTATTTTGCTAAATGGGCATATTCATTTAAATTTGCTTTAAACAGTATTGTAGTAGTTTCAGTAAACTGAAAGCTGCCATTTACATTTTGAATTCAAACACATGACAAACACTAAAGGCTTCTTTCTTTATACTCGCGTGGGCTGCGACCACGCTGACGTCACTGTGGCAGTTTGCCTTTATACTTGCGCGCAAGTCACACGCGCAGTTTGGAAAATGTACTGCAGTTCTCCTCCAAGTCGGCAGGGTGTCGCTACAGCTGGTATTGGCTAGGACACCACAGGGTGGAGTTTCCTCTACATTTTCTGGCCATTTCCGGTAGCCATTTTTACTTTCCTTTTCGGAACAAGGAACAAAGCAACAACAATGGCGACTGTAGAACAGTGTCTGCTAAAACAAATGGACCTAGATGACCAGATGATACGTTTAATTATACTGCAAAATTGATCAAGAAGGCAGCGGTGCAGAGGGTATGTGGAACCAAGGGGAACGCCGACTACGTCATCACAGCATGTGACGAAAACGGACCAATCACGAGAGATGATCTCCGCGGCAATCTACGCGCAGCAACAATTTTTGCCGTGTGCGCGTCGTGACGCATAGGGGCTGAGCTGACCTATGCGTCAGTCACATGATGCAATGTGGGGGTTGGAGGCGTGAGTGCGGGAGTATAAAGAGGCCTTAACTGGCTGATCCTGTATTCAGCACACGCTCTCACATATTAAACCAGTCAGTGGACAAGAGGCTGCATTGTGCCTAGCAGACTAGTCAAGTCAAATGTTGTGAACAGATTGTTGACACAGATTCTCTGATAGTCTTGAGGCGTCCATCATTTTTCTGACATCACTGGAAGGCCAAAAACTTTAGTCCTGCATGTCCGGAACATTCTATTTCATGGACACATTTTCTTTCCACATTCATTAGCTGTACATCTTCCTTCACCTGCTCACTCACTGCCACCGGTTGTCATTTCTGTACTATTTTTAATGATTACAATTCAGCAAGCCCCCCCTCCCAATCAACCTACTTGTTCCTTTTTTCAGTGTTCGTTAGCCCTGTATAGCTCCTTTGGCACACAGTGCCCTCACCCTGAGCTGTGACCCATTTTGTGAGGAAAATGGGTGGGAGTTGGAGGGGCCATAGCTGGGGAAAAGGGGTCTGTGCTAAACAACATTCTTCCATTGTCTGTTCTATGAGAACCAAGGCAATCGATATGAGCTACAATTAATGTCAGATACCCCCCCAGAAACGTCAAACTAATGCCACTCCCTAACTTTTTTCTGTCCTACCCATAACCTCTCTGGCCTATTCAAACAGTCATCTCACTTTCTATCCCTCTGCCACACCTTTTATCCCAACAGTAATTTTCCATTGCAGTGAGCTGACTGGCTGTAGGCCAGGAGGAACATCCAGTTAGGGCATGTTTTCACTTGTGGCCTTCCTCCCAGAGAAACAAGGCAAAGACAGACTTTGGTGGCAGCTTTACTCTGTTAATTACAACATATAAGAACTCTCGCAACCTTCCCCTGCCCGTTTCTATTACAGCAATGTCGCCTTGCTGCCACATTCTTATCCCCCCCACCCCACACACACACACACACACTGGATGCACGTTCAGCAGGCTTTACACTTCCTGCGGACTGCGAAACGCATTTGACGCGTCTGCTCTTTGTGTCTGGTTTATCAGTAGCTGCCAAAAAGACTTAGTTGTGGTTGGGACTTTTAGCTTGTCCGCATATTTTGTTAGGCAGTTTTTTACGCCGGATGCCCTTCCTGACACAACCCACCCATTTTGAATCCAGGCTTGGGACTGGCAGTGGCTGAGCATTGTTCCCTGGCAGATACACACCATGTTGATTTTAAAATTTGGAAAACAAGGCTGTCAAATTAAATAGCAACACATTAATGTATAAGACAGCACACACAGTGTGCATGAATAAATGAAAGGCGTGCCTCTCAGCCTGCAGAGGATTCAATAGGAGACATGTCATGATGACTCTGCAGAGGAGATGCAGGTAGGCCAACTCTGCCCCCTTGAAAAATGCTACTCGAATGCAGCATTTGTAAAACCAGCAGTGGTGAAATAACTGATTATGTATGTTATATATTATATTACATCGTAGTGTTATATATTATATTGTATTATATATTAACAGAACCTATTATGAGGGTTTATATTACATTGGCATAAATGACTTTTCTCTTCATAACTGGTAGCAAATACTGAACATACAGGATGTACATATATTGGTCAACTGAGAATTTGCCTTGGGATAGTCATATTGTATATAAAATTAGCAATAGCACTTCCTGCAAACCAGTGTATGTGATTTAGGATACTCAACCCTTTATAATTATTATAAAAACTTCAAATGTACAAATTCTCATTCTGAAACCATATCAATGCTTGTCACGAAGAAATACCTTCCAAAACATCACTAGGCCCGAAAAACCCTGCTAACAGATATAGGATTGCCAACGACAAGAACAAGCAGTCCCCAGCAACCACAGGCCTGGCATGATGTCATTCATGGCCTGTACTATGGATTCAGTGGTTAGCCCATCTCAACTTTATTTGATGAGAATAAATTCACCGATGATCTGCATTGTAACAGCAGCTGCAGGCCTGCATCATCGACCTTCCCCAGCTGGAGTGATGACCTTCAGCCATACCTGCATCTGTGCACTATTTAAACACAGAGGAGGCTCACACCAGATGGAGCTACATTACAAAAGGACAACTCAAAAGGATGTGGACAGTCGAAAGCACCCTTCTAGTTTCAAACACAAAAATGTGGTATGTCGCTGTGTATTCATTCATTCGACGAATTACATAATATTCCAAAAACAAAATTAAAAAAAAAACTGCACAAGCATCCAGACACCAGGCCGCATTATGAAAAGGCACACAGGCACGTAGCTCTTTTCGCTCACATTTTAACCATGTAAATTAACTACGTCACAACGGTATCCCAGTCAAATTACAGGATTCTATATGATTTCTGTAAAATTTAACATGTTAAAACGATGGCTATTTAGCCTATTTCGCTGTAATAACTGCAAATATGTTGAATCTGGCAGGTTGCGTAACACGGCCGCGAATACACTTCCGCAAAGATGCAGCAAAGGGTGCCGCCGCCAATGTCACGAAGCAAGGCTGCTCCTGCCCACATCAGACGAATGCACTCTTTCGTGCCGTTTACATTCATATAGACGACTTATCGGTGAGACTAGAAACCCCTTGTGAATATTTAAAAAGAACCATCAAAATGATGCAACGACACATGGATTACACAACGAGGAGCCTGCAGGCGCCATAACCGCATCCCCCCGACCCCGGGTTTATCCTCCATTACAGAAGGAAGGAAGTCATAAATCAAGCAGAATGCAACCCTTCACCTTCTTAATACCACCGACTCATCATCTCGCGCCAGTGTAAACTGATTAAGTGTATCTGAAAGGAACAAACACGGGTTCATGATGGTATGGAGCTTCCGCGAGGCAAAATAGGACGTGCAGGCACGGACATAAAACATGATGTCGTCGTTGCATCAGAGGCCAAGCTGCGCTGCACACCGACAGAAAAACTAAATGTCTTTACAATGACGTTCCCAAGACTCGTCCATAGTTACACATACTTGCGTGCTAGTTACTAATGTGAAGGAAGTCAGGCCGAAGTAGGCTTGCAGCTTACCTCGACAACTGATGTTCTCTTCAATGTGCCTGTGAGTGCGCAACCCCCTGTGCCGCCTTCCGCTTTTATACGTGACACGTGTCTCGCTGAACCGGGTTTCCATGGCGACGTGACGTCACGCCATCCTTTGGCTGCCGGCGTCCATTCTGAACGAGGCTCCGCACACGGCCGCTCTCCCCCCTCCGCCATAATGACGAACCGTCACCCTCACAGATTTAACAGCAGGCGGTGAAATGGCAGAAGAGAATACTACAATGACGATTAAACATTAGTCGTGTTGAAATAGTGAACGCATGACATTTACCCGTCTTAATCCACCTCTTAATACCGCAACTATCATGGCGCAAATTGTCAATGATTCACACACAAAAAAAAAACGCACCAAAACAACCCACCCTCTGGTGCATGCACATCACATAACGTCAAAAAAGACGAAAACATATTTAAAAATGTAAATAAAATACATCATACCGATGTTGATTATTAATCTGTGCAGAGCGCTAAAGACGTGTTTTGCTAGTCAAATTTGACTGTAACAGGTTTTGCTCTGACCAACCACAACCATTCAGAGGACGGAATATCTGACTGGTTAAAGAAATGTGGCAATACAACACTGAGACACGATATTATTGATTAACATACACTTTTCAGTAGCATTTGACGGTTGAATGTCTACTGATTTGTAATCGTTCTTACACAAGTGTCACATGACGCGTCTCGTGCAAGGCTACGTGCAGCAGGATGTGTGCAGCATGGGAAATTCCTGCACATTCCTGCTCTGTTGCTGTCTTTTATGGTCACTGTTTGATTTCCGGGGCAAGAATGGGGAAATCCATCCATCCATGCATGCATGCATCCATCCATCCATCCATCCATCCCTTGGTCCATCGAGCCATCCAACAGATCGATTAGATGCTATTTTATCTTATTTTGTGTATGACTGTTTCAAAGGCTCTATATAACTCTATGCAGTCTCGAGAGACTCGTTTGTCTTTAAGCGTTGGGTGATATATGATGGCAAAACAAAATAACTACTGTTATTTCAAAATAACAAAATGAAAATGGAATGATAAGAAGACCCCCCCACCCATCCATGACCTCCTTTTGCCCAAAAGTTTTACCAGTTGAATGACGACGAACTGCAGCTATGACTCAGCAGAACCAAAAATGAAGCGATGGCACCATCTTATGGACATATCGCGTATCACACAACACTCGTTCGGCATCTGTGCGAGCATAATGTTTATTTTATATCGCGCCTTTCATAATCTCTGCAAGGTCTTGTACTAACTAACGAGTTCCGTGATTACTAATTGTCACGTTTTCATGTTAATGAAGAGAAGCTACAGCACAGACAGAAAGACAGCTCATCAGATGGGCAGAGAATTTAAAGACAGTTTTTGCATATTAGAACAAGTCCACTCGTCTTTTCTCATTTAAAATTTTAATTTTGTTGATGTGAAAGCCAGGGGAGACTACAAAAATATTTTGCAGTAGAATGAAAACATTTTTTTATTGCAGCATCCTGGCCAAAAGTCACATACAGTATGTACTTAATACAAGCATTTACACACACAAAAAAATAAAATAAAAACATATATTTACATTTAAAAGTAGTTGTATGAACTATATTGCGCTATATAGTACAGAATAAAAAGCAGCACATAAAAGAATGATTAATAAATAGGAAAAGCTGTCTATTTGATTTTATTGGCATAATAGTAGGCCCATTGTCAAGTTTATTTGTATCAAAGGGCTTCACATGCCCACAGTTGACAAAGATCGGTGACATCTCCTGACCTAACCACTCAATCATTACCATTAGCTTAATATTTAACTACCCAAATTTTGTTTCTAATTTGAAATTAAAGGTAGGTCTTAAATTGAGCGACATGACAGCTTCAGATAAAGTAAATTGATGTAACATTTGTGCCAATCTTCATATAAAATTTCATTACAGTATAAACCGATTTATTTCAGTCACTAACATTGAGATAAAGATAAAAGAATCAGAGCAAAAAAATAAATAAATCTGAAAAACTATATTGATCATTTGCATACAGTCATGTCACTTTCTATCAAAGTACTGTATACGTGCAACTAATCAAACTTTCAAACTAAGTCTAGCATTTGGCCCCTTCACAGCAATATGCTGAATATGTGAGAAATACATTTTTCAGACCACAGCACAGGGTGCTGCGCGTGTGACTCATGCATGTTTGTCACGCTGCCGTACTGGGTAGGCAATTGGGTTATGCATTGTAGGCTACACCACAAAAAAATAATTAGGCCTAAAATCACAGCCTCTCTCAAATTCCCGGACTGAATTTCGGTCCCAGTACGTCTCTGGTTGTACACCACTCCAACCCCAGCAATAAACATAATAGCGATTTTATTAGCTTTGTCAAAACACTACCAGCATCCATCCATCCATTTTCTGAGCCGCTTCTCCTCACTAGGGTCGCGGGCGTGCTGGAGCCTATCCCAGCTGTCATCGGGCAGGAGGCGGGGTACACCCTGAACTGGTTGCCAGCCAATCGCAGGGCACATAGGAACAAACAACCATTTGCACTCACAGTCATGCCTACGGGCAATTTAGAGTCTCCAATTCAGGCATGTTTTTGGGATGTGGGAGGAAACCGGAGTGCCCGGAGAAAACCCACGCAGGCACGGGGAGAACATGCAAACTCCACACAGGCGGGGCCGGGGATTGAACCCGGGTCCTCAGAACTGTGAGGCTGACGCTCTAACCAGTCGGCCACCGTGCCGCCACTACCAGCATTAATACTGCATATTGGTAAAGGTTATTATAATCAATATCACGTGAAAATAAAATGTCTGGTTCTGTTGAACAGTTGCAGAGGAGGGTAGTAACGAGCTACATTTACTCCGTTACATTTACTCAAGTAACAATTTCGATAAACTTTACTTGTCACAGTACTGTAAATGCACTGTACTTTTTACTTTTACTTGAGTATTTATGTGAGGAAGAATCAATACTTTTACTCCGTTACAATGATCCACAGGCCGTTCGCTACTTTTAATTATCCATTCATGCGCATGCGCGTCTATTATGAGACTCCATCTTCCACTTCCGCATAGGGCAGCCATAGCGCCAATCAGACGGGATCACTAGTGTAATTTGACTCCAATTCACCAATCAGACGACACAAGGCAGTCACATGACCGGTCAAAAACAAAACAAAAACAAAACAGGTTACTCACAAATTACTCTTTACTTGAGTAGTTTTTTTCATTGAGTACTTTTCTTATTTGGATGACTACTTTTTACTTTTACTTGAGTCATATTATTCTAAAGTAACAGTACTCTTACTTGAGTACAATATTTGGCTATTCTTCCCACCGCTGAACAGTTGGCTGTCAATGTATGATTGCATATCAGAGAAAATGTGTGGCTGCTTTCAGATGCCATTTTTTCTTGGCTCAATAGGGGGCAATCTTGTCTAGAACACAACATAAGGAGCGTTCATGATCGCCACTTATTCTGTATGACAAATTTAAAAGCTATGGGAATTCTCTTTTGCATTAAAAATGCTGCTTCAGAAAAGGAAATACGTGTGTGAAGCGTATGTAAGGAGTATGGGCCATCACATTTGTCTGTCTTCCAGAAGAACAGTCCAAACAATATCATTATTCTTATAATAATAGATATAACCATATCATTGGTATTTACAGAATATACATGTTGTTGTATATTGTTATTATGGACACGTCATTAGGTACACCAGCACAATAATGAGATCTAGTCTGACATGTAGCTAAAGAAGGTAATCAAAATATCAGAAATATATAATGCGTGCGGCACGGTGAAAGACTGGTTAGCACATCTGCCTCACAGTTCTGAGGACTGGGGTTCAAATCCCACCCCCGCCTGTGTGGAGTTTGCATGTTCTCCCCGTGCCTGCATGGATTTTCTCCGGGGACTCCGGTTTCCTCCCACATCCCAAAAACATGCATGGTAGGTTGATTGGAAACTCTAAATTGCCCTTAAGTGTGAATGTGTGCGCAAATGGTTCTTTGTTTCTATGTGCCCTGCGATTGGCTGGCGACCAGTTCAGGGTGTACCCCGCCTTTTGCCCGAATATAGCTGGGATAGGCTCCAGCACACCCGTGACCCTTGTGAGGATAAAGCGGTACAGAAAATGGATGGATGGATGGATTATATAATGCAGTGCACTTCTACAGCACTGCAAATCATATTATACCACAAATATACCACAAGTTACAAAAAAGCCTCCAAAACACATGATATCGGGTCTGTAGCAACCAAAACAAAAACGATTCAACAACCTTCTCTGCAATTGTGGTGGCAGTGTTTTACCCCTTTGTGTTTATAAAAACACAGCATGTACATTTTATAAAGGATGAAAACCAACTGCTTAATCTGGCATGATGGCCCTTCACCCAAGTATAGTATAGAGTTTTTCCATTTATAACTGATATTTTCCATCTTTTCCCCTTCAACAGACCAAAGTATGTCTTCTTTGTAGCATAAAGCCCCTGTGTAGCACAACGTAGTATTCATTGATATTTAAGCTTCCTTTTGTAAACTGTCAGTTGAAACGAGCCACTTGGCCGATGACAAATCTTTCATATTCATCTCCCACCACTACTTAACAGGAAATTTCGGTCTGAGCTGAGGTGTGGGGGTGTATGTATATGCTTGTGCAGATGTGAACATATTTGAATTTTGGGTTTCCTTCACCCACAACATTGGAAAAACAAACCATTTGTCATGATACCGCCAACTATTAGAATCAATTCCACATGCTCTCTTATTGTCAGTGGTTTAAAAGTTGGATCATTAAGCTCAATTTTTATGTTTACATACCACCATTAATTATAAGCATATAATCATATATAAGGTAGTGTTTCTTTACCACCTCAGTCCACTGAATGGTATTCAAGCATACAAGCTCAAACAGTTCATCATACACTGGTAGCCTTAAAACAACCCCTTGACCCCCTCAGGCAAAGAGGCAAACCTCTCTGGTAATATTTTCATAGGCTAAGAATTATAAGCATTTAAAGGGGCACTAAACGCAATGTTCCTCACATACCGGGATCTCCTTACCATCATTCAGCCACAAAGTCTGCTAAAAGGGCTTGGGGGCCAGGATTTAGCCCAAGTGCAGACATTTATCATGACAATTATTTTTTTACAGCATGTCTGCTATTTATGAAAATGTAACGTGAAAAATACAATGAAAGATGGGAACAATGTTGAATGAAAAGCATTGCTATAGAGACCAAAAAATATTTAATCTTTCCAGTGAAACATAAAGTTACCTATAAGTGTGCTTGCTTTACTGGTTGGACAGTCAGGTTATGTCTGCTTAGGAAACGTGAATCATCTGTCTTTCTGCACATTAACCTGAAAGCTTTTCTAAGAAAGCCTGTGGGTGGACTGGACTACTGCTAAAGAATACTAGGGAATAGGGATGGAAAACAACATTCACAATGAGAACCTCAGGTTGAAGTATGGAGTGGATGGAATGCTAGATTCCATAAAAGTGAGTGAGATATTTATCCACAGTGACATAACAGATGTCTGAATGATTGTAAAAAAAAAAGGACTTATATAGTGTTTTTTAAAATTGTCTCCAAGATTGAGTCAATTTTTATTTGATTTGAAATAGACTAATTGCAAATCCTTGCAAAAGTGACATAAAATAAATGATAAAAGAGAGTATGTGTTTCCAAATTTCTAAATAAAAAAAATATTGGAATACTTATTTGGGAATTAATTAGACTCACATGCTTAATGAAGCTGGTGAAATAAAACGTAGTAATATTTGTACAAAAAAAAAAATCTTGTGTTGCAGGAACATTCAAACAGGGCAAAAGACATTAATGAATTGTAAAAACAATAAATAAAATAAAGACATTTAGCTATCGACACTATAAAGCCACATTGTTTAGCAATTTAAGTAAAACTATGACATCGTAACCCACCATCTTTGTTTTAACTGTATTACATTCAAGTTGCACATTCACATTTAAATTATACTTGGATACTAAAGATACTTGGAACATTTGAAGACTTACTTTATACTATGGACGCATTAATATCAAATTTTAGACCATTTGAAAACTCAATGTAATACATTTGTGAAGTTTGAACAGTATCACAGGAAGTTCATCCATCCATCCATTTTCTACCGCTTATCCGAGGTCGGTTCACGGGGGCAGTAGCTTTAGCAGGGACGCCCAGACTTCCCTCTCCCCAGCCACTTCATCCATCTCTTCCGGGGGGATCCTGAGGCGTTCCCAGTTCCCGTTCTGAGGGATGTAGTCTCTCCAGCGTGTCCTGGGTCATCCCCGGGGTCTCCTCCCAGTGGGATGTGCCCGGAACACCTCACCAGGGAGGCGTCCGGGAGGCATCTGAATCAGATGCCCCAGCCAGCTCATCTGGCTCCTCTCGATGTGAAGGAGCAGCGGCTCTACTCTGAGCTCCTCCCGGATGACCGAGCTTCTCACCTTATCTCTAAGGGAGAGCCCGGACACCCTGCGGAGGAAACTCATTTCGGCCGCTTGTATCTGGGATCTTGTTCTTTCGGTCATGACCCACAGCTTGTGAGCATAGGTGAGGGTAGGAACGTAGATCGACCGGTAAATTGAGAGCTTCGCCTTTCGGCTTAGCTCCTTCTTTACCACAACGGACCGATACAAAGTCTGCATCACTGCAGACGCCGCACCGATCCGCCTGTCGAGCTCCCGTTCCATTCTTCCCTCACTCGTGAACAAGACGTTCTGAGGCCAAAATAATTCATTACTGTGCGCAGTGCTGCACTTTGTCTCATCCTTTTAACATTGTATGTAAAGCTTTTAAATATCTGCCTTCATTAACAAAATAAATTTCTGGATTCCCGATATATCACTAAAATGTCAGTAATAAATATAGCTTGTACAAGGGCCAGTCAAAAAGTAATGAGCCAAATTTAATTTCACCTACTAATAATAAATTTCTTTCCCCCTGAAATTAGGCATAGGTGGTGGTGGTCTGCTACCCTTGCCCCTCCCTTTGGGACCGATCGGGGCGCTTCGGTTGGTCTGGGGGACTGTCCTGGGGCGTGGGAGGCATCCCCCTGGCTGGGTCCCCCGCACGATGGGCTCGCTGGCTTGGCCCACCCTTCCTCAATGTACCAACTCAGCAACTCTGTACACGAGTTGACTAACATGCATGTGATATGGTCTTCATTCACTAATAAGCTCCATAGACACTCTATAGGCTTGAATTGCTTGTGTTGGGACAACTAACAATAATATAGGTTATATTAAGATATCAACTCACAGGTTCTTACAGGTGTTTAGACACTATAAAAGCATCCCACCGCACCATTCATCACTAGCACTGCGTTGCTCATTTCCCATATCCTGTCCTGTCCTGCCCTTTTCTGTCCTCTCTCTCATCTTTTTCTATTGGTTAGTTATTACATGTCCCCCCCTCCACAATAAGAACATGTTTTGACTTTTGTAACGTTAGATGTAGTCAAATATCTGTGCAGTCTAACAATTGTTCTGTCCGGCTGCATTTCCAATAAACATCAGAATAATTACAAAATTAAAAAAATAGGCAGAGGGACTATTTCAGACTCCCCTGTTGCAAAGCTAAACTGTTCCAGCACAAAAGGCATACAGATGCAGCGTTCTGCATGGCCATGCAGCGGAACAGGACAAGTAAAAAAAAAAAGATGATATCACAAACCTCTATTTGTGTATAGCCCATGAATTTACTGGCTTGACTTTTTTAGTAATTGACCATGTCTTCATCTGTTGATAAATACATGGTTCACTGCTGTTTATTTGCATTAACTGCAGTGGATTTAAAGACCCTGTGAAGTGAATTCAGAGATTTGTTTCTAAATAAAGCACTTTAATGTTTGAAGATCATTGCTGAAAGTATGTAAGGACTTAGTACTACTGAATCGTGGAGTGAAAACATTTAACAGTTTTTCACAATTTCAGTTTTCCTGATTATTTGGGTCGTGGCTAAAACGGCACCCAGTGACACATTTGGGCATTCGGCATGAGTCCCCCCCTTGACCCGTATATAAGAACTTGAGCGCCTTCGTTTGCGTCAGTGGTTATCTGACGCAATTGCAAGTTACTTAGTTATTATTAATAGACCCAAAACTGCAGCGTCCAGTTATCTAGTTAGCTAGCTATGCTTACTACTCTGCCATTTGAGCAAGGGGTGTGTTGACTTTTTATATTCACTAGCCTCCCTTCACCAGGCTTACTTAGATTTTAAACCTGACCTCTCTCCCTGAACCTAACTGAGTCTTTTAACGTATTTCATCAATTGAGTGAGATTTCTTCTTAGATTTCCTTACAAACCCTTCCAATCAACATAATTGCCAAGCAAACACAGGCTATAATGATCATTACACTGTGTGTGATGAATTAACCTGTCCTTCTGCCTACCTTCTTGTACCACCTTTAAAGATCTCCTCCATCCTCCATTTGTTTTGGCCTGTTTGCTGCCTTGGAGCTGTCACTTCATCACAGCCGACTTTTGTTGTCATTGGCGATTGTAGAAGGATGTCTGTTAATCTGATCTGAAATCCTCAACCTGGATCTGGCAGCGTGCTACAAACACCTTTTGACTCCACAGAAAAGGGCCACCAAAAAATCTAAAACTTTGTCTATTTGAGAGATTGACTGTCTATAATAACTCTACAAGGAGCTCGGCCTCAGTCGTGTGTGGGATGTGTCTGACAGTTTCAAGTCATTTTTTTGTGTGTGTGTGTCTTAGTTTGGACAGGAGCACAAAACAGGTATTATGAACAAAAAATTTCTTCAAATTCCTTTGACAAAATAGTTAATTATAGTTATTTCACTGAACAGTAACAGTAAGTATTGTACTGTAATTTTTAAGTAATTGTACACACTGACGTGAGGGTGGTTAAAACATGCACTGTATTCACCTAAGTCTCAAGCATATTTGCTAATCAATTTACTATTGATTGATATTTGTTACAAATGGTTATGTACTGTAATGTTAATGGTCAAAGGACGAAAGAGATTATTAACTTGGATTGATCTGAACAAGGCGGCACGGTGGCCGACTGGTTAGAGCGTCAGCCTCACAGTTCTGAGGACCCGGGTTCAATCCCCAGCCCCGCCTGTGTGGAGTTTGCATGTTCTCCCCGTGCCTGCGTGGGTTTTCCCCGGGTACTCTGGTTTCCTCCCACATCCCAAAAACATGCATGAATTGGAGACTCTAAATTGCCCGTAGGCATGACTGTGAGTGCAAATGGTTGTTTGTTCCTATGTGCCCTACGATTGGCTGGCAACCAGTTCAGGGTGTACCCCGCCTCCTGCCCGATGACAGCTGGGATAGGCTCCAGCACGCCCGCGACCCTAGTGAGGAGAAGCGCCTCAGAAAATGGATGGATGGATGATCTGAACAACAGAGAATCTTACTTCTGTATATGGCTTCTTCTGTAATGAGCAGTCACTCAGTTTTTTTTTCATGTACTCTCATTTAATTGTAGTCCACCAGAAATTCTCTGTCAACTGGATTCTTTATTAGTCGACCTGGTGTGCGCAACTATTTTTATGGCTTTACAGCAGAAATTGTCCACGTGCACAAAGCAACTTTTTACTTCTCTTTGGCACAGTGATGTGGTTAGATGTGGTTAATGTATAAGTACACGATTAAAAATAATAATAACTTTATTTGTATAGCATTTTTAAAATCATGTTCACAAAGTTAATTTGTGATAAACTGGTTTGGTTGAAGGCAGACTTCAAGTTAGAAAACAAAATGAAATGAATACATTTTAGTGCGTGCGCTTGTTTTAGGATGTGAGACGTTCTATGGCAAAAGTAAAATTACATTCTTCAGAGTACAAAAACATCAGGTGGGCCCCAGGAGATATGAGGAAACGAAAGGAGAATGCAGAGAAAAGGCCAGCAAGGGAAGAAAGATGAGCAATTTCCAAAACCAAAATAGAAATTGACTATTAATTCTAGAGGCGTATCACTTTTCTGAAAGTTACCAATTGGCAAATACAATGTTATTATATCCGTGCTGTGCTGTTTATGCACTTGACACCTACTTCTTTGCAGGCACAAGCAGGAAAACTATACTGTAGTTTTACTGTTGTTCAAGGTGCTGTACATTAAAAGTGTATACATTTCCACATCAGGGCTACTAAAAATCCAATGAAGCTTATCCTGATCAATGCTACTAATGTACTGTATTTCACTCAGCTGCATAGATATTGCTTTTTTTATGTTATACTTTCAGGGTAGGGAATAAAGTAATATTAACATCTTGCCCTTTTTTACTTAATCCACAAAAGGATCACTATACAGTATATTCTCAATAAAAATTTTCTTCCTCATCTATAAACATTCACAGTCTGAGAGATAGTATAGCTAATAGGAAAACCTGCTACTTTAGCAACTTAGCAACAACAAAAAAAGAGGGCAATACTCTTGGAGCATGTTTTATTTTTTTGATTATGGTAAATATTTAAAGCCAAATTCTATAAACTATTTTAACAGCTATGACCGACTTCATCTGCAGCAGTACGACTGTCATATGCATACTACATTTAGATTTTTTATTTAAACGTGTACTGTGTAAAATATTTTTATATTGAATCACAAACTGACAGACAGAATTCCAGCATTGTGACTTTTTAATCTAATCTGTTAAATATAACCTTGTCTGATCTTGATAGAGCGATGGGCGCTTTGCATTTTGGAGTTTGACATTTCTTTAATGTCTCACCTGGTAATTATACAAAAGATAATGAGTTGCATGCGCACACACACTGAACCGCTATGTTTAAACAGCTGTTCTCGTTCTGCATATCCGAACTATGTATACAGTATATATACAACTTCTGTCTTTTCTTCTTTCCTCTCCAAGTTTTTTTTCTGGCTTCAACTGATTTGTCTGATTTGGATTTAATAGTGAGATCATCTCCCTGCCTCCTCTCTCACCTCAGTGCATCAACACTAAGTCCTGCATGTGCCCTCCCGTCTCTGTTTCACTCCTCATCTGTCCCCCTCTCTCAGCACATCTGCCACTTAGTAAATCTCCATCTGCAGACGTGTTGTGCATTAAACACATCATCTGGCAATAGGCCAACGGTGAATCACACTTCAAGTTGTTTTACATGTTTTTAGATGTTTAAATGCCTCATCTCATCTCGGAATATCTTTGCCTTTACCCCCCACATTTTCCCTTCTCTTTCCCTTTGCCATTTTGACGCTACTCTCTTGCCCACGTGTGTGTGGATGTGGTGTTTTGCCCCTTTTTGAGTAATTCCGCTTATTTTGATTCTACGAGATGGGGGTTGTTGACGTTTATTGGTGGACCGATAAAAAAACGAGCCATTCTCTGCTTGTCGGTGGATGGACACATGCTTGAGTAGCCACACCGTTACCAAGCACGTTGTTTTCAGCTGTTCTGGGACCAGGGAAATACATCATGCTCAAGCACTAGATATAGGTCTCATTAGTCAAATAATCCAGATATTTTTAATCACCATAACCATTTTCTTATTTGAGTGCACCCTAAAGGTTTTCTCTCAAACTTCTCTCTAACTATCTTCAGCTGCTTGCTTCTCTGAGGGGAATAAATGAAACATTTATTTTGGCTGAGGCATTTAATTATTTAAGTGGATTGCACCTGTGGTGATTCATTAGGGTGTGGCTATTAAAGCGGAGACCACTATTTGAGGAAATACTGTATATAACTGGACATTCATGAAGCAAAAGAAGCATCGCAGCTTAAAAACATTTATTTTGACATTATTACAAAGTAATAATAACTGCAGTTTTTGGTCTCGTATTTGAAGTGCATAATTTTTTGCAAAATATCCTAATCCTATTACTAATTCTTGTGAGAATAGGCTGTTGCAGAAGGGACGGTCTGAACTCGAGATATGTTTTAGGCAAAGCAGTAACATTTGGAGGATAAACTGTGAAATCTACAGTTGGACCCCTGCGGATTTACACATTCACTGAGTTTTAATTAAAAATATACAGGGTGATTGAAAAGTAACTCCCTATTTTAAAATACTTATAATTTATTCATATGTTGTAATATTTTTCTTCTTTTTTTTGTGTATGTTCAATGATTAAAGGAGCAAGTCTATTCTACCAAACCAACAACTTTGGAAGAACTTGAAGGGCGAACATGAGAAGTTATGTCTTCCATCCCACAAGAGTTCCTTGTCAATTCAGTTAATGCAGTTCCCAGGCGGCTAGAGAAACTGGTGGCTAATGCTGGCGCCCATATCGAATTTTAAATAAAACTCCATGCAATACACTTTCTTCTCATGTTAATTTCTTGTAAGAATTATACTTCAGAAATAAATTACAAGTACTTAAAAAGGGAGTTACCTTTCAACCACCCTGTGTATGTATATATATATATATATATATATATATATATATATATATGTGTGTATATATATATTTAAACCATTTGTATTTCATTTTTCTTTGTGTTATTTCTTTTTTGGGGGGAAACCAATGCAGAAAACACATTGGTGGTTTATCCCTGCATACTCATGGTTTTTGGATTATTTTATTTTTTTATTTTTTTAACGCAATTCTAATGGGTGTCAATTATACGAGGATTTTTGCTATTCAATGTTGCTATCCACCGCGAATAGTGTATTGCATTTTCAATAAAATATAACAGATTATCTAAAAGAGGTGGTAGTCAGGCAAAAGTAGATAACACTGTATTCAAAATAGGAAGTAAAGGTGATGATGTAAAGAAAGGGTGACTGATAATGCTATCTAGATTTTCATCCCTTTTCCCAATGTAAACCAGCATCCCATCCCAAGTCTGATCATGAACAGCTACAATTCGTGGATCAGCACATAAACTGTACGGTTTATTTTCTTACTATCTGCATGGGCTATGACCTGTTAATCATTCAAACTATCCATCCATCCATTCTCTGAGCCGCTTCTCCTCACTAGGGTCGCGGGCTCATTCAAACTAATGGGGTAAAAAAAGCCAAGTAACACTATCTTATTTGTCAAAGCCTCTGGTAGTCCTTTCTGCTACATTTAGGCACACCTTCCTCCTTCAGCGATCACACCAATCATGCTTCTTGTAGTTCGGAAAGGTTAGAATTCCACACTGAATTAAACCGTGACCCAATGTATGTCTGGAGTTTTACCATCGAACCACCAACAATAACAAATCAAAATATGTGAAATTAGTCCACATTGCATATACAAAATGAGTGGGAAGAAATTAGTGGCCCCCCCAATTACAGTCTCAGTGTTGTCACACTCCGTACACTTACCTTAAAATGCAGACACAGAAATAAATGTTGTCATTAAGTAATTTATTCACATTATAATGAAGTCGTGTTTCCTGTGCTCCGTCTGTGTCATTGGTCAAAGGCATTCTAACAATCTCCTGTACCCATGTAATTAAAAGCTGCATTCCTGCTTCTGTTTCTTTTCAAATCTAATGTTGTCTCCTACTAACCGTGGTACAGACTGAAGGGCAGTCTTGGGAAGAAACTCGAGATTTGGAAGCAGAACTGGCTGGGCCTGAGTCTGCGCAGCCACAGATCACCTTGTTAGTCTTGATTTCACATTCGGACCCAAACCTGGAAGCTCCATCTGTGTGGTTCAGTCCAAGGTTGACTGAAGATCAGGTTGCCCCTCTGGCATCCTGTGTATGCGTGCATGTGTGTATTTGAGTATGCATGCATAGATACAGGACATGTACTGTATTGTATGCGTGGACATGGCATGAATGTACCATGAGTGTAAATGTGGCCGAGCATGAGTGTGTGTTCATGTGTGTTTGCTTGCTGATGGAGGGCCAGGTATGGGTTGAAGAGAGGGATTGATGGTCCAAGAGGGACTCTGCAGCTGGAACAGAGTACACCGGACAGACAGACGGACGGATAGAGAGAAGCAGGGGAATAAATCATAGACAAGAGAAGGACGCTGGATGGAGGCGAGAGCACAGACTAGGGATCAAGATGAGGGAAGGAGGCATGAGGAGGAGGAGGGGAATCATAGAAAATTGATTTCATTAGCCACATTCTTCAGAAATAAAGTGATGTAAGATTTCAATAATAAGCCAAAAGACTGCAATGAGTGCCATCATTCCGAGATGACAGAAGACCAGAGGAAATATATAATGCTAATGTATCTGACCACAACCATTTTTGATTCTGCACACACACACACACACACACACACACACACACACACACACACCTCATATCTTCACTTTCCACTTCTCTTTTCTTCTTTCTACCACATCCCTAAACTGTCCTACTGTCGCTGTCTACACGCACACACACAAACGCACACACACACACACACACACACACACATGCACACACACGCTATACGGCTCTTTTCTGACCACATCCCCTACTCACTCCTCTCCTCTCAACCTCAGGTCGAGTGGTAATGAATGTGTGACGGAGCCTCGTGGCTACCAGACTGGCAGTGGTATTTTTAGCACTTCTGGTGGTTTCTAGCCTTAAATGTGCCCCAACGTCATATTTCAAGGTTCGAAGCCAACCTCAAAGGGAGAAATGGATCATTTGCTGCAGTAAGGTTAAGCTATTAGCCATTGCTGTTAAACTGTGGATTGACAGGCTGGGGTGCGAGTTGGTGATAACTAAAAAGAAAACATCATCGTTGTGATGGGAGGAGGTTGAAAGACGCAAAGTTGAAGGTAACATTACCACAATGGTGCACCTGAAGGGGAAGTCAACATGACATCCACTGAGTCAAAGTGAATATATTCTTGGATTATTATTCTAAACATTGCAGACTGTAGTAGTTGTCTGTCAAACCATGATGGTACAATGCTTGAAATAATAACATGGCAACATGATGTCAAAGTGGCCTTATACAACCAGCACATTTTGGGAAGTCATTCAGACTGTTGAAACCAGGAGTGAGATCAAGTTTTCACTGGATATCCATTTGATATTTACCATTCAGGTATTGTGTTGCATGTGGTTGGACCGCACTGGAAAAAGATGATGGTGAAGTGTGCTTCAAGTATGAGCAGTTTCCAAGAAATGTTTGCTGACCTCTGGCCATGTTAAAGTGCTGCATCATCCATATTCTGTGTTGATAGAAAGTGTGTCATGCATTGCTCCCTTTTTTCCATAATGACTACCCAGCTGCAGGACACAAAACACACTGATCAAAGTAGCAATTTTACATTGAGGCCAAAAAAGGCAGCTCCACCAGATGGGGCAGTGTAGGGACACGCATTTTGTATTTTCTGTCTTTTCAACAGTCACTCACGGTGTACTGAGTAGCTCATTCGCCTTATATCTGTGTAGGCAGCGTTCAGTACCCACTCTTACCGAGTAATTGTAAATGATTGTCTGTCTCTATATGTGCCTTTCTAGTGACTGGCGACTGTCCAGGCTGTAGTTTGCCTTTCGCCCAAAGTCATCATGGATAACGTCACGCAAGCCTGAATAGGATAATTAGCATAGAAGGATGAATGAATGCCTTTTCAATGTGGACCTTGTACTGGATTTAATACAGAGTACTGATGACAAAATGGTCTCATTATACTTATACTGTAGGTGTCTACCTTGTGTTTCTGCTGACTCTCCCTGTCCTTTCTCTGTTTTCATGCACAGCATCATCCTCAAACAGCACAAATAATGAATGAATTCTGCTAAGTGATAAGTGACTGTGTGACATGTACTGATCAATTTTTTATTATTATTATTATTATTTTTTTTAAAACCTGTCCTGTTCAGCTGCATGGCCTTGCAGAATGGTGGATCTGTATGCCTTTGTACTGGAACAGTTTTGCTGTGCAACAGCTGAGTTTGAAATACTCCTTGTGCTTATTTTTTTCATTTTTTAAGTTATTATGATGTTTATTGAAAATGCAGTCGAACAGAAAAGGGTTTTAGGGGACAGACTGGAAAAGGGGACTAGGGGTGAAAACCACAGCAGAACAACAGTGAGACAGTATAGATATTTGAACACAAGTAACATGACAACAGTTATTTGTAGATTGGGGGGTGGAGGACACCCAGTGAGGACATGCAATTACTAACCAAGAGAACCAGATAAGAGAGAAAAGAAAAGGGCAGGACAGGATGTGGGAAAATGAGCAAGGCATTCTTTTTTTAGTGTCTCACCACCTGTAAGAACCTGTGAGTTGATATGTTAGTATAACCCGTGTTGTTATTAGTGATTCCCGAACAAGTAATTGAAGTCTATAGTGCTTCTATCAAAATTATTAGTGAATGAAGACCATATCACATGCATGTGGAGGAAGTACTGTACTGTCAGAGTATTTTAAATGCACCATACTTTTTACTTTTACTTGAGTATTTATGTGAAGAAGGATTGATACATTTACTCCGTTACAATGATCGACATGCCGTTTGCTACTTCTATTTATTCATTCTTGCGTCTGCGCATCTATTTTTAGACTCCATCTTCGACCTCCGCATAGGGTACTCTTTGTGCCAGTCAAACGGGATCACTAATGTCATTTGAGTCCAATTCACCAATCAGACGACACAAGGCACTCACAAGACCGCGCACGTAGCCTTCATGAGCCAATCAAAATGACACATTTTTCAACAATCAGATGACACAAGGCAGTCACATGACCGCGCACGTAGCCTTTGCGAGCCAATCAAAATGACTCATTTTGGGTGGAAAAAAGCCGCGTGACTGTGCGACTATTTTACAGACTCCAAAAAACAACAGCTTTATCATGCAGCTCTTAAATTGTGACTGTCAGACTTGGATATTTCAGTCCACTTTTAACTTTAGAAAATACCTTGCGGTGAGTTGCAGATGTTTCTATTGTTGTTTTGGCAGTGGATATGGCAAAATTAGCACTATCCCTATGGTGTTGCACGCACACACAATCAATAAGTCTGTTCAGTAAACAGCTTCTTCATGAAGTCATTTGAGCGAATAAAGCAAATCATGTTTCTGTAGGGCCCAATGCATGTGTTGTTGGTTTTTGGGCAGTTAAAAATTGAAATTGTGCCGACTCCCATATATTATTATTTATTTTATTTTATTTGATCTTCATGCGATGATTAAAAAAAAGAAGTTACTCTTTACTTGAGTAGTTTTTTTCATTGAGTACTTTCTTCCTCTTACTCAAGTAAATATTTTGACTACTTTTTACTTTTACTTGAGTCATATTATTCTAAATTAACGGTACTCTTACTTGAGAACAATATTTGGCTACTCTATCCACCTCTGGTGGGGAGTATGCTGGACTTCATCCCAGCTGACTTTGCCGGTGAGGCGGGTTACACCCTGAACTGGTCGCCAACCAATCGCAGGGCACATATAAACAAACACATCTCACACACAGACAATTTTTTGGACTGTGGGTGAAAACCAGAGAATACCCACACAGGCACGAGGAGAACATGCAAACTCCACACAGGAAGGCTGTAGGCTGGATTTGAACCCATGAGACCTGAACCTTGAGGCGGGTGGGCTAACTCGTCGCCCACCGTTACACCACGTTGCCCGTCTGTCGAACAATATCCAAATGGTACATTTCCCTTTCCTTTTCACAACTGTGTGGTATACGATTTTTTTGGTTTCCATGAAGAAACTAATATCTGCCTGTAAATTCATGTTTTGATCCTTCTTAAGGTCAACAATGCATGAACAGGAATAAATGCCTTCTCCAAGATACAGAAATACAGAGTGCTTTTTAAACACACACCTAAACTATTAAAACAGTTCACATTTAAAAACAAAGAACACCAATAACTTAATACAGTATCTAATAAATAGGCACAAACATGTCAGGCCTATGCATTTCAGTGCAAATTGTATTTTGATGAAACTCAAAAAAGGCTGGTAAATAATTTGAAGCAGCACATGCATCTCAGCTCCTGAATTTCACTGGACAGGAAAATAAAGCCCAACTTTAAAGTAAATTAGAACAGCTGGATGCACATTTCAAGTTAAAATAGACTGTTGACCTTTTGAGTAACATCTCACAGCTGTATTGACACATTCCCTTACAACCAAAATGTCGCTAAATGCTAATTTATGTTGCTCCAAAATCCACGCAAACATTCTGTTCTGTGCTCTCACTTTGGTTATCTAGCAAGTAACCGTGACCGGGTTCAGAGGAAGGTCACAGGATTTGTGTCTCATTTAGAAGTCCCACTTTCTATTGAAGCCAGTCTGACAACATATGAGACACAAAGTTTTGAGCCGGCTTCCGGAAGAAGAGAAACGTTCTGGTCCATCCACTCGCTGTTAAAAAGTCTCTTTTCTGAGTCAACTTTGCAAACTTTTTAAACGAGCCACTCCGCCAGCATCTTCTCTAGCAAATCTCTTCTGCAAATCTCACCGGTAAAGAAATGGTTTGATTGGCTCGTTATGGTCAAGTTATCACAACAGAGGCTCTACCGTAATGCTACGTGTGGCTCGTACACGTCTGTGGTTTCGGCCTGTGGGAGGGAAAAAAAACACAGCATAATGGCATACATTATTTTTATTTAACGGCAGTTGACCGTGTGTCCACATGAGACCTTGACTCCGTCCAGACCCGGACTGCGGTCCGCCATTTGAGGATGTCTGCTTTAGAGGTTCCACTCTAGTATAAGATATACAATCTTGATACTTTTTAAACCAGAGTCAAATAATAAATAAATAACACTAAATAGTCACTGATAGCGTAGTGGTTTACTTGGTGGACATGCGTGCATGCAGCCTAGGTTCAGTTACCACCCAGTGACGGTGTGAATGTGAATGAATGGTTCTCTCTCTCTCTCTCTCTCTCTCTCTCTCTCTCTCTCTCTCTCTCTCTCTCTCTCTCTCTCTCTCTATGTGCCCTGTGACTGACAACCAGTTCAGGGTGTCGTCAGCCTTTTGGCCCAAGTCAGATGGGATAGGCTCCAGCTCCATGCAACCCTAAAAAGGATAAGCTGTATAAAAATAGATGGATTAAACTGGGGAAAAGAGGAAAAGAAGTTTAAAGAAGCTTAGCTACATTAGAGAGTATTGAGGCCTCTGTGTTGGAGCCAGGCCAAAGAGGAAGTACCACAGCCACCCCTTGAGAAAAAATACAGACTTAACTGGACTTCCCCAACATCTAATTGACATCATCTGAACATTGGGCTTTGGTCCACATTCCAGCTATGACATGTGTCCATAAACATTATGGACAGAATAAAAGCCATAATTTGTGTGCCTAAATTGACAGACTTGGACAAACGCCCAATCCTCTTTAAAATCCCAAACTAGCTTTTATGCTTTCTAAGCCATTCTTTTCAATTTCACATAGTGTGCTGTATCAGTGGTAAAGATAATTTGGCATACACAAGAAAAATATATTCAGGATCTAATTTATGATAGGATTTTTTTTCCTATAATTTGTTCTTGCAAAAGATAGAGGCCCATGCATGATTGATGGCTCACAGTGGAGCAGCGATCTTATTTGTTCTTTTTACTTGAGAGCATTTACGTTTTTACTGAGTGCTCCATTTTCTCCTTCTTTATTTCTGTTGGCAGGCTCATCTCATTCTACCTCATCATCACTGCTGCTATTTCACAAGGAGCTTCATTGTCCATGGCAGAGAGGCTTACTTTATGGTCCGTACAAAGACAAGTGGCAGAAGCTCCATTCCACAACTGCAGCGTATGACTGCCTGGATCATTTCATTTTAATGTCAACAGAAGCTTCTCTTTCTCTTGCCCACATCTTCACTGTATTCTCCTCTTTCCAAACATAAAAACGAATGACTACAAAATATTACAGGCACAATTTTCACAGTGGCGGTGTGTGGCCGTCCTATTACTGGTCAGTTTTATACATATGAACAATGTACAGTAGTTCATGGATTGCAGCAAGCATATTCATATCTCTTTTCCAGTTATCCCCCTGTCTTGTCTGTATTTTTATTTGAGTCTTGCAGGTAAGTCTGTACACGTTCTGGAGATGAAAGTTCTGGAGGCTCAAATTTTTCCCTTAAATCACATTTTTATTTTGGATGTGTGCATTGGTGCAATGCACCATAAATTAAAAAAAGGGGAACATAAAAAAAAAAAAAAAAAAAAAACACTGACATCAATGAAATTTTATGTCAGGCTAATACACTCAGTATGTGAGCAAAGAGCTCATATATCCACTGTTAACGGCTGAGGCTGCAACACAAAAGAAGCAAATATATAATAAAATACAGTATTTAGCTATTCGGCACGGTGGCCGACTGGTTAGAGCGTCAGCCTCACAGTTCTGAGGTGCGGGGTTCAATCCCCGTCCCCGCCTGTGTGGAGTTTGCATGTTCTCCCCGTGCCTGTGTGGGTTTTCTCCAGGCACTCCGGTTTCCTCCCACATCCCAAAAACATGCATGAATTGGAGACTCTAAATTGCCCGTAGGCATGACTGTGAGTGCGAATGGTTGTTTGTTCCTATGTGCCCTGCGATTGGCTGGCAACCAGTTCAGGGTGTACCCCGCCTCCTGCCCGATGACAGCTGGGATAGGCTCCAGCACCCCCGCGACCCTAGTGAGGAGAAGCGGCTCAGAAAATGGATGGATGGATATTTAGCTATTTTTACACTTTAAAACACTGATGGATTTTGATAAGACAACCATATAAAAACAATAATAGGCCTACTTCCTATTTGATTTAGGGTGTTGTTGTTGGGTAATCTTTAACACACAGACACACTGTGTGACATCACAACCAATCTATGGTTCAGCTTGTGTTGATTGACATGTAGATAGTACAATGCAACCATGCAAGAAAGTGGACTTAACAGAAATGCAATAAAAATTTCAGTGCCAGGCAATCAAATGTTTGCAGCCCCCTAGACCCCCCCCCCTCCACACACACACACACACACACACACACACACACACACGCACACACATTTTTAGCTCTAATACAAAACAAGTTTAGATTTTGCTTTATCATTATTATCAATCATTATCATACTTTTTGAGCTCAAACAGTGTGGAAAATGATAGACAATTGGCATGTGTGGCATTGTTATTGGCATTATCACATATACGTAATTCAATCTGCATAGTGTAAATTTGATTTGAATAAAAAACAGTAGCCCCTTAAGCTTTCTTCCTGGCAAATTGGCACATCCAAGGTGTAACAGTAAATTTATTCACCTGTGGCTTTCAGACAGTAGTTGCCAAAATACTTCATCGCTGTGTTTGTAGTGCAGATTGACACAGCTGTTGCGGCTTCACACATTCAGATAATTAGATGCATGTCTGATAATTGGTGGTTTGCTGACTTTAGTCGGGGGAGATCAGGCTCAGAACTGTCCCGATTATCTTTACGTCTGAGTCGGCCTTTAGATGGCCTGCGTGAGAGCAGCTAATGATAGGTGTCTTTTTGCTGCGACAGCATTCAGCATGAAAAATGGAAACAAAACCTTGAGAGTTCCTTATTGAAAAGCGAAACCCTGAATTACACACTTGTTTGTTTCTTTGTGTCTAATTGTTTATGGCATGTAACCTTACCAGTGTTTTGAGAAAAAAAACAACAACAATCCCATCTTCTCAAAGGCAGATGAGCCAACAAATTTGACTTGGACCTTGACTTGTGTTTTTGGAGAGTGCCCTGACCTCCACTCTGACCACAAAACCCAGCCGTAACTGCCAGGCTAAACTGCTCATGGAAGTGGCTACAAATCTGTGGCACCAGAATTCCGCAGGGCGTATCCTGCATTTCCACCTCACGGCTGCACGTTGAGTATATCGTCTTCTTCACATACATTATGCTTCCATCCACAACATCTTCCCAGAGAGCAAAGTGAGCTTTTCAAAATAAACAGTCTGCTGCGTATGGACATGAACACCGGGTCAGAGACTTGGCAGCTGCAGACATTCTGCAAGATTATTGCTGACAATTGCTGATCGTCTTAGATTTCATGATGCCTTGTGTTTTGGATTCATATTGACTGTTTTGGTGAGCCACTCAAACACAAATCACACCCTAGAGTTCTTTAAATTATGGGAAGATTTTTATATTCCTACTTTTTATTTCATACTTGTCTGTGTGGATTTATAGTTGTGCTCATGTTGGAGGTGATGTATATTATGTTGCACATGCAGAAAAGTGTTTCCACAACACTCAAAGCTCAACTAATATCCAACCACTCTTCCATTTGGTCACAAACTCCGAAACACTGCATTAACTTACACCTTTGATACTTTTTGGCACAGTGCTCGCATCAGTCAAGTCTCAATTTGTGATCAAATTGATCTTGTGCACTGTGGATCAGCTAAATTTCTGAAGACTAGAAGCCAGGTTAACGCACACGCTGATGCCAGTAAACTTCTCCACAGGCTTTCTGAGGAACTCTCTGATGCTCATCATGGAAAATCTTACACAGCCAATAGTTTGATAGTTACAGAAAGTACACACCTAATCTTCCAGTACTCTGTAAGATGACCAACAGTGTGCTGAAAGACGACCTAGAAAAGGCAAACTGTTTTTGTCCCAAACACGTCTCCGACTGATGCCCCTTTTTCCATTTGAACTGCCGCCAACACACAATGCTGCTCATATTATACAAATGTTAGGAAAGATGCCCATAGCAATTCTGTCCTGTACTTTAAAATGTGAGATTATGAAATGCTTTTCCGACCACAAGGGTTATACATAAATAAACTGTGAATGAAGTTGTGGAACTTGCCTCATGCTTTTAATTAAACACAGTCTGAATATTTCAAACCAAATTTTGCTTGCTCGCTGATACACTTCCTTTGCAATTATGGTTTGTAAAAATACAAGACTCCAGATTGTTTTCTAGTCTCATGTCTAGGTAGGTTTTTCATTTGGGAAAAAGAAATAAAGAACTGATGTTTGGGATCATACAGTCAGACTTCATGCACACATGCACAGATCAAATAAGCTGTAATTAGATGTTGGCCACCCCTGTTAGTTGAAAATAAAAAAATCTATTTCCACTCCCAACCCATCATCCTTATTGTGAAATTGTGGGAGACAATATAATAAGAATGGAATGAGGAATGAAAGAAAAATTTGAATGAATGATACTTTTAAGACAAGTAAAATTATTGTTTGCTTTTATTTTTTTAGCTCTGCCACACAGTTAAACATTGTATGTGCATTTTTACATTCAATAGAATGTAATTGAAATGATTAGCAAAGTAGAAACCATTTCCAATGCCAACAAGAGGGTAAAGAGAATTAACTAAAACAAAAACAAAAGTGAACGTCATTTAAGATGATGAGACCGTACCATTTTTTTTTTTATTCTGGGCAAGCAAGAACATTTTTAGTGTAACTCAAAAGTAGAAAAGAAAAAAAAAGCCCAATATTTTCTGCTTTACGGAGAATGACGGAAGCTTAAAGGTGAAGTAAGCAGTTAGGAAAAAAATAACACTTTTTATCATAGGTATATGTTATAACTCTGGATGTCCTGTCAGTAAAAATTGTATTAAAATATTTTGAAATTACCCCCCAAAACCCCTATGATGTATCACATAAATGGAGAGCAGTTCCCTTGCCTGGATGCGGGTAACTGGGGCCCCCCTCTGGAGCCAGGCCTGGAGTTGGGTCTCAAAGGCAAGCACCTGACACAGCACGAAAGGATAATGTGGGTCCCCCTTCCCATGGGCTCACCACCTGTGGGAGGGGCCATAGGGGTCGGGTGCAGTGTGAGCTGGGCGGTGGCCGAAGGTGGGGACCTTGGTGGTCTGATCCCTGGCTACAGAAACTGGCTCTAGGGATGTGGAATGTCACCTCTCTGGCAGGGAAGGAGCCCGACCTGGTGTGTGAGGTCGAGAAATTCCGACTAGATATAGTCGACCTCACCTCCATGCACAGCTTGGGCTCTGGTATCAGTCCGCTTGAGAGGGGTTGGACTCTCTTCCACTCTGGAGTTGCTCACGATGAGAGTTGCTGAGCAGGTGTGGGTATACTTATTGCCTCCTGGCTCAGCACCTGTAAGTTGGGGTTCACCCCGGTGGTGATGGTAGCCTCCCTCCGCCTTTGGGTGGAGGGACAGGTCCTGACTGTTGTTTGTGCCTATGCACCAAACAGCAGTTCAGACTACCCACCCTTTGTGCAGTCCTTGGAGGGGGTGCCGGAGAGTGCTACCTCTGGGGACTCCATCGTTCTGCTGGGAGACTTCAATGCTCACGTGGGCAATGACAGTGAGACCTAGAAGGGCGTGATTTGGAGGAATGCCCCCTCCCCCCCCCTGATCAGAACCCAAGTGGTGTTCTGTTATTGAAATTCTGTGCTCACCACGATTGTCTAAAACGAACACCATGTTCAAGCATAAGGGTGCCCGCACGTGCACTTGGCACCAGGACACCCTCGGTCGCAGTTAAATGATCAACTGTTGTGAAAAATGAGAGGCCCCTTTCTCAATTTCCTGTATTATTGCACAGTTTCCCGGCTTTAATGTGTAAGACATATAAAACAAATATAACCCAAGTCAATTTAAAATGCTGTTTTTAAATGGTGATTTCATTGATTAAGGAAAAAAAAAATCAGTATTCAGTTAGTTAGATCCGGGTGGCTAGGTACCCTTCTCTCCTGCACTAATAACCCAGGCCGGCCAAAAAAAAAAAAGGTAAGGGGCAAACCTGTTTATTCGAATTCTTCTGATATGCTGCTAAATGAAATTGGGATATTGTGGAATGAGGGGCTGAATTTTGTTAAAGAGTAATCCAGAGTTGACTCTGAATTGCCCATAGGTGTGACTGTGAGTGCGAATGTTGTTTGTTTGTATGTGCCCTGCGATTGACTGGCAACCGGTTCAGGGTGTACCCCGCCTCCTGCCCGATGATAGCTGGGATAGGCTCCTGCACGCCCGCGACCCTAGTGAGGAGAAGCGGCTCAGAAAATGGATGGATGGATGGATAATCCAGAGTTCAGTAATAGATTGTATTTATTTGTTATTAGAAATCCCGATAGGATCGCGTACGGATCTGGGATCCATGGAGTCGGGGACTCTGTGTCTGGGACCCAATATTTGGGAGGTTTATTGTAGGCCAACAATAACCTCAGAGGTCTGGGACCTGGTGGTGGGGGGACAATCGGGTAGTGGGCGAGCCAGCTGCCGGGAGTCGGTCCCAATAGGAGGTGCTTACAGTGCGCAGTACTGTGCCTCCGTGGAGCGTGGAAGTGACAGCCCCCCATGTCGAGTTAGTACGTGGGGGTTTAGTCTGGTGTACTCTCACGCTGGACAATACTTCGCGCTGTGGTACTAGGGTGGTGATAACAGTACTGTGCCTTCATGGAGAGTGGAAGCTACAGCCCCCCACGCCGAGTTAATACGTGAGGATTAAATCTGGGCTCCTCTCACGCTGGACAATACTTTGCGCCGTGGTACTGGGGCGGTGATAACAGTACTGTGCCTCCGTGGAGAGTGGACGCTAGAGCCCCCCACGTCAAGTTAGTACGTGGGGTTTGAGTCTGGGCTCCTCTCGTGCTGGACAATACTTCTGCCGCGGTATTAGGGCGGTGAGAATAAACCGCCGGATCGACCAGTAGAAAAGTACAAAAACGCATAAAAATAATAAAATCTAAAAAACTCAAAATAAGTAAGAGCGGCAAGAACAAACCGCGTGAAAAGAAAAATAATATAAATGTATTATTGTTGATTGTTTGTGATATTGTTTGTTATAATGGAGTTTGTGTGGAAAGGTGAGAAGATGAGGGTTAGCTTCGAGAATGTGGGGAATGATAACATTTTTGTGGGCGAACAAATCAAAATAATGTGGCTGTATTTCAAGGAAATTATCCCCGGGGATGAGAAAGAAAAGTCAAAGGAAATTTTTATGCAGCGCTTCACAGATGTGACTCAGGGCATGGCACTTGCGATGGGTGATTTAAGAGCAATTGTGGGAACCAAACTCACCTATCAGAAGAAGAAGAAGAAGAAGAATCATCTTTTATTGTCATGAACATGCATGCATGCACACGAAATTTGTTCTCTGCATTTAACCCATCACAGTGAACACATACACATGTTAGTGGAACACACTGGAGCAGGGGGCAGCTGAAGCGCCCGGGGAGCATTTCGGGGTATCAGTGTCTTGCTCAAGGACACCACAGCCATGAGTCCGGGGGATGTTGGCGGATGGTCCAGTCGGGGTTTTGAACCTAGGTCCCCCACGGTGGCAGGCGATGATCTTAACCATTGGGCCACGGCTGCCCAGTCAGGAGCCAGACGTATTGAAAAATAAAAAGTTAATACAGATAAGGATGCCCTACTGAAAAAAGAATTATTACATCTGCAGGTGCAAGAGGGAAAGCAGGCAAATTCATAGTCTATTAAGAAGAAGAAACAGCTTGTGCAGCAAAGGACCACCATCCACGCTCCCCCTGCTCCGGCTCAGACTCCAAGTGAGGCACAGTATTACCAATCTGGACCGCCATGCCAGACCAATCAGCGAGGATGTGAACGAGGAGGGAAAGGTAGGAGTGGAGTGATACCAGGGGTGCCAGATGGGTCATGTTACAACTGTGGGATGTGGGATCACTGGGCGAGGGACTGCCCCTGTCCACCATGGCCGGGGTGCTCCTGTAACTTTGAGATGGATAAGTGCTCAGTTTGCTTCGCTAGAACACATCCTCTCACCAACCTGAACGTACCAGCCAACTCCGCAGCCTGCGATGCTCCACCAACGGCCAAACACCTACCTGGCACCGCCACTTGCGGGTCAGTACTACACTTGTCAATAGGGGTGCCAGGGGAGCCTCGACGTGCAGGGTTTGGCAGACCTCTGCATTCCGGTGACTGTAGATGGAAATCTCTCCACGATGGTCGACACTGGTGCTTGCTACTCTACACTCAGCACGTTGCCTCTGCAAGTTCCAGTGAGCGACCGAAACTTCACCCTGGTCGGCTTCTCAGGGGTGGCCAAAGCTCTGGAGTGGGAGTATCGCATGGCGCATGATCTCTGACGCATTAATTCAATTGTTACAACATCTTCTATTCCGGTCCCAAATCCTCTTACTGCTGTGAGTGCAATTGACCACACCCATATATTTTTCACTGTTATTGACTTAGTGAACTTTTTCTTTTGTTTGCCATTGGCTGAGGAACTTCTTGACACTTTTTCATTTACTTATGATGGTGAACAGCTTCGTTACACAGACTTTCCTCAGTGGTTTCTTCTGTCCCCTGGTATTTTTAATAAAGAACTCAAAGCACTACTGTCTCGCCCTGCCAGGAGGTGTCGTCCTCATCCAGTATGTAAATGACTTGTTACTAGCAGTACCCAGAGATGTGGACTGTTTGAAAGCGATATACTTGTTGCTGCGACGCCTTCTCGGCTGTGGGTTTAAGCTGTCCATGCCTAAGGTTCAATGTTGTCGTCTCACGGTGACTTTTCTGGGCTGTGTGGTCTCACGGGTAAGCACAGCTGTTTCTCCAGCTCACTGGGAATTGTTTTTTTTCCCATCCAAAACTACGCACTGTGAAGGACATACTGTCCTTTGTAGATTTGACTGGCTACAGCCAAAATTGGGTAGCTGACTATGGGGAGTTGACTGCGCAACTTGTCGGCCATTTTGGATTGGACTACGGAGGTGGAGAGTACTTTCATCGTGTTAAAACAATCACTCCCCTCGGCAGCAGACTTACGCAGACCTGACTACTATAAACCGTTTTATTTAGACATTTCTGAAAAAGCTACCACTATGTGCGGTGTGCTTTTTCAGAAGCGCGATGGTGAGAGACATGTCCTTATGTACATAAGCATACAGTTGGACCAGACTGAAAAAAGATGCCCACCATTTACTAGATATGTGGCTGGATTAGCTAAAATATTATAAAAGACTGTACATATTGTAATGTCACACCCTCTGACAGTACTCACAACACATGACGTAATGGCATACGTAAATTTGTCAGCATTTACAATGTCATTTTTCAAACAGACTTGCTGAGAGAACATTTTGAATGCACCACACATCACATATATACGAGGGCATTAATATGGCAGACACTATCTGGAAGGATAAACCCCATGAGTGTGTGGCAAGGCCAGTGGAACAATCTCGCATCAGACAGGACTTACAAGGTACGCCCTACTCCATAGGTGTCAAACCGGTGGCCCGGGGATGCAGATCCAGCACGCCACGTCATTTTATGTGGCCCGTGAGAGTTTGCATCGACTTTGTGTTTCTTGCTAAAATACCAAAATTGCAAATTGGCGTCACTTTTAAAAATATTGAGATATTGCAAGCATTTTTGTTACCAACCCCCTTTTAAAATAAAATTGATTCATACTGTAGTTGAACAAACAGTTTTTACTGGCTTCTGATTTAAAAAGTAATTATCCATTAATTTGTGTGTATGTAACAATATGAGGCAATCATATGGGTTTGCAGCCATAGCGGCCCTCCAAATGGAACCATAACTGCGAGGTGGCCTGCGACAAAAATGAGTTTGACGCCCCTGACCTACTCGGATGCTGAGATGGTTTTGTATACAGATGGTTGTTGTTTCAGGGATCCGGAGAGAGGCCTACAGACAGCGTATGCAGTGGTACAGCAGTTTTGCAACAATTAGTTTGCGATGGTGTTGAGACAGCTCTTTGCTCTTAACCATCATGAGATGTGTCTTGACTCACACTTTGGCAATGAGACCTTTTTGTAGGCCCTCAATTTGGAATGAACCAGCTGATATTCATTTCCACAGACAAGGGGCTGGATTGCTGTTTGATTATTGATCAATTTTAGGTGTTGTCTTGGGTTTCCGTGCCTTTTTGCACCTCCCTTTCTTTTTCCATGTTTCATTTCACATTTTTACACACAACTTAATTTCTGAGCTTATTTGTTCTACTTTCTTTGTATGTATGGATTACTTGGGTTGTTGCCAACATCTGGTGAATCTTTCAGGTCAGTAGCACCTTTGGAAGTATGTTTAGTGAGAAAAATTGTGACGTGTTCAATACTTATTTCAGCCGCTGTATATGTCTTATTTGCCTTGATTCTCTGACCTTGACTATGTTGCAGACCACCTTATCTTTGATATTTGCACATTCAATTAATACTTTTTAAACTGTATACACCATAGTTTTATTTAGATTTTTATATTGATGTTATTTGTAATGCCTTTTGTAGCACCGCGGCCCCTAGAGTACCGTAATTTCAGTCCTCTCTATGTGTTACGCATATTGAAGAATTGACAATAAAGGTACCTTGTACCTTGTATGAGACAAAGAAAAAAATTAAAAAAGCTAACTTAGGCCATGCCTGGAAGCCACGTTGCTGCCAACTATGTTTCACTTTATTGTAGAGGAATTGTGGTTAAAAATCCCAGACAATTATTATCGTCACAGATAATGCTGCAAACATGCTTGCTTCTGCACAGCTGGTAAATGTAACACACTGTAGTTGTTTTGACTTCAAAGTGCAGCTCACGGATAAAACATAAAACCACAACGAACGGAACATTATTCTATAGACAACGTCTGCATGGCATATTTGCAATGTCAGATAATTTTGGGCTCTTTCCCATGTATTTTTTCTGGATACATATTCATTTATATTACATGAAATATAGAGATTATTTTTTTCCTTCTGTTATTATATTGTGTTTTCGTATGTGCTTTGTAGTTATGAAAGGATCCATCAAGCTCGGTTTTGAAAAAAAGTTACCTGAGACCACCGCCTCCCGCTGTTTCAACAATGTTACAGGGGAGAGTTTCTCTGATCGGTCAATGGTGAGTGTTAATATTGATTTGTCCTGCATGTGAACTGACATGTCCAAGTAGCCTTGTTACACCCTTGTCCTATATATATATTTATATCTATACATACTGTATATCTATATATATCTATATCTCATTCATTCATTTTCCGTACTGCTTATCCTCACTAGGGTGGCGGGCGTGATGGAGCCTATTCCAGCTAACTCTGGGCGAGAGGTAGGTTACACCATGAACGAGTGTGTGTGTATATCCATCCATCTATTTTCCGAGCCACTTCTCCTCACTGAGGTCGTGAGCGTGCTGGAGCCTATCCCAGCTATCATCGGGCAGGAGGCGGGGTACACCCTGAACTGGTTGCCAGCCAATCGCAGGGCATATACAAACAAACAACCATTCACACTCACAGTCACACCTACGGGTAATTTAGTCTCCAATTCATGCATGTTTTTGGGATGTGGGAGGAAACCGGAGTAGCCGGAGAGACCCACGTAGGCACGGGGAGAACATGCAAACTCCACACAGGCGGGGCCGGGATTTGAACCCCGGTCCTCAGAACTGTGAGACAGATGTGTTAACCAGCCTTCCCCCGTGCCGTTTCTTTGTTAATAAATCTGCAAAAATTGTTGGGATTAAATTAATATAATTTTATGGAACAAATAACATATGAGACGGCACGGTGGTTAGACTGGTTAGAGCGTCATCCTCACAGTTCTGAGGACCTGGGTTCAATCCCCGGCCCCGCCTGTGTGGAGTTTGCATGTTCTCCCCGTGCCTGCGTGGGTTTTCTCCGGGCACTCCGGTTTCCTCCCACATCCCAAAAACATGCATGAATTGGAGACTCTAAATTGCCCGTAGGTGTGAATGCGAATGCGAATGCGAGTGCGGATGTTTGTTTGTTTGTATGTGCCCTGCGATTGGCTGGCAACCAGTGCAGGGTGTACCCCGCCTCCTGCCCGATGACAGCTGGGATAGGCTCCAGCACGCCTGCGACCCTCGTGAGGAGAAGCGGCTCAGAAAATGGATGGATGGAAATAATATATGAAATATAAAATTATAATTTAAGTTCTAAATGTAAGGCATTGCTTCCGATAATGTTTAGGCCAGCAGAGAAGACCTTTCTGGCGCACACCGCTCACCACTGTTACCAGGTTTATTTTCATGCAGGCACTATATTGTAAATGGACATAAAGAGTTGCATGGTTTATCTTATCCACCATTAACAGGTTTTATGTATCAAGAAACATTCCAAAGTTTGAATAACCTCCAACCAGGATTGTTCTGAGCAAACTAATTTACTGTGTTATCTAACATGTTAATATTATTTTTGTATCACAGAGCAAACAATTATGTTTAGAGGAGAGTGGGGGGTAGGTAAAGAGAAAGCAAGTGAGCAAGATGAGAAATTAGGGAATGGGGAGTAGGGGAGTATTGAAAGAGGGGCCAAGCCTTCCATCAGTAGCAACTTGCCAGAGCATTGCTGTGCTTCGCCAGGTCCCTCTGCTCTCCACTCTGTCCTCTCCAATAAGACCCTTGGTTTAATGCTGGAAAATTCTCTCCGAGCTGTCAATCACACCGCTTTCATAAAAACAAAGTATAACATTGCGGTCCCTCTCGTTCTCCGGTCCCCCGGAGAATCAGAACGCGAGGTTTTGTCTGTGGAACTGTGAAAATCTCCCCTGCTTTTATTAGCAAGGCCCTGGTTTGACCAAAATACTGGAAAAATCTGGCCACTCTCCACTATGTCTCTTCCATCTGGACTACATTAACACCAGCCACCTGGACCCAAACCAAACCTGAAATGAAGTGGGAGGGTATTACAGAAACTAACACCAGGTTGTTCCTGTACACACACACACACACACACACACACACACTCACACACACACACACGCACACAAGCTCACACACACAAGCTCACACACACAAGCACACCCATAGAGTACTTCACTTCTAGTTGCTTGTGCCCACACTTACTGTGTTTGGATGCCACAGTGATGGCTCATGCATGGGGCAATTTATGCTTGATACTTCTGTAAAACAAGCTGCACTATATGATGGGCTATGTATGCATTCCCCCCCCCAATGGATGAACATCTGATTGCTTAGTTGGGTGGGCTAACTTTATGACAGATGACAAAATAAGGGATTGAGTAGTTGATTGATGTGCAACACTTAACAGCTAGTTGAGTGAGTGCCACCTGGCAGTCTACGCAACATTTGATATTAATGAGCTCATTATTTTACCCCGAAAATGTTCCTCAAGAAAGTTTTAGTAGGCTGTATGTCGGACTGACACCAAACACTGGTCATCACATTATATGGAAGCCAGATTTGTCAGCCAATGAATTCCTACTTTACTTTGATAAAATAAAAATATATTGTGCATATTGCTTGAGAGTTCAATTGTCCCAAAAAAATATTATAAATACATCTGAGACTCACAGTTTAAATAGGTGATATATTCCATCATTATCAGGGGCAGGGGCACTGTTTTAATATTGTCCTACTGTCAAAAATAACAGAAATGTGGAACAAGCCTCTTTGTAAATGCCTTAAAACAATGCCTATAAAACATCTTAATCCCTGAAAATTTGATAGAGTATAATCTGGCTCTGTGATTTCCAACCCATGGAATTATGGGAATTCTTTCGAGTTTCTCTGGAACAGTTACTGTGTAGACTACTACTTTTGATTTGGGGGTGGCGGAACAGCTCTGTTGTGATTTACAGTATATGGAAAAAAAGAAGAGAAAAAATATAGTATATATAATAATACAATAATATATATCTCTCAGGCGGCACGGCTGGTTAGCACATCCGCCTCACCTGTGTGGAGTTTGCATCTTCTCCCTGTGCCTGAGTGGGTTTTCTCCAGGTACTCCTGTTTCCTCCCACCTCATGAACGGAACAGAGGACAGGACCCAAAATGCACAACTCCAATACAAATGGACAGTTTAAAAAAAGAGAGGTTTAATAAACGAGCAGTGGTCGGTACACAGGCAGGCAATCCGAAAAGGCAACAGTATCCCAGAGGGGACTCCCGGGTGGGCTTGAGCAGGCTGACGTGAAATGCAGGGTGGGCCCACATCGACCTTGGGAGCCTAAGCTTCATGGTGACAGGGTTGATGACCTTTGTGATGGGGAAGGGCCCAACGAAACTGGGAGCGAGCTTCCTGGACTCCACCCGGAGTGGAATATGCTTGGTGGAGAGCCAAACTCGCTGACCCACTTTGTAGTTCGGGGCCGGTGTCCTCCTACGGTCAGCTGTGCTTTGGCCTTTTGTCGATCTTTACGGCGAGAGCGATGAGAGTGTCCAAGTCGGTCGGTGGGTCTAGTGGGACCAAATGATCCTTGACGGCGGGGGATAGTCCTTGAAAAAAAATGCATCAAGTAGTGTCCTGTTGTTCCACTGACTCTCAGCTGCTAGAATGCAAAACTCAATCGTGTAATCTGACCCCCTGCGCTTGCCTTGTTGTAAGGTGACAAGGGAGCGAGCTGCCTCACGATCTGCTGTGGAATAATGAAAAACTTGCTCCATAGTCTTTACGAAAGAAGCCCAAGAATGACACGCGGCGGAATTGTCCTGATGCTCTGACAGTCCCTTTAGATGAAGGTGGAGGGCAGCAAGCTGCTCATCCTGCATCGATATACATTTACCCTGCGCTTGAAGGGCTTTGCGCACCGGGTCTGAGTCTGCTGGGTCCATGTTATGGCCAGTCCATTCTGTCATGAGCGGAACAGAGGACAGGACCCAAAATGCATGACTCCAATACAAATGGACAGTTTCAAAAAAGGGAGTTTTAATAAACGAGTAGAGTTCGGTACACAGGCAGGCAACAGTATCCAAAAAACGTGAGTCGAAGAGGCAAGGTCAATAATCAGAACAGGGTCTAGTCTTACTATGAGTTAGTGACGTGGAAACAAGGAATGCTGGAACGTGACAACAAGGTACAACGAACTGGCGACCAGAAAGAATGAGACAGGAGGTTAAAGGCATGGGGTAATTACGGTAAACAAGGCACAGGTGGGGAAGATGCTCTCAGGAGCAGGTGTGTACGAGACAGGGGGGAAAACAGCAACCCTAACACACACCCATGACAGCACATCTCAAAAACATGCACGGTAGGATAATTGAAGACTCTAAATTGTCTGTAGGTATGAATTTGAGTGTGAATAGTTGTTTGTTTCTATGTGCCCTGCTATTGGCTGGCAACCAGTTCAGGGTGTACCCCGCAGTTAGCTGGGATAGGCCTCAGCACATCCACTACCCTACTGAGGATAAGCAGTGTAGAAAATGGATGGATGGATATTTCTCTATCAATTGCTTCTGTTTTATTTTGTATCTAGATTTACATGGCAATGGCTGGATTCTCGGCTATAAATTGTTTAAAATGTTCAATAAAATAATGCAAAACTTGTCCTTGGACTCACAAACATGTTCTCATGGCAGGCGTGCAGTTTAACAGCTCTTCCAGGCAAAGATGTTAACAGCCTTTGTTTGACTGGTAGAGCTGTAGCTGAAGTTGAACCGATGTGCACAAGCAAAAACAGACACACAAACACAAGCACACACATACATTCCAAAAGCACTCACAGCCTCCTTAAATCACCAAGGTAAAGTATCAGCGGAGGCAGAACTAAATGAAAAGCAAATAAACATGGCTGAACAACGTTTAGAGTCCAGAACCCAGTATCAGTCTCCTAAGTGGAAAACACACCATAAATCACAGATGATCATTTAAAGGAATTTCAGGGAAAACACCCACATTTCCCTCTCCAACCAAAAATTGGGCAGGTGATTTATATCATCATGAATTATAAATGTATGAGAGAGAATTTTAGTCGACTGTGTCTGCATACTTGGTGTCCCTCAGTCCATTCATTTTTTAGTGTGAAAATGTGCATGCAAGCGAGTGTGTGTGTGCGCGCGTGCGTGCACGTGTGTGTGTGTGTTTGTATGTGTGTGAGGCAGAGAAGGACAGAGGGCACTCTAATGAGAGAAATAAAAACAGGGTTTAGTCAGGGAGAGCATTTCTGTTGAGAAATGCTAATTTTCTTTATCTCGTCTATGGTGTTTTTCATTCATTGTGTTTTAGTTTTGTGTGCTAGCGATTTTTGTCAACAAAAATGAAGACAGAAACGAAGTATGTGATGCATTTGAACTTTCAATAGGTGTAATTTTGTTTTGCTACGTGAGTTTAGTTTTACAGTGAGCTTCAGTTGGAGTATCAATAAATGATTTGGGGGCACTGTAAATATTTAGTAAAGTAATTATTAGACAGGTCACTGATGGTGTAGCGGTAAACTCACCTGACTTTGGTGCGGGCAGCGTGGGTTCAGTTCCCACTCAGTGACGGTGTGAATATGAGCGCAAATGGTTGTCCGTGTCTATATGTACCCTGCGACTGACTGGTGACCAGTTCAGGGTGTAGTCCGTCTTTCACCCAAAGTCAGCTGTGATTGGCTCCAGTTCCCTGCGACTCTGAACAGGATAAGCGGTATTGAAAATGAATGGATGGATGGATGGATGAATTATTAGACAATCGTCTGTTTTTCCTTGTATGACAATTAATATCAATCAATCAAATATGTATTCCTAATGAAGTTTAAAATCAACAGTGCTGTGCTGTAATAAAAGGGGTTATATTTGATAACTAACACAATCAAACAAAACAAGTAAGAATAAAGACAGACAGATCAAAATCTCATGCTGGGTTAAAAGCCAATGAATAAAGATTTGTTTGAAATGAGAATAAAAAACATTTATGGAGGAACACTGTCTAATCTATAGAAATTGTTTGCCGCAATCACCGCTGAGCAGATTTAAATGTTACTTAAAACGTTGCCTGTACAGTAAATAAAAAAAATATGATGACTGGAACCAATGATTCCAAATAAAGTTGATCTCAATGAGAAATGTTGTTTTGAAAAACAACCAAATCCAAATTCAACCATTGTCACAGAATGGCTTTTGTTGTACTTTGAGGTATTATTGTACAACCCCAATTCCAATGAAGTTGGGATGATGTGTTAAATATAAAACAGAATACAATGAATACAAAATCATGTTCAATCTATATTTAATTGAATACACTACAAAGACAATATATTTAATGTTCAAACTGTTTATTGTTTTTTGTAATTTGTAATTTATTGTTTTTAGCAAATAATCATTAAGTTAGAATTTTATGGCTGCAACACGTTCCAAAAAAGCTAGGAGAGGTGGCAAAAGACTGAGAAAGTTGAGGAACGCTCATCAAACACCTGTTTGGAACATCCCACAGGTGAACAGGCTAATTGGGAACAGGTGGGTGTCATGATTGGGTATAAAAGGAGCTTCCCTGAATTGCTCAGTCATTCACAAGCAAAGATGGGGCGAGGTTCACCTCTTTGTGAACAAGTGCGTGAGAAAATAGTCGAACAGTTTAAGGACAATGTTCCTCAACGTACAATTGGAAGGAGTTTAGGGATTTCATCATCTACGGTCCACTTCAGAAAACCAATGTCAGTTTCCACACTTCGGTGCTACATCCGTAAGTGCAACTTAAAACTCTACTATGCAAAGCAAAAGCCATTTGTCAACAACACCCAGAAACACCGCCGGCTTCTCTGGACCCGAACTCATCGAAGATGGACTGATGCAAAGTGGAAAAGTGTTCTGCGGTCCGACGAGTCCACATTTCAAATTGTTTTTGGAAATTGTGGACGTCGTGTCCTCCGGGCCAAAGAGGAAAACAACCATCTAGACTGTTATGGATGCAAAGTTCAAAAGGCAGCATATGTGGTGGTATGGGGCTGTGACCAATGGCATGGGTAACTTACACATCTGTGAAGGCACCGTTAATGCTGAAAGGTACATACAGGTTTTGGAGAAACATATGCTGCCATCCAAGCAATGTCTTTTTCATGGACAATGCCAAACCGCATTCTGCACGTGTTACGACAGCGTGGCTTTGTAGTAAAAGAGTGCGGGTACTAGACTGGCCTGCCTGCAGTCCAGACCTGTCTCCCATTGAAAATGTGTGGCGCATTATGATGCGTAAAATATGGAGACCCTGGACTGTTGAACAGCTGAAGCTGTACATCAAGCAACAATGGAAAGAATTCCACCTACAAAGCTTCCACGATTAGTGTCCTCAGTTCCCAAACGTTTATTGAATGTTGTTAAAAGAAAAGGTGATGTAACACAGTGGTAAACATGACCCTGTCCCAGCTTTTTTGGAATGTGTTATAGCGATAAAATTTAAGTTAATTATTATTTGCTAAAAACAATAAAGTTTATCAGTTTGAACATTAAATATCTTGTCTTTGTAGTGTATTCCATTAAATATAGGTTCAACATGATTTGCAAATCATTGTATTCTGTTTTTATTTATGTTTAACACAACGTCCCAACTTCATTGGAATTGGGGTTGTATTAGTGGTTCCAGTGTCCCAAAATGCCTTTTGCAACTCTGTTTTTGGCTGCTTTCAGTTTAAAAAAAAATTATTGTTGTGGAAACACCCCCTCTGAGTAAGTTTAAGTTAAATAGCAAAACCTTCTCCTCATTTCTTTAACAATCGCCTTTTGCGTTACATTTTGGTGACAATGGATGTGGCAGATTCATGGGCTCTCGACGGTTTCTCAGTGCTATGGACACAGTAGTCTCTTGGTATCTGTATACTGTGGGCTCACCTAATTCGGAGCCACGGGATATGCAAGCTGTTTTGCTTCTGTTGATTCAGGAGAGAGCAGCATTTTGCAATGGTGAGAGGTCAACTGCACAATACTAGACCAGAATGGGCGTTGTAGCAGTATTTGTGGCCACAACTTCTTTATGCATGGATTGCAGGTACCTCAGGTTTCTGAATGTAGTACAATATAAATCAGTGTATTGCTCTAAATCCTTGCCTGAAGGAACAGATGTAGCATCCATAGAAATATGTTAACGTCTTGACATAAACCATATTGTATGAACATCCATCCATCCATTATCAACACCGCTTATCCTGGTTAGGGTCGCGGGACGCTGGAGCCTATTGTATGAACATGCAGACAAAAAAAAAAAAAAAAGAAATTCTCATCTGTATATAATCATGAAACTTTTTTTTTTTCTAATTCAAGCGAGTGTACAAATTAATTTCTCCACTGGGATTAATAAAGTTAAAAGACCTATTATTGGTAGTAATTATTGGATTGGAATAGGATCTTACTTTGTCTGGAATATCTTTTCCAGACAGACATTAAATCTGAGTCTAGACAATCAGAGGATTCTAATGAATGTGGAAAACCGACGGAATAACAATGAATGAGGACTTCAGGAATCAAGGCACTGGTTGGATTGACAACATCAGTTTGGCCTTTTTATTTATTTATTTTATTTTTGTAACTTTTTGGCCAAATCATTTTCAACCATGATGATTGATGATCATATGAGTCAGAAACACTAACAGGAATGTATGTGTGCGTAAACACCCGGCCCTCCCCAACACACACACACACACACACACACCACATACACACACAGGTCACAATTTACAGGGCAGTACCCTCATCAGGAGGAAATGTCTTTTTAACAAGCAATTAAAAGTGATACAAGGTGCGAGCAAACAGGCTAAATGTTTTCTCAGGGAACGAGAAGAAGTAAGGTGAGGAAGGAGAGAAGAGTGAGTGCATGTTGGGGGAAAGCAGGAGCTCTACATGGAGTGCTGATGGAGGTGGAGTCCGAGGATTCGGCACTTTCACAGGTGTGCACATCAGGGGGGTTGCAGAGGAAGGAGTTGCTGTGTGTGTATGTGTGTGTGTGTGTGTGTGTGTGTGTGTGTGTGTGTGTGTGTGTGCGTGTAGCGGCCAAACTGGCCACCTGTCTTTGCCTCATTGTAGTTTTAGTGTTTCCTTTCATCCGGCCCTCAGCAGCACAGCTCCCACTTGGAGCAGTTAGACTCCCGCCGAGAGCGGCCGCGTGTGTCTGTGTGTGTGTTTGCATAGCTCTGATCCCAGTTGGGTTAGAAAGACGAATTTTCCTAAAGGTGTATTTCCCTCCTTCCTGCACGTTTTATATCTTTGTTCTTTTTGTTTTATTGAGACAGGTTGAGTAGAGGCAGGAAGTTGGCCATCAAGCCTACTGAGCAGGAGAGTATACCGGAGGAAACGTGTGCTCGAAAGTCAACAAGGTTATGCTCCAGGAACATCCCTGCTGCCAATCCATCATTAATTAATATATCTCACTCAACTGGGTAGCCTACCATCCGACTACAAAAACAAGGATGGCTTCTTACTCCTCCACTGTCTTTCATAGTCAATTTTATTTCATTCTTTTCTTTCTTTCTTTCTTTCTTTCTTTCTTTCTTTCTTTCTTTCTTTCTTTCTTTCTTTCTTTCTTTCTTTCTTTCTGTCTTTCTTTCTTTCTTTCTTTTGTTCTTTCTTTCTTTCTTTCTCTTTTCCATCCTTTGAATTCATATACATTTGAGAAGTTTAAAACGTGTCAATCGATCCATGTTCTAAGACTTACGGGGGGCTGGGGCCTGTCCCAGCTGACTCTATACCCTGGAGTGGTTGAAAGTCAATCACAGGGCACTGTCGAGTTAGACAGCTTTTCCCACTCACATGCACACTGTCACCGAGTGGGAAATGAACCCACACTGCCAGTGGGGAAGTCAGATGAGGGGGCTGCTACATCATCAGTGACTACGACTACAAGATATAATTAAATACACAACACTTTGATTTCAATAGTGCTACATCTGGGTTAAAATACATACAAAATTGTGATTTCTTTCTTTTTTTCATCAAAAGTACTTATAGTTTCATCTTGTGGGTGATGATGGATCTTAGAGACAAAGCTCATAAGAAAATGAATTCAAACATGTTACAAAGAAAATATTGAGAATTTGAATAAATTCAGTTAGCACATCCGCCTCACAGTTCTGAGGTAGGGGGTTTGAATCCTGGCTCTGGCCTTCCTGTGTGGAGTTTGCATGTTCTCCAAGACTACTACTAAAGTGTGAGTTTTTTCCGGGTATGTCTGCTTCCTCTCACATTCCAAAAACATGCTTCTTAGGTTCATTGAAGACTCTGAACTGCCCTTAGGTGTGATTCAATGCATGTGTGAATGCTTGTTTGTCTATATGTGCCCTGTGATTAGCTGGCAACCAGTCCAGGGTGTACCCCCCCTATTGCCTAAAGTAAGCTGGGTTAGGTTCCAGTTCACCCGTGACCCTAGTGAGGATAAGCAGTAAAATGAATGGATGGATATAGTGCAGGCAGTCAATCCATTGTCGTCATCATATCATGCAGGAGCTCAGTTCTCCAAGCACCAAAGCGGATTGACTCTGCATGTGTGTTTTGTCGTGTCTTTGTTTTTATTGTTGTGTTCTCTTCCAAAAGAAAGAGCCGCCTAAACAAGTGCTGTTAAGTGAAGGAGAATGTGACAAGAGCTAAAGGGTCTACATTCAAACAATTAAAAACACTTCACTTGTTATCAGTCTTTTATTGGTAGTTTAACTGGTGGTGTTCGTTTTACACTTGCTTGACTTTCCATTATGCATTTGTCATTCGCTATGAAAGATAAGTGCTGCAATTAAGTCGTAATACTGTGGTTAATGTTCTTTTTCACCACTTTTGCCTGAAATATTGCCTATACTGTTATCGGTATTATATGAACAGAATAAAATATTGTGGCAGTCACTATATGACACTGGATTCCAAGGGGAAAATTTGCTTTAAAGTTGAAACATCTAAGGTTGACTGCAGCAACATGGAGCAAGTTATGTTCAACCTACAAAAGAGGTTGTTTACTGTGGGCCTCTGAAGCCCTTTGCGGCTCTTTTGTGATTGAGGGCCATACAAATACACTTGACTTCACTGTTTTTCACTTCTATACAGGTACAGTATATTAACCTCAAACTAATGAAGTGTCTTTCATTCATTCATGCACTACTTTCACCCATGGTACCAACAAATGCCATTCATCTATAAAAAAAAACAAACAAGTTTATTGGCTTGCAGTGACTTTTATGCATAAAGCATAGGTACCAAATAACAATGCTAATAAAAAGAGGCTTGATTTAAAAAAAAAAATAAAAAAACTGCCTCCGTGACCTGCAGTTTGCTCATCATGAGATGATGACCTAAACTTCATACATTATTTAAAGGGCTGGATAGTTTAAATGGGAACAAATCTATTTAGAAATTCCAATTTGTGTGTAGGAACAATGAAGACTGATGTTTATTGCCTGTCTGGCTTCAGTACATCGACAGGGTTTTCCAAAGACAAGTTCCGTAAGCTCCAGACGATAGTTGGATAAAGAAAGAAAGAAAGAGAAAACCGGACTTACAGTCCACAATTGTGCATTAAAGATTAAATTATTTTTCGTACCAGAGAACGTAGAGTCATTGGTTTAATGTGTGATCATTTGAATGGGTTAAACTTTTCCATTTAAAAAAAAATGTTTTCATTGTTCAGATGAACTTACCAGCATCTCTTTTACTACCTCAGCAGCCAGATTTCCATGAGGGCATCTTCAGAGACCATTTTATTCTTATGAAGCCTGCCAATCGTCCACCTCCGGTTCACCTTAGTCCAAAACCGCCCACTGAAATACGCAATAGCTGTCTGCCCCTCAGCTGATCTGTTTTCATCAATGTAAAAATCAGAGCTCATTAGACAGCTAAGCTATATCACAGATCCTGTTAAGTGTGTATGATTGCACATTCACGCATGTGTCCATTTATTGATGCATGGAAGTTCATCAGTGTACAAACTCTCATCTGTGTGGATGTGTGCGTGTGTGCATGCGTGTGTAGGCGTAGGGGGAATCTGATCTGGTCTATGTGTGGGAGGAATCGTCCCCTCTCCCCTTTTGCTGCCCAGACAGACGGCCTGTTAGAGAGATCAGACTGTCAGACTGACTGAACCAGAAGTCATTAGTACGCACTAGACATCAGCGCTTTCTTTTACGGGTACTCAGTCCAGTGAGTCCACATTGGCCCTCTCATTGTCAACAACACTGTCAGGGATTGTCAAGGATGCCACTATGGGCTCCATCACTTCAATGCTGTAGATTGGAAATGATAATTTTATTTGCCTGACACACACGTCAAAACCGAAATCGGGATACTGTAAGACACCAACCTGTGGCACCTTTGAAATGGCAGAAATGTGACACTTCCAACTCCCAAAGTTTGTGCCTCCATCCTACCAGACAATGTTATTATATTCATAAATCTAATTTAATAAATATCATAAATGTAATATTGTTCTAAATCAATTAATATAATACACATGTTACAAATATAGATATATTTTAAATGTTTATTTATAAAAGTATTATATTTACTATATATTAATTTATTTGTAAATAAATAAGTAAGTAAGTAGGAGTTGTGTTTTAACCTGGGTCAGAAATAGAGGTGAAAATAAAATCTTAACTTGAGTGTATCGTTACAGTCCTACTATTTTGATGGCCAGTGTCAATTGTATCAGTGACAATGCCTTTTGCTTATTAACAGAACAAATGATGATTTCAACATAAAATGTCAATGCAGTGTTCAATGACATTGGGCCTCATTCACTAAGAAATGCATCATGTCCATCCATCCATCCATCCATCCATCGTCTTTACCTCACTAGTGTCGCGAGCTGCTGGAGCCTATCCCAGTTATCTGCGGGCGGGGTACACGCTGAACCGGTCGCCAGCCAATCGCAGGGCACATAGAAACAAACAACCATTCGCACTCACATTCACACCTACGGGCAATTTAGAGTCTTCAATCAACCTACCACACATGTTTTTGGGATGTGGGAGGAAACCGGAGTACCCAGACAAAATCCACGCAGGTGAGTGCGAATGGTTGTTTGTTTATATGTGCCTTGCGATTGACTGGCGACCAGTTCAGGGTGTACCCCTCCTATCGCCCAGAGTCAGCTGGGATAGACTCCAGCACACCCGCGACCCTTGTGAGGATAAGCGGTACGGAAAATGGATGGATGGATGGATGGATAGTTAACTCATTAGCAAATTCCCAGTTTCTATTATTATCGTTACGGTTTTTATAAATTATTTTCGTTTCAGTGTGTTATGCATCTTGGGTGAAAGACTAATATTATTGATAAAGATTTGTGCTTCAAATGTTCGTAACGTGCAGTTTAAGCGCAAATTTGTTAGGGTTAGGGAATGAGGCCCACTGCGAGCGACACAACGTATTGTTCCAAGCAGAGAGGAACGTGTGCAAGACATTTGCGGCTCCTAAGAATCTGTTCTTCACGTTTGTTCAGACATTGACATTCCTTGTCTGTGATAACATTTCAAAACATTGAATTTACATGAAAACCATACAGGGACGGTACCGGGGAAAAACAAAACAAAACAAAAACGTTATGTTTATGGCAATAAAGCTGATTCTACAGTATGTGGTGTTATTATTCATGGAATTTACATGAGATATGAAAAAAAATAAAGTACAATGAAACCACAGCAACAGAATTGCTCAGATTTTTCCATGGTCATGTCACATGGTTACGTGGCTACTTGTTGGTAGCCAGCGTTCATACAACTGCCCCTGTCCAGTCTATTATCAAAATGACAATGCTTTTATTTTAAGCTGCACATGACGTATTGTTGCCTTAAGCAAAACAACCAGTGTTGTTGGGTTCCATGAAATAACACAGACCTATTATGTTGCAACTGTGACTTATTAGTCTTTTGTTTCTCCATGTTTTACTTTGCAAAGAGAAAACCAGCTCTGGCACTTGAGTTGAAAGGGAATTTCAAGCATAATATGCTTTAACTGCACTTTCTGTTGACTTTCCCATGAGGATTCTGCAACTATCCTTAGTTTATTGTTTGGCCACAATTCTCCCACTTTTGCTGGACTCATTTTGTATTTTCCCCCAAGTCACTTTCACTTTTCTCCCAAATGAAACATTTCCATGTTCTCCCTTTATCACCATTAAATTATGGTTTTGTGGCATTTGTGAGATTGTACACATAATAAAACAACATTTCCTTTCAGTGTGTCTGTACTTTAAGTGTGTTCACCATACAGTACTCACGGTCCTGTTGTTTTGTTGGTTCGAGTTTTTTTTTTTGCATGTGTTAACTTTTGATTGTGAGACGAGCTGGCTAATTAAACCATACATACATGAATAAATTATAGAGTGCATTCATGTTTTGATTAGCTACCAAGCCTTGGTCAACCGGTCAGCACGACATGCCAGCTAATATACTGTTATCCGTAGGAATACATTGATCCATTGATCCATCCATCAATCCATCCATTCATCCATCCATCCATCAATCAAATGTATTTGCTTATCTAGGGTTGGGTCACAGGGGGAGCATCCTGAGCAGGAAAGCCCAGACTTTGCTCTTCTGGGAACATGCCCATAATACTTGGTGAGAGGCGTCCAGGAGGCATCCCGAACACATGCTCAGATGCACCTCATATAGCTCCTGCGGAGGAGCAGCGGCTCTATGCTGGACATCCCTGTGGATCACAGAGCATCTCACCCTATCACTAAAAGAGCTTTGTTCCACTCTAGAGGTTGTCATTTGATTGAGTCGAAAATGAGCAAATTATGGCGAATTTCAGTTTGAGTTTTTTTTTTTTTTACACTTTTGTTTTGGCAGTGGGCAAATACATGTATTGGAAATATGTTAATGCTCAAATGTGACATAATTTACTGCCAGCGAGCCAGACTTCAACAAGCTAGCTTTCTATGTTAACGTGGTTCATTCATTGCAGGGACTTGAAAAAAGTGCCCAAAAATATTCTTACCGATTACCTTACCGATATTCCCAGTTCAGAGTTCCTGTGTTGTGATTGTATGACGTATGTGTAACCATACACAGCACAATGTGCAGTCATCCTTGTTATTTGAGTCGCTAATTAAAGCGTTCTGCATTTTACGTCGCGTTGTTGCCCACTTTAGAAGGTTTTTAAAGTAACAAGCTCATTATTAAAATATAAGAAGTTGAAAGTACAGATATAAATTATAAATAAGTGAATATTTGCAAAAAAAAAAAAAAACCCAAATAAACAAACAAAACAAAAACAGGTTAAACTGTTTAGCACATCAGCCTCACAGTTTTGAGGACCCGGGTTCAAATCCGGGCCTCGCCTGTGTGGAGTTTGCATGCTCTCCCCGTGCCTGCGTGGGTTTTCTCCGGATACTCCGGTTTCCTCCCACATCCCAAAAACATGCAGGGTAGGTTAATTGAATACTCTAAATTGCCCATAGGTGTGAATGTGAGTGCGTGTGGTTGTTGGTTTATATGTGCATTGCGATTGCGACACCACTTCAGGGTGTACCCCGCTTTTCGCCCAGAGACAGCTGGAATAGGTCCCAACCCTGGTGAGGATAAGCGGTACAGAAAATGGATGGATGGATGGATGAATGGATGGAAAGTACAGATACTTGTGATTTTAAAAAATGTAAGGAGTAAAAGTAAAAAGTCAGAGCCAGAAAAATAAAAAATCAAGTACAGCTACCTAAAAACCTAAAAAGTACTCCGTTGCTTCCTATCTCTGATGATTTGCAAATCATTTTCAACCTATAGTCATATGACTACACTGCTAAGACAAGATAATTAATGTTCAAACTGATAAAATTTATTGTTTTGTTTTTGTTTTGCAAATATTCCCTTATTTTGAATTTGATGCCTACAACACATTACAATCTTGGACAGGGGCACATTTACCATGAACATCATATGTTGTATAACCTTTCTTTTTAAGAACACGCAATAAGGAACTGAGTCCACTAATTGTTAGAGCTTTATAGGTGGAATTCTTTCCAATTCTTGCTTGATGTACAACCCTAATTCCAATGAAGTTGGGACGTTGTGTTAAACATGAATAAAAACAGAATACAATGATTTGCAAATCATGTTCAACCTTTTTTTAATTGAATACACTACAAAGTCAAGCTATTTAATGTTCAAAGTGATAAACTTGATTGTTTTTAACAAATAATCTTGAAATTATAATTTTATGGCTGCAACACATTCCAAAAAAGCTGGGACAGGGTCATGTTTACCACTGTGTTACATCACTTTTTCTTTGAACAACATTCAATAAACGTCTGGGAACTGAGGACATAATTTTTGAAGCTTTGTAGGTGGAATTCTTTCCCATTCTCGCTTGATGTACAGCTTCAGCTGTTCAACAGTCCGGGGTCTCCGTTGTCGTATTTTACGCTTCATAATGTGCCACACATTTTCAATGGGAGACAGGTCTGGACTGCAGGCAGGCCAGTCAAGTACCCGCACTCTTTTACTACGAAGCCACGCCGTTGTAAAACGTGCAGAATGTGGTTTGGAATTGTATTGCTGAAATAAGGCGCAACGTCCCTGAAAAAGACATTGCTTTGGATAGCAGCATATGTCGCTCCAAAACCTGTATGTACCTGTCAGCATTAATGGTGCCTTCAGAGATGTACCAGTTACCCATGCCATGGGCACTAAAACACCCCTATAACATCTCAGATGCTAGCTGTTGAACTTTGCGCTGGTAACAATCCGTATGATTCTTTTCCTCTTTGGCCCAGAGGACACGACGTCCATGATTTCTAAAAAACAATTTGAATTGTGGACTCATCATACCACAGCAAACTTTTCCACTTTGCATCAGTCCATCTCAGATGAGCTTGAGCCCAGAGAAGCATGCTGGGTGTTGTTGATGTATGGCTTTCGCTTTGCATGGTAGAGTTTTAACTTGCATTTGTAGATAATAACAAACTGTGTTAACTGACAATGGTTTTCTGAAGTGTTCCTGAGCCCATGTGGCAATATCCTTTACACAATGATGCAGTTTTCCAATGCAATGCCGCCTGAGTGATCAAGCTGAATTAAAAAGGTGGGACTTGAACCTGTTCTTAAAAACAAGAACATTCTCTGCAGCCCTGAGGTTCTCTGGTAGGCTGTTCCATGAACAGGGATGTAAAACTGAAAGAATACCTCACCGTGAGTGTCTGTCCTGACTTTTAGAACGACTGGAAGGCGAGGGCTTAAGCTTATGATGCTTGCTGCTATGCCTCGTGGAGCTAAAGAAGAAGGAAAAATAAGACAAGTCCATTAGAATGCCAAGACAAAACTTCACATAGGAGCCAAGTTCCTCTCCTGCAGTGATATATGCTCAGTCACATAATTCAGATTTCATAGTAATACTGTAAACTGTAGTAGTACTGCCAATGGTGGGAAGTAACCAGAGGTGTGGACTCGAGTCACATGATTTGGACTCGAGTCAAACTCGAGTCATGCAATTGATGACATTAGACACTATGTTAATAGACTTGCAACTCGAATTGGACTTGAACAGCAATGACTCGTGACTTCACTTGGACGTGAACCCATTGACTTGAAAAGACTGACCGAAGCAGTGAGAAACCAACACTTTGTAGCTTTCTCTTTTTATAGCTACACGTGCAACTTTCTGCTTTACTACAGGAAAATATAAGTGACAATATAAGAATCAGAATCAGAATCATCTTTATTTGCCAAGTATGTCCAAAACACACACAAGGAATTTGAAGGTAGTTGGAACCGCTCTAGTACGACAACAGACAATCAATTGATAGAGAACACTTTTGAGACATAAAGACATTGACAAAAGCAGTCACTGAGCAATAAAGGGGTGCTAGTTATCTGGTAATGCCGGAACAAATTTTGTATTTTTTTTTGACAATTGTGTAAAAAGATGCAGGGTCCTCTAGCACTTAGAGCAGTTTGAATGGCTAATATAGCAATAGTCCGGTGCAATGACCATTGTGCAAAGGGCGCCGAGACTTCAAGGAGTGTATGCAGTTTAAAGCGACGAGTAGTGCGATAATATGGAACAGTGTTGATTGTGCAAATGTTGGCTGTTGTCTTAATGATTATTTATCAAGTCAAAGTGTTCCACGTTGTCATTGCTAACGTGTAGTTAGTTCTTATTAACTTTTAACAGTTGACGCCCTGGTGGGTATGCTCTGGTGAAGGAATTTACCAAGAGGTCATTCTTTCACACACTACCTAAAGTATGCTCGTTTATGTTAGCATCAGCAGTTAGCTTTGTGAGCAATTGGCAAAAATTTACAAGGCGGGCCGGCCGTGCACTGTCTGGGCTTCCTGTACATTACAGTCAGGTGTTCTCAAGAATCAGTCTTGTACTGTATTTCTTTTATTCACTTTATTTACCAATCAATCAGCACACAGCTAGGATCTATTTGACATAAAACTACATTCTTCTTCGTGTCTTTTTCTTTGCCTCTTTTTGATGTAACATTTTACATAGTGCCATCTAGTGTTCCAATTGAGGTACCACAGTTGAATAAAATAGTACCTTTATAACAAGATGACAAACTTGTGCTCCTCTTGTTTTAAATTAATGCTTCATGTTTTGGCAATAAATGCAAAGTTTTAAATTAAATCTTTTTATATTCGTGTTTGAAATTGCCTCGCTAGAAATGTTTGATGACAAGAAAATGCAGTTTCCTGATATATGCCCAATGTGAATCTCCGAAAAATATTGTTGATTATCAAAAAGAGGAAACCAATTGGTGGTTCATTATTAAGTGAAATGTCTTTTTCGTACTTTTTCCACCTGAATACTGCAATGCACACAGTTGCATTTCAGTCATCTGTGGTCATATTTGAGTAAAACCACATAAGAAAATTTGGGTGGTGGAGAACAAATTACTGTAGTATGTTGTGTGTTTCATCTTTTTATTTTTTTCTATACCATAGCTTTCAAGTGAAACCTCTCTGACTAGTTCGGTGAAGGTTGTTTTTATGCAACGGTATTTTAAATGTCTCCCTGTGCTTTTGTGTTTTTTTGCAGGTACCCTGGCTTCCCCCCATATTCCAAAAACATGCACGTTCAGTTAAATCAAGGCTCTAAATTGTCTCGAACTGTGAATGTGGGCATGAATGGTTATTTGTTTCTATGTGCCCTGGGAATGGCTGGCAACCAGTTCAGGGTGTACTCCCAAAGTCAGCTGGGATAGGCTCCATGTCACCCAATGAGGATAGGCGGTATTTAAAAAAATGCATTTTTAGTATTTATATTACAGGTAGTCACTGATGGTGTAGTGGTATACTCTCCTGCCTTTGGTGCGGGCAGCATGGGTTCAATTCCCACTCAGTGACGGTGTGAATGGTTTTCCGTGTCTATATGTGCCCTGCGACTGACTGGCGACCAGTTCAGGGTGTAGTCAGCTGGGATAGGCTCCAGTGCCCCACGACCCTAACCAGGATGAGTGGTGTTGAAAATGGATGGATGCATGGATATTCTAGGCAAATTTTGTCATGTATCTGTTGGAATGTTTCTGCTTTTAATTAACTCCATGTTGTGAGTCATCAATTAAATCCATTTTTCAAGCATTATTACATGCTAGATGCTCATCACTAATAGTAGGTCAACTGTTAATAGAGACTAGATAGATACATTTGATAGTACAGACAGACAGACAAAAACCAAGGTAACAAGTGTTGTGAGCCTCCACACCCTGGAAAGTCATCACCACCAGGCCAGTGGCTCTCAAGGGAAAAGGAAGGAAGAGCCAACGAGGAGGCGGTGAGAGAAAGAGCATGTGGAGAGGTAAAGAAGAGGACAGCAAGGGGACACAAGCAGATGTCCAAGTAGCTATACCTGCAGATTCAATTCCACCTCATCCATCCCCGCTTCCCCCCCCCACTCTTTTCACATTCCTCTGTGCTCCTCCTATCCGCCTCATCCTGTATCCTTCTGTCTCCCTCAGCTCTGATCTTGCTGCCCCCAAAGAGCAGAAAAAGGAAAAGGGGAAGAAAGAACAGTGAGATGAGAGGGGGGAGTACGTTTGGGCTAAAGTACAAGGGGAGGAAGCTGAAAATAAAAGTTGAATTTAGGTGGAAGCAACTGTAGCCGCTAAAAAGGACCGATTATTGCGCCATGCTTTTTTAAACTCTGCGATTGGCTGGCAACCAGTTCAGGGTGCACCCCGCCTCCTGCCCGATGACAGCTGGGATAGGCTCCAGCACGCCCGCGACCCTAGTGAGGAGAAGCGGCTCAGAAAATGGATGGATGGATGGATGCTTTTTTTAAACTAAAAATGCTAGTTTTAAATCAACTGTTTCTCCACTTGTCTCAACAGCAAGATTCCCAATAAGATGTAATGACTGGAACAGGAAATATGACAAGATCTTATGCCACCAAAATGTGAATTGAATTTACTCCTGGATACAAAACAATTTATTGACCATCTTTAGTTATTTTCCAGCACAACATACAAATTGTTCTCAGAAATAAGAAAACCACAACAAGAGTTCCAGCATGTAACCACCATATAATGCCATAAAATTATGAAAAAAAGGCAATGTTTTGTGCAAGCGACTCTTAGTTAATTTTCAAGAAACTGATATGCCTGTTAAATAACATAGTTTCATATATAATGTTATGTCACATAAATATACATTTATATTACAGTTTACACAGCTTTTGATGAATACAAATTTGTCTTTCATAGGTTTTTGTGTTTTTGTGATCATGTGCCAAGTGCTCTTTACACTCTGTGACTACAGTAATAAAGTCCCACAACTAAAAGGTCTTCATGGCTTCTACAGTAAATGCATGTCACAGAGAGTCTTGAAATGTTTTTTTTTCCAAAGTGAAAACACTCAAAAAGTTCTCTTAAGAGCACTGTAGAAAAAGTTATACAAGGGCAAGTTGTAGAAAGTCTGATAAGAAGTGCTGTAGTACTTGAAGATAAGTCTCAGAAATGTATCGCACATCTAATGAGTCTTCAAGCTACTGTATTCAAAAACAATAAATCACTGAGAGCGTCGGCTGTGTGACGGCCTTTTCTCCATTCGGTTGTTAACTTCGGATGGCCGTCTTCCTGTCTCTGTCTTTGTTCTGCAAGAGAAGACAGCTTTCAGATTATTGTTCACACAAATCAAATACATGTTGGAAACAAAGTTAAATCAATATGCACTTTTTTTTAATCACGGCTTTTAAACTTCTTAATTACTATCTTAAACTAGGTTTGTGGTGTTGTTTGCTAAAATAATTCCAAATTTAAGGTTACCAGCATTTTAAAAATGAAGTATGAACTTTCCCATTTGATACAGCAATACATTTTGCCTGGAATATCAAAGTAAATATTGAACTATATAAAGTACAGGGAACATGAGAAAAGTTTGAATAAATTGAAAAATAAAACTCTCTCTCTGTATATATATATATATATGTATGGATGTATACGTACATATACTGTATATATATGATTGGAAGAAGATACATATAGAATACGGTAAAATGATAGGCATACGAAAAATGTATATAAATGTCAACATTTAGGGTCAATCTAACCTTAATCCTGCTATCTAAAATTATTTATGAAGTATACACATCTGTGAAGTAAGAAATATATATCATAATGTCAGTGTTGCAGCAGGGTCCTGAGCCTCAGTTCCCCCCCCCCCCCCCCCCCCCCCTCCCGCCCCCCACCACCACCCCCGGCCCACTCCCGTGTCTGTTTAAGAGCCCCTGTAGGCCTCGGCGGTAGCCGGCTAAAAGGCCTTCAAGGTTGAGACCAAGGTTATTTTTCTAACTTCTCAGACTGATGTGACATTTGCATTATATCAATGGACCGAGTGATGTGCTCAGCCACAACCAAATGTAACGCACTTTCTAAAAAACACATCCATCCATCCATTTTCTTCACACTTCACACGAGGGTCGCGGGCTGCTGGAGCCTATCCCAGCTATCTTCGGACGAGAGGTCGCCAGTCAATCGCAGGGCACATAGAAACAAACAACCATTCGCGCTCACATTCACACCTATGGGCAACTTAGAGCCTTCAATCAACCTACCATGCATGTTTTTGGGATGTGAGAGGAAACCGGAGCGCCTGGAGAAAACCCACCCAGGCACGTGGAGAACATACAAACTAAACACAGGCGGGGGTGGGTTTTGAACCCTGTTCCCCAGAACTGTGAGGCAAATTTTCTAACCAGTCGTTCACCGTGCCGGCTTCTTAAACACAGTCTGACTTATTTTGGCTTCATTTCAGCATTCCTGTATATGTGCACCAACTGGTTGCCGAAGGGTAACAAATTATAATATTCACAAACAAACTCACGTGTATACCACTGGAAGTGGTGTGGACTGGAAAAAATTGAAAAAGAAAACCTATCATAATTTTAATTAAAAAGCTAATTCATTAAAAAGTGAAAATGCATCATCATTTTCTATGATACTTTAAATTCAATCTATATCGTACCTCTGTTTTTTATAATCTATGCTTGGCATATCTGTTTCATTGTTGCAGCTCTGCACCAAATCCTACAAACTCCTTTCGTGAAAGTGACGTAAGTTTATGTGACATGGCTGAAAGTTTACCACGCACTGTAAAGTTGTAGTTTTTACTGCAGAATTAACTCTTAAAAAGGGTAGCAGAGATTGCTGACTTTTAACTGAACGTGATTTCTGTCTGACATCATGAGCTGGCATTTGACAGGAGAGTATTTATCTGTGGTATCAGAGCAGCGCACTTTTGATTTCCTGGCTGGTGGACTGCTTCTCTATCTTGCCAGGAAAATAACATCACTTTTTCCCTCCCCCTCACTTCTCGGCTACTATTAAACTTTAAAGTAACGCTCAAGGGATTTCAGCGAGCAGACTACTGAGTGATATGCAACACATCAACCCCGCTTCGTTTATTGTTTTTCAAGGCTGATGTTTCATAGATTAACTCACAGCTGACAAAAGATATGTAGCCTTTCATAAACAAGAGAAATAATATCCATAGAAACCTCATTTAATTCGGCTCTAAATGCACTGAAGTAGTAGTAGCTGTTTTAGAACTATAATCTGTGTCAGGTGAAGTCATAGATGAAAAAGAGTTCTTTCGTCTAGTAGTCGCCCACTGCGCCTGTCCTCTCCTGACTCCCCTCTCAGACAGTCTCGACTAACCGTGCGGACCGTGCCTCCTAGCTTCCCACTCATCAGCCCCAACACCTGTTCCACATTTCCTCCCAGACTGTGCAAAAGGTGTAGGTGTTCGGAGAAAAAAATTGGCTTGACCGCCTTCAACAGCAGTGGGTATGTGATAGATATCAGGGCAGAATGAGGGGGTGAGATCATTCGAATTAGGGAGGAATCTGTCCTCCCACTCACTAAGGTGACTTAAAAGAAAGAATCCTTCATCCAAGCGGCTGAAGAAAGAAACTCATTGTAAAACGTCTGATCTCTGTTCATACCCATACTTAGAATGAGAACGTGCTTATTTCAGCTACTGAAACGAGAACAATCGCGACCACAGAAGCTGCTACTTGTACTTTTATGTACATTGATCAACAGCAGAGACAGTATTAGTGTCCTAAATGGAGAAGTGCGGTTTCGGTTACAAAATGAAGTGACCCATGAGAGGATTTAATCAATATTACAGTGATTAATGGATTAAAGGAACATGAAACTATAGTCAGATTGTTGCTTAAACCACATAAATGGTAGAATGATGTTCACGTGTGTATGTATAGATGTATAAATATAATTTAATTTGAGCTTGAATATGACAAACTACTTCCCATTTCAACAGTACACCATTATCGGAGCACATTTCAATTTTCACAGTTGTCTCTATTGCATTTGCAATAAGGACAAGTATAAATTTCCATTGCCCGATAAGTGTGTCTTTTAATTACTAACACAATTGTTCCTCACTGATTGGCTGAGAGAAATACAGTGCGTCATAGTGTGGGTTGCGGGTCTATTTAACAGCGACTTCAATTGCCAAATAAGTGCCTTCTCTGATAACGGATTAAATTACTTCACCTTCATCCAAAATGACAACATTATGGGTAGACAACAGACGGTGGGAAAGTTGGCGCACGACTCACCCGGCCCTACAATTTGTACAATTATTAATTTACGTCTGACCGCCATCACTTGGACATGTGCCACCTGTGGGTGCAGAGCAACAGTGCCACAGCTGCGGGTGGGGGAGGAGGGCAGTCTAGCGGGGTGTGACTAGTTCAGTCCAAACAGGGGGAGGAGGTCGAGGGGGTCTTTAAGGCTGACTGGGTAGTCAAAACAATCTCTTGAAGACTAATTCCGGCATGGTCGCATGACATCCATCTCTCTCTCACCAAACACACACACAAGCTTCCCATTGGAGCCATTTGTCCGACACTAATATGATTACCCGATGACGTTTACTTTAGATACGATATGATGATATTAGCACATTGAGCCAATATTATTGTTTTATCAAGGTGAAAGAACTTTGTGTTAACCTTAATGTGAAGACAGTAAACGCTTACCTATCAAAGGCCCAATTGAACTTTAATATTGTTTTCCTGTGAAACTCAACCCAGGTCGTTCCTTTTTTGTGGATTTTCCATGCTCTCGGCCTATTTCCCTGTGTTAATCCATTCTGTCAAATGCAAACATCTAATTTAGTTCCTGGCGGCACAAAGACAGGAATAACTGGTTGGAAAATATAATTTCATTTGGGCCCAGCTCTGTAAATCATATATGGAGATTGGTATTCAAGCATGAAATAAAAACTGCTCATATTCCTTCAGTTCAGGGAGTGAGCTATAGTACAGTATATACAGTAGAAATGAACACATGGAGCGGATCATACGAGCTGTAATTGCCCTCATAAATGATCGTCCATTTAACAGCAGATTAGATTAAAGGCTCGTATTTAAATGGTGCAGTCGTCGTGGCAAGTGAAGTAACACGCTAACTAAGCCTCGGTCTGCCATTATGTGGCTTGGAGACATTAGACACGCACTTCACACCCACTGTGGTTTGCAAATAAGCATCCTCGTGGCTTCTGAAAAACATTGGGTTTGTGTTAGATTGCCTAATCCACCACATGTACACGCCACAGTTTAATATGATGTTATAATTATTCACAAATTGAGATGAGCATTCCATGTCAGCCACTGTCACTGACATTAGTAGATGTTTATAATACTGCACATATATAGAATTTCTTTTTTATTTTTATTTTTATCTTAGTTGCATGTAATATGGTTTTAGGGTTATGTGTGAACAATCGTTTCCCCCTTGAGACCGAATGACAACAAAATGATAGTTTCACTAATAGATTTTGTTAGTTATATGACCTGGCTTCATCTGTTGCTGTTAAATTGGGCTTTAACTGCTTCCATCTGGACTGAGAACATACAGACAGGTCCACGCATGACGGGACTGAGTCGCACACACTGATCAAGGCAAACACACACACATGCCAGTCGTGAGCAAGAATATATGTGAAAATTGCCCCCCCCCCCCTTTATTAGCCACCTTCGATGCACCTCATTAGCATCAGTTAAAATTAGAGGCAAAGTGGCAACAGCAGCAGTATCAGCAAATGAGGGTAATTTAGTTTTCATCTATGACCTTGAAATGTCTACTTTCATGCACACAAGTGATGTCATGCTTTTTTCCACCCAAAACAGACTAATAACCAAATGACTGTAAAAACCACAGTCATTAGTTTGCTCCTAAAAGTGCTATCCATGCAGTTAGGCTCTCATAGACGCATGCTCCATTTGGTCTCCATAGAGAAGCAAAGCGGAGTTTAGGCAAAAAAAAAAAAAAAAAGTTAACTGTCCAAACTGTAGGACAAATGGCAGGCTGATTATCCCACTGAGTCTGTGGCTATTTCTCTCCCTTGTTTTCTCTCCCTCTCCATGTCTGTTTCCACAACTTCCTGCACACCATTAGTTAGGACGTGTTGAAAAGGCTGTCGTGATCCAGGCCTCCTTAACTGAGTAATCATATAGGGGTTTTTGGATGTCTCGAAAGCAGCAATGAACTGCCGTCTGGCTCTGGAAGAAAAACGAGGAGACTCGGAATGACATGGTTTTGATCAAGTCTGTTGCGTGCTGCACGGTGTGCCCACTGGGTGCGTGGTTAGGTGCACAGGCTTGCTTGCGTGTGGGTGTGTGTGTATATATATATATATGTATGTCGTATGTGTGAGAGGGTGTGAGTGTGAGCAGGGAGGGAGTTTTTTTAACAGAGCACTTTCCAGGCTTCTTTAACGTCGCCATCAAAGCTTAACGCCAATGTGTTTCTAATAGCGGCAGCTGAATTAAACACTGGCTGTACGGGCCACAGCGCAGGATAAATCATTTTCAGAACAATTAGCTCATTTGTTGCTCTGCTCTACACCACCAATGACTTCCAGACACAGAGAGAAAATGTGTGTGTGTGTGTGCGCGTGTGCCATACAAGCATGTTACGTGCTTCACTTCAGTGGCGGTGTCAAAAAATACACACTCATGCAGTTTCGCTGTCATTAACAATAGTCACCCTGATTCAACAAAACGATGAGCCTGATGCACAAACCCACAAAAAGAGATAAGTCACTTTCCAGCTGTGCTGTCTTTCTATTCAGCCACACAAAATAGTCAACACATGTAATTACGTTTTACTGTAGCCCACATGTAATTTGAAAAAAGTTTAACAAATTAAGAACAGTCTACATCACTTGCTCTTTTACAATACTGAGTATTGACATTCCTATTTCTAAATGTAAACTATCTCTAAATACAATATAAGGCCACCGGACATATGGACAGACCTGGACTTCAGCCATTTCAGTTTCTGAACATTTCTCCTCATCGCCATCACTGGTATTTTTTCTGCGGTGGCATTTTGTCTGAGTATCAGTAAAACACTAAAAAGTCAAAGACAAAAAACAAACACAGTTGATGTTGACGCTTTAGATGTGCACTAAACTAAACCAGAAGTGACAAGATGACAAATTGGAAATGGAAAAGGACAAAGAATGTACTCAGGACACCAAGTCTCATTTTACCTTCCCAATCGTATCCCCTCTGTAATCACCCGCTCCGACTCTGCCGTGGAGCCCACTTAAATGAGTCTTGGAGCCTGCCAATCAAATTTAACCCCTCAATCTGCGCCTCCTTCATTCACTCCTTGAAAAATAGCAGACGCGCTAATTTCATTTTGGCAGCTATGCGGCTTTCAATATTGTCAGCGCAATTGTAAGGTTTCTCTGTTCATCCATGTTTATTTGCTGTACTGTAATACTAAGGAGATCATAAAAGAATGCTTAAAAGGGAAGAAAGGCTTCATGTTAGCTAAAGAGACCCAGTGTACTGTCATTACTAGTATCATATAAACTACATGCATCAACCAGCATCAAATGTTGATGTATGTGTTAATGGGGATTTTTTTATTTGTATCATCACTATGAATGAAACTTGCTGCAAGCTACCAACAGTGTTGGTATTGAGTATTATTTGAATAAATATAACTCCCATTAGATACACCAAAGTGACAGCATCTGAAAACATCTGTATACATTGTATGTATTGTCGGAGTGATGCAATAGGACTGGTGGTGCTTCTAAGACAAAAGAATTTCAGAAGTCCAAAATTAACATCACTGCAAAAAAAATAAAATTTAAAAAAATTCAATATATAAATACATAAAAAGATATTAAACACATTCTCAAATGAATAGTTCACTGAGAGGGTCAATCTAATCTGACCATTACTATGTTTGTGAAGGCAGAATATTAGATACAATTGTATTGGATGGCAGTAGATTGTGCTTGGATTTACAGTATATCGCTCCTTTCAAGGGACACAAGGATGCTATTGACAACATATAGAGTTTTGAGGACAGTACAGAGGAAATTTACAAGGATTTGTCTAAAATTGCCAAGATTTCATTTTCTTTTAAACTTTATCGATAAAACCTACAGCATTTAAATTGGCAACATTCACATTCCACTATACTGTCAGAATTGGTGCACAGCATTGCATTCAAAGCAGATGTTGCTCAAGGCTAAACCATCAATCCATCTGACCAGTTTGATTAGGTGATACTGTTCCACTCGTGTTCTGCAGGTAGCAATAATGCAGAGCTACACAAGTTAGCTTTATAAAAAATATTTTACATTTTTTTTTACTGAAACTGCCCCTCCTCGTAGGTGACTGCCCCAACGCAAGCAGACTAACTGCGAAAAGTAAAAATGAATTCCTCAATCTGTACCAAAGTTAAATAGGTTATTTTTTTTTTGTGTTTGTTGTGCATCACGAAACTTCAAAGTTGAATGATAATTTGTTATGTAATCCAGTTCATTCACTAACCCACCAACAAATGGCAATCAAATGATAAGCTTGCGTGTTTGTTGGAGGTAATCACCCTAACATTCATACAGTTGCGGTGGAGGCAACCATGCAAAAACCTTCTAAAAACTTCCTAAATGTGTAGAATTTTTGAGTATTGTTCTACTTGAGTGTACGAATATCTGGCAACTACAGTGCCCTGCATGAACACACAAAACCCATGTCCAGCATACAAAAGGCTAATAGGAAACAGAAAAATGTGGCTGAGGCTGACGTGCTGGAGACACAGAAGTTTACTACCCAGCATGCATTTCCAGGTCCATCATGCATCAGCAGCAGTGAGTTGACAGCAGCAGATAGTATTACACAGCTCCTACTGACAGCACTGACCTCCACCACGCAGGCTGATCGATATGCCGACGCAGGGGCGAGGGAATGAGAGAGGCTTGGGGAAAGATCTTCAGGAAAGAAGTGAAATGGAGACGTAGGTGAGCAGTGGGCACGTGCGAATAGGAAGCAGAAGGCGTGAAGCAGACAGCAGACAGGAAGGTTGTAATCCATTCTTAACTGCAAATTGGTGAAAATTTGGTTTTGGCTTTATATTTAAACAGCAATTGATTGGATCTAACAGATGAAGCAATGGCAGTGAAAATGCGTGTAGTAGTTCAGTGGGCAAGTCAGCAGGCAAAAGTACAATGTATGGCCATAGGATTGTTGTGGTGTTTGTGTTTATAACACTTCTCAATCAAAGTAAACGTGTTACACCGCTAGTCTGTCCAGTGGAGTCAAATTATTGAAGTCTGTAAAATGTTCAAAGTCCCATCGCCAACTACTGGCCTGGCATGCATATGATTTATTCAGTCATTTTTTGCAGGTTCGTGTGAACAGTGCTCATTTTGACAGCATAGCCTGACCAAGTACCTTAAGGTTAAATGTTGTCATTTTTCCTAGATTATTGTTCTGTGAATGTAATCTAAGGCAAGTGTTAGGGTTTGGACACGGAGGACATCTATGGCTTTAATTCATGTAGGTGCGGAGGAGGGGGAGATTCAGGTTATCCCTCAGCGAAAGGGTCTCTGGGTTTCTACACTGAGGAGAGTATTGTCTTTCACACACTGCTGGGGCGACAGGGGAGTCTGCCAGATGTCAGCTCCTTACTCATAAATCCTGCTAAATGGGCAATGTCCAGATCAGAGAGGCAAAGTTGAGTGGACATCACCTCGCTATCACATTGGTACATTGTACATAATTCAAGTTCTATATTTTCAGCTCTTTTTTTCACCAACCCAAAACCATTGCTGAGAGTGCTCTCCATCTTATCATCCAGTTCACGTGCTCCATGAATTAAATGCCCAGTACTTTAGACCTCAACTCTGTACAGTTTCTATCACGTGCCAAGTGTGATTTTTTTTTTCAGTTTGTAGCTTTTATTGTGTTGCAAATCTTGTTTAAATATTGGCTCATGTTCATGTTGAGTCTGAATTTTAGTTTGAATTGTTAAGCTAACTGATGAAGTACAGTATGTGTTAAATATTAAAAATATTGCATTTGTTTTGTACGAATAAGTCCTTGCCAGTCAAATTCTTCATCGTCTCAGGTCCGCCATGACTATAACTTTCGCATTTTCAGGGTGACATCAATACATTCTTGAATAGGGTGTTTGCCTGCTGTGTCAGCTCTCAAGGACAAATTTTAAACAAGACTATGAGATAATAACTTTTTTTGTCAGTGTTGCTGCAAGACTTTTCTGTTTTCCTGCTTTATTCTTTAACTGTGAATCACTTTTGTCAAAGGTTTTTGCCAGGGTTCGGGAAACCACCAGAATCTTTCAAGCCACCTGTCTGACTAAAACTAAGTCCCAACAGTACAGTTATACACAGTCTTTCACCCCAAAAGCGGACTTTAAAGAGTTTCTGCCCTCGGGGCCAATCGGGTTTATAGGCTCAGTCACTGATGTCACACCAGCTTTAAACACCTAAATGACCCTAAACCACAACACTATTGTGACCATATGCTCAAGTTTGGGGGATTTCAAAAACGCTATTTTATATAATTTCAAGTGTACTTTACTGTGATTTCGGTATTATTGCCAATTTGGGCTGTATTTATGGAACAGGACAATGACAGTTTCAACACTTACAGACGCTATATTTTGTTATTTTCTTTGTCTGCTCACCATTTTTCTCTGGTTGCTGAGGCAGAACGTACAGATGTGCTTGGGCTGGCCTGATTGGTCAGATCCTCGATTCGGGGAGGAGTTGACGTGAAAGAACGGCGGCGATGGGGCGTGGCAGGGCTGTCCGTCATGAAGCCCCTCACCCAGGAGCAAAACGTTCCCCAGATGACTGATGTAGCTGCTGGCCAAGCGAAGCGTCTCGATCTTTGACAGTTTCCTAGTTATTGAATTAACGCAACACGCATTGTAATGATGAAGCAAATAACAATATACAATGTTGTAATAAAATCAACTTAGATCTGGAGATTTTGTCATTGTTGCTAACCACAGGAGTAACCAGAGCATATTTGTCTAATTGTGTTTGTGGGTATTGCGAAAGGTTGCGTACCTGTCGGCAGGCTCAGTGGGGATGAGCGTGCGTAGCGCGGTGAATGCGGTGTTGACAGAATTGGTTCGATCCCGCTCGCGAGCATTGGCCGCCGTCCTCTGACGAATTTCAGGGGGGCCAGATGAGCCCGGGGGTCCCAGCCTCCCTAGGACGGCCTCGACCGCTGCCGTACCTGCTGCTCCCATGCACAGCTTTCTCTTCCTGCTCATCTTGATGTGAAAGGCAGACGGGGACGAGGAGGACAGGCGGAAGGCAGCAGAATTGGTGGAGTGCTCCTCTGAGCCTGAGCCTTCGCTGCCATTCTCATCATCATCTTCGGAGAGGAGAGCAATGTCGCCGTACAAGAAGCGGCCCGCGGGAGACGCCGTGCGAAGCATTGCGAAAGTCATCTTTAATGCCACGAGTCAATCCCTGAAAGTTTCTCTTTGACGGGTTAGTTAAAGGAAAGAGACAGCTAACTGGCTAAATGTGGCCAACCAGGTGAGTAATGAGCTCAATGATTTTGTTTTTTTAACTTGTCCCTTGCAACAGCGGCGTGGCTGCCGATTGATGCTAAAAGTGCACTGCAACAGGTGGCTGCAGGTTCCAGGATCCTCTTCTTTTCTTCACATCCCAAGAATCACTCTTAAATCCTCTGGAAGAAAGTTGAGTTCTAATGGCATGCTGAAGTCTCCACTCGTGTGTTGTTGATTTGCTTCAAGCAAACTTGAAGTCAATTTGGCTCAGTTTGGCTGCTTCAGTCCCACTACAAAAATGACTCACCGCCGATGGCAGCAGTTTGTTTCTCTCTCTCTTTGCCGCTGTGCTCCACGTGTGTCTGCTGTCTGAGTGTTTCCGTCTGCCTCAGGGTTTATAGCCGGTGGGAGGGCCTAAAGAGTCCCCTGCTCCTCCTTCGGAGAGGCGCGGGTCCCTCTGCTGCCGTCTAGAAGTAGGCCAGAGAGACCGGAGGCAAGAGGCAAACCATCAGCAGGAGTTTGTTTTGGCTGCACACCAGAAACTTTCAGGGGGATTCCACCCTTTAACACAAGCTGCATCGCTGTCGTTTACTGTGTGGCTTTGGTGCCCACTGACACTCATTTCTAGCAATGAGCGGAGACACACCTTCGATAAAAATATAGCTGCGATATAAAATTAATGTCTCTAATCTGGACAAAGCTAACAGTGGCTAGATGAAAGACAAACTCACTCAGTAGTCGTTTGCTTGTGACTAAGAACATTAACACATACTTTCTTCTACCACTTCTTCCAGCTCACCACGGTACCTTTGGCACAGTTAACCAGATCTATATGCAGTTTCATTGCTGGGTGTGTGGCATTATTGTAGCACGACACAGTGTAACCCAACATTGATATCAGCAAAGAGGAACATGACACTGCTAACAACATTTGGTGGCCCTTCCTTGGCATACGGCTGTTTATGAAGGAATAAATATAAAAAGAAGACAAGCTTTATTCGGGGAAAAAAGCTTCTTTTATGTTATTGACATACTACTGACAATTCTGTCAATCTATTTAAAGACACCATGATGTCTAGCTCCACCCTTTCAGTACTGTAGCTCTGCACTTGGCACCCAGACAGAAGGGTGGCAAAGGTCTGCGATATATCAATTAGTGACAACGGAAACTTAAAATTTTGTATACCGCAACAAACTAAACAGACGAGCTTGGTGTCAACTTGCTTTTAATGTCACTGTGCAGTTATTCCACACATACTAACTTTACTCCAAATCAATACACATAAGTGGAATTTGGTTTTTAAAAAATGTTGTCCAGCCGCTTTTTTCACAACCACAGAGTTTGAGTTGTGAAGCAAGAGTTTGCCTTTCCCCGTATCATCTTTTCCTCCCTCGGTCTCCCCCCTCTGTGTTGTTTATGTCTCTGGACAGCAGCAGGCTTGGCGGCCAGCAGCCGCAGCACTGGAAGATGGCCATCAGTCAGGGCTTGTGGCTGAAGCCGGGAACTGGATAATTATCCCGCAATGGCTAGTAAAAGCAGTGATATTAGAAGACTTCTCGATCTGTCCATATATGTATATCTGCCTATCAGAACTCACTGTGACTTTCCACTGTAGGATCTCCAAAATGTGCAAAAAATAAATAAAAAATTAATGGTTTTAACCAAAGTATTTTTTAAAAACCTTTTATATAAATAAAAAAACCTCTGAAGCACCTGTGTTTTATTGGACATTTTCATCGATGACCTATTGACGGTCACTACAAAATGTTTCCTTTGGTGATTTTTTTTTTAACTCTTTCCTGTCCTACCCTACTTAAAGTCTTTGGGATTTTAATCAACCATGACCGTCCAATTTATGGCTTATTGCCAGGGAACTGACTGACCTTGGATATTTTTTTTTTGGTGTACAGTAAATTTGCCGTGGGTAAAGGTTGACAGTCAACTCTGAAGTGTACAATCCTCAGTAGTCCAGTGCTGAAAACTGTAAACCCAAGTACCATTCCTGGTATGCCTCTTTTGTGTAAATTGGCAACAGCAAGTAACTGTTGAAAACGAATAGCACAATGAATAATCTGTCAGCGTTACATAATGTTACAGTCAGCATTCATCACTCCTCCCTCTCCACTTCCACTTGTACGGATTCGATCCCCTGCAGTGTCAGACCTCATGTTTGTATTAAACCATTGACATACTCTTTGTCCATCTGAATACATCAATTCACAATGGGATCCTGGCAAAATAGTACTGTACAAGCAAATATGGTCATAAATAGTAATAAATTGACAATGCTAAAGCATTATTATTTTCAGGTTTTCTTCAACACTGTCAAAGAGTTATTAATAGAGGTTTACAGTGATGTAAACCTGGATTGCATCAAAATGAGAGGGACCAAGTTCGTAGGAGAATTGCTGATGAGGCACTTCTATATACATATGGAGGTGTACCTAAGACCACATGGAGGCCAATGTCTGCCTTCTGATCTGACCAAGCACTGCTGCCGCCAAGGCATATGCTTTTCTGTGATTAAAAGAATATCATTTACGGTAACGTTCATCCAAAAGCAATTGAAATTTTCGAGAGCCGCGGGTTTGCTGGAGCCTTTATTCTAAAGTCTAGTAATAACTTTTCTGAGATAATTTATATTCTTTAATTGTTCTTAATGTTCAAAATGGGTTGGCCCCATGTTTACTGATTGGAACATTGGTATTTTCAGAAAGAACTTTAAAGTGATGTGTATATTACCTGCACATAACTTCATAATAAGGTCCATTCATAATCTTAATTTCATTGTCTAGTTTCATAACTAATGTATTCTGATTTTTTGTATAGTGTTAGACTTTTTATGAAAAAGGTGACCCTTTAGCCATGTTGCCTAAAATATGGCAAATATGTGATCTGAACTTTCAGGACTCTGTACTGATGGAAGGCAATGAGCAAATCATTAGTGTGGGTGCCTACTATCGCCAGATCTTTTGTCACCATGGAACAAATTAACAGGTTGGAGTGGTGTTCATAACCTAGACAGTCTACTCCACAGTAGAGTGGGCGAGGGCAATAAAACACTGAGATATTTGCCAAGTCTGCTTCAGTCGCGGTGGTCCATCATTACTTCCTCTGATTTGCATCTCCTATGTGCGGGTCTGATCGCACACAGTATCCAATTCTCCTTGAATTGATGCCTGCAGGCCAGAAAACATAATGCAGACATAGGGGCTTTTCATAACCACACGTGGCAGCATTTTACAAAAGAATGTAGGAAGATTAAATAATTTGTTTTACAGCTTGGTAATTGTCACATTTGCATAAAATGACATGACAGGTTGACCCAAGGTTACCTCCTATATCCCTGAATGGGGTATGCGCTGTATATTTTAGAATTTTGGGCACTTGATAAAGATAGCGTTTTTTTGAGTGGTACCTACATTCTGTTGCTTATCAATGAATCATTGACTAGTAGTGAATGACTTTCACTGGCGTGTAGGAAATCTAATACACTGAATTCGATTAATACACTGAATTCTTTACATTCACTCTGCAAAGTGCTTATGCATTTTCAAATTCCTGTGTATTACTCATTTTAAAGAAAACCGCAACCTCTTTGTTAGCTATTTGTTAGTTATAGACAGAGGTGGGTAGAGTAGCCAAATATTGTACTCAAGTAAGAGTACTGTTACTTTAGAACAATATGACTCAAGTAAAAGTAAAAAGTAGTCCTCCAAATATTTACGAGTAAGAGTAAGAAAGTTATCAGTGTAAAAAAGTACTCAAGTAAAGCGTAACTCCCGAGTAACTTGTGATTTAAAAAAATAAAAAATAAATCATAGCATGAACGTCAAATAAAATAAAATAAAAAATAATATATTGGAGTCCACACACACCTGCCACCATTTCAATTTTGAACTGACCCTACAGAAACATTATTTGCTTTATTCACTTAAATGACTGAATGAAGAAGCTCTTTGCTGAAAAGACTTATTGATTGTGTGCGTGCGTGTGTGTGTGTGCGTGTGTGTGTGTGTTTGGGCAAGTGAGAGAAAGAGACAGAGAGCGAAACATCTGCAACTTACCGCAAGGTGTTTTCTCAAGTCAGAAGTGGGCTGAAATTTCCATGTTTGGGCAGTCATAATTTAAGACTACGCTGCATGACAAAGCTGATGTTTTTCGGAGTCTGTAACGTAAACACTCGCAGCTGTTTTTGTCCCCAAAAAATGAGTCACTTTGATTGGCCAACGTAGTGTTAATGTGCGGTCATGTGATTACCTTGTGCCGTCTGATTGGTGAATTGGAGTCAAATGACACTAGTGATGACGTTGGATTGAAACTACTCTGACAAGTACAATTTATCCAAAATGTTACCTGAGTAAATATAACGGAGTAAATGTAAAGCGTTACTATCCACCTCTGGCTGGAGCTGCGAAATTTGTACAAATCTGTGGAGAGCTGTGTAAAAATATGCCTTTAAGATAACTTTTTAAAAAATGTATTGTTAATGGCAGTGAGGTATTTATTTATATATAATTACAAATATGTTAATTACAATTTTTTGGGGGGGGAACTATTTAGCTATATAAAAGGGGCAAAACATTCAAAACACCAGTGTAATGCAGTGCAGTGCTACACCACATATTTTCAAATAAATGCATCTCTGTACAGCAATGATTAAAGCTAAGTGTTAAATATCCTTGTCAAGAGAGGCTTTGGTTCTGGATCTTATTAAATTGTGCAGGTGTACATAATGTTGTGGCAACTTGGACACTAAATAAGTGCTGAGCTCTTCCAGCAATGCCAGATCAGTGTGACTGCTTGACTCGCTACAGTCACACAATAAAGAACATATTTTCCACATGCAACACTAATGATGCGTTTTTCAGCATCCACACAAAATAACAAGCAAATTATAACAGACAAGCATGACCTTTCTAGCTATATGATTATATCCTTAAAATAATATTCATAGTTTATGAATCTAGTAGTATTCCCCCTTACAAGACGCATGGAGCAGCACAGTAGTAGAAGACCATCTGAGAGTCATTAGCCCTCTCTCTCTCCTCCTCTCGCTTGATACTCTTCGCAGCTCAGACGTATTATTCATTAGCCTGATGAAAAACACCCACCAACATAGCTCTCTCTCACACACTCACGCACACACGCCACTATCACCCCTGTAGTCTCAGCCCAGCTGAACAGTTCTGGCGTGGGACCTGTCGGAACTGGGAAGCAGGTCTGGACCCAACACAGTACCACAGAGCAGCCGTCTGGAGGGTAAAAAGAGTCTCCAAGGAAGTGAGCAATATATCGCAGTCCTTGGACGCTCTTTTTTAGCTTGAAAGTGACAGCAGCAGGAGGAGGAGGGAGGGGGAGGAAAGAAGATTCTGGACTTGTTATGGTGCCACTGAGCAGACGTCTGGAGAGGGTCATTACCAAAAGTCCAAAAGCATCTGTCTACTTTCCATGGCGGGCACGGAGTGACTGAGCAGGAAGAAGAATATGAGAAGGAAGGGGAAAATGGAGAAAGAGATGGGAAGACAGAGGAAGAAAAGTGGGATGGAAGGGAAGGAAATGAAGGAGGGAGGTAAAGAAAACCAAAGGGGAGTTGACTGCCAAAGCTCCAGACTTGATGGGATTTTGCATGGGGAAAAATGGTCGGAAGTGCCCCCCTCCCTCCCTTAACTTGCACCCCCACCACCCACACCACCACCACCACCACTAGCCCCACTTTCAGCCTCAGCTCCAGCCACACTCTACTGCTTTCCCCAGAGGCTGACTCTACAGCTGGCCTTATTAAAGCGCGAGAGTCAGAGAGACAGAAAAAAAAGAGGCAGAAGGAAAGAGAGGTCACACAACTGGAAGACATCAGTTGAAACCGTGCTCGCTCTTTTAGCTTTTTCCGTTCATATCCCTTTTTATGATGGAGTGATAGAGTTTCTCACAAACACGCTGGTGGTGCATTGGGTTCAAACACATAATAAAAAGCTATTGTTTGATTGTTATTGTCACCATGCTGTAAAACAATGACACAAATGCTGCTAAATTAAAGTCCGAGTGACTTTTATTTGGTTTGTTTGAAAGGCTGTTGTTTTATGTCGAGGGATGTCTCTTTTAGTCGACTTCAGCCCAGCAAGATTTGCAAACAAGTAGAGCATAAAAGAAACTCTGAGGGATGGAAATCTGTTTCTAATCCATTTGCTGGTGTTCTTTTACAATTTGCTACAGCTTGTCCACATTCAATTCAGCATGCTGTCTTGCCTGGAAGGGTTTCCCATCACACATGCGGGGACACACATTCACACTTTTGCACAGTGCATGCCGAATCTACCGGCTACTGATCTGCTCCCCTGAGGATGACAAGCAATATAACGTTTGAGCACAAAAAGATTTACTCTTCAATTTTTTTGATGTGGGCGTCAGAGAAGCAATACTCTTGGCTCACACGGGCTTCCTCAGCAGTTTCTCTCATTTGCTTTGACTTTTATTTACAAATGGCAGAAATAAAGTGCAGTCCTGGTCTGTCCCGGCAACACGGCGGTGTGGTGATTAGGACGTCTGCCTCACAGTCAAGAGGTTATGAGCTCGAATCTCAGCTCGGTTTCTGTGTGGAGTTTGCATGTTCTCCCTGTGCTTCTGGGAGCTTTCCACAAGTTATTTTGCTTCCTCCCACATTCCCAAAACATATTTCTTCGGATAATTAAAGACTCTCAATTGTCCTTTGATGTGAATATGAGTGAGTGGTTGTTTGTGCCCTGAGATTGGCTCGTGAACAGTCCAGGGTGTACCCCACCTCTCACCTAAAGTCAGCTGGGATAGACTCCAGTTCAGCCGTGACCCTAATAAGGACAAGCGCTATAGAAAACGGATGAATGGCTGTTCGGTACAGTGGCCTGGAAGTGCAAAACAATATAACAAATTGTGAAACACTTTAAACACAAAAACAAAGCACAAAACACTTTCACATTTCAGGAACCACAAAAACAAAACAGTTTAACATTTCAGAAAACAAATTAACAAAACGCGAAACACTTTAACATTTCAGGAACCTCAAAAACAAAACACAAAACACTAACATTTCAGAAAACACATAAACAAAACACAAAACACTTTAACATTTCAGAAAACACAAAAACAAAACACAAAACACTTTAACATCTCAGAAAATTTTTTGTTTTAGTGTTTCCTGAAATGTCAAAGTGTTTAGTGTTTTGTTTTTGTGGTTCCTGAAATGTTAAAGTGTTTTGTGTTTTGTTAATTTGTTTTCTAAAATGTTAAAGTGTTTTGTGTTTTGTTTTTGTGTTTTCGTGTTTTGTTTTGCACTTCCAGGCCACCGTAGTTCAGGCCCAATATCCCCTCATCACTTGTGCACATGAGCAGTCTCTTGCATTGAGGCAATTCATTTGAAGAGCTGTATATAAAAAAAAAAAAAAGACCAAAATACACTAATGCTCAATTTATATTCACACAGATCATTATTAATTTAACTTTACAATCTAATGGTGTAGTGTAGAACTACAGTATATTGCATCATCCTGTGAGCGGTTTCTAATGTCGCACCATGTTCAACAACATAAGGTAAGAAAAACATACATTAAAACACCTCTGTTTGAAGTGGCATCTATAAGAAATGTTATCCGTTCGGCTCTTCTTGAAACAGCTCTCACTGGCCCAATATAGAGGTCTTACTTGTAACTACAGTACCTACTGTACCTATCATACCTATTAACTGAGTGTGCTGAGGTGCAGTTCTTCACCACTACAAACTATAACCATTATAATAAAGATACTGTGTTGTTAAATGAATGACAATCAAAACGTTATTATCTAAAGGAAAAATATAATTGCTGGTGTACCTAATGCAGTGTGCAGTGAGTGCTTTGTATGATTTCATTTTTCAAATATACTCTGAATTATGGTGAGCAAGCTTCCAAGCATTATATGAAACAAGCTGAGAAGCACAGTCACTAAAATGGCACCCAGGAGAGTGCAGACTTCAGCCAAGGTTGAACTGTAAATAAAAATGTAAGAAAGATTGTGGAGTGTGGAGTGTTCAAATTTCTGTCTGTATGTTACCTCTCCCTGGCTCACAGAGTTTATGCAACATTTTTGACTTTGGGAAGGGGGAATGCAAATGGGGAAAAAAGAAAAAATATATATATTTTGTGTCAGACATTATATTATCAATCAATTTGGTTTTCTGATCTGACTGCAGCCTCATTAAGCAGGCTACTCCCTGGAGCATAAACCACAATATTAAGACCTATTGTGGGCCAGAAGTGAAGCACGAACAAAACCAGCTCCTATCAATAGTTGTATCCATATTTATACAATAACATAATTGCTTTGTGTTTGATGTTTATATTTTTGTGTGATGCTGCTAAAAAAAGCTACTCCAATAAATTAACCTACAAACTGCAACCGAAGCAATAACTCTTGCCTTCTGGCTATCTCAGTCAGCGGAGGTAATTTTACATTGTCACAACTGCATTTCATAACACAGAGAAATAAAAAGTGTTCTGTGTGTTTTTTGTTTTTTTTTAACCACAATCTTTCAATGTCTGAAGCTAGTCGATGGGGGTTGAACGAAAACAAATGACGCCGATATCAAATCAATTAAAGCTATTGTTGTTGCTGTTGTTCTTTTGTCAATTTGATTAATCATTGAAATCACAGCTGCTCTGCTGACCCCAGTTTAAGATGTTAGCCAGTAGCAGCTACATGCCTATCTAACAGAGGAGTGGTAGAAGTTGACGAAAAGAAATCTTTTGAAATGTCTTTACCACAAACAAGTAGGTGGGTGCCTTTCGCCCACCTGACTCACTCACAATGTCACTTTGCTCAATGTATATTCAACTTGATCTTAAAGTCTCTTTCTTGACCGTCTGTTTTTATTCCCCCCTCCATTGCCACGCTCTCCATTTAACAATGATGTGTTTTTCTGTCCTGGGTTATGTGCTTCCCCTCAGACACTTGTGCTCAGACAGGCGGGCCAGTACTTTCCAGACCCACACTTCACTGCAAATGGGAAGTTTTTCATGTGTGGCCTGCTCCAAATTGTGCGAGGCAAGCTTTTTTTCATGAACAACTCAACTTTTATTTGCAGGAGCAATCCTGATAAAGTTACGACATGACTTTCACGTTGTGTTTTTCCAAAATGTTGGGCACTGGTTGCCTTCAGGACATTCCATGCTGTAATGGCTGCCTACTTTAAATGCCAGGCAGCTCACATCACTGAGCGGGAAAGAGAACGACAGAAGTGGTACAGAATTTTTCCAAAGATGACAAACTTAATTTGAAGTTACCAGTAGTATGTAAACTAGTGTGGTGATAACTGACTATGCTAAAAATAATGCTTTCACATTGTTTTACTCTGAAGTCCTTTTGCGGCCAAGGAACCATATTTGGTTACGATAAATTAAAGTATTTAAACCTGATGATTTCCCCCCCCCCAACATAATATACTGTAGTGTATATAGAAAAAGTGATCAAAACAATACAAGAAAGCTATATTATAATGATGCATGTGTAAAGAATACATTTATAATTATTGTAAATTTAGAAAATCTTATTACAGGGGGTCCACGGTTTACAATGCATTTATGTTCCAAAGGTGGTCACCTAGGGCTGCACGTCCATCCATCCATCCATCCATTTTCTGAGCCGCTTCTCCTCACTGGGGTCGCGGGCGTGCTGGAGCCTATCCCAGCTATCATCGGGCAGCTGGTTGCAAGCCAATCGCAGGGCACATACAAACAAACAACCATTTGCACTCACATTCACACCTATGGACAATTTAGAGTTCCCTAGCATGCATGTTTTTGGGATGTGGGAGGAAACCGGAGTGCCCGGAGAAAACCCACGCAGGCACGGGGAGAACATGCAAACTCCACACAGGCGGGGCCAAAATTTGAACCTCGGTCCTCAGAACTGTGAGGCAGACGCTCTAACCAGTCGTCCACCGAGTTTATGCGCAGTGCTGGCCCTGAATGAAGCCTTAACCATACGTACGCCCCCTGTTGGCTGGCCGACTGGGTTTCGGACAATGCTGAAACTGAAGCACGTCTCATCTGCATTTTAAATGTAAAAAAAATCGCAGACAATCAGGCTCATTAAATCGTGGAAGCCAAAATCGCGATCACGATTAAAATTCAATTAGTTGACCTAAACCAAATTTGTAAGTCAGAACGTGCCATATCTCTAAACTATGCTAACAAAGTACTAAAGTCATAATTAAAATCAATATTTGTATAAAGTAAACACTAGGTTATAAATATACAACAATGAAATGGAAAAACAGCAAGTACGCGGTAACTGAGCGGGCCTTCTTGTGCCGTGTGACGTTAATTCTTACGTCACTGTGCGAACTTGTCTATTGCATTCCATTTGTAACCTCAAATGTCGTATGTCAGAACAAGTGTAAACTGTAGAGTCAAACATTTTCTGATGTTCGAAATTGGAATTTCCTACAATGAGTCTCCTCTAAGAAATGGGAATCCTGCCCCTGAACTGGAAAAACAAGCTCAAATTGAGACATTTCATTCTTCATACTAATGCAGATTATTGGGCTGATGGGAGTTCGGCATTGTACAGTGATGTCAGCAGCGATCATCTCTGGAGCTCCACCTGATGATAACTGAATAAAACACAATGGAAAATCACACTCATACTTAGTGTGTGCAATACATTTAACAGCAAAATAGATATCTCATTATATTTAAGCCCCAAAGAAGACTAAGAAGGGGAAAGCTAAGGCTGTAGAGTGTGTGTGAGAGCAAGAGGTGAGGGCAAAGTCAAACCATTGTGTGTTTGATGTTACAGTCTTGTAAAGCGGCAGCTGGAGAGGGCTGTCCCCTGAGAACCACGGCAGCCGGCTAGTAAACCACACACACACCCACACACGCACGCGCACACACCCACACACGCACAAGCACATACAGAAAAACACAGTAATCCAGTCTTTAATAAAGCTATCGCCAAGGAAACAGACCAGACCTGACCAATCTGAGGCCCCTTTGAGGCGAGAGTGACACGGTCACACTCACATTCATACAGCTTCATATCCTCTCAGCTAGAAGAAATTACTGGTTGTTGCAAAAAAATAACATGTCTCTGGCTTTGAATCCTACAAATCAACCATCTCGTTGATGGTACAGCCAAAAAACAGAAGTTGAAATTTAGATACAGCGGAACCACTGAAGTGATGTCGTACAATTCAGAATTGGACCAAAATGCGGAGGGAAATTATGGCTCGAAAACGTCCGAGTTCAGCATATCACGTGAGATCTCAGCGTACCTCACATGACCTCAGTTCAGCTAGAACCAAACTATGAACTCTGCACATTTTGCGTTTTGATTTGCTTTTTGTGTCTTTAAATAGGACCAGTCTCAACAAGTTAGAACAATGAGAGAAAACAATAAGAATATACAGTTAATTACGTTATGTGAAATAAACACACTTTCCCACATTGAAAGACTAGTACGTGCCATCCCTTGTCATCAAAGTAAATGTTTTATTCATCCACTCCTTTCCTATACCACTTGTCCTCATTAGAATGTGAACTGTACCTAAAACCACATTGAGGCCAAAGTCTGTACAATAGCCTTCTGATCTGAGCAAGCAATGCTGCAGAGGCATGTGCTGATTGGTGATTGATTACTCAAAGACTACTCAAAGACTATTACTCTTTCTACTCAAAGACAGAAAACACCTGGATTACTCTGTGAAAAATGAAGCTTTTTATGATTTCATATTATTTCCGCTTAATCGACAGGAACATAGTACTTTGGAGATTATGTTCCCAAGATAAAATACAACATTTCTTCATTGGGCTAAATATTGTGCTTATTGCCAGAATAAACAGAATAAAACAGCTTTTATTTCTTTGCGAACAATGACATTACAGACAAACATACAAAGCAAACACAACTGCAAAAACCTCTCTCTTTTTTCTTTATTTTTAAAGCCAACCACTATTTGCAGCACACTCACGTGTCATTAGGTATCCCCCGCTCCCCCTCCTTGATTGTAGGAATTATATTGGATGACATCATGCTGCAGCTGACTAGGAGCAAACTCACCAATTTTGGGGTTGTGGACTGTTTCCAGGGAGATGATATAACACACTCCAGATGAGCCCCTCCTAGGATTGTCTCATTATCACACACACCGCAGCTGTACCGCCACTGACTGTGTGTTTATGGGTGCACTGTGTGTGTATATGAGTGCGAGTATGTGTTTGTACATGTGTCTGTGACCATTTAAACTCTACTTGCAGTCAATTACCAGAAAATGACTTGTGTGGACTGTTTTCCCTCCAGAAAAACTAATTACAGGGTTTGGGTTAAGGTTAGAATTGGGTTTGGGATTGCAGGAAAGTCCAAGATTGAGTTGTTCCATGTGGACAACGTGAAAGCAGGGGTGGCAACTCAGTGAACACGCTCCAAATCTAAATGCTGCCTCTCAGCCACCCCAAAGTATATATTTGGATGTTTAGACTTTTGACTTAGAATATTGCATCATCTTTGAAGATACTTTTTTGTTATTAATAGAACAACTGTGCACATAAATTATTCACTTTTGGCTGAATCATCTCTCTGGGGCACACATTTGACCAAAATTGGAAACTACTGGAAAACTATTGGAGCCTAAAGTACAAGTCCCTGTAAAAGAATCCCTGATGAGTTGTAAGGAAATCGTTGAAGGAAAATGTGGCAATTTGACTTTGCCTACCTCACCATCCTTTGCTGGATGCACTCGAAAGGTTTCTTGTTTTGACATAGGACAATACCACGACAAAGTTGGGGTCAGGGTGAATTGCAGAACACACTACATTTCATGATAAAAGATTCAATTATCATAAAGCAAATGTAATGATTAAATCTTAATTCATATACTTCTTATGCTTGTTGCTACTGTATTGTTAACATTTCATCTCAAAGCCTGGTGCAAAAACTAGACATTGTCGGGCTGAGTCCATCACTGGCAAACTGGGTCCTGGACTTCCTGACCAACAGACCTCCTCCTCCATCACCCTCAACACTGGCTCCCCCCAGGGCTGCTTGCCGAGCCCCCTCTTGTTCACACTACTGACCTATGACTGCTTAGCAAAATTCCCAAGCTGTCATAGAGTGAAGTTTGCGGGCAACGCATCAATGGTGGGACGCATCAGCAACCACGATGTGTCCGATTACAGAAAGGAGGTAGGACTTCTGGTAGACTGATACAAAGATAACAATCTTTGCATCAGTGTGATGAAGATCAAGGAGATGGTGGGGAAATTCAGGAGGGACAGACGCGTCCTCCACCCCACACATATGGAAGAGCAGCAGTGGAATTGGTCTCCAGCTACAAGTATACCTTGGAGTTCACCTTTCCAAGGACCTTAATTGAGCTGAAACACTTCGTGTCTGCACAACAAGGCACACCAACATTTCTACTTCCTCCGGAAGCTGCCACGTGCCGGACTGGGGAGCGGTGTCTTGAGGAGGAGGTTCTACAGCTGTGTGATGGAGAGCGCTCTCAGCACTAGCATCACGGTGTGGCACAGCAGCTGCTCGGCTACAGAGAGGAAGGCACTACAAAGGATGGAAAAGGCTGCTCAGAAGATTGTGGGGGGCAGACTCCCCATCACTACGGACGTCTTCACCAGCAGGTGCAGAAGGAGTCCTGTCTTGATTAAGAAAGACTCAAACCACCTCACACACCTTCTCTTCCATACTCTCCCTTTACGCAGAAGGCTACGGATCATTCGGTGCAGGACTACCAGGCTGAGGAACAGCTTCTTAGACTATTAGACTAATAGCTGTTAGACTATTAAACTCAAACAGTGCTCTGTAGCCCCGACATCAGATCCCCCCCCCCCAAGGCCTATTCATCCCTGTGTACAATGAACACTTTATTCTTTTCCAGAACAAGGACCATGGAAATATTATGTGCAATTCAAGCGTCTGGCATTTGTATTTTTGCTGCATCCAAATCTTTGCTGCATTTGCACCTTTGCTAACATTCACAATTGCAAGTAAGATTTTTTTATTTTTTATTTTGTTTTATTTCATCTTAATTTCTTATTCTATTTCTATTTCACAAGTCTTGAGATTTACTGAGCTAATCTGGGACCTTGGGTATCAAATTTTGTGACATCAGGTGTAAATGTGTGTTGGTAAGTACAAAGTCCTTGAATCCTTGAATCCCTGAAATATTATTGGTGATGAAAATCATCACTTTCTGATTATTTTGACTTTACACAAATTGGGTCAGGTACCAGGGGCCCAAGTGGTTAGCATGTCATAGGTCTATAGCATTCATTTTGTCTTCTTGTTAATTGGTTTTGTTCAGACAATTATTTCCGGGGCGGCACGTTGGCCGACTGGTTAGAGCGTCAGCCTCACAGTTCTGAGGTGCGGGGTTCAATCCCCGGCCCCGCCTGTGTGGAGTTTGCATGTTCTCCCCGTGCCTGCGTGGGATTTCTCAGGGCATTCCTCCCACATCCCAAAAACATGCATGCATTGGAGACTCTAAATTGCCCATAGGTGTGAATGTGAGTGCGAATGGTTGTTTGTTTGTATGTGCCCTGTGATTGGCTGGCAACCAGTTCAGGGTGTACCCCGCCTCCTGCCCGATGATAGCTGGGATAGGCTCCAGCACGCCCGCGACCCTAGTGAGGAGAAGCGGCTCAGAAAATGGATGGATGGAATTATTTCCGGTTCAGAGGAAATCTCTTACCTTGCTGACAATTTCGGCTGTCACCCCAGCTTTCATCAGAGCTGTCACGGGTTCCTGGTGTGACGTGTCTAAAAACACGGCAGCTGCAATTTTAACGGCGAAGTAGACGAACTTGGATATGTCTAATGTAACGACAATCAAAGTTCTGAAAGCTGACGTTTTGTTGGCATTAAAAGTGATGAACCCCTACTACTCCTATAATTAGTCAGAATATATCGCTTGTCTTTTCCAGATTGCTAAGAGATTTTTACATGTGGTGAAAAATATATACATTTTTATTTATTATTATGTTGATAAACAGGAATACTTCAATTTGGGAAATTAGGAGACTGTATTCTTCTCTAAAGCACGTTTTTGTTCTCCGTTTCTCTTGTTCTCTGTGGTGGCGAGAAGCTAGATGGTTCATCTGTTAATGTTGTTGATAACTGTGGTAGTGTTGCTGCTGTTGCAATTGAAACATGCCTAGATGTGTCTGTGGTTTGATTTAGAGGCACTGACTACAATGTTTTTGTTTTTTGTATGTTTTTTTTTCAAAGTAGCTCACCAGTGACCTTTATTTTTGATCATTTAGCTGACTTTGTATTAATATGTGCATGGAAAAAAATACTATGAAATGCGGGACAGACGTTCACACAGAAATGGTTAATTTCTATCACTGGATGTGCTGCATGTAAATGAAATCTTGAAAAAATTCTCTCGTTTTTCACAAATGATACAAGGCTTGCGATTGGCCTGTGGTTGGAGACCCCTGACGGACAGAGTCCTCTACGGAATATGCATGTTATTTATTTACAGCCACGGCGATACGCTCCGCCTTGAGTTACGGCCTTCAACTAAAGCCAGTCTAGCCCCGAGACTCATTTTGGTGGTCGTCATCAAGTTACAAGCCAAGGAAATAAAAGGTAAGAGAATCATCCAATTTCAGTATCATATGAACCACGCTGTTCTTTATATCCCAGATGCCGCAAATGAAAGACCCTTAACAAGAATTTATGATGAGGTTCATATTGCTTTTGTGCATTTATTTCAACACTGTATATAAATTCATGTGTCAGTTGTAATCATAGGTCTGAATTCTGTTTCACTGCAGTAAGGATTCAATTTGAACTCCTTGAACTCCACGACAAGTGTTTTAGTCTTTACAGAAAAGCTGTAAAATGTTGATAAATTAGCTTTTTAATACATGGGGCCCTCGGCTTACGATAGTCTCAATGTATGACGTTTCGTGGTTATGAACAACCTGCAATGAACCAACCACAGGAGTAAAGGGAAGGAAATGTTTTTATTGTTTTTAATTCTGTTATTTTATATTAATGTGGTGATTCATACAAATATTTACTGTAATTAGGACTTTACTACTGCGTTGGCATAGGTTAGTGGTAGAGACTAGGGTGTGTTCCGACTTACGTACAAAATATTGTGGTAGGAACAGAACTCACTCCCTTCTTGTAAACTGAGGACCCCATCTATCGATGAATGCCTGTGATTGGCTGGTGACCAGTCCAGGCTGTACCCTGCCTATGGCCCAAAGTCGGCTGGCATAGGCTCCAGCACAGCTGCGATCCTAATAAGAATATGTGGTATAGAAAATGGATGGATATATGTGAAAGTCATACACATCAATTGTCAGAAACCTCTGAAGTTAGATGTTCAAATGAAGAGGAAAAGGAGGGAAGTGGAGGAGGACGTAATGGGGTTTCCGACAGTAGCCCAGACCTGACAGGTTCCTTCATATCCGACTTTATTCAGTCCCGTTGAGGGACTCCACACATGGTAAAACCATCACAGGCACTCAGAACACACCGACTCCCACATATTTACACACACACAGACGACACACATGGCCTCTCTTGGTCTCAATCCGGAAATGGTTTTTACTTCTATTTGAAAACACAAGAAATAGAGTGGGGGACAGGCAGAGGGGCTTTTGGCTCTCTGTAAATACTTTGTGCCACTGCAGACTTGAAGATCTAGACCAGCTGGGAGAATGTGGACAGTAGACCAGAACAAGGTGCGCTGGCAAGTTCTCCTGATCTTCCTGTCATGTGATGCTTTGGCAGGGATTTTGAAACCACTCCAAGAGGCTGCTCACTGACAGTTAAATGAGTGTAGTGCTGCAGTATGAAGTTGTAAGAATCCGTTTGAATGGAACTAACACCCGTGCACATGGAGACAAAGTCTGTCTAGAGTTTCCACACTCACCGCACACCGCCCTCTCCCACCTGGACTTGGCTAACACCTACTGGATGTGAGAGTGATGTTTATTGACTTCAGCTCAGCATTTAATATCAGAGTTCCTGCCAAGCATGTTCTTAAGCTGTGGACCCTGGGACTTAACTCCTCCCTTTGCAACTGGATCCTAGACATCCTGTGGAGCAGATTCGTGGTAGGATGATGGGCAGCCTCACATTCAGTGACTTCACCAGGAACACCTCTGTAGTTCCCCCCCACAGAGGTTGTGTGTTCAGCACATCCACCATGGGTCTAATTTCTGATAATGAGATGATGAGACCAGCCCACACAGATGAGGTTATGCTTAGGACAATACCTGCATTCTCAACATCTGCAAAACTATAGACTTGATTGAGGCCTGCAGGGAATGATGATTGACACACACGTCAGATTTATGGTGGAAAGTCAACTTTTGTTGATTCCTGTTCATGAAAACCTAAACTGGCCCAGACAGAATGGCCCAATAATTGAGAAAGAACAACTCTGATTGACCATCTTCACCAAGAATCCACAGGAAGTTCAAAGTGTCTTCCAGGACCCTCACAAGCATCTATAGATGAAACATTGAGATCATCCTAATTAGGCATAACTAGACATCTCCACCTGGTTTGAAGAGCCTCCTACGTGGACCACACTGCTCTCATGAGGGTGGTGAAGTCACTTGACCATATTCACATCTGGTAGTCAGGCCAGATCATCTGAGCTCTTTCCATTTCTCATCCAATGATTGGTACAGTCAGTGACTATAATCCAAAGCCAATTAACTTTTCCTTATGGCCCGCTAAATGTGTGTTTGCACAGAAGATTGATAAGTATACATTACTAATCTCATGAAGAACACTAACAGTCTCTTGATCTACAGTATGTTTGTTGAAAAGGTGAACAAAAATCTCAGACTCACAAACTGCTCTGTTTTTTGTGCTGCACCAGACGCATGGGCCATATTTGGCTAATATGTGGGGGAAACCAAACGACACAAATCTCAGCAAGGCAGTAGGAATGAATCCAAGTCTCCACTGTCAAAGCAGGAAAGTATTTAATACATTTACCACCATATCCTGGATGTTAGGAAAGTAGCCCCTCGTGACTGGAAGGATCCACTGCAGTATAAAGAACTTGACCCTAAATGCCCAGTGACGTGGAGAACGTGCGCGGCATCGAGCACGTGTAGATGTGAGAACTGTAAAGGACAGCAAGGCTTTTGGTGGACAAAAAACAATTTTCACCAAGCAGGTTTTCCACTTACAACGTAATTGTTTGCAAATGCTCTGATGACGGAGCCCACATTGCACACAACCTTTGACGCACATGACAGTTTATTGATTATGATTGAAAAGACGACAGCAAGCATCTTTTCTCAATAAAAGCTTGTCCAGGTTGCACGCAGAGAAGAAAAAACAAAATGCTGGAGGTTTTTACCAAGTCGTGTTGTTATTTTTTCACTTCTTTGATGCATTCAGATCATGTAGCAATTTTTTCTGTGGTTCTGTAAAATATAGGATATACATACAGTATTTATCTTTGCTTTACAGGGTCTTTAATTTAATGAATTGGCAGCAGTGTGGTGCTCAATGTGCAATAAAGAGAGAAATCTTACATTAGATGTTGAGGCTTCAAAAGACAGCACCTATAGTGCAGCTCAAATAAAAAGCAGACAATGCATCCTTTGGTCAAATAATAAAATAGATCTTTATTTGTCATTGTCACTTTTACAACAAAATTAGAAGTGCTTCCAGTCAGTGCAACATTCAATGAAAAGTATATATATATATAAACAGAATAAATATCAGGCATAGAACACACAGTCATACACACATGAGATGGGTATTGGATAAATGTTTTATATATTTGAAGTTAAAATCAGAGGTGGGTATGAACGCGTTACATTTACTCAAGTAACATTTTGGATAAATTGTACTTGTCAGAGTAGTTTTAGTGAAGTATATTTTTTACTTTTACTCGAGTACTTACGTTAAGAATAAATTGTACTTTTACTTACAATAATTACAATACAATACAATATTACAATGTTACAATTAATGTTACAATGTTAATGTTACAATAATCTACATGCCACTCCCTACTTTCATTTATCAATAATTGCGTATGCAATCTGTTTTTAGACTGTCGTTTTCAACTTCCGCATTGAGGGCGCCATTGGTCCAGACAACTGTGATTACCACAGTGATGGTTGACTCAAGTTCACCAATCAAACAACACAAGAAAGGCACACGTCCACACAAAAAGTCTTCTATTGGGCTTCGAGAGCCAATCAAAGTGAGTCGTGCAACAAGTAGCAGATGTACGATCTGTTCTCTCTCTCTCTCTCTCTCTCTTTTTCTCTCTCTCTCTCTCTCTCACACACACACAGACACACACACAGGGGAGGAATACCCCCACCCGAGCAGAACCCGCATGGTGTTTTGTTAATGGACTTCTGTGTTCGTCACGGATGGTCCATAACACCATGCTCAGACATAATGGTGTCGACACGTGCACTTGGCACCAGGAGACCCTAGGCCGCAGGTCGATGATCGACTTTGTGGTCATGTCATCGGCCTTGTGGCCGCATGTCTTGGACACTCGCGTGAAGAGGGGGGAGGAGCTGTCAACCGATCACCACCTGGTGGTGAGTTTGCTCCGATGGTAGGGGAAGATGCTGGCCCGACCCAAACACATTGGGAGTGTCTGTTGGGAACATCCGACAGAGTCCCCTGTCAGAAGGAGCTTCAACTCCCCCCTCCGACAGAACTTCACTCTCATTCTGGCGAGGGGGTGGACTTGAGACCGAGTGGACCATGTTCTGTGCCTCCATTGTTGAGGTGGCCGACCGGAGCTGTGGCCGTAAGGTTGTCGGTGGCAGCAATCCCAGAACTATTTGGTGGACACCAAGCTGAAGAAGAAGTCCTATCGGGCCTTTTTTGGCTGTGGGACTCTGAAGGCAGCCAAGCTGTATGCAACTTTTGTCGGTCTCGGGTGTGGGTGAAGTTCAGTGAGCCCATGGAGAACGACTTTCGCGCAGCTTTGAGGAAATTCTGGTCCACCATCCAGTGTCTCAGGAGGGGGACGCAGTGGACTGTCAACACTGTGTATAGTGGAGACGGTTGGCTGCTGACCTCAACTCAGGATGCTCTGAGTTGGTGGGTCGAATACTTCGAAGACCTCCTCACTTTTATTGACACGCCTTCCCATTAGGAAGCTGAGTGTGGGGACTCTGAGGTGGATTCTTCTATCGCTAGCGTTGAGGTCACCCAGGTGTCTAAAAAGCTCCTCGGTGGCAGGGCCCCAGGGGTGGATGAGATCCAACTTGAGTTCCTAAAGGCACTGGATGTTGTAGGGATATTCTGGTTGACACACCCCTGCAACATCATCTGGACATCGGAAACAGCCCCTCTGGATGGACAGACCAGGGTGGTGGTCCCCCTTTTTAAGAAGGTAGGGTGTGTTCCAACTATAGGGGGATCACACTCCTCAGCCTCCTTGGTAAGGTCTATTCAGGGGTTCAGGAGAGGAGGTTCTGTCAGGAAGTGGAATGTGAGATTTAGGAGGAGCAGTGTGGTTTTCATCCTGGCCGTGGAACAGTGAACCAGCTCTACACCCTAAGCAGGGTCCTCAATGGTGCATGGGAGTTTGCCCAACCTGTCTACATGTGTTTTGTGGACTTGAAGATGGCGTTTGACCATGTCCCTCAGGGAGTCTTGTGGGGGGTGCCCCGGGAGTATGGGGTACCAGCTTCCCTGATACAGGGTGTTCAGTTTCCCGTACGACCGGTGTCAGAGTTTGGTCCGCATTGCCGGCAGTAAGTCGGACTCGTTTCCAGTGAGAGTTGGACTCTGCGAAGGCTGCCCTTTGTCACCGATTCTGTTCATTTACCTTTATGGACAGAATATCATGAAAATCAGCACCTCCAAATCTGAGGCCATAGTCCTAAATGGGAAAAGGGTGGAGTGCCCTCTGCGGGTCAGGGATGAGATCCTCCCCAAAGTGGAGGAGTTCAAGTATCTCGAGGTCTATAAACCTGTGACTGTAAAGTGGTCACTTCCCCACCAGTCCAATGTCTTAACTTAATATTGTGGACTGGTGGGGAAGTGACCACTTTACAGTCTCAAACTTGGAAAAAGACAAATGGGAGTAAGTCACATATGTACTAGTCCAATGTCTTAACTTAAGATATTGTGGACTGGTGGGGAAGTGACCACTTTACAGTCTCAAACTTGGAAAAAGACAAATGGGAGTAAGTCACATATGTGCTAGTCCAATGTCTTAACTTACGATATTGTGGACTGGTGGGGAAGTGACCACTTTACAGTCTCAAACTTGGAAAAAGACAAATGGGAGTAAGTCACATATGTACTAGTCCAATGTCTTAACTTAAGATATTGTGGACTGGTGGGGAAGTGACCGCAGCAACAGTTTCATGCCGAGAAAGAGTACCACCGACGCATTATTTGCCTTCAAGGTGTGAATGGAGAAGTACAGACAAGGTCAGAAGGAGCTATATTGTGACTTTGTAGCTCAAGAGACAGCCTATGACAGAGTACCCAGAGAGGAGCTGTGGTACTGCATGCGGAAGTCTGGAGTGGCAGAGAAGTACAGAATGTTCAAAAAGCACATGTATGAGGGAAGCAGAACAGTGGTGAGGTGTTCTGTAGGTGTGACAGAGGAATTTAAGGTGGAGCTGGGACTGCAACAGGGATCAACTCTGAGCCCCTTCCTGTTTGCAGTAGTGATGGATCGGCTGACAGATGAGATTAGACATTCGCAGATGACATTGGATCTGCAGTGAAACAGGGAGCAGGTGGAGGAACATTTAGAAAAGTCAAGGCATGCACTGGAAAGGAGACCAATGAAGATTAGTCGAAGTAAGACAGAATATATGTGCATGAATAAGAGAGGGGCAGGGGGAAGAGTGAGGCGACAAGGGAGAAGAGATAGCGAGGGTGGAGGACTTTAAATAGGACTTGGGGTCAACAGTCGAGAGCAATAGTGAGTGTGGTAAGGAAGTGAAGAAGTGGGTCCAAGCAGGATGGAACGAGTGGAGGAAGGTGTCAGGGCAAAGTTTGTCAGACAGTGGTGAGGCCAACCATGATGTACGGAGTAGAGACAGTGGCACTGAAGAGACAACAGGAAGCAGAGCTGGCAGAAATGAAGATGTTAAGGTTTCTCTTGGAGTGACCAGGTTGGATAGGATTAGAAATGAGCTCATCAGAGGGACAGCCAAGGTTCGATGTTTTGGAGAAAAACTTAAAGAGAGCAGACTTCGATGATTTGGACACATCCAGAGGAGAGATAGTGAGTATATTGGAAGAAGTATGATGAGGATGGAGCTGCCAGGCTAGAGAGCGAGAGGAAGACCAAAGAGAAGGTTGATGTATGTCGTGTGGGAAGACATGAGAGCAGTTGCCGTTAGAGAGGAAGATGCAGGAGATAGGCTTACATGGAAAAGGATGACACGCTGTGGCGACCCCTAACGGAACAAGCTGGAAGGAAAAGAAGATTATGAAATATTTATTTTTTTGGTGTTTTAATTTATGTAAAGCGATTTGTGTTGCATTTTTTATTGTATGAAAACCATGTACAAATAAAGTTTTATTGATTGATGATCTTTACTCACTTGAATGTGGACAGTCCTCAGACCAGTCTGACTAGCATTGACAGAACATTTGCTTACAACACCAACCAAAAATGTTCACTTTACTCATCTGGCCTGGTTAAATTAGAACCTGAGTTTAGTCAGGTTGAGACTCAAATAAGGGGGGTGATGTAATTTTGCCGATTGCCACTAGACGGGGTGATAGAAGTGGGTGGGGTGGGTGCAGCCAAATGCTCCTGCCCATAATAACCATCAGACATGACTCATTCAGCATAGAACACCACAGTGGCCACAGACAGGCCTCTGGCAGATGCTTAACTGAAACCGAACCCTGCGCAGTTTGTGAATGGGATTTGAATAATTTCATAGAGGTACAATAACTTTACATTTCTTGATGCTCTTACAATTGTGTGATAAAAGTGTTTGGTTTGTCTTATTTATGGTATGAAGTGTAGTGCCTAGGCATATTATTGATAAGAAATAAAGGTTTCACTTCGAGGAAGCGCCTTTGTCACGTTTTTCTTTTTTATTTCCAGTATGACTTCCAGCTTGCTGCAGTGATTTTCTTGGCCAAAGTCCCACTCATCAAATCATTGTGTAGAGAGCCTAAAAGGCAATACAAAAACAACATATCACCTTGTCAGAAATGATTGTAGCTCTGATCCTCATCATTCTTGCCCAGACTTCCCCCATGGAGAGGGCCACTCAGCATGAAGACTAACACATGTTGGACAGGCGTTATTTGCTCGTGTGGACTCCTTCCAAAGCCGGAGAGCCTGGGGCGCTTTAAGTCTAATCTGTGGGCACTGGAATAACACCCAAATAACATATTGCACACGGTAAAAAATGGCAGAGGAGAAAACTGAGAGCGGTCACATTACATGAAAACTGCAGGCAGGAAGTGTTTTGCAACAGTGGAAAATCTTCAGGTCTACTCTGACCACCAGACGGTCACACTTCATCTGTGGTGAGGAGATGGATACCTTCCCCACCATAAAGGTTGGATACGCTGTCATACATTTGTCCATTACTCCCCGTTTCTCTCCTCTCACACATTTGTGTATTTTTCTTCTTCTTTCTTGTCCGTCTGACAATCACAACACTTTTAAAACAGTTCCCTCTTTGCTCATCTCTTCCTCAATGCGCTTATTACCACCACAAAGCACAATGACAAAAGGTATTGTTTTGATCAGCTTTTCTTAGTTTCTTGGGGGGGGGGGGGTTGTTGAAACTGTGTATAGAGGTGACAGTTGTGTCAAGCAAGAAACCCATAAGCAAGAACCATAAAAATGCAGGACCGGTAATTTATCTTGTTTTCACTGTTTGAGTTCAAAGGCCAGCCAGAAACTGGACGACAAAGTCAGTAAAAAGGCCTGATTATCGGGTATCTTTGAAAGATTATCCTGACCGTTTATGCTGTGTGTTAGGGGTGATTTTTCCACCGTGATCTGCTCGGAAAACAGTCCGGGCCACACAGCCAACAACGACGTGCTCTAAAGCGACCATGTCAACGGACAATTCAAAGGTAAGATCCATTTTCATGGTGTAGGCATTACTTCCTAACGGCTCATCGCAATTGAGTTGGATAACTGCTGATGCGAATGAAGGGCCTTCGTTCTTATATAGTGGGAAGGGCGACACATGCCGGACTCCAAAGTGCATCACGTGGTGCTATTTTAGCCACACCCCAAAAAAATCAGGGAAACTTGAAATGGTGAAAAACATTTTAATGCTATATCTCCTCAATTAATTCATAGCGCTCAGTCTTTGCACATTTGAAGCAATTATCTTCAAACATGTATAACGTATTTACAAACCCCAATTCCAATGAAGTTCCCAAACACTCAATAAGCGTTTGGGAACTAAGGACACCAATTGTTGAAGCTTTGTCGGTGGAATTCTTTTCCATTCTCATTTGATGTACAACGTCAGTTTCCCAACAGTTTGGGATCTCCGTTGTCATATTTTGTGTTTCATAATGCGCCACACATTTTCAATGGGAGACAGGTCTGGACTGCTGGAAGGCCAGTCTAGTACTCGCACTCTTTTACTATGAAGCCATGCTGTTGTAACAGGTGCAAAATGTGATTTGGCATTGTCTTGCTGAAATAAGCAGGGATATCCCAGAAAAGACGTTGCTTGGATCACAGCATATTCTGCTCCAAAACCTGTATGTACCTTTCAGCATTCATGGTGCCTTCACAGATGTGTAAGTTACCCACGCCATGGGTACTAAAACATCCCCATACCATCACATATGCTGGCTTTTTGAACTTTGCACTGATAACAATCTGGATGGTCCTTTTCCTCTTTGGCCTGGAGGACATGATGTCCATGATTTCCCAAAACAATTTGAAATGTGGACTCGTCAGACCACAGAACACTTTTCCACTTTGCGTCAGTCTATCTCAGATGAGCTTGGGCCCGAAGAAGCTGGCTGCATTTCTGGGTGTTGTTGATAAATGGCTTTTGCTTTGCATGGGAGAGTTTTAACTTGCATTTGTAGATGTAGCGATGAACTGTGTTAACTCACAATGGTTTTCTGAAGTGTTCCTGAGCCCATGTGGCAAAATTTTCTCTACTCGTTTTTAATGCAGTGCCACCTGAGGGATTGAAGGTCATTTAATGTTGTTTTTTTACCTAGCCTTTTATGTGCAGAGATTTCTCCAGTGTCTCAGAATCTTTTGATGATATTATACACTGTAGATGATGAAATCCATAAATTCCTTGCAATCGTACATTGAGAAACTTTGTTCTTAAACTGTTGGACTATTTGCTCATGGAGTTGTTCACAAAGTGGTGAACCTCAGCCCATCCTTGCTTGTGAACAACTGAGCCTTTCGGGGATTCCCCTTTTATACCCAATCATGACACTCACCTGTCTCCAATTTACCTGTTCACCTGTGGACTGTTCCAAACATATGTTTTTTGAGCAATCCTCAACTTTCCCAGTCCTTTGTTGCCCCTGTCCCAGCTTTTTTGTAATGCGTTGCAGGCATGAAATTCATCCATCTATTTTTTAACCGCTCATCCTCACTAGGGCCACGGACGGGCTTGCGCCTATCCAAGCTGACTGTGGGCGAAAGGTGGCGTACACCCTGAACTGGTTGCCAGCCAATCGCAGGGCACATAGAAACAACCAACCATTCGCACTCACATTCACACCTACGGGCAGTTTAGAGTCTTCAATGAACCTACCATGCCTGTTTTTGGGATGTGGGAGGAAACCGGAATACCTGGAGAAAACCCACGCAGGCATGGGGAGAACATGCAAACTCCACACAAGCAAGGACGGATTTGAACCCGGGTCCTCAGAACTGTGAGGCAGACGTGTGTGAATTCAAAATAAGAGAATATTTGCAACAAACAATAACATTGGTTCATTTGAACATTGAGTCAAAGTATAATAATAATAGACAAAGTATCTAGTAGAATATAGCTTGAAAAGGATTTGCAAATGATTGTATTCTGTTTTTATTTACGTATAACTGGAATTGGGGTTTGTAGAAGCAAATCTTTGTATTCACTCTAGAGGGCTTTTTAAAAATCAAAGTGTGTAGCTCGCTTTAGCTATTTATGTTTAAGTTACAATGGAAGTCCGCCCTTTCCCCCACGCCTGACTGCAGACTAAAGAAAGGTACGGTCCCATTATCACTCTACTCTTGGTATATTATCACTCTTGGTATTCACTCTGCTGACTATTCTACTTCCCCTTCTTTTCTCCTTCACAACCCGACCACATCATCTCTTTTTTGTCCCCTTCAGATTCACTCTTTCCTCTCTGTTTGTGGTCTCTCACACTTAATCGAGCTCCATCCATCTGTTTCTCTTCATTCGTTTAGCCAGGTCTGCTTTTGATTAAGATTACATCAGGCTTTGACCTATTAGTGTGTTGTGATCCTTTTGAAGTCATTCTGTGGTTATAGGTTAAGCTCAAAGCCCACCACTCTTCCGACTGCATGCAATGTGCACTATATTCAGAGGAGGAAAAATGCAGTAGGTTATTAAAATGTTCAGTCCTAGAATTAAATGACTTTTTTTTCCCTTGGGGATCCAGAAACATTCAATCATATGAGCTTTCTGTCATGGGGAGACTCACAAGAAGAGCGCCTGCCTGCGACTCCTTTTGGTTTCCTAACCCATAATCCAACCGAGCAATCTGTAAACTGGAATATATTGTTCATTTAACCTCATAGCCTGAGGATTTTTATTATTTTTCTAAGGTAACTTTCCCAACCAAAGCATTTCTGTTCCTTATTAGGCTAACATTTCAAAGTCAAGCTCAGCTCTCGCTCACTAAACATCATGCAGATGTCATTTACAAAGTGCCACTATTTTAGGACCCAAATGAGGAATGGATAGGCTTTTATTTAATACCATTACCCTCATTAAAACACTATTATGGCATAGTGCACACATCAAACAAAGGTTTTCCATTTCCAGATGTTGATCACAATATAATTTCTAAATAAAATTCAGCCCAGCTTCTCCGTGCAGGTCGAATGACTTGAATGCTAAACTGATCGCTTTATGGGTTAAAGACGGACTTCTGGAGGTCAATCATGACGCTAAGATGACATCTATTGGCCACAATGTGGCAGAGCTGGATGTTAAAGTCATTAAGACTCATCAGACTAAGTGGACACGGTTGAACGAAAGGTCTTCCACCTCCTCACGTCTGGTTCAGGGTAGATTTCTCTGCTGACTTTTTTTTTCATTTAGCAGGGGATGAGAGGAGTCATCAGATGCCTGCTTGGAGTGTTTATATCAAATTAACAGAATGTATGACTATGACATTCAATTTAAAGAAATCATTTTGAGGGCACACTGTCTTATGTAATAAGATGCATGTTGTATTTGTGCTAGTGTCTATGCAGTGCTTGCACCAACTTTGGCACACACTAAAATGATCAGCTCATGAATAGTGTCCATTTCTTTCATATTTATCACATTGATTCATCCATTTTCTTTACCTACAGTGGAAAAGTAAATGTTGTAGCAATTTAAAAAAGGTTGGAATTACATTTAACAACTAACTATCAGTGGTTGATAGATGTTGTTTCAAAACATTTATAGCTGGTTCATATTTCAAATAACATTTTGTTAAAAGATCAACTTTTATTGTTTGCAATTAGTACTTTTTATCTATGTAAAATGGTAATCATTTTGCACAACCAATGTGTGAGTTTTCTCACAGGAGTCTTAAGAATTTAAACTCAAATTTTATTGTGTAAAATATTAAATATTTCCCCCTGGAGCTGATTGGAAAAGGAACAAAATAGAGCTTAATGTAGAGTGAACTTTTGATTTGTGTCTATATCCGATGGCCAGAAACACCACTTCAGCTGAATGCTAATGTTACTCTGCGGATGCGTTAAAATGAATAAAAGCCGATACGATGTCAAAGTTAACAGCCTGCCGTGCAGCTTCGAGAAAATCAACCATTGCAAATTGAAAACTTAATCCCCTCACTTACACTGAGGGCTTCTTCAACAGTCCAGGGGGTGAAAAACAAAAGAAATGTTTTGACACATGACATATGACAGCTCAGAAAGTTGGCTCTGTATTTCCAACACAAATGGTATTCAGTACTTAACAACATACAGTAACCGAGTCTTGTGTGTGCAGTCACAGAGAAGCCATCTTATGACAGACACCATTCAAAGTGGATAGCATTCATCCACGGGACAATTACCTATTCAAGTCTTGAAAGATCTCGTTACAAAGGACATGAAAAAAATGAAACTCAGGTACTTCAGGTCCTTTAGTTAAAATATAGTCTTTAACAAGCAACCTAACACGTGTACTTGGCAGGAAGTATTTAAACATCTGTTTGAACGCGCTATTTATACTCTTTATTTACATTGGGAATTATAATACTAGTTTGATTCAAAGAGATATATAACCAGCACCAAGCAGATGTCCCACGCTAGAAGTTGGCAGAGAGAGAAGTGAAAATAATAAGTCAAAAAGATTAATTATGGGACAGCAGATTGTCTGAAACAAACAAACACTTCTTCATCTTCATTTTCCTCCTCCCCCTACCCCCTCCCCCAATGATTCTGATTACCGAGCAACTCTCATTGCTGTGAAAATAAACCCCTTCTCTGTTCTCGTTGAATTGAGCTGAATGAAGCTACTGTACTTTAAGGGGTGAGTGTTTTTTAAGATGAACCTATAGTATAATGCTGTTTATTATATTGTTTTCTGCTGCTTTTCTTCTTCTTTTCTTCTGCTCCTGTGACATTACAGAGTCCGCGGAGATGTTGGCAGGTGCATTACTTCTGGGCACAGTCCTTTCAACTTTACCAGGTAGGTTAAAATAGTCGTAATACATTAGATTGAAGAACTAATTTGTCATGATGACATTATCATTTGTTTCATATCGGGGGATGTGAGATCTGTTTTGATTGAGAGGTATTTTATTCTATAGTTTTGATTTAAATGATGTCATATGCCATTTGGCCATGGCCTTGTACAATAATTGAGCACGGTTAATCAGAAATAAAACAATAATCTAAGTCTGATGATAGGTTGAATAAGGTCCTGCAGCCAGGTGCCCTTGGCTCAGGTTATTTATAAAGTATTGATTGTCTTTTTGTGCAAGCTAGTCACCCCTGCAGCCTGCGAGCAGGACAGAATGTCACCATGAATCTCAACGCTTCTGTTTGATTTTATGCTGTTTGACACTTTATTCTCCAAGGAAACATAATTTCGCTTGTGTGTTTTGGAGCGGCGCACTCTATTTCGTCTTGAAGTATGTATTCCAAACCGAAAACCTCCCAAAGCCCATTTTTCATGAGAAGAGCAAAATGTGTCCACTGTTATCCTTGAAGAAGATGAGAAACAGGCAATGACAACAGTGGGCTATATAAAGACCTTCTTCAACACTTTCCTTGGTGTGTGTCAACTGGCACGATGCTTGTAAAAAGGCCATTTCTGAATGATATCTGCTCTTGTTAATGCGTGTTCATAACCATGAATGTTGACCTTTTTATACACATACATCCGTTTTCTAAAGCGCCAGTCCTCACTCCGGTCATGAGAGCTGGAGCCTATCCCAGCTGGATGAGTACAGGGTACACTATGCACTGGTCGCTTAGCTAAGGATCTGCTTCAATTTTACAGGAATTGCTGCTCACCTTCTGAGTCACAATGGCTCCAATGGAACGGTCCACCCATCAGAATCATAATGTATCATAATCTGTTCTTCGTGCACCATGAACCAGATAATACCAAACTAATGAACAAACGGGAGAGAGAGAAAAACCCAAATATGATTCTGGATATTATATGGATGGAAGGATATAGTGTTAGTCAAGCAACTAATCTATTGGTGGCCATGTGCATAGTACTGTCAATTATTATAATCGCTGATTATGATGTTGACACACTGTATGATTGTGCTGCAGGGGGCCAAAGCAGATGGAGTGTGTTCTTTTCTCGAAGAGAGATCTGTGTGTGGGCAGGAACGACCGTCACACTGCCCTGTCGCTATGACTATCCATCAGGTAGCTCAGCAATTGTTTTTATATTATGACCTTGCTGAACTCAGTATGAATAAAATAGATTTACTGTACAGGGAACCCTCGCTATATAACAAATCATCATTTGAAGTGAGTAATTTTTTTACAGGATACCGGTACAGTCTCTGATTGGTTGTTTTTCCTTTCTTAAAAATTAAATTAAAGGTCCAAGATAAAGCCAGAGGGGGTTGATGTTTTTGACAGATCATTTTCTAACGTACTACTGTCAGGTCATATTGACAGTTATAAAAAGTGCTGTTTTTAAAACTTGAAACTCCTGGTTTTAGCTAGCGGATGGTAGATGAAATTATATTGTTTGTTTTAACACTGTGACGTTTGAATATACAATGTTCTCTTGCTTTATGTGTCAGTTATACAATAAACTTCAACGGGAGTATTAAGAAAAGAAAAAAAAGCTTGAAGCAAGCATGCGTTGCCTCTTATCTGCAGAACGGACATTTTACAATGTCTCCCAACAGGTGCTCAGGAAAAGTTTAAAGACTATATGTTTTAATACTTTTAAGTGTGTTTTAATATGTTTAAATGTGTTTCAAGCATGTGGGAGGGGTAAACTATTTTCTATAAAGAAAAGTCATTTTATATGGTGTCTTTAGCTCATGGATTTTCTCTCCTAGTGCGATAAACTGTGGTTCAATGTACAGTACCTTTTTCTTATATACACCAACCAGCAACCAAACATTCACAATCTAACAATATCCAGCAAAAGGGCTGCATGAAATATTTTGCCATTTCATTACTGAGATAATAATGATCCATTTTGATTGATACTGTCAGAGAGATATTAATCTAACAATATGTTCCTTAGTGTGGTTATAGTTTCCTTTACTGCATTCAATTGAGAGCTGACTCAACTAATTATAGTGACAAAGTCACAAAAATATTGGACAGCTCTTGCATTGGGTTTAATTATGTTGTACAAGCAATAATATTGCTGTGGTAAGTCAATGAAACTTAAGGTCTTTATAATTTCTCTACATTATAATTTTGTGCCCTTTGTCCTGAAGCTCTTGTTTACACTTCATTGATTGTGTTTTTTTTTTTTTTTGTCATCATCTTCATAGGTCACACAGTGAAGCAGGTCATGTGGTTTCGTGTATCAGCAGATGGTCAAAGGGAGTTCACCCATCACACGGACATAAACCAAATCAGCCTGTCTTATCGTGGACGCACACGGTAAGGGTATTTGAAAGCAGGCAAATGTTTTAAGGCACACTTGTTGACTAACGAATCAGCTAAGGGTTGGGCCATAACACATAGTTCCTCACAAATCTTAATTCTTAGAACACACTAAGACATTTTGAACTGGATGCTTTACTTTGTGAAAAAGTTTTTGCGGAAGGTCCATAAAGGCATGGTTGGAGTTTGGTGTGGAAGAACTTGATACTGACCTCATCAAACACCTTTGGAACAGAAAAAAGATGAGCCACACCTTCAATGTTCTTCTGGATCAATGGACAAAAATTCCCCCAGACACGGCAAAATCTTCATCAATCATTCACACTCACATTCACACAGGGGATAGGGACCAGGCCCTAGGGGAAAATCCTAGGGAATAGGGAAAATCCACGTATTATTGATGACCATATAATTGCATTGAAAAGAATGTTTTTGTTTGTTTGTTTGTTTGTTTGTTTGTTTAAACTGGCGGCACGGTGGCCGACTGGTTAGAGCGTCAGCCTCACAGTTCTGAGGTGCGGGGTTCAATCCCCGTCCCCGCCTGTGTGGAGTTTGCATGTTCTCCCCGTGCCTGCGTGGGTTTTCTCCAGGCACTCCGGTTTCCTCCCACATCCCAAAAACATGCATTAATTGGAGACTCTAAATTGCCTGTAGGCATGACTGTGAGTGCGAATGGTTGTTTGTTTCTATGTGCCCTGCGATTGGCTGGCAACCAGTTCAGGGTGTACCCCGCCTCCTGCCCGATGACAGCTGGGATAGGCTGCAGCACGTCCGCGACCCTAGTGAGGAGAAGCGGCTCAGATAATGGATGGATGGATGGATGTTTGTTTAAACTAGGGCTATCAATGTAAAAGCATTAACTCATGATTAATCACGCACAAAAAAATGATCGCATTAATCATGTATTAACTCAGATTAATCCTACAATTTATTTTGACCACACACACACACAAACTCCTTTACTTTAACCGCGGCTGGACATCTGAAATGAGGTGAAGGTTGAAGTAGGTCAGTGATCACGTCAATGCTTACGCCGGTGCAAAAATAAGTGAGGAGAGTCCGACGGGTGTGCTCAGTGGCAAATTTGCATCTTTTCATCAAAGCTCGGCAAGTTTAAAATACCATGGTTGGAAAGAAAATCTGCAAATAGGTGAATCCATGGGTGCTGAACTGCAAGTATGCGGGGTCCACTGTACTTGGCAAAACAAACAAACAAACAAAATAAAAACAGGCAAGCACAGGACAATGTGATAACTCCACACTGGAAGGCCTGAGTTGAGATTTGAATCCTGAAATTCAGAACTGTGTGGGAGATCTGCTAACCAAGAATACACCGTGCTGCCTGACCAGATTATATTTTCTTGCATTTTCACTTCCTGTGGGTTTAGGGACCAGATGTCCCAATACTTCTGTGTGCAGTTTTGAGAAAAGCTCATAATCTTGTCGAAAAATGTCTCACACATTCACTGTGGACTGCAGCTACATTGGTGGGAGCTACTCCAGCTGTTCGGTCCAAATTCGGGCTGTCAAGCTGAGTGATGCAGGCCAGTACCACTTCAGGTTCGAGACAGACCAGCCACTGGGAAGATGGACCTCTCCAGACACCATCACTCTCGACGTAACAGGTTGTTTTTCTGCCAACTAAAACTGCTGAATCAGCTGCGACAGATACTACTGATGAAATTCAAGAAGTCTGTTCAAGCAATGCTTTTCGCGCCAGACATTCACATAAGACTTAACTTTGGTTTTGTGTGAATATTTGCATGTGTCAGACCTCCAGGTCCAGCTGCATCCAACCAGGCCAGCCAACATGTTTGGCTTTGCGGAGACTGTGTTTGTAGGCTGCCAGGCCACAGGATGTGCTGCCCCAGGAAGGGGCCTCGCATTGTACAGGTGAGTGTCCAACATGCTCATCAAATGTGTTTTGTAGTTAGCAAAAGCAAAAACAAAAAAAGGACAATAATACTAAAGATCTCACGAGATGCTTTGAACACAGGAATGGTCTAAACCTGGGTTCCTATGATAAATGGATGATTATCAAACGCTTTGACCGAGTGCACACTGGAGCGTATATCTGTCGACCAATCCCACCACAGAATGTGCAGTCCCCGCCCCTGTCTCTGGCTCTCGGCCGTAAGTAATTGCAAACAAAAGTTTGCACCGCATGACCTCTATTTTTGTGTTTGCAATAAAGTGCATCAGTATGTTTTTTCCCCCCAAAATAAAACAAAAAACAATTAGAGATTAATTATTTGCATGAAGAAGTATAAAATGACTGGCATTCCAATCCTGATTGTGTGTAGCTTAACAATGTAAGGAATCTTTGATGTGGTTTTCATTTGATTTGCACACTTGCATGATTAAACAGTAGAAAATGTATGACATTTGAGTTTAAAATCTTCATTGCATCACAAAATATGTTCAGAGCTGCTAACACAGTCATTAATTTTTAAATACATTTGATCCAGGGGTACGTTTCTGATATGGGCGATATGGGCAGCCGCCCAGGGGCGGCACTCCAACCACCGACGTTAGAGAAAATGCATGGATGATGGATGGATGGTTAAATGTGACGTTATTCATTAACTAATCACCTTCTTTTGTTCCTTTCCATCAGATGCTCCTCGTTTTACTTCCATCCGAGTTTCTCCTTTAGGGGGGATGTCAGAGGGCTTCTCGGCCACTCTGTCGTGCACTAGTGAAGCAGCTCCGCCGGTAGAGAGCTTTGCCTGGTTCAAAGGTATTGCACGATCTAATGAGGCAGTGGTGTACAACTACGCTACATCATAGTCACAGCTCTTTCCATAAAGTTTTCCCCCTGTCATGTATAGTCACAAAATATTGAAAACACCTCTCAAAATAATTTAGTGCTATTGTCTACCTTCACTGCGAACTACAACACCAATAATAACAAGTATCTCTAATATCTTTTTGACAGTGTCATTCAAAACTTCAAAAGATGCATTTTGGATACAGCAAGAGATGTATGATGTGTATAACATGGCCGTCTCCTCCACAGACAGGGAGACTGGCAGCATCCCAGACAGTTTTGGGCCTCAGCTCCACCTTTCCCACCTTAAATACACAGACAGAGGAGAGTACTTCTGTGTGGCGCGGAACTCCCTCGGAACCGAACGCTCCAAACCACTTCTTCTCAACGTGACATGTTCGTGCTCTCTTTACTCCTTGCTAATAATTAGGAGTATAACAGTCAATGTGTAAATGTTGAAACAACTCAGAGAAGCGGGAAGCGGTGAGTACATATTTCTTTATTTCTTTATTTATTTAGTTATTTATCCGAGCAAGGAAATTTAGAAAAGATTCTCATTTGCAATGCTGATCTAGCAAATTGCAAATTTTTTTTTTTTTTTTTTTTAAAGTTGGGATGTGGTTGTGCTTACAATACATTCACACGGCTAATAGACTGTGAGGTAAGTCAATTCTAAACCCTACAAAATTCACTGCCACACTGGAAAAGAAAAAGCACTTCATTTTCAATTGCACATGATTAAAACGAGCTAAACTGGCCTTATTTCCCCCTCTTTTCCTCAAAAATAATCAAATGATATACTGTATGTTATTATGTGCAACTGAAAATTAAGCACTTTTTTCATGTACATGTTCGAATTAAGCAAATTCAAAGGACTTTTTTTTATCAGTGCGTAACAGGCATAAGACATTTTGTGCTTCCATCTATGAGATGTTGCCGTAGTTGTCAGTTTACATGCACTTATCATGGGGAGGAATATCAAATTCATTTTGGACTTCTAATGATTTAATGAGATTTGAAAACAAGAATTGGGAGGAGTGGTTTTCCTCTAATCCATACATTAATATTGCTTTAATAGTGCTTTACTTTTTCCACATATTTTTAGTATTACAGGCTTAATCCAAAATTGATTAAATTATAATTTTTTTCCTCCATGTTGTTACAGCGCTTTCAACTTACAATAGCTAACATGACGATAATGTCGTGGGGCGGTAGAAAAATGCCTTCTTTAAGCTGCAGTGTCAAAATTAAACTCTAGAGTTTGCTCCAGAATTAGAAAACCCCGCCATATCTGGACAACCATCTTTGCAGCAATCCATCAATCAGACCTGAGAGTCGCCAGATGGAAGCCACTCCTCAATACAAGGCACATGGCAGACCTCAGACAGTTGATCTTTCAGCAGCAGCTCAACAGCTCAAAGCACACAAGATATCAAAGGAGCGGCTTCAGGGCAACCCTGTGAATGTCCTTGAGTGCTACAGTCAGAACCCAGACTTAAAACTGATTGAACATGTCTGTCTTTCTGTCTGTCTAAGAAACATTACCAATGGACAGTATTATAGGCTGCTTCAATCACATTGTTCCTTGTCCCTGTTTAGTCTCCCCAAAAGACACCCGTGTGCTGATGACACCATCTGGTGACATTCGAGAAGGCTCCTTTGTCAACCTCAGCTGTGTCAGCTGTGCCCACCCTCCTACCAGCAGGTGCTATTCCATTATTAATTATCATTATCCATCATTACCATCATTGGCTCTGTCTTTTATTGTCTCACTTGCATTTTAATGTTGTCGGTGTCTAGTCTGGTTATTTTTAAATTATTTGTTATTATTAGGGCTGAGCAGCATGCATGAATTTGGATCAGACATTTCTCAAATGTAATGTGTTTAACAGAAAAGTAACACTGGAAAAGAAAAGTAACAATTCATCATTGGTAAGTTACCAATGATGAATTGCTCCATCCTATGAATCAGTTTTATCATCACGATCACCACTAATCCTCCTTTAGGCATGCTTGGTATCGCATCCTCGGAGACCAGGTGTTAGCGAAAGAAAGCGTCCAGAACTTGACGTTCCCCTCCGTGCGTGCTCACCACGCTGGTCGGTACTACTGCACGGCATGGAACCAATTAGGACAACAAACCTCTCATACCACCACTCTCACTGTGCTGTGTAAGTTGTGTTTGTGTGTGTTTGATTGAAACCATGCTTGTTAAGTGAGCAAACATGAATCAGAGACAAGCCTGGGAATGGTGTGTCACTTGTCAGGTTGTGTATCTGCCTCCTCTCCTCAATCACGTTCTAGTCAAGCTCTTTGTCTCTCGCTCCCTGTTTGTCTGTCCAACAGCCTCTTCTCACTGACTGCTGGCATTGTTCAGTCCTCTAGCTTACCATCAAAACATTATTTGTTTCTCTATTATTGTATAATCCACTGGATTTAGTTGTGAAGCGTTAATATACCATAATGTCTGGAGCACAGGAAGTGTAAATTGAACAAAATAGAGTTATCTACTCTTCTTTGGGAAATCCTAAAGTTTTGTGAAGTTTCATAATTTCTATGGTGGCAGCATAACATTTTCAAAATGTCTTGGTGAGGTGGCGGAACAACAGGGGAACTCCAACGTTAATTGATGAGCGGTGTCTCCGTACCTTTTTCCACATACTGTAATGTGATGGCATTGTGAATATTGATCCGGACATAACCATGTTCATACATGAACCCTTATATCTTTTAAATCATCCCACAAATAATCCATAAGCTATTTTTGTCTCATGAAAACTCTAAATCTCCGAATGTTACAAAGCAAGGCATCAATGATAAAACAAGTGGTTTGTCAGTGGAAGCTCACAAGAGCTATAAATGGCTTTATAATGTTGTTATATCTTCTTTCTTGTAGACCCTCCCAAGAACACTTCAGTGCTGGCTCGTCCTTCCAGTGTGGTGGATGCTGGCCGGCCTTTGACTCTGACCTGCAGCAGTCATGCCAACCCAGCCGTGGACAACTTCACTTGGCATCGTTTAACACACAACGGAGCATCAGTACAATGTTAGTAGCATTATAACAAAATGTTTTGACTCCAGTTAAACTAAACTACGAACATGTAAAGGTGCTGTTCATTTGTTCACGTCCCACTCTGTGTCCTTCTGCGCTCTTCCTGATGCAGCGTGGGGCAGCCGCACTGGTCCAGTGTTCACATTCTCAGAGGTCGGGCCTGGAGAAAGTGGTCAGTACTACTGTGAGGCTCGAAACCGCATCGGAGTCCACAGCTCCCCTGTCCTCACAGTGCGAGTCAGAGGTACGCAAGTAGTAAATTGATTGGACACATGGGACCACTCTGCATTAGGGGCCCTGCCAGATGGGTTTCTATTTCTTTCCTTCAGATATGCATTTCACAGTATATAGAATAGAACTACAGAATAGAATAAGCCTTTATCAGGTGATGTACAAATTAACATTGTACAGCACCAAAGTGGACAGTACATAATCATTTTAAAGAATAAAAAAATGTTTCCAAAGAATTCAGGCAGTTTAGATAACTGTATATGAATGATTCTTACTATATATGCGGATATGAATGGCAAACTGTACATGAATAAATACAGTATCTACTATATAAACAGACGTAAGTGTGAATAGCCTCAAGAATAGTCAACAGCATTGTAGCATTGTATTGCAATAAAAATATATATACAACATCAATAAAAGCCATTGAGAATTGAATTAACACCAGCAATACGAAACTGAGGAGTGAGAACTGTACATGAACAAACAATATACAATCTATGGATTCTCTCTATGAGAATGTGAACAAAGGCAGCAAGAATAGGCAGTGGCATTGTACAGTGTGTGAACGGATGACTATACATAATCATTTTAGTGCTTTATTTCATTAGTGTGTGTGTTTTTCCAGGCGCATTAGAACAACCTAGTGGGCGTGTCTGGCACATGCCTTTTTTATTTTTATTTTTTTTTTTTTTGTCATTGGCCTATACGGGGCTAGCCAGCCCTGTAAAAAAAAATGATGATAATTACATATGGTTGGTTATAGCATTGGTTCGTTTGCTGCGTTTTTATATTATACTATATTAAACATAATGGATATTCAGCTAGGATAAGCGGTACAGAAAACGGATGGATGGATGGATATTCGGCTATACATATTCATGTTGGAGCAACACATTACAGCAAAATAAAAACAATTTTATAAAGAGGTGATAGTGAGTATCAAGACATTTTGTTTTGACAGCGGCATGAAAGGTAAGGAGGCTCCATGCTGTTAACTTTAGCAAACTGTGAGGCACAAATTGTTGCAGGTGTGAGTCCCATTCTCTTTCAGTCTGGAAGCCATTGTACTTCATCTCTGCGCTGTGGCGCATTCCACTGATGCTTTGAGACAGAAAACAAAGCGACATAGAAACAGTGAACAAAAATTAACATATATAGTGATTAATTTCATTGCCTTTGAGAGGTTGAGTGCAAGGAAACCTTCCAAGTCCTCTCTGGACTCTCTTGCATCTGTTTCTATGAGTCATGGTGAGTCATGTAAAGAAGTCATACTTATGAGGGAGGAGGAAGAGGAGATGAGGTGTTGTGGAAAATGACTATTTGAGGCTAGGCAGCTGAAGAAGGGGAGCTGGCGTTGGAAATCACAACTGGAAACAGGAGACACGAGTCTAGACGCTGGCAAAATGAGGCACGGCTCTTTTTCCATATCTCTTAAATCTCTCTTTCTATTTTTATGTCTGCTGAACTATTTCTGTCACAATTATTTTGTACCTCTTCTCTCCATCTTCACGGAAGGACGGCTGAAGGTTATTGCTTTGGCATCAGCGGTGGGCGTGTCTGCTGGGCTCATCACTCTGACAGTGGCCATTATGATTAGGTGACAGCAACTTTTATTTCAAAGTTTCATTCGTATTCAAAGAGAATCCACTAGAATGTGACAATTGTACCATTTTGACCTCAACATAGGAAACCTATCTAAACTAAAACGTAATGTAATTTCATTTTTCTATCAATATGCTGTATGTTGGAATTGAAAACAGTGGCGGGGAAGTATTATTATTTTGTTTCTGTACTTAAGTAGATTTATCTGTACTTTAAATATTTATTTTTCTGATGACGTTTTACCCAACATTTGAAAACAGATATCTTGACTTTCTACTCCATATTTTGTCAAAATAGGCCTCATATTTTTTTCCGCCTCCGTGGATGACAACACAATGTAAGAAAGCTGTAAATAGAGACACGTAAAGTCAACCGCTGTTGAAATCTTGATTTATTGAGAGCTTGGGGACTTAAAAGGCAACTATCCGCACTTTATCAGTCTTTTTTAAACACGTTTTTGTGCTTAAGTTCCGCTTAAGTATAGAATGTGAGTACTTTTGCCACCTCTGTTATAAGACAACAAACAATGTGCTTGTCATCAACAAGACAAATACCTTTTTTGGTGATTTCCCTTTACACAAAGAGGTACTGAATTGGAGTGCTGTTGGGCAAATTATAAGTGAGAAGATTCAAGCCTTTGTTTGCAACAAACAGCTGAGTTTGGAATGATACTGTGGAACCAATTTGTTTTTTAAAGCTTTCTTTGAATGGTTTGAAACTCTGCACTTTGCTAGAGATTGATCTTCAAACTATATGATGTACTCAAATGGCATTACGGTATCATATTGGTAGATGTGATTGAGCAATCTTTTGTTCATTGTCCACAGTAAGAACATGCACACGGTTGACATGGAATCAGTTCAGGTAGCAACCAAGGTAGGATCTTTTCGTATGCAATTTATGCTAAATTGTGCATTCCAAACACTTTTTGACAACTTAATAATGTCGCTTTACTTTGGAAGAGTGTACCATATCATTCCAGATCATTATGATACTATTTGTTGTGTGTGTTTCAGCGACCCTCAGTGACAGCTGACACCATGTTCTATGAGACGACCCAACCAGCGGTGCCAGTGAGAGAGACCTTAATGTCGGACATACCAGTAAGCGGAACTAATTGTACTCAAATCCAGCATCCTTAAAAAGGCATTAAGACACACACACACAGTCTCATGTGCAGGAGGAACCCGAAGACTTGAGTGACAGCTCCCATCCTGCCATTGTTCCACTTAAGGATGCTCCTCCAATCACAGGAGCTGAAACATACAGCCCCGCCTCCAAATACATCACAGTCCATTACTCCAGACTGTCAAGGTAATAGTTCAACTGGCTTGATGTGATATGCTCCTCGCATCTTTTCTATTTTTGCTCTCTTTCTTAATAATTCATTTGTTATGTGAAGCGCATGACTCCCACCCAAAGCGTTGACAGCGGAACTGTAGACACATTTATATTACAGTGATATCATTTCATTGTTCTCATCTTTCTTTATTCTTCTGTTGTTGAAAGGCAAACATGCAGTATGTGGTAATGATGATGATGATGATGTGAGTCAGATGTGCTCACCAGCTCATATGGTTGCCGTTTGCCGTCTGATTTTGATTCAGGGGAGAGCAGGTACAAGTGCAAAACCTGCCACTTGGGGGCGATAAGAAACCGAAGGAGTCCACCAAAGTTGTTTACAGTCTGGTGCCCCACCATCCTCACCACTGACTTGAGAAGGAAGCTCAGGTGGGACATACATTTTTGAGTAAAAGTAAGAGCGTAGGTTTTAATGCGCAAGTGTTGACGCACACAGCTACGCCACAACATTGGCTAGACCTACACATGTAAAGAGCTCAATGATGAGTATCAAATATTGGCAAAGATACATGAAGTGGAGGTCATTACCATTGTAAACTACACCCAGAATAATGAACATATTGCAAAATTACTATTAATCTAAATGAAGCATTGTTACCATCCTCAGAAGGGCAATTGGTTTCTTTTATTTATTTTTACTGCATTCCTAGTGAGGATAAGCTGTACAGAAAATGGATGGATGGACGCTTCTAGTTTGGCAGCACGATGGACGAGTGGTTAGCAAGTCTGCTTAACAGTTTTCGAATATCAGCTCACGCCCCCCGTGTGGAATTAACATGTTCTTGCCGCGCTTGCATGGGTTTTCTCCGGGTACTTGGGCTTCCTCATACATTCCAAAAGCATGCATGTCAGGTTCATTGAACACAGGTGTCAAACGCAAGCCCTGGGGCCAGATCTGGCCCACCACATCATTTCATGTGGCCCTGAAGAAATTGTGCATCTACTTCATGATCTTGCTAAAATCAATATTGCAATTTGTCTTCAAGTAGTTTTTGTTAACAAAACCCCTTTTGAAACATAATAGTTTTTATTTAATAATAGGTGAACAAGCTATTTTAATAAATTTCTGATGTCAAATCTATCCATCCATCCATTAGGATCACAGGCGCGCTGGAACCTATCCCAGCTGATCCTGGGCGAGAGGCGGGGTGCACCATGAACTGGTCGCCAGCCAGCCAGCCGCAGGGCACAAATAAACAAACAACCATTCACACTCACGTTCATACCTACGGACAATTTAGAGTCTTCAATTACGCATGTTTTTGGGATGTGGGAGGAAACTGGCGTACCCGGAGAAAACCCACGCAGGCACGGGGAGAACATGCAAACTCCACACAGGGGAAGCCGGATTTGAACCCAGGTCCTCGGAACTGCGAGGAAGACGTCCTAACCAGTCGGCCACCGTGCCGTCAATTATTAATTTTATTGGTTAAAAACTGCTCATGTTTATTCTTTTTTCTTTTTTTAATTCATGTACCTAATAAATAATTGGTTAAGGGATTTATTGTAAATATAATAAAACAATATTTAAAAGATATATAATATTTTATTATTAGAGTAAATTATTTGAAAGTACTTCTTTGGCCTCATCTACAAATGACCTGAAAAGTCAGAACTCAGGTTTAGATTAAGAGCATTTTAAACCTGCTTGCTGAAATATCCCCCTTGCTGGTGAACGACCGTCCTGCAAATCAACCAACCATTCACCAGCCCGGTGGAAAAACAGCTCGTCAGTGGCCGCTCAACCTGTGGAATGAGACAATACCGGCGTTTGGGGAACAGATGTCAGGGCATTGTTGTAAGCAGATGATGGGTGATGGCGTTCGGGCTAAGGGAGCCTGGGCGTTTTGTTGAATTTGTTACTGATGCAGGTTCACCAAAATCCTGAGAAGCAAACTCTGCAATGTTGTTTATGCAGTGCAGTTTAGTGAGGACTGCAATGATCTCTACATTGGAGAAACCAAGCAACCCCTATTCAAACATTTGGCACAACATTGGAGAGCAGTGCATGCACATCCAACTGCTGCATGTTTCAGTACTTTTTGCACAACTTGCTGTTCTCTAACAGGTTCACAAAAGGTTCTCGATCCCTAAACTGACCAATAGAAATTCCTGGTTCAATTTGAATTGTGATTTAAACAGTCTTCTTTATCGTGATGTTTACATTTTGACATCTTGATACCAAGATGACACCTAAAAATTGATCAACAGTACCTCACCCTGAGGTAAGCGGCCACTGATCTTAGAATGTCACAGACAGTTTACGACACAGAGACTGAATGAAGGAGTGTCACAGAAAGGCATAGAAGTTGACATCCTTAGGAATTTATTGGTTGTTTCGTGGAGCAAACACCTGTTGTGAATTGTGTTGTTCAGCTCTGCGTTAGAAAACAGCAAGTTGTGCAAAAAGTGGGAACCATTAAACAGTTGGACATGTGCATTCAATAGTTCAGAGAACATCTACAAAACTATCTTGGGTTCCTCTTCACTAGTGAGGGAATAAGAGAGCGGAAGATTGACAGGCAGATCGGTGCAGCGTCTCCAGTAATGCGGACTCTGTATCAGTCTGTCATGCTGAAGAAGGAGCTGAGCCCAAAGGCCAAGCTCTCAATTTACCGGTCGATCTACGTTTCTACCCTCACCATCGGTCACTAGCTGTGGGTCGTGACAAGAACAAGATAGCGGATACAAGCGGCCGAAATGTGTTTCCTCTGCAAGGTGGCTGGGTTCTCCCTCAGAGATAGGGTGAAAAGCTCGGTCATCCTGGAGAAGCTCAGAGTCGAGCCGCTGCTCCTCCGCATCGAGAGGAGCCAGATGAGGTGGCTAGGGCATCTTGTCACAATGTCCCCTGGACACCTTCCTGGTGAATGGTTCAAGCACGTCCCACTCGGAGGAGGTTCCAGGGACGACTCAGGACACGCTGGAGAGAATGCGTCTCTCGGCTGACCTGGGAATGCCTCGGGATCCCCCCCCCCCCCGGAAGAGCTGGAAAAAATGGCTGGGGAGAGGGAAGTATGGGCTTCTCTGCTTTTAAACTGGTGCCCCCGTCACCCAAGCCCAGATAAGTGGAAGAAGATGGATGGATGGATGGATGGATGGATGGATGGATATAGTGCATTTTAGGTTAATCCTGAAATTTACAAAAAAAAATAAAAAATACCCATAACTTTTAATGTGAATTATATCAGCTGCAATTGGCTGGCCACCTGTGCGCCCAAAAGTCAGCTGGGATAGGCCCCAGCTCACCCGCAACCCTAATAAGGACACACGCTCTAGAAAATGGATGAATGGTCCTTGTTAGGAGTTTGCAGCTATGCCTAATGTTATCACTAATTATATATTTTTGTATTGCATGTAAAAGATGCAAAATATAAAAACGCAAAGCATAGGCCACCTGCATATCCTTGTAGATCTCCTAATAATCTTATTTTGATTTCACAAAACAGTGCAACGTCTATATATAGTTATCAAACAAAAACAGCAGCAATGAATACTGATTGATTGTATTTTTTGTAGGGAAAAATACGTTACTCTGTTATTCATTGAATGTGTGGTGTCTGATGTGGTTCTGCTCTTTTCCACTGAGTTTTCCTGTGTGGATCAATCTCTTGTCATTGACACCACGTGTGAGTTCTGAACATAATCACACATGCTGACTCGTCACTGTCATATTATCCAAACACCAACTTGTGGTTCTGCTGCTGAGTCCATGTTCTTTTCAATGTATCGTAAAACACAAGTCATCTGAAATGATCTATGGTCATGAAAAAACAATAACACCATAAAACATTTCCCTTGCACGATGCAAATTAAGCCTGCTGCTGCTTTTTAGACTGAAACTCTTCAATGAAATACGGTAGATATCCAGTAGATGGCACATCATGACTGTCTGCTTTATTCGAAGTGATGCTGCTTTTGCTCCAATAGACAGTAAACTTTATCGAACCATTTATTTGTCTTTTCTTTTACTACTGCTGTACAGGACTTACAAACAGTATTCATGTACAAACACAAACTCACGCACACAGTTATAGTTTATGTTTGGATCACAAACTGTGTGAAATACTTAACACTTTTTTTCTGTTGTGTACTTGAATTATCATAACTAGGTGAACGAAGCAAAGGTTTCAACTCTTATTTTCAAATACCAAATTCTAACTGGTTTATCATCAAAAGGACAATATACAGTACATAAGTTTCCATACATAGGGTTAATAAAAAAAATTTCAGGCAAAACATTTTTATTAATATGCTGTACATGGCTACCACTGGCACCATGCATCTTCATCACATTCATCCAGGTCGGAGAAACAAATTCCGATAAGCAGTGGCGTGCGACGGGAGAGACGGTCTGATGGTCCAAGAGGTCCCTGGCCCCGGGCATCCAAATCAGGGCTGGCGTCCCAACGGAAGGCATGAATTAAACCCCCTGCCCATCCCCGTCCAGGGGAAAAGTTCATGTCAGCAAGCCCCCAGTCGACGATCGCATTTTGGTCAGGAAAAATCTACACACCCTCTCCCAGCCGTCGAATGCATTATACCAATCTCAGGTCATTGGCAAATCCATAAAACAAAAAATGCTACACACACACAAGAGACATCAACTATTATTTACATCTTTAGGGGTTCATTACCACTCCTTTCAAGTTGAAAGGTGAAGGTCTATATATAGGGTTGGGCATCGTTTTAATTTGAGCGATTCCAATCCCGATTCCGGATCCTCATTTCAATTCCAGTTCCAAATCATTCTCGATTCTTTTAGGGGGCTGGGTCAAAAAAGTTTCAACAAAGACCGTCCAAATTATGAACATCCATTTTCTTAGCAGCCTGCAGCAGAAACTAAAATGAATATTTGACTTGGGGTTCTTTATAACCAGTATCAATATCAAGCATATGAACTAAAATGTGTGTGGAACTAACCCAATTGACTCAGCATTTTGGCACAAAAAATAACTTCACACGACACCGGTAAAAACGAAAGTAAATCAAGTCGCAAGAAAAAGAGTAATGAATGGAACCAAATTCTCTGTAAAATGTTGATTCTTTTACCTAAGCACCGATGAGACACAAGGTTAGTGTTTGTGATACTGTGAGACAATGTTTTGGTGAATTTTGTCCCAATTCATTGTGATATAAACTTGCTAGTTTGACCTTGGGTGAAGTTTTAACTCAATGTTAAGCTTGTAATGCGACTGTTTCTACTTTCTTTCAGTATGCTAAAGTAATTTATATTTTATTTTTGTGTTTGTCATCAGCGCTTACGTTGGTTTGAAGACTAAAATAAACGCTTGAAAACCATCAGTGCAACCCACCGTTTAACTCGTTAGCGGCCTCAGTGTCGGCATGGACGTATTTTATTGCTTCACACTCACCCAAATGACTTCACTGAAGTTCCGCGTGGTGTAGGCTGAGGCTCAGCACTGGAGAGAGCACGTCAGACTTCTACACATCGTGACAGCCACCCTTTGCACAATATAATCTTATTCCAAGTGTTGCGGTGAGGTGACTGGTCATTTATTTTAACATAGTTAAGACACTTTTGTTCGCGCTGTCGTTGGGCACAAGCACGTCTTCGTGCGGCTTCTTCTTGGTTGGTTTTCGCCACTTTCTTCTTCGGGGTCGGCGGACTGTAGGCATCGAAACTGGGAACCGAAATGTTTTAATTTGAACGATTCTGGGAGGACTGGAATGTTAGTCCCGGTTCCAATCGTTTCTCAATTCTCGATGCCCAAACCTATCTATATAGCACCCATGATTCTGTATTGCACCATGGAGTACTTTAGAACTGTAACCCAATAACTATTTGGTTGGATATCGAAGAACCATTTGATCCATTAATGATGATGATTTGTTTTGCTTATTTTTCTTACAGCTGGTGTCCTGTCTTTTATTGTTTTTTTTCTCTGTCAACTCCTTTTCCTTTCTGTCACTCCTCTTTGAAACCTCTTCCTGTGCGACTGAAATTTTCAATACATATCCATCACAATACAAGGAACCACAGTAGCAGTATATATATATATATATATATATATATATATTTTTTTTTTTTTTTAAACTCCATCGTTGCACAGTAAAACTGTTCCGGCGTAAAAGGAATGCAGATTCTCCATTTTGCTTGATCTAGCAGCCGAACAGGACAGTTTAAAAAAACAAAAACATTTGGTTCTAGTTTGGCGCACTATAGAACCACTGGATAATTATTGGTTCTATACAGAACCACTAAGAATGAGTGCTAAATAGTAACCAAAAGTGATTCGCCTCTTCATACAAGCCAGAAAAAAAAAAAAAAAAAAAACGCATTTGGGTACTATGTAGAACATGTGTGTCAAACTCAAGACTCGGGGGCCAGAACTGGCCTGCCACATGAGTTTATGTGGCCTGCAAAAGCAAATCATTTGCGTTAACTTGCAGGATTCTTGCTAAAATCTGGTCCACAATTTCAAATTGTCATATGTAATAAATATTGCAAGTATTTTTTTTGTTACCAAACCCCTTTTTACAGTTACTGGTACTTCAACAACAATTGAACAAACTATTATCATTGAATTCTGATTTCAAAAGTAGTGATCCATCAATTTGTTTTGTCTATGTAATTGTTGGATTTATCTTACCCAACATTATAAAAAATAGACACAAAAGGAATGAAGACACTGGTTTCTTTTTCTCATGAGGAGGGCGTATGGGAGATTGTTCAGATCACAGCCTCTAAACACGCTCTAAACAATCCCCCCCCTCGCTCCTGCATTTATTTGAAATAGGAGGGATTTACAAATCATAATGTTCTAAGCAATAAGACACAACACAACATCTAAAATCGTCCATAATACTAATGCAAGCTAAGCAAATAAATGATAACTTCTAGAATATATTTAACAGTGATAATAAGAGATAATTAAACATTTATATGGGTTCACAGTAAAGATAAAAAATCAGGAACTGAAACTAGAGGACTTCAAGAACATTTATATTTCCTCTTTAGTGAGGGAAACAGGTGGAGAAACACGGGTGCAAAAGTCATGTCCGTGCCATTTTGTGAATCCCTGGTGAGTTGTTATAGTTCTGCAGGCCCATACAAAACAAAAACAAGCTTTGAACAATCAGGTGCAAAGGAGTTCAACAGTTCACGTATAAGGTTGCAAACCTCTTACCCTCATGGCAGTCGACAACCAGGGCAGAAATCGGGACACCCTGGTGTACACACCGGGCCTCTTCGGCGTGGCACATTCTTTTCCCCAGCTCACCACCCCCAGCAAACGGTATCGGCTGGTTTTGGACAAGCGGTCCTCTGCCATAAAGGGGCCGCCGCTGTCTCCCTGACACCGTCAAATATTACCGTACATAAGAAACATATTGATAGAAAAGCATTGATATCAACCAGCATGTGCCATAACTGACAAGAAGGATTATGCGCCTCCTGTACACACAAAGACAAAACATCTCAACTCACATCAAGAAAACTCTCACACTCATTGAAAAATGCTCTCGTATTCATCAAAAAGCCCCAAAATGTACTCACTTAAAAAAAACTCACTTTGACAAAAAAAGAGGTTTCCCTAGGAAAAGCGACTTTTTTCTGTGTGCGTGTGCGTGTGTGTGTGTGTAACTGTGTGTGTGTGTGTGTGTGTGTGAGATGTGAGAATGTGAGAAAGAAAGGTTCTATTAGTGAGGTTTATTTTTGTGTGAGAGAGTTTTATTGGTGTGTGCGAGGGTTTTTGGGTGAGTGTGTGAGGTTTTTGTTTGTTTGTTTTGTGTGGGGAGTTTTTGAGTGAGTATTAGACTTTTTTGTGTGGAGTCTTTTTTTGCATGACAGAAAGAGAGAGATTTATTAGTGCGTGCGGAAAGTTGTTTTGGTCAGTGTGATTGTTTTTTTGTGGGGGGTGAGGGTGGGAGGTTTTTTTTGTGAGTGTTAGAGTTTTTTGGTGTGAGTGAGAAGTTTTTGGGTGAGTATGAAACTTTTTTAACTGTGTGTGGAAGTTTATGTTAGGTTTGTGGAATGAGAGAGATATTTCAGTGTGTGGAAGAGGTTTTGTGGTGAGCGTGAAAGGTTTTTGTTGTGTGTTAAAGGCTTTTTGGGGTGAATTTGCAGTCCTTAAAGTGTGGAATGTTTTTTGTATGTGTGTGAGATGTTTTGGGGTGTATAGGTACGGCACCTCATACGATAAAGCCACATGAACACACACATTAGTGCACAAACACACACTGACCCGGCAGGAATCCACACCTCCCTTCTCAAAGCCAGCGCAGAACATACTGGCAGTGATCTGGTTGTCATAGTAATCGGGCGCATTACACATCGCATCACTGACGATGGGGACGTTCACTTCTTGTAGAACATCTGTTTGATGACCTTGACGTGACAGCACAGTCTTATTACAAGTGATACGATGATAATGTACTTTTTTACATCAGCATCTGAATTCTGACATAAACTCACCAGAGTATCCTAAGTTCCCCCAGCCTATCACTGTGCCCATCTGCCCGTCTATCAGTCTCTGGCCGTACGCTGGCAGGCAAATGGGTTGGATGTATTCTAAAAACAGCAGAGACGAACGCATGGATAGTGTTCCCGTTATCATTCATACTATGAAAAAAAAAATATGGACTAAAGCAGATGCAGCTTGTGCAAGCCACATTCACCAATTTGGATTGCCACCCCCACATTTGTTTTCAAGGGAACCTCATATCCAAATGCAGTTATAAAAAGAGACACTAGATGGCACACGCGATCAAGTTGAAATGCTGTTTTGAGAGCACTCCCCACTTCAATGCAAAAAAGATAACTGCCTCGCAAAACACTCAGCACACAAATAAACCTGATAGACTTTTAATGAGTGCTAATTACAAGCTCATTCTAAGGGAATAGGACAATTATTTGAACTAAATGCTTGAACAAAAAAACAAAAAAAGCAACTGATAGTGTGTCATACCATTGAAGGTGATGGGCTTGGCAAGGGCCAGTACAGCAATGTCCCTGCTGTTGTCGTCAATGTTGTCGTCCACAAAGGGCAGGTAGCTGCTGTGGTAAACGATAGTTTTCACTTCCGCCACATTGGCATTGGCTGGTTTGTTGTAGATGGAGCCCAACAACACACGCCAGTGACTAACAAAGCCATTACGCCTAATAAAAAGAGAGGGACAACGAAACACCCATTGTTCATTATGATTATTCTATTATTTGATAAAACCGTTCTTATTTTAAAGTACACCTACACAATCTTTTCAAGCCAATAAATAGCTGTTGGAGAATTCTGCCTCCTCAGCTTACGGCATTGTCAGGTAATTTTCAACAATATGTTTATTATTGCAGTTAGCAATGGTGTAGAACTGCATGGCATCACAATTCACCTCTCACGGAGTTAATGAAGTAAATAATGGTGCAGCACAGTTCTACATCTGAATCGCAGAATTTTTTTCATACGGACCCCTCTATCTCACTATAGGATGCCGGTGACTTAATGCACTGAAGTGTATGTGCTAATGCACCCGATACATATGTTATCATATTAAGAATTTGGTACTTGTGAACCGTCATTCTTGAGTAATGTTTGTGAATGTGCACTCTGATCATGAAATCTAATAGGAAGTAGTGGGAAGTAGCAAAGTAGAAACTTGTTACTGTACTTATTTATCAAATATCTGTACGTTACTTGAGTAACTTTTACCCCCTACATTGGAAAATAAATATCTTTATTTCTACTCCTTACTTTGTCAAACAGACTTACTTTTTTCAACCGCCGCCGATGACGACACGAGGTAACAAAAACGTGAATAGACAGAGGTTAAGTCAGTCGTGGTTGAGATCTTGATTGATTGCTTCATTGAGGAAAAAAAAGGGACAGCAGCGACATGAAGGAAGGTGAATCAGGGAGCATTAAAAACAATGGCAACATATTCGGAGAAACAAGATATTCCACACCCATGACCTTATTCAAGCGAATTGTTGTTTGTTGGCTCCAAGAATGATTTATGGAGAATATGTTATTTCTTGTGACAGCCTAAAAACAGCTTCTAGTGTTAAGTACGTTGTTTTAATGGCATTAGTGCATGCACCAACATTATCTTGCTTTTTTTTTTTACGAGCACTATGGAAGTTCATTAAAGAGGGAAATTATTTTGTGTGCAGAGAAGTTATTTTGTTTTTTCATCGTGCCAAGTCATCAAAATGGGTATTGTATATAATTGACAGTACAAACTCATTTTTGCTTTTTAATTTTCTACTTGAGTACATTCCAGTACTGTACTGAAGTAAAGGGGTTGAATTAGTACAACTCTTTTTTTCTTCTACTTAAGTACATAGTGTGAGTACATTTACTACCTGTTCTAATAAGCGATGATCTTTATTTCATGCATAAAATCAAGCTCTGTCTCTTACTTGGGGAAGCAGTGAGCTGCAGAGACAACCCAGCGGTCTGAAATGATGGAACCTCCACACTGATGAACTCCATCATACTGTAGGCTGACCTGCCAAGGCCACATGCCCTGCCTCGCATCCACGCCACCAACTATACGGTCTTCTGCAAAATTGCGCCTGCCGCAGTCTAGCGAGGGAGAAAGAATTGATTTCCGAATGAAGTGTGTGTGCCCCAACATACTGATGGGATGGGCGAGAGGAAAACAAAGATGAAAATGAAGCATGAGTGGAAAGATAAAAATATGGGTTGACATCTTACCTTGGCACAACAATGTGAGAACCTCCTTGCTCTCACAGTCGCTGGAACATAAGCAACACTTGTTAAGAGAAGACCAACCTATCTAATCAGAATTAAAGTACAGTGGAATCTAAGTCAAACTGTGTGTAAAGTTACAAAAAAATGTCCCGCCCTGATCTCTTGAAAGACCTCATGCAGCTGATTATCTTTTCGGCTTTTTGTAGCTTTTCTTGCATCCACAAAAGAATGACAAGACTCAACAAGTGTTGTTAAGAGAGGAATGTGGGACGACATAAAGAGTATACAGTGATCCCATCCCTTACCAGATAACGGTTTACTGCGGATTCAGTGCATCGCACAATTTTTTTTTTTTAGGTCGGTGTAGTGCAGTTACTGATCTGCAGATCTCTGATACAGCTCGCTTCATTGACTATATGATTTTAATGTAGCAGCACTAACATGAGGTCAACTGAGCTCTTAGTCTTTGCAGAAAAAGAAACCTGACTGAGTCAACTCAACTCAACATGTGGTAAGTCACCAAATTGGTTGAGGATACAAAGAACATGACGGCAAAGCCACTGTCAGAGTTTTATGAACTAAATTCACAAATATAAACCGTAGTCTGAGAAATACCTAATGCACACACTTATAACAATATCAATTAGAAAATAATGCAAGTAAAGAGCAATGCTTAGCTTAATTTTCTACAACTACAGTAGTTAAAAACATCAGCATGATGAATTCTGGGTTCCCATAATGCTTTTTGCTGACTAAATTGCCAGGAACACCAGTGTGAGAAACAGTGCTGATGCATAAGGCAGGAAATTGCCTAATCACACCATGTCCACATGCACTGTTGCTGACGTCTTTCAAGCAGAGCACACCCACCTAAAATAGGCACGTGTTCATATAGAGTGTGGATGGTGACCTCAGGTGGGGCAAATAAAATATCTGCACCTCTCTAAAGTATCACAAATTAGCATTTAATTGCATATATGAGTCTTATGAATGTATAGGATAATACAATAAATATTTTGTCGCTACTTTGTGGATTTCATTTACCGTGGGGGTTTTCTGGAGCAAAATCCCCACAATAAATGAGGGATTACTGTACACTAAAGGTTACTAGAAAGCACATTCAAAGCAGTAAGACTACAGCTTCATTATGCACATTGTCCCTTGTTATCAACATTAAGATTGTTTGTTTTTTTGCATTTTAATGCCAGCTGCAGTCATCTTATTTTTGTATGACAAAATAATGCTTTAAAAAAATGGATCAGTGATGTCTGCAATATGATTCACCTTCGCTGGTTTTTATATTTTATTTAAAAAAATGTGTGTGTCTTAATCTTAATTAAATGGCCTGTAGAGTTAATAAAATTGTACGAACCAACAACCAAGAATGGCCAGTCATACATCTTCTGTACCGCTTATACTCATTCAGGTCACAAGTGAGCTCTCCCAGTTGATTTTGGGCGAGATACGGGGTACACTCTAGCTATTATGTCGCCAGTCAATCGCAGGGCACATACAGTATAAACAAACAACGGACCTCCTTGGAAAGTCAAATCTCCTGACATTTCTGCCACTTTTCCTTAACCTTTGTTGCAACACGTCGACGGCTCAAGGAGAGAGGAAAAGGTGCTTCCTTTTGAACATAGGAAAGGACAGCACCGGTTCAAATGAATTCAGCTCCACTTTTCCTCACTGACGTCATCGCACGATGGCAAGTATTGCTGGCGTATGTCTCCAGCTTGCGGACTTTACCTGCAAAATATTTGCTTCATAATAAAATGAAAACAAATTTTTTTGACCCATTTTTTTTTTACATTGCTATTATATACTTAGAGTGTATTCTTGATCCATATTTATGTATGCACACTGATTTGTCTATATTTTTAATAGAACTAAAAGTTTTATTTAAGAATTTTTTAAAGTCGGTAGCGTGAAACTCAAGTGTCTTCGTTTTGTTGGTTGTCTGTTCTTTTAAATATTGCTACTGTCAAGGATTGTGAGTAATGTACTGTATCTCACTTTTTTCTTAAAAGTTAGTCCGTAGTAACCTATGCTAAAGGTTGCGTAAAAGTCGCATTAGGGCAACTTTCCTAAGCATTTTTAGAATTCAAACGACCAATCTTCCAAGTACTTCCGGGTCGTATCGCTTGGATAGGTTAGGAAAGGAAAGTTCCGAAGCAAAAACGGGAATCTGAAGAGGCCCAACCATTCGCACTCACATTCACACCAAAGAATCACTGCATGTTTTGGAATGTGGGAGGAGGCTTTCTCGTTGAAAAGCCACACAAACACCAGAGCAACATGCAAACTCCACAAAGAAAGGCTGGAGCCCAGATTTAAAAAAAAAAAAAAAAAAAACAATCTCACAACTTGTGAGGCAGATGTGGCAACCACTCGTCCACCATGCCATTCTAGAATGTATTATTTTTCATTTCCACTTCTATTTTCTATATAGAAAAGTCCTTAAAGGTTCTAATGCCACGTGTAAACTGAGTAGATGGGTGGAAGAATGGGATGAGAACTTCGACTGACCAGATATTTTGCAAGATCAAATTGTCATGTCAGTGTAGCTACCATGGGAACAAAGAGTCTTTGATTTTCTTGCCGTAGGTCAGCTCTTCAGTTCTGACACAGAAGAAGTCTCCACCGTCACCGCCGACGTCTTGCACAGACGTGATGGAGTAATTCACCACGCTGAAAGAAACACACGTTCGTTTTGCGTTGTTCATATGACGGACCTTTTAAGATGGTCTCACCTGACAAAGCCCACTTCCTCGCAGCTGACGATAGCCAGCAGCCCATTGGCTGAGGAGGAACAGACCTGACGCCACCTCTTCTGAGTGGAGTCGAAGACTCTGAGATGTTGGTCAGCAGAATTTACTTGGACTGTATGTGATTATATCAACATCTTAGTGGGTTTTGACAGTGATACACAAAAGGTTTTAGCTTCAATGTACAGTAGTGAATGCATTCGTGGCACAATATAATGTTCTCCATTAGATCTGTATCAAATATTCTGCCTACCCAAAGGTAAAAATGTTCATTTTTGATTTAGTAAGAGCGATATTAATTTTAAAAAAATGTTATGATTGTAGTTGTATTTTGAAGTGGTGTGGAATTAGTACAGCCCCACTCTATAGCAACAATAATGTTGTAACGTTGCTAAAGGAATACCCCCCTCTGTCTAGCAAAACTGACTACTACCTTTGTTAAGAGAGAACATTTGATATTTGTATGGTGAAAGTGGTCACAATGTGGGTGGTCGGGATATGCAAATCAGTATGTCGTACCATCGTAGTATCCTGCGTCTTCCTCCACAGTGCAATACGTAACTACAGAGGAGACATAAGATACGCGTACATTCATTGAGGCAGTACATATTTTGTTTTAGAATGTGTTTAATATCTGTGTATTTTCCACTGCGCGTGTTGGTGTTTGTGTCTGACCTATGGCCCAGACTGCTGCGCCAATGGCTCCCAAAGTCATCAGCACCACACACACCCTCATCAGCCGGCAAGGGGTTACTACACAGGTGAGCGAGATCTCCCGGTTCCCTGCACACACACATGAATGTGTACGTCTAACTAGCAGAGTTTCAAACTGCACTAACAACACGAGGAATCATAATAATTACGAATAGTGGAGTGAAAGTGTACATCAATCCATAAGTTTTAGTGTGAATAAAAATATAGTCCGAGGATTTATTTTGATACAGTGGCATGCAAACATGTTTTGCTGCCCAGGGCCAAATAGGCTTTGGTGATGGTCCTTGAAAACCAATCAGCGGTTTTTCTCGAGCAAAAATCATGTCGGCGGGTTTGGATGCCGATGCATGAATCAGCGATCCACTTTTGGGTACCAACCCACCAGTTGACAATCGCTGGTCTAAAGTCGAGTGTCTGCACAAGAACAAACTTCAGGATAGGGCTGACAACTGGCAAATATCTTTCGAATAAATTATTCTATCGATTATTCAATTGGTTAAACAAATATTTTGTATTTAAGCTATTGCAAAATGTTTTGGGGGAAGATTACAGTTTATTAACGGATTTCTTATGATTTGGTATATTTTAATGATTAAACAAAACCAAATAACAATTAAGCAATAGCACTCAAGAGGAAGTAATGTTGTACTCACCAACCTTTCTGAGACTGTCAGTTACAGGTTATTCATATACAGGAATTGTTGTTACCTTTTCTACGGAGGTCATGTTTTTTGCTGTGCATTACCAGGAATAAGTCAACTACTTGACAAAAATGACTTTATCGGCTTCTAACATATTTTGGGAAAATGTCGTAGGCAAGGGAAAACACATCACTTTTAGCCCCACCACTTCAATTTCATATTAAAAAGAGTATTTTTGAGGGCCGCTGTCAGTCATGCTCCCTGAGAATCGTCTTCACTATTCTGCCCCTGACAAGCGCCCATTGGTGTCCAAACGAGACAAAAACTACTGTGATGCTAAACATTCTTTTGGCCGTTTTTTTCCCCCCAGGCAGCTCTTTAAGCAATCGCAGCCTAAGACAGAACAAGAACTCTATTGTCCACTTCTACCTGAGACCACTACTGTGGGTCTTTGTTATGAGGGTTCCTATAAAGCTGGTTTATTGTCTGCTTTATTGGAGCATGCATTCTATAGATTCATTTAAAAATTATTAATGTTGTACACGCGGTGATGGATAGTTGTGTCTCTGCCATGATCAGGAGTGCCATTTACACACGTCACAGAAATGCAACGGCAAGGGAAAGACTCTTGAATAATCACTCAGGAATGATCAGTTTCATTCTTGACACTGAAAATGTCCCATAGAGTTTATTGTATCTTGGTGTTTATACAGTCTCGTGAGATACATTACTGCAGTGAATAGCCTTTTGACCTCTTACTGACATTTGGACTTTGGGAAACAGATTCAAAAACAAACTAGAAAACCAGGAAGATCCTTTATTTAATTCATCTGGTTTAGTGTGGGTTTTTTGGGGGGGGGGGCCGCGGGGTTAAACAAGGCTCAGTTTATTTCAAGACAACTTTGCTCCAATTTAAATAGGAAAGCTCTCTTCCTGACAGCAGAGATAGTGGTTTAAAAAATAATAATCACCAAGTGACCTCAGTCGGTGTTAGGGTTCACATTTCATATAAACACAGTGCCATACAATACAGCAGTGGCATGAATATTCTTTCTAAGGCAAAACTTTGTGTGACACTGCCCAAAACTGAAACTGCAAATGCTGTGCAAGCAACTGATCCGTGGCACTGAGCATCTCCTCATTACGGCAAGGAGGACCACAAAGGCTTATTTCCTGTCACTTTTTGAGGATTGACAAAACAGGCAGGAATTGATCTTTTATCTTGTCTGGGATGTTGAATCGACAAATAGAGGTAAAGCAGACAGCCAGCTTGGAACAAATCTGTTAATAGTTAACAACAGTCAAATGGACTGATGCCTGCTCACTGTCCAAATGCACACAGCAAGCACAGCATTTTAATATTTGCCTGCGTGTTCCTCTGTATGTGAGTGTGCATCTGTGTTCGAGTGTGTTGTGTGTGTGGGGGGGCGTGTGTGTGTAAATGAGTGCGTGCATGGTGTGGTATTTACCCATCTTCCCCTCTTTGACGACTTTTTCAGCATGCATCTGTGTAGAATAGGAGGGAGAAGGCAACTATAGAAGATAGTCTCCTCGTCCTGTCTTCCTTCTTTAATCCCTTGATTTCTTATGGCAACAACTCCTCTGAAAAGATCAATTGATACTGTAGCTCTGATATGGAAAATATCAAAGAACCTCCAAGTTTCATCGTAACCACACATACGAATTTCTGGAACTTAATAGTACAGTATGTACTGTATGTATTTTCCCCCCTGTAACTTAATAGTACAATATGCATGTTTTTTCAGGATAGATAGCAGTATCCAAACAACTACAGTGAAAAAAAATAAAAAATAAATAAAAAAAATTTAAAAATAAAAGTATTCGTGCCAGTGGGGGAAAAAAATGACCTGACCTAAATGTTTCAACAGTGACCTAAATACACCTAGTATGCACCCGTTAATATGCATTGTAGGCACAATAGTAGTTTTTAAAACAAAATCAGGCGGCACGGTACGACTGGTTAAAGCGTCTGCCTCACAGTTCTGAGGACCGGGGTTCAAATCCCAGCCCTGCCTGTATGGAGTTTGCATGTTCTCCCTGTGCCTGCGTGCTTTTCTCTGGGTACTCCGGTTTCCTCCCACATCCCAAAAACATGCACGCTAAGTTGATTGAAGACTCTAAATTGCCCGGAGGTGTGAATGGTAGTTTGTTTATATGTGCCCTACGATTGGCGGGCGACCAGTTCAGAGTGTATCCTGCCTCTCGCCCGAAGATAATTGGGATAGGCTCCAGCACGCCCGCGACCCTTGTGACGGTAAGCAGTACAGAAAATGAATGGGGGAAAAAAATTATCATGAGCCAAGGATGTATAAACAAGAACATCCAAATCTTATTATTATTGTGGTTTGGGTACACAAAACACAACCCTATTTATTCAAGTTTGCATTTGCAAATAGTTTTCTCCATTCGTTATGGACTGTAAGACAATACTTTTGACTGTCAGCATTAACAAACGTTGACATTTTGTGGAAAAACAAAAAGGGCTAAGCCTTCAACTAAATATCAGCAGCGATCCTTCGTGCTAAATTACAATACATCTTTCAAGTAGGCTCACCTGTCTCCTTTGAAAGCAGAGGTACTGGTAATTTCTGGTAGTCCTTAAAAACTGAACAGGGATGTTGCATTTGGTCCACTTTGGTGAAAAATAAATGCCCAAAAATATTTGAACGTTGTTAGGTCGATAAATAACAGTATAGCACTTTTTCCCCAGTTATGCCTGTTCCCTCACAGGTTACTGACCCCAACAAAGCGCTGGGAAAAAAAAGTTTTTCACGTCGTTTTATTCTTTCTTTCTTTCTTTCTTTTTTAAACACTTTCCATCACCCCAAACAACCTGCGTCAGCTGACAATATAAAGTGCAACACCTGAAAGAGCGAAAACGGAATTTGGATGAGCTTCATTCGAAGTTTCGTCGCTGAGTGTTCGTCCTGTGACGAGGCGAGGAGGAGGGGCGAGCGTGACGTCATGACTGGACCCGCGTGCACTGTGCGTCCACGCCGAGACGTCGAAGTGGATGGACCAGGGTGGGCAAACTTTGGGACCGCTCAAGGGACACGTTTCATTTTGAAAACCGGTGGATGGGTCAGGTCGTTTCCAGGTTTCTTCTCATATCTAAATAATAGTTCATAGTCATTTTTTATTTTGTTTTATTCATAATTGTATTATTTAGAATTAATCTACTTATTAACTGACCAAGTATCCAATAAAATTGAATTATTATTATTATTATTATTGTTATTATTAGAGAGGCTTCAAGGCCTCCTTCTTGCACTCTTACAGTCGTGGCTGTCCATACAATTTAAATTTAAAAAAATTATCAGACCGTATCAGTGAGACTCTGTCGAACATTATTACACATATCAAATCTGACTTATACATTCAGCACAATTAAGCACAGGGGGAAAAAAATTTCGAAAGTGATGTTTTGGCAATCTTAAAGGAGGAACCTCTGGTAAGTGTTGGTCACAAAGCTTAGTGTAAAATGTACAGTTTGTATTGAAAACACATATATTTAACACTTAACTAAAGTTTCACATTTGAAGGGGGACAGAGAACAAGTCTACGTAGGCTCAGGGTCGACGTTGCCAAAACAACAACTTTGCATCTTGATTTGCTTCGTAATGACCTCAATGATGCAGCATGTGGGGGGAAATATATATATACTTGCACGTATAATATTTTCTGCCATCCTCATAACATCTTTCTTTGTTGTCTATTTATCACAGATACAATTATAATTTTGAGACCATGAAATGATATAATTGAAAGATATTTTCAATCCTATATTACATTATGTGTTCATGTCACAGTCAAGGCATTCGGTCCGGAACAAAAGGTCCTGACACGAGCAGTCTTGTTAAACAGGGTCTTGTTGATGTACATTCTCAAGTATGTTCATGTTTGATAAGGCACCACCGACAGACACTGAGCAGAGCACAAGACCCAGAAGGACAGTGACTCCCAACAGTAGGACGCTTGTTTACAAAATGGATTTGGGCATCAAGACTTCATTCTCTATGTTCCTTGTTTACCTCCTATACGTGGCAATTGCTGTGGGTGGATGCGTCTACTCATTGCATTCACTCTCTGTCACACTTTTATACGCTTAGAAAACCAAATAATACAATGGATTGAGCAGTTTAGTTACACTTGAGTGTTATGGAAGCAGTCAAGTACAAGGAGCCTACCACTCTGATCCCAACAGTTATGGGAACATTGTTCTAAATTCAAATTGGATTCACTTTGCAAACTGCGGTAGGAAAAAAGCTTCGGAGCTCATGAAATGCTATTTACACATTCTATTTTGCGGCGCCGAGTAAGACTTAACATTATATTGCACAACATAATTGCCGTATAGTATTACTTGTGACAAAATATTTATATTTTTCAATGCTGGATTCAATAAATCCATAAATGGACAACACAAACAAGTCCTTGCGTGTCTAGAACGAAAGTGAATTATTATTATTAGTAGTAGTAGTAGTATGACAGAAATGAAGACGTTCCCAATAATGTGCATGTGTTTATCCAACGCAAGAGGGCAGCATAGTCATTTGACCATGATGGCTCGTTGCGATGAAGGATAAAATGAGCTTCAATGAATGAATGTAAGGTAGCAGAGTGTTTTGAAGAAGAAAAAAGAAAAATGCTTCAATTCATAAGAAATAGGGCACAACTTCAAAAAACAAAAACAAAACAGGAACTCTTTAGAGGAAATAGGGCTGTCTAAATATACCAATTACGAGACTATCTGTCTGCATGATTACACCCTCGATCTCTATCTCTATTATTGTAATTGTTTGTGTGTGCAGTGTTTCTCAAAGGCAAAAGAATGTAAATCACTGCCACAACGCAACCTTAAAGCCAGCCAAACCTGTTTGCTTTTTTTGGGTTCTCCAATGCAGAAATGTGACATTTGAATGAGAGACTTTCTCACAGTCATCCTCTGTCCTTCTTCATCTGAAAGAAGAAGGAAGACGACGATCACAAATTATTTACAAACAATTTATTATTTGTGGCTGTTCACTGGACTTTATTGGCTCTTTAGAAAGACCTTTGGATTTATTTCTGAAGTGCTGTAGTTATCATCAATTAAGCGGTAGGTGTTCTACTGGGAAGCTTCTATTGATATCAAGGTTAGTTGTGGGTTGTTGTTGTTTTTTTAAATTAAAGCTTAAGTATTAAATTCATCCCTTTCTTATTGATCCTGAACAGGTTTGCTTGAAATCAGGCTGGAAAACTCTCATTTGAAAATCTCAATTTGAAAGCAACTCACTTCAAGTGGAAATGAAATGGTTTTTGTTCGTGTAGTTAATGACGATGGCCAGAAAACAGCTTTAATAAATGGAGCAATACAAAAATAAGACCAGTTCTAAAAAGGATTGGGTGAATATATGGCTAACAATCAAGTAAACTACTTTAGTTTTCAGGGTTCTACCAGCCATAATATTCTTACACTTTTGTTGAAACGCCCAGGAGTGGGTCCATAGCAATAAAAGATAGACTTTGTTGTACTCTGCTGCCTGCTGCCAGGTCACCATTGCAAATCTGTTCTCAATAGTCTTACCTGGATGAATAAATCATGCAAAAGATTATAGTGGCACATATTTATTTTCACTTTTTCATCATTTCATGATTATTCGAGGTCAGATTTCTCTCAAACGTTCTTGCGTGAGGGGACTACAAAATATTGTCTGTGCTTAACATTGTCATATGAAGTTTTAACAGATTGAAAGGAAAAAAATACACAAAGGATGAGGAAGAACATTGGCCTGTTGCTGCTGATCTTGATCTACATCATCACACCCTCATCAGGTATGTTTCTTTTAAACAGCTGAGCTTGAGTATTTATGCATATTTTGCTCTCACTATGCAGTGCACATTTCATGCCAAAACACAGCTTTAAACGTTTAGTTTCAATGTGCAACAGCTGTCACATAACACTCGGTCTACGTGTGCTGCCCCCGCACCCTTGCAGCACAAAATACAACCACTACGTCTGCGATTTTTACACGACCGGTGGATGTCTCTGTGTTTGTGGGGGACCCTGCCGTGTTGACCTGTGGTGTGCCTGAAACATCTGCTGTCACCTTCACCTTGTTTGGGGGTCACGGCAATTACAGCCTCACCTGCCCTGGTGGACATGTGGAAGATATCCCCCAGGTCAGATAGCGACTAGAAAACTTGTTTCGCCTTTTAGAAGCAGTTTATTGTTCAGGTAAAAACGAAAATAAACTGCTATTTTGACCATTCGTTACATGTAAATGATGAAAAATGGCTGTGTTTGCACAGCTTGTCTAATTGGCCAATGATATCCAAATAGCATGCTGTTTTTTTCTTTTCACTATGGCACATTTCCAAATAGTGTTACATCAGGAGAAAAAATATTCCCACCTGAACTGAGTAGTGTAAATACATCATCAATATATGAGCTTGTGTCCGAAAATTCTGGGCATACGTGTGTATCACAACAACAACAAAATGGCGAAACAATTGTTTTGTTTGTTTTTACTATACTGTGTCACACTACTCCAGCAAGTGATTTTCTTAAATTGCATATTGGTTGACAAGTGCTATTTAAATTACAGTTCTATGACCTGCAAGAATAAGGAGTAGTGTTGATTACCTGTACCATCAGCAACTACTGGCCTGGCATGCGTATTACATAGCATTTTCAATCAATTTTGTAAATCTGTGAAACCGGGGATTGTTTTGACAATACAGTGGCATGAAACATGATTCTCCCCTTCCTGATTTTGAATTGTTTTGGAAGCACAAAGACAAAGGGCTCTATTTTCATGAATAGCATAAATGCATGGTATAATTTCGTGGACCAGCGCACCCCGGCGCATCTAAAAGAGGGATTTCTGCGCTGTTGTGTGCGCAATCGCAGCCGACTTCAATCTTGTCCAATCAAAGCGGCTCCTCTCATTCCAATTAAATGAAGTCCACAGACACTCTTTGACATGGTGGAAGAAGAACCTAATTTGTTCAAATCCGGGAGGTCAAAGTGCACAAAGTACGTTTACGTAACTACAAACAGACCTCCACGGGCAGATGAAAGATCACTAATATCTGCGCCGTGAAGTGGCTTGAACCCCCGTGCCGGCCAGTGGGATGAATTAAAAAACATAATAATAATCATAATAATAGTCATGTGTTCGATAAATAGATTTATACAATTATTCACGGGGTTTGATGCCCACTGTTCACATATGAACGGATTACATTTGACATCCACCGCACAAGTCCGCAGGGCTCAGTATCTGTCTGCCTGTGCCCCGATCATATTCAACAAAAATCACGCTAGACCAGCGGCCAACCTACTGTGCCGGACTTACAAGTGGTCTGAGTAAGCCTAAGTTTAGACTTTCCCGCCACCAAATTGTCACTGTGCTGGGCACGTCAAAGGACAAAAACCTTGTTGTGCCAGTACACCCAGCTTGTCGCAGACTGGTCTGCCAAATTGGCAGACATACGCAGCGAGCCTTGTGCTGGCGCAAAAGTCAAGATACGCCAGTTTTTACCGCAGAAGCGCCATCTACAAAAACAGAGCCCAATAAATGCAGTTTTTAAATGTTGATTCCTTTTATAAAAGTGAAGAAATAACATTTCCATTTTTGCTTGGTTGTTTTCATTAAAATATATACATGAGACATGTTATTATTTCAATAAAGACAAATGCAATTGCATAATGGTTTCCTCTTGCTTTTTATATGATTTAAGGCCATATTCAGTTACATCTTTGCATTAAAATTATGGAGTTCGTCCCTCATTATACAACAGCAAGGGATCTACTTTTGTCTACAGCTATCATGAAATCAACTACAACTTAAAGATAAAGCCTTTCAATGTAATTTGTATTCATTCCATGCCCTCATCTATGTCCTTAGGCTCTTTATGGAAGTTGTCAAACAAAAAAAGGACAGTCACTGGCTGTGTGGACCTTCAAAGGAACCTCTAATTCAGACAATAACACAAGAGTTGTTTGTCAGTTGCCAAATGGTTTCGACTCTTCCACTGCCATCCTGCGTGTTTATGGTGAGGACTACTACTCCATCCATCCATCAATTTTCTGTACCACAGTTCTATTCAGGTTTACAAGGTTTTGTTTCCATCTACCATTTTCCACCACTGTTTCCCACTAATAGTCACTGATGGTGTAGTGGTACACTTGCCTGACTTTGGTGCGGGCAGCGTGGGTTCAGTTCCCACTCAGTGACGGTGTGACTGTGAGTGCGGATGGTTGTCCGTGTCTATATGTGCCCTGTGACTGACTGGCGACCAGTTCAGCGTGTAGTCTGCCTTTCGCCCGAAGTCAGCTGGGATAGGCTCCAGCGCCCCGCGACCCTAACCAGGATAAGTGGGGTTGAGGACGCGTTCATGGATGTTTCCCATTAATGTCTGATGTGTTTACTCGTAGATGATGGAAGGAACATGGCCATCCTCATTGGCTGTGTGATCGGGGCCTTCTTTGGTACCATCCTGGTATTGGCTTTGTGTTTCATATTTCTGCAGAGATCTGAGGCCTTCCAGAAATGTTTCTGTAAGTTGAGGCTTGAATCCTAATTTACTCCGTCTTGTTTACTCTATCAGGAACTACGCTGACCAATTATCTTAGACTCACTGATCATTCAAAGTTCTTTAAGTTGTGATGTTTTTTTTTCCCTTGTAGGGGGTAAGGAAGAAGAAGATGACACATTCTCAATCATATCCAAGGATATGAGAAAGCAGAAGGAATGATAAAAAATAATGATAACCTTCAAACTAACAAATGATATAATAAAATCAGAATTAAAACCAATAATCTGTTTAAATGCCAATATGGACTGTTATATATACTATACATGAAACAGTTAAGATGGCAAAAAAATAACAACAGGGTAAACATGTTTTCTGAGGTTTCAGTGACACAACAGTGATGTAAACTATACATGCAAGTGTAATCAGTTCAAATGACTCGTACTTAGAAAGTGCTGAGGGATCACTGAGGGAGTGGAAGAAGTGGGACATTGCATGCTCGCGAGCTCTTATGGTGATCAAAATTGGAGGGGGAAATTAGAGCGAGTGCTGTGTTTACTGCCCCCTCATGGAGAAATGTTCTTTTTTTAGCATGAACTAAAATATCATGCTTTGAATGTTTATTTCAATTTGTAATATATAATTGCGATGTGAAGTATTTCCGACCCAGTCTTGTAATGCAATACATAATACAAAAGCATTATTTCTTTAAAACCTTCAAAGTGTCACATGTATGTAAGGCACATTTCATATTATAGGTTGTTTTAGTCGATCTGTTCAATCGTGCGATGAGGGTGATTTTTTTTCATGAATTGAATTACTTTCATTCTTTTATGGGTTTGACAAATTTAGGCCAGTGATGAAAGAATAAGATACTATATGTGCTTCAGTCTGTTTTTTACGGCTGAGTCATCCATCCATCCATCCATTATCTGAGCCGCTTCTCCTCACTTGGGTCGCGGGCGTGCTGGAGCCTATCCCAGCTGTCATCGGGCAGGAGGCGGGGTCCACCCTGAACTGGTTGCAAGCCAATCACAGGGCACATACAAACAGACAACCATTCGCACCTACGGGCAATTTAGAGTCTCCAATTTATGCATGTTTTTGGGATGTGGGAGGAAACCGGAGTGCCCGGAGAAAACCCACGCAGGCACGGGGAGAACATGCAAACTCCACACAGGCGGGGACGGGGATTGAACCCCACACCTCAGAACTGTGAGGCTGACGCTCTAACCAGTCGGATACCGTGCCGCCCGGCTGAGTCAGAAAGTGACAATTAGATAACTTCATATCAGGTGGATATTGGCTGTGCGGTAATTACTATAATTACAACAGGCATAAAGCAGTTTATACAGCTCGGAGGCAAATGTGTCGAGCACCGTGTTTGGTTGGGCTGAGCGTTCCCCCTAGTGGAGATTACCCTTCATCTCTTCAGGCCTTTTTTAAAAAAATAAAAAAATAAAAAAAGATCCAAATCAATAGATCCAAATGTTGGTTCCAGGACTTTTCCAACCACAGAGTGATTCTAAAATTCTACGGCTGCTGCCAAGTGCTTGCAAGTAAGAGTTTATTGCTGCATAGGAGTTTATTGGAACAGCAATTGTGCATGGTCTATGCACAAACACCCGTCAAATCTATCAATTTTCCATGAAAGATGATATACAGTAATCCCTCGTTTATCACCGGGGTTAGGTTCCGGATCACCCCCCACATTGGGTGAAATCTGCGAAGTAGAGACCACATATTTTTGGGGATTATTTATCCATATTTTAAAGCTGTATGAACCTCCCATTATTAATCTTCATCATGCTCCTATTAACCTCTGCAGTACTCTTAGAAACACTTTCTATACGCTTAAATACCTTTTAAACTCTTAAACATACTGTAACACACAGTAGTACTGTACACTATGCATATTTTATTCCTTGTAATAAGTGAATTAATGACTTTTTCTTTTTTTTTTTTTTTTCTTTTTTTCTAGTTTTAATGTTTTAGGCTAGGAAGCGTTTATTTTACCACAATAACATTTCAGCATACCTTTAAAATGCTGCGATATGTCAAATTATGCACAATATGAAAAAGAAAAATCCCCAATGCATTGAATCCTCAATAGGTGAACTGCGATATAGCGAGGAAACACTTCACTTATACTAACAGATGCACGGGCCCCAAAACTAAAAAAAAAAAAAAAAAAGAAAGAGCTGTGCGCAGTACCACTAGATATCAGAACTGGAACTAAACCTCTATTTAGACCAGTATTCATTTGAAAGACGTGTTTTTTCAATTCATCAACTTAAAAAAAAAATGACAACAATGTTGTGTTAGCACACCTTAGTTCTCAGTGGCTCAGTTTGCAATGTGCACTTGGCAAAATGACAAACAAAGACCATGAACCATTACAACACAACCAGAAGATACCAAACACAGAAAGGAAAAACCTTCATGTACTGTGAGCTCATTTCTGAAAGAACAGGAACCTGCGTCTTTTAGAGTAGACCTACTTCATGTCATTGATGTTTATCTGTCCCATGTGTACAATGTATGCGTTCACCTCATTCATTTTAAGGGTAATTATAAAAATTCATTTTTTATTAGCGATAATAAGAAATAGACAATAAACAATGAAATACAGCCACTGTCATTTGATCTTTTTTTATCCGTCATTTGTATTGTAACACCTGTGTTAGACTTACAAATGCACATCAGCGGGAGGGAATTCTCTCTCATCTATTAGTTGATACAGCAGCAATGCAGCATGCAGCAATGTGTTGGTTCAGCTGCTCACTTAAAATATATTTCTGTGTCTTGGGTCCACAAGAATAACCGGTGAGTTTATGTTACCTAGGATTTTGAAGCGATTGGGTTTCACATATAATGTCAGTGAACCTGTTCTAACCCTTTTAGTTTCACTGTTTGGAGACAAACACAGTAAATACCACCATAACAGCACAACTATCGGTGACAGTGTGTGTGTGTGTGTGTGTGGGGGGGGGGGGGGGGGGGGGGGGGGGGTGCACATGTACTGATAACCTCCACTGCTCAGTATGTGTTCTCTCAGTGACATTGATTCAACACCATCATTGTCTTAGGAAACAGTGATTTTGACCACGCACAATAATAGCTAAAGAATAGCCAATTTGGACATACATTTAACAGCAACATGACAAGTCAAACAAAGTGGCTACACATGTACCAGACACTTCATTAGGCACACCAGCACAATCTAATGTGCTTTCTTAAGAAGGGTAATAATGAACATTGATCATGATTGACCCTGTCAAAATATTCATTTAACAATACGATAACTGATTATCTTAGACAGAATGTTTGAGTCAGGTCTTGTGTTGGTGTATTTAATGAAGTGTCTCCTAAGTATGCAACATTTTTTATTTCCCTACACAATAGACTTTATTTTCATATACTGTACATAAGGGAATCAGTGATTAATATAAATATGGTTGGCAGCTTCAGAATTTGCTTAAAGTTGTTAGCTGCAGCCAGAGGCAATTGTCTAGGCTAGGGCCCCAAGCCGAAGGGGGCCTTAGGAGACGGCTGACATTGGGCAAAGACAGTGCAACAACAATGCGCCGCTGTCCGGAACCCCTTCATATGGCCCCTTACTAAATATTGCTTGCTGGTGGGCCCAGAGAGACATTGGCGATATTAGTCCATCTCAACAACATAATGATAACCAGACATTGTAATGACACAGTGGTGTCGTTAGGCCTTTTTTAGGCTTCAGGGACCCTAAAAAGTTTCTTAAGCCCCTAAATGATTTCCATCCATCAATTTTCCGTACCATTTATCCTCACTAGGGTTGCGGACGTGCTGGAGCCTATCCCAGCTATCTTTGGGCGAGAGGCAGGGTACACCCTGAACTGGTCGCCAGTCAATCACAGGGCACATATAAACAAACAACCATTTACGCTCACATTCACACCTACGGGCAATTTAGAGTCTTCAGTCAACCTACCATGCATGTTTTTGGGATGTGGGAGGAAACCGGAGTACCCGGAGAAAACCCACGCAGGCAAGGAGAGAACATGCAAACTCCAAAGCCCGCCCCCCCCCCCCCCCAAAAAAAAAGAAAACAAAAAAGAATAATACAAATTTGGGGGAAAAATCTGAAAGAATTTAAAAAAAATTGAAACAAAATTCACAGACAGGAAAATATCTGGAAAATAACATGGAGAAACGCATCAACTCAAATAAAATTTTAATACAGTGGCCCCCACATATTCACGGTTTGGCATTTGTAAATTCAACTATTCGCACATATTTTGGGGAACCTACCTCCAATTATTCGCATAAACCCCCGCTTAGAGACCAAAAAAAATACAATAAAGCAGTATAACAAAGTGTGAAGGCTTCACTGTACTGCCTTGTGGGATGTGTTCAGATGTGTTGAATATTAATATTTTATATGACATGCTTTCAACAGCTGTTACACGATGTGACGGGCTGGGAAAACAGTGTAGCCTCCAGTGTATGTACAAACGAGTCACCCCTGCATGTCACACACACACGCACATGCGCACGCACACGCACACGCATGCATGCAGGCACGAACACACACACACACAAATAGATATACATGCACGTACACAATAGTTTATACTCTAAACAAAGAGGAGGACCAAGTGCCACAAAATCAGGTGAAAATGAAAATAAAGACTTTAATCCGGGCTGCGGCTTTGCAACATTCAGACAATCTTTTGCACCTCTCTACTCATCTGTTCAGGTAAGCCAAGGTACGGAAGAGCACGGCATTATGGGAGACAGGTTTTTATACGGTGAAAATCCTGTGATTGTAGTTTTGTTGTGAATCTAGTGTTTGGAAAGAAAAAAAGGTAGATTAAAATAATGAGCCTTGATATTATTAAGGGTTAAGAAAATATATATATATTTAATTAGGGTACCTTTAAAATTGGGATTTGGTGTTGTTTATCAGCATTTGTGAGGCATACATGAGACTTGAAAGTCAAAATTCGGAGTGACCTTCACTAATGTCATGCTAGCTGAGAGTCACTATGACCTCCAGACAAAGGTCATGGTGGAAGATGACTAACAAAACATGCAAAGCAAGGGGATCTTTCTGCCATCATCAATCCAATTATTGAAAGCTAGGAAGAGACGAATTACAAAACTACATATTGTGGAAACAGAAAAGTAACAAAAGGTTTGGCTAACTTCTTAATCCCACCCATTTTTTTTTTTTTAAGTTTACCTTGCTTCCACTTCATTAACAGAATTCTTAAAGATACTTGGAAAGGTCAGTTGGAGTTGATTTCCTAAATAAAACATTTATGTCACAGCTCAAAAAGGTTTTTAACCTTTGTTTATGTTTATATTTTGTCAGTAAAATGTTACACGTAAACACAAAAAAAATAAGTATGTATCTCAGTATCTCAGTGAATTATTTTAAAGTAATACAGCAGGAATGGCTCAACTGTACATGCATGTTTATTTATGCATGAAAACATAAACTTTTTGTTCCACTTCCAAACTTAACTGATTAAAAGAAATGGGAAACAACGGCCCAAAACATTGTGTTTGTTATTGGGTTTTCTTTCAAGATTTCAAGGGGGGGGGGGGGGGGGGGGGTTGTTGCGGTACAGCACATGACTGTGTTTGTCCTGGTGCTTTGGGATTTTTCTTTTATTTGAGAGGTGGAATGAAAGTTGACTGGAAACTTTGCTGTTTATTCTCCAAACATGCAAAATGTATCCCTGCTGACGGGACCCTGACCTCTCACACCACAAGGACGTGCCTCCTGAGGAGTGTGTGCGTGCGTGTGTGTGTGTTTATGCGCTCGCATGTGTAAAACAAGGGCAAAGTCATGAGAACAAAATCGTGTCTCCTATTCAATTTCACAGCCATGTTTTCCTTCGCTCTCATTTTTGTGTCTTAACAGTTCTGAAGATGGGGCATCTCACGTTTGTGGCTGTGATGGCAGGTATAGTGCAAAATACACCTTAAAACATTTTTAATCTATCTAACTCATTACTTAAATTCACATGATTATTAAAGTATCGCATTTCAAGCTAGTACAATAAGAATTTTAAATAATAATAATTAAGAAAGTCGCGGAGCCCCAAGGCGAGCAGGAAATTCCACAATTAACATTTTCTGTTGTTTTGTTTTTTTTGTTTTGTTTTTCTAGTGCTCTTCACTCTCTTCAATGAAACTGAAGCAAGTAAGGAAAAAACTCTGCCCCTGCCTTGGTTTGTCTCTGAGGCTGGTTCTGTGGACAAACTGGTTTGTGGAGAAACTTAACCCTCCTGTGGTACTGAATCATGCTCATATTGACTCATTTTACAGTAAAAAAAAATCCAAGAAGATATTTTCTTTTTAATGACTAAACATGCGGCAGCTCACATTGACCCATTAATATTTTGGGTGATCCAAAGAAACAAACTTAACAGGAGGGTTTAAGGCCAATATTGTGTGTAAATGACGATGACATGGAAATATATATTTCATTTCATATCTATTTAATCTATCTAATTTTGCTAGCCTTCTATATTGAGACCCTTTATGGGAACAAGTGTCAGACTAACATTTTGGTAGTAACTGTTCTGTCTCTCCATGTTCTTGTGTTTGCTCTATAGGTGCATTTGTTTATAGTAAGTACACATCCTCAGCTTCATCTGTTTAAAGGTCTCACCGTGTATATAGTATTACTTCTATAATGAGCATGTTTATGCTCGGGGGTGGGGGTAAAGGTCTATGTTGTTGTACATAACGTAATCAGAAGTAAATGTAATTATTTGAATTGAAATGCTGTACACGTTACAAAGTATGCATCATTGATTAAACAACATGTGTTTTGTAAAATAGAACAATTTGGGACTGAAATGGATTCCTCAGAACCAGAAAAATGGTTGTTGTTGTTGTTGTTTTGACAGACTATGAAAGGCTGCGAATTGCAGGCCTGATTTGTGCCGGCCTTTTAGTCATCGGAGGAGTTGGTATTTTACTGTGTAAGTGCCAAAGTCAAACTATCATTTAACCACTGAAATGTGTTGAAACGTTTAGCTTGAATGATGAATGATTATGGAGTAGTAAAAGTAGCATTATTGACACATTAGTGCTTTTTAATATCACCTTGGATCACTAATAGGGAACCCATCTGGAACAAACACTTTGCTCTTTGGTTAGGTTCGAATCTAACTACAGTGTATGATCGTGCTACTATCCCCTTTAAATAATAAAAAAAAAAAGATGACTTATGAGCATTTAGACACATAAATGCATTTGTGTGAAAGCTTGTCTCTTCTGCAGATGTGGTTTTTTTTTTTCGTAACCTTACTGTGACTGTCTCATTATTAGCACAATAATCATTGACTTCCTTTGACCAAAGTAACCGTAGCTTTCCTTCGCAGACAACAAGTGCTCCAGACGCTCCAAGTAAGATGTCTTTTCTTCCCTTTTAACCGCTTACAATCCAGTCAATGTGCAAACATCCTCCTCCTGGGACCCGATTGTCTGTCTTCTTCCTAAGTCGTCATTCTAACTGCTGCACCTCCCTCCTCTCTTGCTCCCCATTGCAGCAAAGACGATGACAGTGAAATCTGATATGGAACCTGACGAACCGGTTTCCTTGTGGGAGAAGCTCGAGCAGGCAGGACATGGGTGGAGTGGAAATAAAGGGTGGGTGGACATTTGGAGGAAACGCGCCATCTTGGGTAGATCTGCACATTTCGGGGTCGGGGGGAGAATTGGTAAAGAAGTCTGATGTGTTGTTTGTCTTAAGGTGCAAGATCTGAATAATAAATGATCCCTGAATTGTTGTAAGTGTGCAAAGACATACAGAATGCAAACATGTTGTGTAATGACTGCTGTTCCGTCTGATACCATATTGGAAGAATTTGCTACCTTTAGGGGCTTGGTGTTTTGCCAACCTCACCTCCTGCATGTTTGTACAGGGTAGATGTGGTCAAACGTTTCAATAAGAGAAATGAGAAATGAAACAACAACGGTGTATTGAGTGACATTGGATCAAATTTGCTTTCAAAAGTACACACTTTATTTGTAGACTCTTACAGTCAATATTCAATCATTTTAGTGCTACGTAGTATAAGATAACATAACATAAGACATAATACAATAGTAGAAAATTGTAACTAATGCGAACGGATCGACGTTACTGGAGTGACTCGTCCAAGGGAGAGAACTTGACATGTTCGCTCTCGTTAAGCAAACATTTAAAGCGACACGCCCCCTCCGGACTCGTGCGCCTGACCCAGGATCAGCCCGCACGCCCCTCGTCGGTTCGCCCTCAGCCGCTCATGCAACAGCTGAAACTGACCTGGGATCGGGGGACGAGTCCACGGTTCGACGCTCTCGAACTTCCCTTTGCTCCAACGCCTGCCAACCTGTGGAGAAGGGAGTTGACCGACTGAGCGGACAAGAAGCCACGGCGCTTAAGTCGCATGATCTTCCATCGTCAAACTTTTTCTGTTTTTTCCGAGTCCAGCGCTAAGCGTCAAGGGTAAGTTAAAGAGACACACGAGTTGTTGTTGTTGTTGTTTTTAAGCGAGCTTTGTCTCCTCCTTCACTGCACTTCATGAAATGTGCTGATGAAGCTCCATCTTGTGAGCATCTTTAAACTCCGCGGGGCACACTTGAATGGAGCAAAGGCACCTTTTCACACCTTTTGTCGATCGTTACAACACGCTCTGCCTCGTGCTCACGCGACATGTTTTTCCCAAAAAAATGTTACACTACATTTAGAATAAACCGTCTCACACGATGCGCAAACCACCTACAGACTATACACAGTAAAGTCGACTGAAATGGGACTCAAAACAAGTCAATGACTTTGTCCGGGCCTCTATTCGCATCTTCATGTCTTCTTCTTTTATTGTGACACAACGAACTTTAATCTGCACAATTGTTATCACATTGAACAGGCATAACCGCTCGATTCTGAAATTGTGCGCGTGTGAAAAGGCCACCTGATAAAAGTCGTGCTGATAACATTTAGCTACGAGCTACTGTGGCAGTAAATATGTGTCCTTCACATGAATATGCGTTCTTGAGAAGATATAACAGCGATAAATGACAATGGATATGCGTTGCTCATGTTTATATTTAGAGTTAATGAGTATTTTACCTGAAATATTACTCAACCCCAAGTTATTAATGCAATTAATGCTCTTCATTATCACATGGGATCATTGGAAACGTAATTTCCTCACGCTCATGGCGGAGTTTTCATGAATGATTTGAGCAACTCGTTCTAATCGGACAGTTCAGAACACTGGGGAATTTATTGCTGATATTAATGCACCATGAAATATGTGCTGCAGATTTACAATCTTGAGCTCAATAATTTAATAGAAGAGGAAAACAGAGGGACTCTAACGTCATATATTACTTCAGTCACACATAACTATATGGATTATATGTTACATGTACATTATTTCTTGATTAAGTGTCCATGCATGCAGCTCTTTGCAACTGTAAATGAAAGTTGAAGGGAAGAAAAATAAAACAATAATAACTGTGGCAAATTCGGTTCCTGAAACAGAATACAGTACTATTCCCTCGTTTAATGCGGAGGTTATGTTCCAGAAAACACCTGCAATAGATGAGACCAATTATTTATTGCATATTTATATAAATTAAAGTTAAACGCTAAATGTTGCTCTTTACTTGTATTTGTTCCATATTGTTGGCCCAACCAGTTCTGTATTGTTCCACATCGTTACGAGTGTGTAGGCCTGTCACGGTAAAGATTGTTTTAAGATTATATATTTTCTCAAAAACTATTACGATAAATTATAATATTCTTGTTTTTTAAATGCCTCTGTAATCATGAAAAATAAGGCCCCCCCTTAATATTTTTGATCATTTGTTTTATTTTCTTGCTTTTAAAACAGTATTGTTGTTATTATTATTATTATTTCCTTTCTTGTTTGTCTATTAAATTGTTTTACTTTCGTCTGTGATATGGATCCCCCTGGGTCTGAAATGAATAATAAAGAGCTGCAAGACAAGCCTGGTTTACATGGTTTACATTCTAAATCCGATTATAATCGGTTTAGAAACCCAAACCGAGTGAAAATGCTTCAAATAAAACCTCAATCGGAATCAACAGGCCGAATCTGAATGGAATTTCATTCCGTTTCACAGGGTTGGACTATTCATTTTAACAAACTGTTCAGAAGTAAATTTTCGCCATCCGTAGTAGGAAGGCTCTGTCTGCGCATGCTCCGTCTCGACGTAAATGCGCGGTGACGTCATCGTTTACCCAAGGTGTAAATATGGCTGCTCCCAACGGAGCTCGTATGCGACGGAGATCTTGTTTTTAACTACTTATACGTTGTTTTCATCACTTTTTTTTTTTTTTTTAAATAATCGTATAAAAACAATCCCAACTACTGTGCTGAATAGAAGACGGACCTCCATCTTGATAAATGAGACATTTAAGAAGAACTGCGCATGTCACACGGCTGTTCCGATTTAAATGTAGTTTAAAACCTCAACTTTTACCTCAACTCGCTAGCTCGTTAGCTCGCAGGCTAGCTTGTTAGCTCGCGAAAACAAACGGGTAGCTTTCCCTTAATGGTCTCTGTTGTGTGAAACTCCGCGCTGCATCTGGGGAAAGGGTGTGGAGTGGGAAGTATTGGACGGAGCCAACACCGGAAAGTTACCGGTCGGCTCACCACAACAATGACAATTTATCGACTCCAGAAAAAACTATCGTGTCCATTATATTTTATATTTATATATATGTCGATATTGTAATTATCGCGACAAGCCTGCGAGTGTTTGCAATAGCTATACTGTATGTCGGCATTTGTAATTTTATTTCATGAAACATAATGCTTATGCTTATAACAGTATGATTGAGAATGTGGTCAGCTCGTCTGCCTCACAGTCAGAGGTTCTGCGTTTGAATCTTTCTCTGTGAAGTTTGCATGTTCTGTCTTCCTCACACATTCCAGAAACATACATGGTAGGTTAATAAATACGCAATTGACCATAGGTGTGGTTTGTTTGTTATGTACCATGTGATTGGCGGGCAGCCAGTCCTGGATGCACCCCCGCCTCTTGCCCAAAGTCAGCTGTGATTGGCTCCAGATCATCTGTGACCTTGAACAGGATACACAGTAGAAAATGGATGGACTGATGGATGAATGCTTACAATATCTATCAGTATTGTTTTACTCTAGCAGTATGGAGCATGTGTTAATCTTTGTACTTCTCAGTGACGATCACATTCAAGGTGAAACTACAAACATCTAAGTCTCACAAGTCTAAAAGTGGAAAAGCTCTTTTGGGTTGCTGAGATTTAAATGCACCACATCACTTTTCAAGTGACCACAGAAGAGGGAGGTAGAGAGGGGAGAAAGCAGTGACAGACAGCTTTATCTTTCCTTGCCCAGATGAGACAGACTCTCCCCTCTTCTGTCCTTGCATGACTGCAGACAGAAAGAAAAGTAGTGCTTAGGAAAGAGCGGTCAGGAGAGGACATCCTCATAGGGAGGGGCACTTGCCCCTAATCACTTTTCCCAACATCAACGTCACTGAATTTAGAAACGTTTACATACCAGAATAGACTCGTTTTGAGCGATGCATCCATGACCTTCCCCATAAATACGTTGCTCTATACATGTGAAGATTTATTTTTTCCACACAAAAAGTTTGATGAGACATTTTGAGAATTAAGTCATATTATTATAAGCATAAACAAATACTCCTACATTAAAATGAGGACTGTTGGCGATCTTGTCAAGTTGTAAAAGTTTTACAAATAATGAAATCCTAACTATGAAACCATCATCATGAGCATAACAGTGTGATTGTAACATTTGTGTCTTGGAGAAAGAACTAGACTGAAATGTCCTTTTATTTGGTTTGGTCAATCATTTAAAGATTATTCCATTGACTTTATTGTGTGTCGAGAATGACAGTTGCTCCATTTTTTGGTTGACATTCACCTGTTGACTTGAGTCTTGTTATATTACTTTAATCATGGAACATTCTTCTGGGTGTTTTTTTCTGTTTTGGTTCTTCACACGTTAATTCTGTTAACTTTGACTTTTATCTCCGAAAATTACAACTTTATACTGAAGAGAAGTTGTGATGGCTGTAGTCGTATGGTGGTGAGCATCAAGACTCAGTGCTAGCACTCCTGAGTGTGACTCACTACCTCAGTATGCTCCACTCCCTTTTTTCCTCATTCCCTCTTTCCTATGACACTGCATCTCTCTTTCCTTTCACAACTGCTCCCTCCCTTTTTCTCCTTGCCTCACTCAATCATTCCCTCAGGATGACACTTTTCTCTTCTTTATGTAATTGTATCTTTGCTATATTGTTGTATAATGTATGTCATTTAGCTTAGTAAGTACATCTGTTTCTCAGGCTTGTGTCAAAAGCTGGAATCCAATGCTTCTAATTTGGGAATAAAACATGTCACAGAACAAGAGCTGTCTTTGTAGTGCACTACAGGAACACACACACACGCTCACATACCGGTCCAGTGTTCAAGTGGGTGGGTGTAATGATGAAAAAATAGAAACGACAATGTGACTCAGACATTGTGCACAACACATTCCATAAATCACCACATCCCGCACACACAACGTCGAGGAATCATAAACATTTGGAAGAGATGAGGGCAATTTATTTACAGCAGTCGATCAACACTGTGTTCTTGTACAGTACGTATGTAAATGAATGTGTGTGATGTTAACTTGGTCAGATGGGAGTAACTATATTGAAATGAAAGGCCTTTTCTCTACATTTATCTATGCTGACTGACTTACCGCAAACCTTTTAAACTGTTTTTGTACACCTGGAAATACTGCTGCGCAGTATGGACAAAATGTTACAACATATATCCCAATTTAGGTCATGTATATCCTAACAATATCCATCCACCCATCCATTTTCTATATCACCTATCCTAATTCACATCACAATATAGTGTTTCCTTAAGATAAAATGAAATTAATGGCAATTTTCTATAATCCTGTGTTTCCTTTTTTTAATAAAACAATAATTTTATAGGGCGGCACGGTGAATGACTGGTTAGCACATCTGCCTCACAGTTCTGAGGACGCGGGTTCAAATCCGACCTCCCCTGCGTGGACTTTGCATGTTCTCCCCGTGCCTGTGTGGGTTTTCTCCGGGTACTCCGGTTTCCTCCCACATCCCAAAAACATGCATGGTCGGTTAATTGAAGACTCTAAATTGTCCGTAGGTGTGAATGGTTGTTTGTTTATACTGTATGTGCCCAGCAATTGGCTGGTGACCAGTTCAGGGTGTACCCCACCTCTCGCCCAAAGATAGCTGGGATAGGCTCCAGCACACCCAAGATCCTAGTGAGGATAAGCGGTATGGAAAATGGATGGATGGATGGATTGATTATTTTAAATCGAAAACACAATCAAATGAATTTTTTAAAAGATGAATAAAAATACAATAAAAACACGAATCTCCAGTGGAAATATACCTTTCAAAAAGGCTCGTAGTACAACCAGTTGTCAAGGAATGTACACTGCTGTTGTGTACATTGTAAAGTAGTGTAATATAAAATGTTTACGTCCATGCGCCTGTAGCAGTACTGTAAAAATGAGTATTTGCGGGAGATGCAAACAGGCTACCTCAAAGTAGTAGCATTGCTGCATTTACATTAACTTTCATTCATTGGTATTACAATGTTTGTGTATCCTCCAATGTGTAGAGCGTTCGATGTCACACAAAAACTCACAAACACTCTCTTGGAGCACAGATGCCAGCTCGCCGCTGTGCAAGAGTACGTGAGTCAAAACTCGCTCCTCGAAAACCTTAAGAGTAACGTTAGCTGGTGGGTTAGCAGCTCACCCAGCTAGTTAGCGCACTCGACACGACATCAGTCAACCCATTTTTAATCCAATTATTACATTTGTACAACAGCTGGATTTAGTCATGCCTGGAGAGTGAGGCACAAGGGGAAAGGCGACTGTTGTTGGGCTACGCTTTAGGACGTTACATTAGATGAGCAACAGAGCTAACCTGATATCCCACATATCAAAATAACAATATAAATGATAGAGGATTATATCATACAGTAGACATTTTAATATTGCGTTACGATACATGTCGTATCACACAGATCTACCTGTCAGCATAAAGCAACTTGTCATACGACGTCATGCAATGTTGTACATCGACTCAAAGGACTTCAAAGGGTTTTTACAGCTTTACTAATAGTTTAACTTGACTAGCAGAGTAAATGAGAGCAAGACTGGTTTGACTGAAGCCACATTTCCATTACTTGGTACATTTCAGTTCAGCACGCCACAGCACATTTGAAATGGTAAACTCTAATCCGGTTTGTGTTTCCATTGCGAGGTGTGTCAGGCCAATGGCAGTAGCTGCCTTACTTAAACAGTGACATCATTGTAGCTCGACACAGTGTAACTCATCAATGAATTCACTCAAGAAAAGTAAACAAAGAGCAACAATGGATGACATCCAAAATTCTGTTTCTTCACTTTTTCTTCCTCTTTGGTTATGTGGCTGCTTATTACAAGAAGAAGACAACCTTTGTTTAAGGTTGAGGTATAGTTAAGTGCTGTTATAGTTTGAGCATTAGCCATGGGTGGCGGACTGTAGATAAAGGGTTGAATGAATACAGAGACAACAAACAAAAGAGACTGAAAACGGAAAAAGAACAAAAAGGCGCAGTTGGAGACAGGCAGAGCAGCATTGGCGAGCTTGAACAGAGAAGTCTTTTTTTCAACGGGCCCAGTAGAAGTGTCTCCACGGGCAGTTTGGGCCCAGGGGAGGACAAACTAATGTCAAATATGGCTGTTTGGATACATTATACAGGGCCCTATGAAATATTGTTATTATTTTTACTTTTTTCAAGATTGCAGTCCTTTTTTGGAGAAATTCCATTTATTTTATTTGTTTGTTTTTCTACAATGCACTTAAGATGATACACACACATTTCTAAACTTATAAATACTACGAATACTAACTTCACCCCCACATATGAATAGCTTTTTTTATTGATTTTAGCACCATTTGGGGCCTTCTTGCAATGTAAAGATGATCCATATCATGGCATCTCGAATCAAACTGCTGTAGACTGCACACGTCCCTTTCAGTGGGACGTCTAAATTTCAATGGCCCTACGGTGCTACAGTTTGTAATTATGTCCTCGTCATTTAAGTAAAAAAAAAAAAAAAAAGTCTTTTGTTACTTCACTGTCTTAATCTTAACAGCTGGTAAATTATTTTTACGCGTGTATGACAGTTGTGTTCCTCATAATTTGTAAAGTAACACAAATACTTCCTAATGGTGACAGTTTGATCCTGAAGCAGATTATTTCTAATTTGAATTTTTTTTCTTCAAAATCAGAACAAATCTGAAGTCTTGGAACTGGCCGGGCTCGACCTCTGAAGTTCCGGTGTATTCAAATGTACAATTTGAACTCTCGCATCCTGCAGCCTCCACCTTGAACTAACATTCATTTGATTGCATCATTTGATCTTCAGACAAGAGGAGCAAGGCGCCATCACTTCTAGCCCGCTCACCCTATGCACTTTCTTTGTCCTCCTACCTCCTGTCTCACACCCGCTCACCCTTTTCGTTCTCCCACCTTCAGTTTGCCCCCTGGGTGTTCTCTTCTCTCCCTGCCCTTCCCTCTCCTGTTTCAGTCTCAACAGTCTGTCTCCTCCTCATCACGATCCTCTATGCGTGCACTCTCTCTCCAGAGGTAAACCGTCCTCTTGTGGTTGTTGGCTTGTTTCCCATCCTGGACATTCCCGTTGCCTCGTCGTGGGTTGCTGTGGAGAGGCACCAGGAGAGAAGCACTTGCCCTGCTCTTCTCTTCTTTTTTCCTGCCAGGCTTCAAATACCAGCTGCAGAGCCCTTTTTTTCTCCATATACCTTTATTTCCACCCAGAGCTAAGCTTTGTATGTACTTATATTTTCACATAGTCATCATAATAGTGACCTACATCTTCAATTAATATACAGTATGTGCCCATAGAATACTACAGACCGAACTCAAAGTGAGTGCATGTTTACAGACATTATCATAGCGATTAAAATATGAACATATGTAAACGCTGCAAGGACACAGGCACAGGTGTGTTTGCTCTTTAGTTAAGAGAGCTGTGAGTGGAAAAGTGCAGTCGCGGAAAATCTCTGCAGTGATGCAGAAGGTGTTTGTGTTACATTCTGCTGTGTTGTCATCGTTGCGTAGACACGGAGCGACTCCGAAACGCTGTGGGATCGAATTGCAGTTTAAAAAGACTTGTGTGGTAATAATGACGTAAAAGTTCACATCCATACATACAACCCCAGTTCCAATGAAGTTGGGACGTTGTGTTAAACATAAATAAAAACAGAATACAATGATTTGCAAATCATGTTCAACCTGTTTAATTGAATACACTACAAAGACAAAATATTTAATGTTCAAACTGATAAACTTGATTGTTTTTAGCAAATAATCATTAACTTAGAATTGTTCTTGTCTTTGTAGTGTATTCAATTAAATATAGGTTGAACATGATTTGCAAATCATTGTATTCTGTTTCTATTTATGTTTAACACAACGTCCCAACTTCATTGGAATTGGGGTTGTGCATTCATTATGAAGACATTAGAAAATAGGATTAAAATACAGACAAGAATAACCTTTGAAGGGTTAGTGCAGTTTAACAATGTTGTCATGGATTTGTCTGTCAGCCAGGAAAGCTAATTTGTAAAAAGAAATATTTGGATGGCAGCAGCAGATCGCGATATGTCCTTGGGGACATGCATTAAATGTAATAAACCCTAAGTTAAAAAAAGACAAAAAACAAGACAAGGCTTTCACATGGCTTCAATGTCATGCATTACCCTGGATTTATTTTGTTCCATTAACAACAGATCATATTTCTGCTTTTGTCTCATATTGTGCTTCTCCATAGTTGTACAAATGACTTGCCTGGGAGAGAGAGTCAGACACATTTGAAAGTTTGATTGGTATTTAAGAGAATATATAAAAGACTATCCCTTTCAACGTAATCACGTTTCTGGCACGGCACAAATATTGGCAAACGTGGTTATTGGTACCATGGTTACTGGAGAGATAATATCATTTTCCACAGAAAAACACAACTGGGCACTTGTTCATTTGACCAGCAGATATGCAGCAGCTCCAAATCAACTTTTCATTGTCTTAGTGGTAATAATGAAGTGGGCTGCACCAAACATATGAAAAGTAAATGAGTATTTTCACACGAGAGCAAGGAATTAGGCAGCCGGGTTCAGAATCCACAGCATCCACAAAACAGAACAGACAACACCAAAGATCTAGCAAGCCTTCACCAAATAGTGTAGCCTCAAACAAAGCTATGAGACACAGCTGTTGAGAACGCAACAGCAGACTGGGAGCTGATTGGCTAATGAGACATGAGAGAAACAAATAAGAGTAAAACCTTAAGAGGGAATAGTCCAAAATTAAAAACAACACTAGCATCCTCAGGAAAGAGCAATCCACATCGGACGAAGGCATCTGTTCTTCACACATGCATTGATCACACAGAGCGACACACAACTGTCGCAGTCAGTCGTCCATGTGTTACATATTGTTGCTAAAATTGGGTTTAAAATCAATATCTGCATTTGTCTTGCAGGTAAAACCTCAACAAGCGTGAAGATGTCAAAGATCTGTGCTTTGGTGTTCATCACAAGTGAGTCAAAGTAATTACACTTCTGTAATCCAAGATTTGCCAGAACAATATAGTCTGAATAATTATAAATTAATAATCGGGAAGAAGTAGAAGCACAAATATTAAATAACATGCTCACAGGAAAAGAAATGTAGTATTCTGAGGGTAGTGGGAGTTTTTATGTGTGCAGTATTATGCAAATGACGCCACGGTGACTTGACAAAATGTTTTACTTACTACAAGTGAGGTAAACTGTGTCAAGCCTAGCTCGGGATTTGAAGATAATGTTTGCTTTGTCTGGAGGGCAGTGTACTTATTTGACATTATGGAATTTGTCTAATATTTTATCAACTCTTACATTGTGTTTTTGCTATAAACAGTCTTCTGATATAAAAATACATATACTTCTATATTTGTCTCATAATGCGAATATGTGTTTCTCCCATCTCTTGCAGGTATCTCCCTGGTGTTTGCTGAAGAACAGAAGTGTAAGAACATCTGACTCCTGATAGATTTTTGCCCAAAAAAAATCCACTTTATGTGAAGGTTTAAGTAAAGTGACCTCTATATTCTGTTCTAAATATGCATAAAATGCACATTGCAATGTCTTGACACAGCGGTGGTCAATCATTAGTGAGGGAATCAAACTAGGCCATAGTGTATGCTCATCTCACATTGAACTGTTGACTTTCATGGTCCTGCTTGATATTTGAATGGTTAGATGTGTGTCAGAAAGGCTCCAGGGCTAGTGTCACAGAACATATACCGTATTTTCCCGACCATAAGGCGCCCCGCATTAAAAGCCGCAGTCTCAGTTACGGTGTCTGTCTCTGTATTTAACACATATATAAGGCGCCCCGCATTATTGGGTGCAGGCATGGTAAAACATACGCTAGCTTAAAACATACGGTAGCATGCATGCACGCTAAAACAGTGTTTTTAAAAGGGCAGCGGGAGCAAAACTGAGTTTGGTTGTACTTTAAGTGTTTAACAATGTACTCATGTAATTTTTTGATCAATCCTCATCCACAAATCCATCAAAGTCCTCGTGTTCTGTATCCGAAATGAACAGCTGGGCAAGTTCTCCAAACACAGCAGGTTCCCTCTCGTCATTGTCGGAGTCAGTCTCGTTGCCGTGCGGCTCCTCAGAAATGATGCCGGCTTTTACGAAAGCTCGAACAACAGTGCAAGCAGACACATTAGCCCGAGCATCCACAATCCATTCACAAATTGTGGCGTAACTCGCCCGGTGCTGCCTCCTAGTCTTAGTAAAGCTGTGTTCGCCATCTGTCATCCATGGCTCCCACGCCGCTCACTTCACTTTGAACGCCCTGTTTACACGGATGTCCAGGGGTTCGTCAAGCCTCCCGGAATGATGGCAAGCTCCGAGTTATTGCACGCAGTCGAATGGTAACTGTAGAGACGCTTCTCCCGGCTGTTCTTTGCTCATTAATCCATTGCTCGAGTTGGTCTTCCAACTCTGGCCACCTCGCCTTGTTTCCGCCGAAACTCAGCTTCGTCTTCTTGACTTGGCGAAGCTCGTTTTTCTGCTTCCTCCACTTGCGAACCATGGATTCGTTGATCTTGAATTCTCTCGCGGCTGCTCGATTCCCATGTTCCTCCGTGTAACTGATAGCTTCCAGTTTAAACTGTGCTTCGTAAGCGTGTCTCTTTGTAGCTGCCATTTTCGGGGGTACTTAGCCAAACAGATGTTGTTTTGCACAATGCACACCCCGGCACTACATACCTACTGGGGGCGTGGCTTTAGCATCCTCCTTCACGCACCCTTCCCCCTTTACGTCCGAATGCTGTCCTCAGCCACGTCCGCCTTTCCTCTATATAAGCAGCATGTCGGCAGGAAAAGCTCCCAGTCAGTCAAGCGGTCAAAAAAAAGTCAAGCGGCACGCTCGTCACACAACAACATTTATAGATGTTGGAACTCGGTGCACACATAAGGCGCGCCGCATTATAAGGCGCCCCATTATTTTGGAGAAAATGTAAGACTTTTAAGTGCGCCTTGTGGTCGTGAAAATACGGTATTTGAAATACAAACTCCAAGTTTTCTCCTGAGAAGTAATCCCCCTAGATTCTAACAAATGTTCTCAGTCTTCATGGACTCCTGCAAGGAGACCTTCTTTAAAATTACTCCCCTTGTTGACCCCCTTGAGCTTGGGAAACGGGAGGAAAAAAAATCACGTGGAGCCAGGTCGGGTGAGTAGCGAGGTGACTCCAGCAAGGCAATGATCTTCTCGACCAGGAACGGTCATATTCTCAGGGCATTGTGAAAAGGCTCGTTGTCATGGTAAAGCAGCCATAAGTAGCCTGCCAAAACTCACGCCTCTTATTGCGCACTGAACGAAGTCAATACCACTGTAGACCTGCTGGTTGATCCTCTGGCACTCATTGAAGGGAAAAACTTGTAGTTTTTAGTTTGGACTTGAAATAAATATTTTGTGACACCAGTCCTGGAGCTTTAGTGACACACCTCGTATACGTCATGTACCTGATACTCATACCAACTTTGTTTCTGTCTCTACAGCTGAAGATGACCCATTTACCTTTGGTAAATCCTCTTGATCTACAAAATACAATCAAAATCAATATTTATAACCTAATGGTGTGGATCATCTCTATTATTGGGCTTGAGACTTGAAGACAAGAATATCAGAGCCATCGTGTCTCTGGGCACCACGAGAATGGATTTGACATAAGGCTATCATGATGGTCAGACTTTCAGCTTTGAATTGCACTTGGCAGCTGCTCACTGGAACATGCAGGAATTGACCATGAAAAGGGTTGATGCAAGTGAATGAAGCCATGAAATATAAACTCTTTTTTTTTTTTTAGAATTCTTTGTGTAGAGAATACTTAGAGTATAATTATTAAAGTCTAAAATCAAGAAGCACCTTCATTAATGTACGTAAGTTGAGAATTTTCCTCAAGACGGAAACAACTAATTAGGTTATTTGTGGAACATTTGTTTCTATCCTAAGTTTTGGGATTTAGGTCACAATGGTGTAGTGGTGCATTCGCCTGACTTCAGTGCAGGCCACGTGGGTTTAGTTCACACTCTGACGGTGTGATTGTCAGTGTGAAGGGTTGTCCGTCTTTATTTGTGGCATGAAACTGACTGGTGACCAGTCCAGGGTGTAGTCTGCCTTTCACCTGTAGTTATCTGGGATCAACTCCAGCTCCCCATGACCCTGAACAGGATTAAATGTATAGAAAATGGATGGTTGTTGGGATTTTTAAAGTGTAGCTAGTTAAAAAATACTACAAGTACCCACAAAACTAGATTAGTAAACAACTCTTAGACGAATCTGAAGTCGCAGATCAAAGCAGCGCCTAAATGTTCTTCACTTCAGGAAGTTCATCCATCCATCCATTTTCTTTACCGCTTATCCTCACTAGGGTCGGGGGCTGGTGGAGCCCATCCCAGCTGTCTTCGGGCGGGAGGCGGGGTACACCCTGAACCAGTCGCCAGCCAATCGCAGGGCACATAGAAACAAACAACCATTCACACTCACATTCACACCTATGGGAAATTTAGAGTCTCTAATCGACCTACCACGCATGTTTTTGGGATGTGGGAGGAAACCGGAGTGCCCGGAGAACATGCAAACTCCACACAGGCGGGGCTGGGATTTGAACCCCGGTCCCTAGAACTGTGAGGCAGATGTGCTAACCAGTCGTTCACCGTGCCGGCCTTCAGGAAGTTATTGATGATTATTACTTAAGCAATATTTTTGAGTATGCTTCTGTATCACCATATGGAAATCCTGATCTGCACAGACTACCACAGACTGCGTGTTGGGGGTCTGATTCTTGCAGCTGTCCTTTGTCTCATTGGCATTACCATCCTGTTCAGTAAGATGCATAACACACACACATACACCCAGACACTTCTGTGTACACAAATGTATAGACAACAGTCATAAAAAACATTTGTTTTAAATAAATAAATAAAACCTGATGTACCAAATAAAACATACAATTTTCTCTTGGCACAGGTGGCCACTGCAGGTGCAAGTTCAAGCAGGACAAAAGGTGACACTTGCACTTAAACATGTTTATACAATTGCAGTTGAAAATATATGGCAGTAATAATGTGCTATGTCTTGTCTCACTCTGTGCTCATCTCTCTGCAGGAGGAGGGCAGGAAGCAACACTCAGGCAATGCTCACTGACCAAGGTAGTGTATACTAGTCAGCTAGCAGACACATGTCAAATGCCTGCCACCCAAAATTATATATAACTACGCCTAATATCACACTTGAATTCTTAGATGATATACCTACTGTATGTGTAGTAAAATAGACCTCTCCATTCCTGCTAAAATATTGACAATTTTATCACCCATTTTCCAGCCTGCCAAAGTCTAAAGTTATATTTACTCTGGCCATCTGTTTGACTATGAATGGCCTCATGCCACATGCGCTGATACAATGCGGAGAGCAGCTCAATGTTGGCCAGCGATGGCCTGGTCCACACTGTTCAACAGGTGGTGTCTCGCAGGGAAGGGAACAGTGGTGTGAGACAACCAGTTAATGTATAAGGGGAATGGTCAAAGTAGAACAAATATTGCATTGACAGGAAGAGAAAATTAAACAAATGTTAGTTGGTCACCCCTTTGGTGCTGTAAACGCCAAATGTCATACTATTTGTCTTCAGGTCGTGCCTGTGATTGCTAGAAGTTGACAAGAAAGTTCCCGAAGTCAGATATTGCAGAAGCGGCAACGTTTGAGGCCCAAGTACCTCTACTTGGAGATTTTCATTGTTTAGGAAACCAACAGAATATTGTAAGGTGTGGGCTTCTTGTGACTCATTTTTGACTGACAACTGCTCTTTCATGCACTCACCAACACACACTTGCATTTGAAAACTCTTGTACACACATACTTCATAATGCTTTCATATCATTCAATTGAACTTTTTTACATTGTCATAATTATCCATGAGTTTGCATTCAAAGTTTGAATTGATTAAAGTGAAAGTGACCTGTTACACAAACCAAGTACCAAAACAGTTCCATATATACGTTGTGCCACTGTATCCCAGTACTCTGTATTGTGTGCGCGTAAATAAAATGTAAAGCTAGACAGTTACTTACTGCAGGCAGCCTAACGCATGTTACATGTATCCATTTCAAATACATCAAATACACATAGTAATAATCATCCATGAGTTACGATATGTTAAGTGTTGTGTTAATAATTAATGATAATCTTTTAATGTTCCTATTTAGCTTCTTTGAGCAATGCGGTGGATGTCACCATTCAGAAACAGTCTCTGCCATCTTTCAATTAAAGAATTGCTGAAATGATAACGATGAGAAGCAGTTTCATTTGTGCGTTTAAAGGCTTTGACTGAGTCAGGGCAGCAACAGTGGCGGTATACCGTTCTGATGTTGCCGTTATGAAAACAATTGACTTCTCTGTAGAGTAACTACAGTACGCTTGCACCTGCCTATGTTGTAAATGCACCTGACCTATAGATGGCAGCAAAACAACATACAGTTCTCGGGACACTTGCACATTTGATTGTATTGAAAGCACTAAATTAGTATATTGGACCAAACGCTGATATTAAATACACATTTATAAACACTGAGTTTAATCACGTAGGGGATACGTGGGTCTACGCTATCAAAAGGGGTGTAGATGCGAGATACAAGTACAAAGCACAGTTTCTGGCAAAGGGTTACAGACAGAGAAAGGGAATAGACTATGGGGAGATGTTTTTACCCATGGCAAATCTGGCAAGTATAAGGGTGGTGTTACAGAAAGCGTCACATGCACATCTGCTACTACAACAAATGGACGTGAAACAGCATAATCCACCAGAGAGTTATGAAGAGAAGGACGATGGCGTGGTGTACTAAACTAGAGACATCAGTTTACGGACTTAAGCAATCAGGACGAGATTAGAATAAAGGTTGCTTAACAACAGGTTCACACAAAACCAAGCAGACCACTGTATTTATGCCAAAGAGTCAAATGATGGGAAGGTGATAATAATCATTTGGTTCTAATGACTTAATCATTGCAGTGAGCAATGGAGAGGTTTTGGGGGATGTCAAAGACATCCTGGCAGAAAAGTTTAGAATGAAAGATCTTGGCCGACTGAAACATTTTGTGGGTATTGAATTCAGTCATTCCATCCATCCATCCACCCATCCATTTTCTGTGCCGCTTTTCCTCACTGGGGTCGCAGGCGTGCTGGAGCCTACCCCAACTATCTTTGGGTGAGCGGCAGGGTACACCCTGAACTGGTCACGAGCCAATCGCAGGGCACATAAAAACAAACAACCATTCACACCTATGGGCAATTTAGAGTCTTCAATCAACCTTGCATGCATGTTTTTGGGATGTGGGAGGAAACCAGAGTGCCCGGAAAAAAAAACCCACACAGGCACAGGGAGAACATGCAAACTCCACACAGGCGGAGCTGGGATTTTAACCCCGGTCCTCAGAACTGTGAGGCAGATGTGCTAACAAGTCTTTCACCGTGCCTCCACAGTCATTCCAATGAATGTCTAAAAATGTCACAGGAAAGGTACACTAACAACACTAGAGCGTTTTAATATGCTTAGACTGCAGATTATTATTATTATTTTTAATTGCCCTATTGATGACATGGTTGCTGATATGATGACCACAGAGGTCCACATTCATTCTGAACCTTTGTTTGGGGAGGGAGAGCCACAAAATGAACTAACCGTTGCCACGTGAAATTGTTTTCCATTCAGAAATGATATAAATCACTGGCATATGTACGTATGGGGAATTTAATGAAGTCGCCCTCTGTAGAAGACATGCAGGATGGGGGTCAGAAATAGATTCATGGAATAAGGGAAGCAGACAGTGGCACAACAAGGTTTTATGGCTATGTGGGGCTTAGCCCCCAGGAGATGCACAGGATGTGAGCGAATGTAGTGCACAAGCACAACATTTCTAAAACAGCTAACGAAGACTGAGACTGAGAAATTGCTTTGTAACATTTTTGGACAGATTTTAAAACAATATGATACTGAGTAAAAGTTCAAAGTCACTGTTAGCTTACTAGTGTTATTTCAGTCTATTTTTTTAATACAGTACACAAACACAGGAGGTATGTTGACAGCATTAACCACAAAATGAGAAAAATCATTGTTTGAAATTGTTTCAGTGTATGTAAAAAAAAAAAAAAAGGTCACTGTTGTCACAAAGTCAGCCGATATTGACTGAAATATTTGCCACCAGGAACTGAATTTGAATCATTTATATTTGAATTTGAATTGCTAGACTTGAATAATTGCATGAAAAAAACTTAATTTGTAAAACATAATTTGAATTTGTATTGTTTAATCTGAAACGATGCATTTCTAAACTGAATCTGAATAGTGTAATTTGAAATTTTATTTATTACTTTGGAACTGAAGTCCAATAAACTTGAAAGCAAATGTAAGATTATTTTATCCGCAATGAAACTTCAGATGAAATGTTTTTACATTCAGTTTAATCATTTTAGATTCAGTTTGACAAATTGAATGTCAAATTAGCTGTGACATACATCCGGGTACTTTAGGAATACCAATCGATCGGCGAAACACTGATCTCTTCGGCCAATCAGCGCTTTGGTTTTTGAAATCTAACCAGCGACAGTATTTTAACCTTTATACCACTTTTCCTTAACCTTTGTGGAATGGGTCATATGGTCAGAAAGAGATTAAAAAAAAAAAAAAAAAAAGGTGCTTCCTTTCGACCATAGGAAAGGACAATGTATTGTAGGAACAAATCTTTCTGTTTCAGTTTTTTTTCTTTTCAACATAACGTCATCCAGCCATTGAGCTCCATGCACTAGGCTTTACTGACACCTAAGGGCAGAAACATCACACAGCACATATCCAGCCCTGATGCATCCCTTGCCCATTTTTGGGGGGCATTTTGGGCACTTTGATGTTTTCCGTCAAAGACAAATCAGTTAAAATCAAATATTAGATGGCTTAAATTTAGTGACAGTTCTGAACAAATCAAACTTTAAAATGACACTATGGTGCAATTCTAACTTATTAGAAATAGGAGATAAACCTTGACTATACTCATATCTCTCTAATGACAGATTGACTCCCATTATAATTAATTTTTCCTATGAATACTGAATGAACCAAAGCATTGGGGAGTGGAAAACACACACACAAAAAAAATGTTTGGGGTGTATTTATGTTTTAACTTGTTCAAATCTGTGTGCCCTAATTTGAGCCCTCTAACCTTTGATTGTAACTGATTTGTCTAGAAAAACATCAAAGTCCCAAAAATGGACAAGGGCTGGGCTACAGTTTATTCACGTAAACCCACGAAAGTCATTTTAAACAGTGCTGTTGGAGTTCAATCCCTGGATGACGTTATGTTGGGGGGGGACGTAGTCACTTCGGTGTGATATGTTCCTACAATAAACGGTCCTTTCCTAAAGGGAAGCACCTTTCTATCTCTTTCACGCCATATGATGCATTCCACAAAGGTTAAGGAAAGGTGGTATGGAGGTTTTAAAGTACCGTAGCTGGTTAGAAGATTTGACTTTCCGGAGAGGCCCTATGTCACGTGCGCAAAAACAAAAGCGCTGATTGACCGAAGAGGAGCTCTGTGGATCTCAGATCGATTCCTATTCCTAAAGTACCCAGATGTCTGTCACAGCGAATTTGAAAGTTGAATTTCTCGGAACTGAATCTGAAATGATCAGACTGAATGTGAAAAGCTATCGTTTGAATTTTTGTTGCGGATAAAATAATCTTACATTCATTATCCGGTTTATTGGACTTCAGTTCCAAACTAATACATTTTCAATGTTCAATTTAAAATACTACTCAAATTCAGTTTTTAAATGCAATATTCCAAATTAAACAATAAAGATTCTAATTGTGTTTTTCAAATGATGTTTTTGAATGCAATAATTCAAGTTTAGCAATTCAAATATAAACGATTGAAATTCACTTTCTGGCGGCTCATATTTTAGCCCATGAGCCAAGCCCATGATTTTCAATTAACAAAAGAATTACAGACAATAATTTCCCTCTGGCGGCACGGTGGCAGACTGGTTAGAGCGTCAGCCTCACAGTTCTGAGGTGCGGGGTTCAATCCCCGCCCCCGCCTGTGTGGAGTTTGCATGTTCTCCCCGTGCCTGCGTGGGTTTTCTCCGGGCACTCCGGTTTCCTCCCACATCCCAAAAACATGCATTAATTGGAGACTCTAAATTGCCCGTAGGCATGACTGTGAGTGCGAATGGTTGTTAGTTTCTATGTGCCCTGCGATTGGCTGGCAACCAGTTCAGGGTGTACCCCGCCTCCTGCCCGATGACAGCTGGGAAAGGCTCCAGTACGCCCGCGACCCTAGTGAGGAGAAGCGGCTCAGAAAATGGATGGATGGATGAATTTCCCTCTGAGGGGTTAATGTAATCACAATCAAATTAACAGCTGCAATCGCTAGCTACTTGGTGGGCGGAAGTGTCGAAATGCAATCTGTCTTTAAGGGTGGCAAATCGGCCCATTACTCTGTTGTGACTCAGATAGTGAAGTGTCTTTCGATTGACATTACTGCAAGACTGTAAATTATTCCCCTTCGAGACACATAAAACACTTTTAATTAATAATAACTGATCCGTATAGAGGCTAATTATATGACTTTGGCTCACAACACAATAACTGTTTGTTCCAAAATACTTTTGAAGTTGCAGAGATTATATCATGGGCACCTACAGTACGTGACTAAAATCGTTGGAGAAAAATATTATTCAATTACTTTTAAATTAAACAATAAAGTCATATTAAAGTGGTCTTGAAAATATATGGCCCAGGTTAATTTGGCTTATATTTATCTCTGGGCTCTCTCCACTTTCTAATCATTACTCTCTTAAAGAAATAATAATAATCAATTAAACAAGTCTTTTATGGTGCACCTTGACTGACATGTTTCATATTTCATATCCATATTGAATTCCATATGATTCCTAGACTGGCTATATTCTGTGAAATCCTTTCGACTCACATTTCCAGTTTGTTTCCTGTTTCATGGTGTCAATTCATACACCGACTGCTGCCATGCGAGGCGCTGCCAGCTCAAATGTTGAATTGTTCATCAGTGCTAATTATTCACGCGTCTCTGGTGTGCAGATTTTTGAGAGCAGTTTCCCAGCATCACCTCTAAGTGTCGCCAAAGCACCAAAAGCTGCAGAAACGTGCGCACGCCAACCATGCAGTTGGCGTGAGGCACCGCACATTTCCACGGTCATGTCACTCTTGATGCGTACGCCACGTTTTTGTGCGTACGCACCTTTTGTACATGAGGCCCCTGGACTGGTGTTGCGATAACTCAGATTTTTTTTTAATGAGCACTGACGTCCGTATTATTGGGAAGCTTTTATTTTGAAGGTGACTTTCGCCGCGAGTTGGCGACCTATTACCGTAATGCCTAGTATGAACAAAATACACTGCGGTTCCCTCTCATATCTGGCTTTGCGCGTATTCTGCCCAAGACTCGGGCGCGCTCCAGAGGCTGGAGTAAGTCTAGCGCCCCGAGAAGGTGAAACATCGTATTGCACATTTTGATTCGAGCCTCCGATGACTGCTACTGGTGGCCCGACGCCGACCGCTCAGGGGTCGTAATGTGTCCCGACCACATTACGTCGATCGACGGCGGAACGTCAACATATCATGCCAAATTCATTCATTCATTTTCCTTCCAAACATCCTGCATGGCGGAAAGTGGCGATTATAACAACTGCACTCATCTCGATGGCGCGATGGTGTGTTAGAATTCTGTTTCTATTGGATCAATGTCATCGTCATTTAAATGACGCTCCCCAGTGTGTGGCGCTAGTATGGTTGCTGGGCAACGCTCATCAACAGCTGGCTCACTTTTGTACTTATTGGTATTATGATTCAATTAGATATGTGGCGCAATCTGTAATGTAGAGATGGCAGAACACGAAAGCGCCTTCTCCTCAGCCTGTTCGTCGAGTTCGACTATTCCCTTCCGTTTTCGCTGCCCTGCGACTGACTGGCGACCAGTTCAGGGTGTAGTCCGCCTTTCGCCCGAAGTCAGCTGGGATAGGCTCCAGCGTCCCGCGACCCTAACCAGGATAAGTGGTGTTGAAAATGGATGGATGGATGGATGGATTCCGTTTTCGCGACGAGCGCTCATTTCACATTTAAAGTGTGACATAATCGTCTTGTCTCCGGAAAACGCCACGAACTATGGAATGAATTACAATCAGGTTCTCTTCATTTTTTTTTTTTTTTTAACCAATTTGTACGATATAAGATTTGTGTTTTAAAATTGTGTGCGTTTCCTTAACGCTAATTGTTCTTTGCTGTTGCTGAATTGCTGTCAAATAGTATGTTCTGATCACTTCAGGATACCACACATTTGTTACAGATGAATTCGCCTTGTGCTGTGTTATTGCACCTGTTTTGTCGCCTTTATTTTGAAAGTCTCGACAGGATACCGGGGCCGTTATTTGGTGAATTTGACGCCATCCTAGAAAGTCGACCCCCTTCTCATTTGGTCAAATCTCCAAATACCATCAGGTCAAACTTCGGTAAACTTGGGAGTGGCTGCCGTACAAACAAATATAATAAAAGGATATTGCCCTCGTTATAAACGTCCATTAAGAAAGCAGACTGCTATGGACCCAAGCGCCCCTCCTAAGCAATGGCCAGATGAGAAGTCTTCCATGGCCCAGGCGCCCCCGCCACCTTACCGGGACAATCTGTACCCGGGATACCCCCAGCCGGGACCGGGTTGTTTCCCTCCCCATCCGCAGGTAAACGTTTTTTTTTTTTTTTACTCAATTTAATTTGATTGTATTTATTAGTGTATTTGTATTTTATTTTTTGTCAAACGGTGTTAATTTGTTCATACAACGTCTTTTTCTAATTTGAAAGAAAAGTTAACAAATTGATGAACGCTCCTACTGATTAAAAAAATTAAATAAATAATAAAAATAGTTTTCGTCGAACTTGCGCTGCAACTCAAATAGACCTTAGAAAGATTTTGCGCTCTAAAAAGGCATATCAAACACTTTAATTACCGGCCCTATCTTGCCTTAAATCTACATTATTTTATTGTATTGACTGTTTCGGTTTTGAGTAAGGAAGTGCTTTGCCTCAGTGGGTAAAGTTGCACAAGACTGAAAAGATGAATACATCTTGACAGAAATTCAGTCACCTGCGATGGAAAAACACGTCGACGACAATTGGCATCTGTGTGTTTCTTTGAATGCTGACTCTTGGAAATACAATGCAATATTCCTTGTGTATTCCCTTGCAGGAGTCTATTTATCCGCCAGCATATGGCGGTGCCGCGTACGGGCAGCAGCAGTACACGGCGGATCAACAATACCCACTCCAGGCCGGCACGGTCACCATCCAGCCCACGGTGCTCGTGACCCGGGCCCCGCTGGAGACCCCCGTCAATGACTACATGTGCTACTCCATCTTCACCATGCTGTGCTGCTGCCTGCCCCTCGGAATCGCAGCCCTCATCTACTCAATTAATGTAAGTTGAAGTCATTAGCAGCCTTTACACCCCCCCCCCCCCCCCCCCCCCCCCCCCCCCACACCCCTACACTCATTAGTATTTACACATGGATCGCTTATTTGCACCCCGCTATATCACAGATCACTTTTAACATGATGATGATGTGATTTTTTGGTCGTCAGTTATTTGCGGATTTTCTCTATTCGCAGTGCCTCCCTTCGCGAATAGCGGGGGTCCCATTTATTGAAAGCGCGGAGAACAGTTTAGCATAAGTGAGCTCCCATGCAGGAGCTGCTGTCGGCCACAGCACACACATTCAGACGCTCACACAAGACTTTGCGGGGTCACACGCCACCCCATAATCAGGCCATAATCTAACACACAGACACTAAAATACATACAATGTTTTCCATACTTACATTGCTTGCATTTTGTGTGGTCAAATACCTTTTCAGTGTTTAAAAAGTGTCTTCTTAAGTTTGTTTACCTGTTCAAAGTGTCAATATATGGTGGCAGAGTGCCCCCTACAGCCCTGAAGTGGAATTTACTCAATGGACTGTGCTAAACATGCATCCATTTTTTTCATAGCGCTTGATTTGATTGCTTTCAACGCAACAGGGTGGGAAAATGTATTCTCACACTCTGCTTGTAGCACTGTGCAAATATTTGTCTTTTTCTTCTCTCCATGCATTATCCGTGCCTTTTGTACAGAATAAGCGAGATGGGGGAAAAAAAAAAAAAAAAAAAAAAGCTGTAAAAGTGAAAGGCAGTGTGAAAGTGGGTTTTGTTAGTTAGTTCGCTGTCAGTGTTACATAAAAACTTCATGCAAGTTTACAAATTTTGGTGAGAATCTGGTTTAGATGCAGGACTTTATTTTCGCAGCCTATCCATTTGTATCATATAATCCAGTAAACCAGGGGGTTGCCATGGTAATACAGTACCCCCTCTTTCGTAGGATGGGGACTGAGCCCAGTTGTGAAAAGAGAAACTATGTAATTAATTAACTAAAATGTTTATAATTGCTTATGTTAATAATTTTACCTGGAAATATGGCAACAACTACAAGCCCAAAACACACTGTTTTGTCAAACTAATCTTAAAACATTATCCTCAGAAATAAATGGCTTATAGATTATTCACTGCTTTGCAACATGTAAAAATACTGATTGTCAAACAATAGCGAGACCTGTGTTGTCCATTTTGCGCTTTTTTAATAGGCAAAAAAAAAAACTACACATGCAGCGAAGACGCTCCATAACCTCCGCTGCCAACCTAAGTTAAACTTAGCTCCTTCATAACTTTCTCAGGGCATTGAATCGATCACAACTGGACTGTTTTGATTGTCCTAGAAGAGGTTTCGCTACTCATTCGAACAGGCTTCATCAGTTCATGCAAGGTTAGGTAGGACAGCACGAGCCTGGGTTTTTTTTCAAACCATCCTACCATATTCCATCCAATCATATCTGTTCCAGGCCATGGGAAGGATGGAGCATATGTCATCTGACTTTGCAGAGGTTCAGAGACATCTCATTGACTTACAAAGCACAACAAGTTGAATATTAACTGAACAGATTAAAACTCTTATCAAAAGAAAAATTGCAATAAACCTGGGACCGAACTCCAGCGTGTAACTGCTGCTGAGGTTAATGCTCCAAAGTTTTGTCAATAATTAATAGGGGCAACTTGGATCACATTGTGGCCGTGTGTGTTCTTCAGCACGCAAGGGATTTTAAGGTTAGACACTGACACGGCTAGAAGGATAAAATTTAGAAAATGAGTCTGTACCCTTTAGGTTTGTCTGAGATACTTTCCCTGTTAAACATCACAGAGTTTATTGGCTCATGATTCTCGTAAGTGCTGGTGGTCCCCCCCCCGCCCCCAGCTGCCTTCTCGCTGCGTCTGTTCCCAGAAGCTCAGGCCAGACACTTCAAACTTTCAAACCTCAGGCCTCTAAAACGTTTTGTTTTAACCATTTCACGTGCATTTAGTATATATATTTCTTTTCTTTAATCCCTTTCTATTTTTTTTTTATTTTATTTTATTTTTTGCCAGAATGTATTTACATTTTATTTTAAATTATTTATAAAACTAGTTGTAAACAACACATTAATTGCTTCCGGTTGTCATAATCAGTGGTTTAATCTATAATTACCTGCTATAATGGTAAATTTGTTATAATTCCTATAATTATAATTTTGTTATAATTTAGTTTGTTCTTCAGGTCACTCACTTGGGTTAAAAGGGTAATTGTAGACGAGTGAGTCATTGCGATCGTATGAGGGAAGAATATGTCTTTAGGGTAAAATACCAGTTACCGGTACTTCCATTTGGTCAGCTTTAATAATTGAAGAAAAAAAACAACTCCCTTTGCAGTTTTGTTTTCTTAAACTAATTAAGATGAATGTTCTAGTTCTCGTGGCACTTTAAGACCTTGTGCAGTGCTTGCATCATGTACTTTAAATGTAAATGATTAGACAATGTTTATTTAAAGTGGTGATGTAACACATTGATTTTTGTTTTGGAAGGTTTGACACCTTTACTGACTTCTTTATGTATGTTTTGATCCTAACTTTATTAGGTTAAAATGAGCACTGAAGAATATTACCATTGGAACCTGATCTTTTGTCTGTGACATTTTCAAAGTACTTTATGCTAATTCAATCACCAAAATAGCTTTGAGAGAAAGAAAGCCAACTGTATGTGTGACAAATTTGTCCGTGTAGGTAACTCACTGATTGGCCATTTGACTCGTTCTAGAAGTTAATTGTTTGCTACACTTGCTTTGAAAGACTCGATGATGCCAAAATAGGCCGACCTGCATCAGTGAAATAAATATACTGCGAGAACACAGAGTATACTAGCCCCCACCTCAACTCAGGCGCTGTGGTTGAACTGTAATCACAAATGTGTGGTAAACTTTATCCAAGTTTTGGATTTTATTGCTATTGAATTAAGGTATTCTTCCACCAAAATTTGTGGTTTAAATTTCCCAAATTAAAGTGGCTGTAAATTGTTACCCTAAATTTATTGGGTAAACTCTATAGGTTTTTTTTTGTTTTTTTTTGTTTTTTACAGTGGAGTTAGCTAATTTAGGCTCACTTTGATTCACTTGACAGTAGGATTAAACCAAATATTCTCAAACATGCTGTGGTCCCGGAGGCAGTTTTCTAGTTTTATTCTTCCTATGACAATGTGAGCTAGTTTGTCCAGGACCTCAAGCGCTCACTTATTCATGAATAGTATTTTTTAAAACACGTTTTACGAGATTTGTAAAACTGAAATCTGCAGTGCAAATTGCATTCTTTTCACATTACTTTCCCAGCCACTTCCCATCCAAATTCCTGGAACATTGCTGCAACAGCTGCTCTGAAAAAGGTTTTTGGAAGCCAGAGCAAAAACATACTTGAGTGGATGTTGATTATGCATAAATATTTCCTCTTTTGGGAATTGACTCGGACAACATAAAACATATGTGATAAGAAAAACAAAATCCAAATTCTTCAAATTGCAAATTGGCAAATCTGAACAATTAAAAATCCTGGTGTATAAATAATATTTTGCATGCGAGGCTTATTACATTGACCCATCTTTCTACCAGCTTGGCAGATCTTGATATTGCAGAAGACAAAATATATTTTTTTCACTTTTAAAAAGGTTTCTTAGGGCTTAATGACATGTCTGTGTCATACTGTTGCCAAAATACCAAAAAGATAAAAAATTACAGACTTATTTTTATGCCACATTTCTTGCCATGTTGTGATTGGTTTATTTTAGGGGCAGATCTGTCCCATGCAATCATCCCGCCCCACATACTGGTGGCTAAATGGCAAGCCTAGCTTTCGTTATAATGACAACTAGCGGGCTGGAACTCAAGCTGTCTTGTCTTTTGCGTTGCTCGACAGCAGGTTTCCGTGGCAGCTGACTGCTTTCTTCTACGAGTAGAAGTAGAGCCAAGAGTGTGGAAAATCAGCGAGCACCCACGATTAAGAAAGCATTTTTGTGGCATATGAACACATCTCATTAATTAATATTTTTTCAGAAATAGCCAGATAACAAAAGATTAAGTTGGTTTTAACTTAACACTTGATGGGTAGGCAGGCCCTCTAGAGACCCAGCTATTTGTATACAAACTTTAATAAGTATTTTTTCTTTTCTTTAAGGATGGTTGTTTGATGATATGACTTTGATCAAATAAAAACTAAATTATGGTTCAATACATCAGTTTGTCACTTTTAAACACTATTTTAGTGCCATGGGATCTTTCTTTCAATTTGCTGGGCTCTTGTTTTGATGCCAAAGTTTTATTAAATTGATTAATGTAGATAATCGTCATAGATGGGGCATTATATTGATATGTTTTTATTCTCTATTATAAATTATTAGATTATCATTGTTATCTCTGGTAGGTATCCGAACATGTTTCATATTTCATATTAATAAATTTTTTTGTGTTTGTGTGTGTAGTCAGTCTGCTTTTGATTGTGAGATGAAAACAGCTATCTATTGACTATCGTTCCTACCGATCATTTGTTTTGAATTCTGTTTCATAAATTTCTGACCAGAAAACGGCAGAAGCAATTGTCGTATTAATCGTGGAGGTTTCAGCCAATGCAGCCCTATGGGGGCACAAGCCAGTGCAAACTGTACGCCGGTCCCAAGCCCGGATAAATGCAGCGGGTTGCGTCAGGGAGGGCATCCGGCTTAAAAATTTGCCAAACAAATATGAGCGTTCATCCAAAGAATTCCATACCGGATCAGTCGTGGCCCGGGTTAACAACATCCGCCACCGGCGCAGTCAACCTGCAGGGCGCCGGTGGAAATTCAGCTACTGTGGGACGAAGTCAAAGAAGAAGAAGAGGTGGAAAGCGAGTTCTTCGACAGAAAGAGAAGAGGAAAGCACAGAGCTTAGAACTGAATGTGGGGACTTTGAATGTTGGTACTATGACAGGAAATTCTCGGGAGTTGGTTGACATGATGATTAGGAGAAAGGTTGGTCTATTGTGTGTCCAGGAGACCAGGTGAAAAGGCAGTAAGGCTAGAAGTTTAGGGGCAGGGTTTAAATTATTTTACCATGGTGTAGATGGGAAGAGAAATGGAGTCAGGGTTATTTTAAAAGAAGAGTTGGCTAAGAATGTCTTGGAGATGAAAAGAGTATCAGATCGAGTGATGAGGCTGAAACTTGAAATTGAGGGTGTTATGTATAATGTGGTTAGTGGCTATGCCCCACAGGTAGGATGTGACCTACAGGTGAAAGAGAAATTCTGGAAGGAGCTAGACGAAGTAGTTCCCAGCATCCCAGACAGAGAGAGAGTCGAGATTGGTGCAGATTGTAATGGACATGTTGGTGAAGGAAATTGGGGTGATGAAGAAGTGATGGGTAAGTACGGCATCCAGGAAAGGAACTAGGAGGGACAGAGGGTGGTAGACTTTGCAAAAAGGATACAAATAGCTGCAGCGAACACTTTCTTCCAGAAGAGGCAGGAATATAGGGTGACCTACAAGAGTGGAGGTAGAAGCACACAAGTGGATTGCATCTTGTGCAGACGATGGAATCTGAAGGAGGTTACCGACTGTAAGGTAGTGGTAGGGGAGAGTGTGTCTAGACAGCATAGGCTGGTGGTGTGTAAGATGACTCTGGTGGTGGGGAGGAAGATTAGGAAGACAAAGGCAGAGCAGAGAACCATGTGGTGGAAGCTGAGACAGGACAAGTGTTGTGCAGCTTTTCGGGAAGAGGTGAGACAGGCTCTTGGTGGACAAGAGGAGCTTCCAGAAGACTGGACCACTACAGCCAAGGTGATCAGAGAGCCAGGCAGGAGAGTACTTGGTGTATCTTCTGGCAGGAAAGGAGAGAAGGAGACTTGGTGGTGGAACCTCACAGTACAGGAAATCATACAAGGAAAGAGGTTAGCTAAGAAGTGGGACACTGAGAGGACCGAGAAGAGGCGACAGGAATACATTGAGATGCGACATAGGGAAAAGGTAGAGGTGGCAAAGGCCAAACAAGAGGCATATGATGACATGTATGTCAGGTTGGACACTAAAGAAGGATAAAAGGATCTATACAGGCTGGACAGACAGAGGGATAAAGATGGGAAAGATGTGCAACAGGTTAGGGTGATTAAGGATAGAGATGGAAATGTGTTTTACTGGTGCCGGTAGTGTGCTGGATAGATGGAAAGAATACTTTGAGGAGTTGATGAATGAGGGAAATGAGAGAGAGGGGAGAGTAGAAGAGGCAAGTGTGGTGGACCAGGAAGTGGCAATGATTTGTAAGGGGGGAACTTAGAAAGGCATTAAAGAGGATGAAAAATGGAAAGGCAGTTGGTCCTGCTGACATTCCTGTGGAGGTATGGAAGCATCTAGCGTGGCTTTGGAGTTTTTGACAAGCTTGTTGAATAGAATTCTAGCATGTGAGAAGATGCCTGAGGAATGGAGGAAAAGTTTGCTGGTGCCCATTTTTAAGATGTGGGAACTATAGAGGAATAAAGTTGATGAGCCACACAATGAAGTTATGGGAAAGAGTAGTGGAGGCTTGACTCAGGACAGAAGTGAGTATTTGCGAGCAACAGTATGGTTTCATGCCTAGAAAGAGTACCACAGATGCATTATTTGCCTTGAGGATGTTGATGGAAAAGTACAGAGAAGGTCAGAAGGAGCTACATTGTGTCTTTATAGATCTAGAGAAAGCCTATGACAGAGTACCCAGAGAGGAACTGTGGTACTCCATGCGGAAGTCTGGAGTGGCAAAGAAGTATGTTAGAATAATACAAGATATGTACGTGGGCAACTGAACAGCGGTGAGGTGTGCTGTAGGTGTGACAGACGAATTTAAGGTGGAGGTGGGACTGCATTAGGGATCAGTCCTGAGCCCCTTCCTGTTTGCAGTGGTGATGGATAGGCTGACAGATGAGGTTAGACTGGAATCACCGTGGACCATGATGTTTGCAGATGACATTGTGATCTGCAGTGAAAGCAGGGAGTAGGTGGAGGAAGAGTTGGAAAGATGGAGGCATGCACTGGAAAGCAGAGGAATGAAGATTAGCCGAAGTAAAACAGAATATATGTGCATGAATGAGACGGGTGGTGGGAGAAGAGTGAGGCTACAGGGAGAAGAGATAGCAAAGGTGGAGGACTTTAAATACTTGGGGTCAACCGTCCAGAGCAATGGTGAGTGTGGTCAGGAAGTGAAGAAACGGGTCCAAGCAGGTTGGAACGGGTGGAGGAAGGTGTCAGGTGTGCTATGTGACAGAAGAGTCTCTGCTAAGATGAAGGGCAAAGTTTATAAAACAGTGGTGAGGCCAGCCATGATGTACGGATTAGAGACAGTGGCACTGAAGAGACAACATGAAGCAGAGCTGGAGGTGGTGGAAATGAAGATGTTGAGGTTCGCTCTCGGAGTGAACAGGTTGGATAGGATCAGAAATGAACTCAGAGGGACAGCCAAGGTTCAATGTTTTGGAGACAAAGTTAGAGAGAGCAGACTTCGATGGTTTGGACACATCCAGAGGAGAAACAGTGAGTATATTGGTTGAAGGATGATGAGGATGGAGCTGCCAGGCAAGAGAGCTAGAGGAAGACCAAAGAGAAGGTTGATGGATGTCGTGAGGGAAGACATGAGGGCAGTTGGTGTTCGAGAGGAGGATGCAGGAGCTAGGTTTACATGGAAAAGGATGACGCGCTGTGGCGACCCCTGAAGGGACAAGCCGAAAGGAAACGAAGATGATGATCGTGGAGGTTTCAGCCAATGCATTCAATGGCTGCTTACTGCTGGACCTCCATAGCCCTCCATAATCCAGTGCTGTTAACATGAGACTATTGTGGATTGCTGAAGGTGTGAAAGACAACACTTTTATTTGTTGTGTTAATCCTTCGCTCATGTGAATTAATTGTCATGGAAACTTGAGTGGGACTTCATTTGTGAAGAGTCACTCACATTTGACTCATTGCTTAACATCTGTCGATAAAACACTTAGATGTTTAGAATCAACAACTGTTGATTTGAAAGTGCACACTTTAAATAGCTTTCCTTTAAGGCAAGTATACCCTTGCCAAAAAAAAGGAGGGAAATCACTTTGGACACACTGTCTGAATAAATTGTCACCTCTTTATTTCACAGTACTTTACAAGAGAAGTCCCCATGGTGTTAATAGTGTCCTAAAGTGCATTCTTGGAGATGCACCAAGCAGAATTTCCTGTGCCTACTCTAAGAAACAAATTTTAAAAAAACACAGTGATACATGTTGTAAATGCATTCAATTGTAAAACGCACTGTTGTTTTCACAAACCCGCTACTGATGGGTACACTATCTTCTATATATACGTCTATACATATATCCAGACATTTTCTTCTTGTGGTGGTGGTCTTCATTGTGGGTGAAAGGTAGCAGCTGTTGCTGGTCTGAGGGTGGAGCTAGACTTTTCTTAGCACTTGTTTTAACAGGCACATGGCATCAGATGTGTCTTGTTAATTTCCTCACTGCAAATTTTACTGTGTTGGTTTTCCAGAAATTTCTGTCTGCCAAAAATGTTCAATATGACAACCTAAACTTTGCAGATCTGCTGGTAGATCACATTGAACTTGTTGTTCGAAGATTGGATTTGAAATATATCTTTTGTCGTACCAGTGCTGCAACTTTTCCAGCACACCTCGTAATTGGCCTTGCGTGCGACTATGTGTCACAGTTGCATAATGTGGGCCATCAGGCGACAGGTGGTAAATTAAATTTGCAGTGGGGCTTGTTGGATGATAACCTAACGTACAAGGGTGTGTACATATTGTAACAATGATACCATTGTGTACTGACTGTAACTATAAAAGACTGCAATTTTCCATGATGCAAGCACACTCATGGATGATGAACAATGCTGTCACATATCATTTAGGATCCAGGATCCAGTTAATACAGATTTAGGACGTTGTATCTTCTTCTTTTCCTTTCGGCTTGTCCCGTTAGGGGTCGCCACAGCGCGTCATCCTTTTCCATGAGAGCCTATCTCCTGCATCCTCCTCTCGAACACCAACTGCCATCATGTCTTCCCTCACGACATCCATCAACCTTCTCTTTGGTCTTCCTCTAGCTCTCTTGCCTGGCAGCTCCATCCTCATCATTCTTCTACCAATATACTCACTCTCTCTCCTCTGGACGTGTCCAAACCATTGAAGTCTGCTCTCTCTAACTTTGTCTCCAAAACATCGAACCTTGGCTGTCCCTCTGATGAGCTCATTTCTAATTTTTTATCCAACCTGGTCACTCCGAGAGCGAACCTCAACATCTTCATTTCCGCCACCTCCAGCTCTGCTTCCTGTTTTCTCTTCAGTGCCACTGTCTCTAATCCATACATCATGGCTGGCCTCACCACTGTTTTATAAACTTTGCCCTTCATCCTAGCAGAGACTCTTCTGTCACATAACACACCTGACACCTTCCTCCACCCGTTCCAACCTGCTTGGACCCGTTTCTTCACTTCCTGACCACACTCACCATTGCTCTGGACGGTTGACCCCAAGTATTTAAAGTCCTCTACCTTTGCCATCTCTTCTCCCTGTAGCCTCATTCTTCCCCCACCACCCCTCTCATTCATGCACATATATTCTGTTTTACTTCGGCTAATCTTCATTCCTCTTCTTTCCAGTGCATGCCTCCATCTTTCTAACTGTTCCTCCAGCTGCTCCCTGCTTTCACTGCAGATCACAATGTCATCTGCAAACATCATGGTCCACGGGGATTCCAGTCTAACCTCATCTGTCAGCCTATCCATCACCACTGCAAAAAGGAAGGGGCTCAGGGCTGATCCCTGATGCAGTCCCACGTCCACCTTAAATTCTTCTGTCACACCGACAGCACACCTCACCGCTGTTCTGCTGCCCTCGTACATGTCCTGTATTATTCTAACATACTTCTCTGCCACTCCAGACTTCCGCATGCAGTACCACAGTTCCTCTCTGGGTACTCTGTCATAGGCTTTCTCTAGATCTACAAAGACACAATGTAGCTCCTTCTGACCTTCTCTGTACTTTTCCATCAACATCCTCAAGGCAAATAATGCATCTGTGGTACTCTTTCTAGGCATGAAACCATACTGTTGCTCGCAAATACTCACTTCTGTCCTGAGTCTAGCCTCCACTACTCTTTCCCACATCTTCATTGTGTGGCTCATCAACTTTATTCCTCTATAGTTGCCACAGCTCTGCACATCACCTTTGTTCTTAAAAATGGGCACCAGTACACTTTTCCTCCATTCCTCAGGCATCTTCTCACGCACTAGAATTCTATTGAACAAGCTGGTCAAAAACTCCACAGCCACCTCTCCTAGATGCTTCCATACCTCCACAGGAATGTCATCAGGACCAACTGCCTTTCCATTTTTCATTCTCTTTAATGCCTTTCTAACTTCCCCCTTACTAATCATTGCCACTTCCTGGTCCACCACACTTGCCTCTTCTACTCTCCCTTCTCTATCATTTTCCTCATTCATCAACTCCTCGAAGTATTCTTTCCATCTACCTAGCACACTGCTGGCACCAGTCAACATATTTCCATCTCTATCCTTAATCACCCTAACCTGCTGCACATCCTTCCCATCTCTATCCCTCTGTCTGACCAGCCTGTATAGATCATTTTCTCCTTCTTTAGTGTCCAACCTGCCATACATGTCATCATATGCCTCTTGTTTTGCCTTTGCCACCTCTACCTTTGCCCTGTGTCGCATCTCAATGTATTCCTTTCGCCTCTCCTCGGTCCTCTCAGTGTCCCACTTCTTCTTAGCTAACCGTTTTCCTTGTATGATTTCCTGTACTGTGAGGTTCCACCACCAAGTCTCCTTCTCTCCTTTCCTGCCAGAAGATACACCAAGTACTCTCCTGCCTGCTTCTCTGATCACCTTGGCTGCAGTGGTCCAGTCTTCTGGAAGCTCTTCCCATCCACCGAGAGCCTGTATCACCTCTTCCCGAAAAGCTGCACAACACTCGTCCTGTCTCAGCTTCCACCACATGGTTCTCTTCTCTGCCTTTGTCTTCCTAATTTTCCTCCCCACCACCAGAGTCATCTTACACACCACCATCCTATGCTGTCTAGCCACACTCTCCCCTACCACTACCTTACAGTTGGTAACCTCCTTCAGATTACATCGTCTGCACAAGATGTAATCCACCTGTGTGCTTCTACCTCCGCTCTTGTAGGTCACCCTATGTTCGTGCCTCTTCTGGAAAAAAGTGTTCACTACAGCCATTTGCATCCTTGTTGCAAAGTCTACCACCATCTGTCCCTCCAAGTTCCTTTCCTGGATACCGTACTTACCCATCACTTCTTCATCACCCTTATTACCTTCACCAACATGTCCATTACAATCTGCACCAATTACGACTCTCTCTCTGTCTGGGATGCTCAGAACTACATCATCTAGCTCCTTCCAGAATTTCTCTTTCACCTCTAGGTCACATCCTACCTGTGGGGCATAGCCACTAATCACATTACACATAACACCCTCAATTTCAAATTTCAGCCTCATCACTCGATCTGATACTCTTTTCACCTCCAAGACATTCTTAGCCAACTCTTCTTTTAAAATAACCCCGACTCCATTTCTCTTCCCATCTACACCATGGTAAAATAATTTAAACCCTGCCCCTAAACTTCTAGCCTTACTGCCTTTCCACCTGGTCTCCTGGACACACAATATATCAACCTTTCTCCTAATCATCATGTCAACCAACTCCCGGGATTTTCCTGTCATAGTCCCAACATTCAAAGTCCCCACATTCAGTTCTAGGCTCTGTGTTTTCCTCTTCTCTTTCTGCCGAAGAACCCGCTTTCCACCTCTTCTTCTTCTTCTTCTTTGACTTCGACTTCGACCCACAGTAGCTGAATTTCCAACAGCGCCCTGCAGGTTGACGTTTAGGACGTTGTATAATTTTGCAAAAGAAACATCTGCTGTATGTGCAACATTTAATTATTATACTAATGTATGTATTTATTATGGAATTTGTTTTCATCGTCAAATTAATACAATAAACACAATTTGAAAAATACGCCCAAAGTCAGCGGGGATAGGATAAAGCATGACCGTGACCCAAGTGAGGATAAGCAGTTCAGGAAATGGATGGATGGTTGGACAATTTGAAAAAATAAGACACAATCTGAAGTCAGAATCAGCCCACTCCCACTCATGCACAAAGAAAGGTCAGGCAAGTGAGAGGAAAACCACAAGAGCACAAACTTTCCACAACCCAAATTGTGACACTTTCTAAAGGAACATGAACACTTCTTGCATCTGACTGAAAATAAGTAAATGATTTCTCACAAACACAAAAGACTGTATGAAGGCATAGAAGGTGCATCAGTACCTTCTAGTTGAATGGACAAAATGTACAGTTTTGTTAGAAAAAGAATAAAAACGTCCCAATACTGAAACATCCTGGCGGCACGGTGGCCGACTGGTTAGGCTGGGCTTGGCTCCTTATTTCCAGTGAAAGGAACTCTGAATACTTCAGCCTACCAAGAGATTTTGGGAACATTTTGGACCTGGCCCCTTCCTCTTCAAACATGTCTGTGCACCAGTGCACAAAGCAAGGTCCATGAAGACATTCATTGACAGAGTCTGGTGTTGATGAACTTGACTGGCCTGTACAGAGTCCTGACCTAAAACCCAATAGAACATCTTTGGGATGAATTAGTAACTTTCCAGAAGTGTTAAAGCTGTTATAGCTGCAAAGGATGGACCGACGTCATATTGAGTCTGATGGATTAGGAATGGGATGTCACTTAAATTCATATGTGAGTCATGGTAGGTGAGCAAATATCGAACGAGATCGCATATTCTGAGGGTACCCTGTGGGGACTGCATGATATGATGGATCATATATCATCAGGTCTCAGTGGGATCATTGTGTACAGGCTGATTCTATAAATAGAATGACTGGTGGTCACTGGAACTAATAAGTGTGTCACAACACCGTCTTTGAAAGAACTGTCAACACAATTAATGTCTGTAGTCTAAAGTTGATACACTATGCAAAACCACCCCATTTCAAGGCTGATTCCAAGTCAGTTGACTCATTTTGAATTTGGACCAAATTCAAGTTGTGCAGTGTCATGAGGACAACTTGCAACGATTAGTTGAATTTGTTGTTGTTAGTTGTCATTTGTTGTCAAAATTTGTAGCGTGGCAGGAATTTGGTCTGCAACAGTGTTCTCGTACAGTTGAAACCGATTTATGATTAGTTTTTCCAAACTCTGAGACTCCTTTTATCAATGTGTCTTTGAAAAGTGGACAAAAAAACCTGCTAAAATGATGTTATAAAGGGTGTTGTCCAACGGGGATTTACACAGTATAACTAGAGGCAGTCTTTTCCAAGTCCATAAACGTTCATTGTAGGCCTATGTGCACAACCTACTGCTGTTTATATCAAATTCATTTCCTTTACCGCTTTTTCTCACTAGAGTCGCTGGTGTAATGGAGCCTATCCCAGCTGACTTTGGGAAAGAGGCAGAATACACCCTGGGCTGGTTGCTAGCCAATCACAGGGCATATATAAACACACAACCATTCACACTCACATTCATACGTACGGACAATTTAGAGTCTTCAATTAACTTTAAGCATGTTTTTGGAATGTAGAAGGAAGCCGGAGTACAAGTACAAAGCTCATGAAAGCCAACTATAAAGATCTATTCCATAATAACGTAAACATTTTCTTTGGGTGAATTAAGAAGGATTTGGTGTACTCTTCTACTCTTGTCTACTCTGAATGAATTCTCTAAGATAGTTATTCTGCCTAAAATTTTATATTTACTCCAACCAGTTCTAGTTTTTCTTCCAAAGTCATTCTTTAAGGAACTTGATTGACAAATTAGTATACAGTTCTCGAGAAACAAAAAGAATGTTACAGCTGGCCCTACCTAACTTCTTAGATTCGTATCCATCCATCCATTCATCCATTTTCTATACCACTTATCCTCAATAAAGTAACAGGTACCTATCCCAGCTGACGTTGGTCAAGAGGCGGGGTACACCACAAAATTTTCCTCAACCAATCCCACTTATAGATAATCATTCACACTCACATTTACATTACATTTAGCACAGGAAAATATGCAAACGCCACATACGAAGGCCCGATTCAAACCCCCAACCTCAGAACTTTAAGGCGAATGTGCTAACCACTCGACGACCGTGCAACCCCCTTACACATATATTGGTTGTTTGGTCCAAAACCTTTTAATGGAAGTGGCCCAAACTGGGTTCTTATGGAACAACATTCTTGCCTTTAATACTGTGTGCTCTTTTACTATTGGCAGTAGCTTATACCAATAATCCTGTTGTGATTCAATCTTAATAGAAACAGCTTTTCATATCTGGGCCAGAAAAGAAAAAAAAGTGTTGTGGCTCACCTAACTGACTTCTGTGCAGATTAGGTGGCGTCAGTTCCCACTCATGAAGTTGTGAATTTGAAAGGTAGTCTGTCTCTACGTGCCCAGTATTTGACTGGTGATCCATCTAGGTTGTATTCTGTTTCTACTCAAAGTCACATGGGCGAGACTCCACCTCCCCACAAATGGACGGTGTTGTTGCATGTACAGTATATACCTGGTACAGTAAGTGCCTCTGTGCCATTGAGTTCCAGCCAAGCATTTTCTGTATGTTTGGCTGGAACTCAGCTCTGTAAGCTGACTTTGGCCAAGAAGCGTTGTATACCGTAATTTCTCATGTATAATGCGCCCCCTCCCCCAAAAAATAGTCAAAAATCAATAGTGCGCATTCCACATACGGTAGGTATAGGGGAAAATGGAAAAAAAAATCACATTTTATACATTTATGCAGCCACCTAGAGGTTATGAGAAAGGTGTACACTTTTATTTGTTTAATGATAATGCTTTTCTGAAATGCTTGGCAGTTTAATTTGAATCCCATTAAAATAAGATTAAATGTGTTTCGACTGGCCCTTCATGTTTTCTTTAAAGAATTGTTTCCATTTTACAAATTATGCCTAGGTTATAAAACATATGAGCACAACTGTGTGTTTTCTCATTTACTAAATAAAAGTAGGGCTGTGAATTTCAAAATAAGACCAAGTAAATAAAAAGCAAGTATTACATGTTCAAATAAAGTGCTTAACTTCAGAATAATTCTTAAAAACTAACAAAATACAAATCATACTTCTTGTATTGATAATATGGGTAGAAGCAAAATCATGAATTGTAAAAATGCATTATACCCAAGTAGAAGGGTTTTTCAGAATTTTGAGGTCAACTTTGGGGGTGCGTATTATACATGGGTGCGCATTATACACGAGAAATTGCGGTAAACTTTACTGGGCGTCACCCAATAGTAGTGCTCCCTTTAAGTTTTTTTAACACATACGTACATCACATGCAATTGAGAGAAGCATATTACTTTGTTATTGGCATTGTATTAGCATTTAAAAAAAAAAAAGACTCTTACTGATCAATTTAGACACCACATTAAGTGGACCACCAACAGCTAGAATGTACAATGTGAATAGTCAAGTAGTGCCTCTCTATTAGTTCCTGTAGCGTCAGCACAAAACCATACAATGTACGGTAAGAGGAAACATTTGAGATTGCAGAGGGAATTGACTTTCAGGAACAGAGGAGGGATTCAAGTGGAGAACATTGAACTGCATCTGCATCTTTGCTAGCTGTACTACCAGATGGCTGAAGGAGAAAGAACCCAGATAGTTCCAAGAGTAAAAGAGGGAAAAAAAACTGAAGAATAGAAGAGTGCTGGGGTGATATGGGTCTTGCTGCTGGAATGTAGCTGCCCTACTTGACATTCTCAATTTGGTATTTCTACCACAATGGCCAAGAGAGCCAATGCTCCAGCAAGGATATTGTTACCCAATAAAGAAAGCTCCCTGGCAAGATTCAACTATTATCACAAATAAAAGAGTGCCATATCTGTGGTTATTTGTCCGATTACATCGTGAAGAGAAGCAGTTTATACGATGAGCCGCTTGCGCTCTAACAAGAACGAGGCAGCGGACAAAGAAAAGCCTTTTGTCAGGCCACACGCACAAGAACAAAAGACATGGCTCTCTGTCAAACTCATACTGCTGGTGCAAGACAAGTCTTGTCAATAAAACATGAAAAACAAGCCTAAACTCAATAACACATTTTCTGCTAATTGGCTAACAACAACAAAAACAAAACATTATCACAACAAACTATTGTGTTTTCGTGCTTGGCAGTGATGATAATAACCAGCTCTATTAATTATTGCGTAATGAAGTTTGTGTACTGTTATCTTCTAATAACGAGTCTCCAAATACAAACCCAATTCCTATTCTGAGTACAAATCCTTTTCAACCTATATTCAATTGAATACATTACAAAGACGGCGGCACAGCGGATGACTGGTTAGCACATCTGCCTCACAGTTCTGAGGACTGGGCTTCCCAGTCCCGGCCCCGCCTGTGTGGAGTTTGCATGTTCTCCCTGTGCCTGTGTGGTTTTTCTCCGGATACTCCGGTTTCCCCCCACATTCCAAAAACATGCGCGGTAGGTTGATTGAAGACTCTAAATTGCCCGTAGGTGTGAATGTGAGTGCAAATGGTTGTTTGTTTATATGTGCCTTGCAATTGGCTGGCGACCAGTTCAGGGTGTACCCTGCTTCTCGCCCAAAGATAGCTAGGATAGGCTCCAGCACGCCCGTGACCCTATGAGAATAAGCGGTTCAGAAAGTGGATGGATGGACATTACAAAGACAAGATATTTCATGTACAAACTGATCAACCTTATTGTTTGTTTTTGGGTAAATATTCACTCATTTTGAATTTGATGGGGCATGGGCATGTTTACGACTGTTACATCAACTTGCCTTTCAATAATCCTCAAAAAGTGTTTTGGAACAGAGGACACTAATTGTTAAAGCTTTTTAGTTGGAATTCTTTCCCAGTCTTGCTTGATGTACAACTTCAGTTGCTCAAATGTCCAAAACCACGCTGTTGTAACACACGCACAATGTGACTTGGAATTTCTTGCTGAAATAAGCAAGGACGTCCCTGAAAAAGACGTTGCCTGGATGGCAGCATAAGTTGCTCCAAAACCTGTATGTACCTTTCATCGTGAATGGTGCCTTCACAGATGCGCAAGTAGGTATGATGCTGGCTTTTGAACTTTGCGCTGATAACAATCCGGAGGGTCCTTTTCCTCTTTGGCCTGGAGAACACAACATCCATGATTTCCCAAAACCATTTGAAATGTGGACTCCTCAGACCACAGCACACTTTTCCACTTTGCATCAGTCCATCTCAGATGAGCTTGGGCCGAGATAAGCCAGCAGCATTTCTGTGGATGTATGTCTTTTGTTTTGCATGGTAAAGTTTTAACTTGCCTTTGTAGCTTTAGCGATGTACGGTGTTAACTGACAATTGTTTTCCTGAGCCCACATGGCAATATCAGTCACGCAATGATGCAGGTTTTTAATGCAGTGTCGCCTGAGGAATAGAAGGTCACGGGCATTCTATGTTGTTTTTCGGCTTTGCCGCCGACATGCATTACGCCTACATTTCTTTTGATGATGTTATGGACCGTAGATGATGAAATCCCGAAATTTCTTCCAATGGAACGTTGAGAAATTTTGTTCTTAAATTGTTGATCCATTTCCCCACACATTTGTTCACAAGCTGGTCAACCTCGCCCCGGTCTTGCTTGTGAACAACTAAGCCTTTCGGGGCTGCTCCTTTTATAGCCAATCATGACATTCACCTGTTCACTTGTGGAATGTTTCAAACAGGTGTTTTTTTAGCAATCCTCAATTTTCCCAGTCTTTTGTTGCTCCTGTTTCAACATTTTTGGAATGTGTTGTAGGCATAAAATTTAACGTGTGAGAATATTTGCAAAAACACAAGAATTTTCATCACTTTGAACATCAAATATCTTGTCTTTGTAGTTTGTAGTGTAGTCAATTGAATAGAGGTTGAAAGGATTTATCTTATGCACAACATCCCAACTTCATTGGAATTGGGGTTTGTAGCCATAGCCATCAAAAAAGGCAAAAATCTTCATGCACACACAACAACAATGCAGAAACTGTTAGGAATGAAAATGAAAAGACAATTTATCTGGGCTTAATGTTGTGGCTGGCATCTACCAATAGATGAGTGTATGTTAAGCATGCAGTCAATTTAAGTAATTTAATTTGAGAGTGGCGCAATAATTCTTTTAGCATTCAGTAGGAAGGATTTTGACATTGATAAGGGTTAATGTGAGTCATGCTAAGGACATTTTAGAGCGCTGAAATTTTGAATGCAGCATCCTCTTGATCAGCCGTACAAGCGGGGTCCTGTGACCGTGTCATCAAGCAGTTCTTTGTTACCCAAATCATCAGCTTGCTCTCATAGTTTTAGCATTTAAGGACCACGGACAATATCAGCCACTGTTTGTATTTTTAGCTTCATGGCTGAAGACATGATCAGTATTTCCTCTCCTCATCAAGAATCCCCAGTTGCCACCAAGGTATTATTCATCATCAAGTGGAATATTCTAAATAATGCACACCGATCTAAACTAGGTTATAGGTCCATGTGGTTTTAAGGACACTGAGAATGATACGCCAATATTTTCAAAAGAATCTTCTCAAATTAATGTGAAATAAGAAAGTTTCCTAACAGAAAATCAAAGTGGGATTCACACGAAATTTTTAAACTTGAACAACCATTATAATGGTGACTATATACACGCTCGTAATTTTAACCACTTGCATCATCTCAACATTCCCCATGGAAATGAATGGAAACGCTATTAATCCGTTCCACCCCCCTCCCCGAAGAAATAAGTTTTTTAAAATATAAATATAAAAATTTAATAAAAAAAGAATGTTTTAAATTGTACAGAAAAACTGTTTTCATGAAGTGTAGGGATTTCAGAAAATTCACAATATCGCAAAATTAAAAGTGCCTCAATATCGTCATGGTCTTGTCTCTGTATTAAACAATTAGCCGTTATGCCTAAAATTGAGTTTTGTTCCGGATATAAGAAGCCACGCCGCTTAGCCAGGCTGCTAGTATGCGTCACTTCCTCATTTGAGTGTAAATGCACCTGATTGGATGCGGAACCCATGTGACTATGTTGGTACGTCACAAGAAATACACTGATTGACTGACTGGCCCACGTGACCGAAAGGTTGCATTGGAAGGGATGCAGATTGCAGAAGCATTGCAACTTGCCGCCTTGTTGAAGAGATGTGCCTACGAAGCATATTCCACATTAGTATCACTTTTAAGTTGTGTGCTAGTGAGTGTTTATCTCAAGTTGAAAGTCGTGCGTCAATGAACACCACACAGAGAGAGAATAACGATTCTGACTCCCATAAAATATATCCGCCCCATACACAATCCATCCCATTAGTTCCAAAAAATAAAATAAGTAGGCCTACCACGTACAAATAAAACACCCAACATCAACATAAAAATAAATCATCTTACATACTTCCCGCTTTTCAACTGTAATGTGTACATTTAATTTTTTTATTTTATTTTTTTTTGTCCTGTTCGGCTGTTAGGTCAAGCAGAATGGATGATCTGTATCCCTTTTATGGTGGAACAGTTTTACTGTGTCACACTGGAGTTTTTAAGCTTCCGCTGTGGTTTCTTATTATTATAATTGAAGGTTATTGAGAATCAGAGTCGAACAGAACAAAGTTTCTAGATGGGAGAGAGAAACGAAGACAAAGCACTAATTGTAAACAGGATGAGAAAAGTAAGTCATTACATTATCTACAACAATGAAACATTAAATATGAGTGTTGCATGGGGCTGTAGTGCTACACTCTGTGAGGGAAGGACAGGACAAGCTGGAACAGGACAAGGACAGGAGAAGAAGCACGCAGGGTCGTGAACCCGGCTGTACAACTGAAGTGTGGTGAGATTGACTATGTAAATTATAAAAGACTATAGGACGAGAATATGAGTGAGGGGATACACAAGCAATTTGCATATTCATGAATTATTTGTCGCAATAAGTGAGTGGCCCCATACCCAATGAAAGAGTCCCAGTTAATTGAATACTCTAAATTGCCCGGAGGTGTGAATGTGAGTGCGAATGGTTGGTTGTTTATATGTGCCCTGCGATTGGCTTGTGACCAGTTCAGGGTGTACCCGGCCTCTCGCCCGGCGATAGCTGGGATAGGCTACAGCACGCCCGCGACCCTAGTGACGATAAGCGGAACGGAAGATGAATGAATGAAAAAAGCTGGAATTCTAATCTTTTTCTCACGTTCATCTTTTGATCTGAAACCCAAATGTCTTCTGGATACAACAAAAACAAAGGAATTGACCTTGCCGTTCCAATACTTTTGGAGGGGACTGTATATTTAGTAGATTGTGCAGGCTTCTGCTGTGTCATAATGAATGTCCCCTTGAGATGTCTTACAGCTACTCCTACTCCCTTACTCCCAGGAAAACTGGATTAATGTAATTGCCTCTTGTGGCTGGAACAGCTGTGCTGACTGGACTTCTTGGGTGTCATTTCTTCAAAGGCCTATTTTAAGAATTGTACTTTCAATATGTTGTTTCTTCTACACCCTACTACAAAGCGATTGAAAAGTAACTCCCTATTTTAAAATACTTATAATTTATTCATATGTTGTAATATTTTTCTCTTTTTTTCGTGTATGTTCCATGATTAAAGGAGTCTATTCTACCAAACCAACGACTTTGGAAGAACTTGAAGGACGAATACGAGAAGTTATGTCTTCCATCCCACAAGAGTTCCTTGTGAAATCAGTTAATGGGGTTCCCAGGCGGTTTGAGAAACTGGTGGCTAATGCTGGCGCCCATATTGAATTTTAAATAAAACTCAATGGAATACACTTTCTTCTCATGTTCATTTCTTGTAAGAATTATAGTTCAGAAATAAATTACAAATACTTAAAATGAGGGAGTTACTTTTCAATCACCCGGTAGAATATTTCATAGACATGTAAAAAAAAAAAAATGGATGTGGAAATTTTGTAACGTTTGTTGTTGTTCCGCAGAGGACAAACAGGTTTGCTGTTAGCAGTCTTCAAGCCACTTCCCAGAGCATCGTCCTACAATAAATCCCAGATGTGGGCATTCAACTTGGATTCCCCTTCTAGAAGGCATCTGTAGCACAAATCGGTCTGTTTATCATCCGTGAGCTGCAGCCAACTTACTCTATGTTGATACAATGTTTCTATGGAGCAGCCAGCCTCTGTTGTTGCATCTATATGTGGGTGTGTTTAGCTTAGAAACGCAATATACAGAGTATCTCTCCTCAAGGCTATAGAAACAGATAAAGATTATTGGTGAGGGGTGTTATGTTAGAAATGGATGTTGAGTGTTGCAAAATGCAAAAATAGGATCGCATAACAAAACATTTCCTTCAACAGATATCCTGACTATCTCGGTCGGTTGTGAGATTTCCTTGCCGTCTCTGTCACCAGGCATATTTAGTTCTGTAGGCCAGAATTTTCCCACACATATCAAGTCAAACTCTCCCTTTCCCATCTTTACACACAAAATAATATAACAAATAACGTTATGTGCCCACTTGCTGTTTGTTGACAATAGATGGCAGAGAGAGAAAGTGTTGCGAGTAAAGGCAAAATATCACATTTGTGGGAATGTCCGGATGTAGAGAAGATGTGATGGAAGCAGACCAAAGAGAAGCTACAACATATCCCAGTTGACTTAATGAGAGATGAGGTAGCGATAGACAAGCATATACGCTCACATTCACACTTTAGACTCTTCATTCATATTATTTTTTCAAGATATTCATTCACTCATAAATGGGCAGCTTGAGAGATAAATAGAAACCACTTCCACCTATCTTTTACAGCAAGCAAATATCACATTTGTTGTGGGTCTGATTTTTAGATTTAATGGATGTTATATATATTTTTTTAAAGGGGACTTAAAATGGAAGTTTATTGTAACAACAGCATCACAATTTTCCACAAAAACGCTGCAAGCAGTCTGCTGTGAAAATGGATGACTTTCATGTTAAGCGCCCAATGACCAAAACAATAATGGCGGAACACGGCACTATTGGTATGTTTGTTCTTTTCAGACTTCTGCAGTAAAATGTACATGAATACATCCCTCGGGGTTCAATGATATAGAGAGACCATACACTATAGAAAAAGTTTTTTTTAATTTATTGTTCTACCCCTATTACAAGTGTAAAACACATTTAAACTTATTAAAACAAACATAAACTTGCTGAAAATGATTTTAAGACTTTTCCTTAGCACCTTTTCTCACTCTCTTATTTGCACTGTTTTCCAAATGAAAGGTGGTGCTTGCTCCGAGCTGTTTATTTGTCACTGTCAGTTTAAGTTTAGTGTAAAACTTATACACAAAAAAAACAGGAATTAAACATGGGATATTTAAACACCAAATGTTCGCCCGAACCATATAATTTTGTCGAATGAAAGCCTACTATCTTAATGCATACTTATCATGCAAAACGCCATAGATGGGCTAAAGGAAATTAGCATAGATTACTGTTAAGGTAATATTACTGTAAACCTTAAAAGAAACTGCTACTTTAACACGCATGGAGGAGCAACACATAAACGGAGCCTACAACATTACTTACAGGGTGCATCTCAAGTCCCTTAAATGCAACCTTACTTGTTTCTCGCTCCTCAAAACATTGAAAGCGACCCTAAAGTTGTTGCCACGCCGCCATTTTAAGGAGCATCTCAAGTGTCTTAAATGCGCATCGAGGAGTGAAATCGAGCATTGAGGAACCGCCACGAGCTCGCATAAATCGAGGTACATCTGATTCGTTCTTTGCGGAAGTCCCATGGATCCTCGATGGTGACGTTTGAAAATGGGCGTACAACAGCTGCATCATGAACAGAGCAGAACTTCAACTTAAATAGCTAATCTTCTGTTTTCGTCAGTCCTTGATTATTGAATATACATATTTTGCTTAGTATCTGTTGTATTTGGGGCTGTATTTAATACTAAAATGACAAATACACTGGCTCATAGTTACTATACGCCTAACCAATCACATATTTCTAAGGTTTGTGTAGAAATTAGGCTGTCATTTTGCTTGCTGCATTTGGACACAAAGAAAATAAAAACATTTGGTCGGTTCTACACTGCTTTTGGATTCACCGTAATACATAAGCAGCATGTCAACACTTTACAAACAGTACATGTATTTACGAGTCACTCCAAAAATGCGCTGTGCGCTGGCGGAGAACAGGACGGGTTTGGCTTTGACCAATCACGATTGTTATTGCATTTGCAAAGTTGTAAAGAGTAACAGCGTTGATTATATTTGATTTACATGTAATCCCACCTAATATATGAAGCATAAAGTGGACCTCTGTGGCGATAGTAATAATTTAGCAACGCATACGGTTCATTTGCGACACGTTAATGATGTGTCGTCATCTTTCGTAGACGTCTCCATGAAATGACGTCATCGAGGAACGTGATTTCCCCTAAACATTCCTACCTCCTCCTGCGTTAATGTCCTTGCTCCTCGTTGGAATTTCTGGTGGGAGAAGCTAGCATGTAAACAGAGGAGCCAGGACCTCGGAAGTTCCAAATATAGAAATGAGATGCACCCACAGTCATATATTCCCTCTGCTCTGTGGGAACTACTGTAACTTGTATTACTGGCACTCATTTGGAGGGAAGGGACTAACTTTTTGCAAGACTCCTAATAAAGGCATATAGGAGTTGTGTGTAAACAAATTGAAACAAATGTATATTGTTTTGTCTCAGCTTTTGTAATAGTGGGTCTGCTCTTTAACTAATCTAAGCTGATAATGTGCAGCAAAATTCTCTTCTGCGGGGTGGGACTGAGACAAACTGCCTTTTATAACACACACACACACACATTCCCGCCTTACTACTGCCTTGTTTTCTCATTTTCTTTTTTTCATCCTCGTCTGTTTTTTCTTTTTACGTGCCATGATTGATCATTTAATTTTGTTGTACGCTAGCTGTATTTACAACAAACCTGCACGTAGGTGGACCATTATGGCGCTCTCCAAATCCCAATATGTCATTGCAGTGTCTGATTACAGTTGTGTCACTGATATGGACTAAAACAGAGGATCATTCAAAACAAACCGTAATAAGTAATTATAAGTAATTAACTTCATCTTTTGGCGATTATACACAACAATAGCCGAGAGAATACCGGCAAAATGCAACAAAGTTTGACGACACAAACAATTCATAGCTGCATCGGGACTCTGAAGCAAAGCGAGACAAAACGTTGAGTTCTGTTTCGGTTGTGCCTCAGCACGAGATGCATTCAACTTAGGACTGCCAATAGAATAGGACATTTCAAACTCAGATGGAAAAATGACCCTCGATATATTAAACATCAACAATGTAGAGTTTCTAACATGGGCCAATATCAGCCGTCTCTCAGGGCCCACCAGCCAGCAACAACTAGTAAGATTCCCTATGAGGGGGCTCCCTACTGCAACATGTGTTTGTAGTGTATTGCAGTGTTTTGTCATTGATATGGCCCAATGTCAGCCGTGTCCGGGGGCACCCTTCAGCTTGGGGCCCGAGACAGTCGCTTGGTTTGGAAATACCCAGAAAAAGCCATCTAGCTGGGTGTAAACGGTGAATCGAAGCCAATTTTGTCTTGGAGCCCATAGCCGATGCATATGGGCTTAGTGTATAAAGTGATATTACTGCCAACTGCCTACCTCCTCTGCAATGCATATCGCAGTGTTTCCAGTTGTTTTCTCATGTCTGTGTTAACAGGGATTGTTTTGGCAGTGTAATTTGGACTTCACACTTCAAAAAGACAAGTTTTTTAAACAAGTTGTTGTAATGTAAACACACCCTCTTTTCCCCACAGAGTGCTACAAATGAACGCTGAGAATGTTTTTTGCTCGAACCTTTGAAATTAAAAGTTGAACATGGGATATTGAAAAGCCAGAGAAAAGTAGCTACCTTTTACTTGACAGTGTTGTGTAACGTGTTAACGTAAATAAAGCATTGGCTCTGAGGACAGCGCCATAGTGTTTGGAACAATAGTCGGCGATGACTGAAAGTGAGCCAAGCAGCTGCTGGCAATCATGAGCAGCTTTACACAACCTTCTCACGGCACCAGCTAACCACACACACACACACACACTCACACACACACACACACACACCCTTTAGTAAATGCGCACATGCATTCAAAGCACCGCCAACACACTCATTGCCCACTCCCACCATCTCATTCTTGTTTCCCCACAAACCAAAACTTATATAAATGTAATAGAAGATCACCCAAAATACTGTATCGCTAAACATAAATGGATGGATTGGAGTATAGTAACTTTTTTGTCAAACACAGTTGCCCAGGCTTGTTTTTCTTCATGATTACAAAGTGTAATGTGAGCCTTGTATTCCCCGGTGAGAAGGAATTTTAAGAGTTTTTTCCTCCACCAGAGAGAAAGCCGCGTCACTCAGCTTGTGTGACGCACATAGTTGACTAAATAGGAGAGAGGACGGTCCAGTTAAAGAAAGGCCCATACATGTACTGTAGTTGCTTGGTGGGACCAACAGTTGATTTAGACTGGCGCTAAGGCCGCAGGGGTGGTGTTGTTAAAGGCGCAGATCATGTTCTCCAAATGGACTGCAACATCCCCCACTAGACTTTGATACATTCATGTTCATTTTCTTTTTATCATCCTGCTTGGAATTTCCTTGCCATCACTTAAGAGCATAGTTTTTCACTCATCACTATCAAAAGCAGATGCAGCGCTGTGTATTTAAGTAGAAGTAGGCTACAGAACTCCAAAGAAAGTAAAAGTACTTATTTCACTCCTTTGCCAAATCTCTTTCAGTACGGTAAAGTTTTTCTGTGTGGCTTCCTACCACTGATCACGAGATGTTATCAACCTACCTCCTCTTTTAGAGGCATAAATAAAATAATTCCAGCCCAATTCACCTGCTAATGTTCTCTTATGCAAATGTGTTTTATAGCTTTCAAATGTGACACCAGATTTATTTTAGAGTAAACGCTTCCAGTCACGCTGAGCCACATTCTTTCTTATCAGCCTTCCATCATGTGCTTCAAACAACACGCCAGCCTAGTCATTATGAAGCCTCCCCTGAAGCAGTTTGCTTTAGATAAAGCCTTGTACTTTAGATATTAAACAGACATTACAACTATCACCTGCTTATAATCAGTTTTGGCGTCAAGTCATAAGATCACATGACTGCTCGTATGAGAAAGGGACATCTGTGTCGAAGGCGAGGGCGAGGAAGGCAATGCAAAAAACGCGGAGGACCCAAGTACAGGGAAGCAGGGAGGCAAGGCAGGAGTGCGGGAGTCTCAAAAAATTATATTTCATCTTCAAAAACAGGCAAACAAGGAACACGGATAAAGCAAAACTAAACGAAGTCCCACAACACAAAACAACCAAAGTAACAAAGAAACACTTAAATACCTGAAACTGGAAACAAACTGATTGGTGAGTAAGATAGGGACAATGACACATGACAATGACATACTAGAAAGACAATGAACCAACAAGAAGTGAAAGAAACCAGGGAACTAAATACAAACAGATTGACGAGACAACGAGGAACACCTGGACAAGACGGGTGGCTGGAGAGAGCTGATTGGGCGACACGAGGCAGGTTGACGAGAACAGGTGGACACAACAACCAAATGAGCACACGACAAACATGGAACAAAACGAAACACAACCCAAACCAAAACACAGACCATGACAATCCTGTTCCTGTTTTCTCTGAGAGCTGCATCATAACTAATACGGCTAAATTTATACACTGCATGGGTCAAGCGACAATTCCGATTTGCCTAGATGTTAATTAGTATTAGTAGCATGCTGTTGTCAACTAGTGCAGTTCTTCCTCACGAGTTATGTAGTTTCCCTGCTACTTACTTACTCTCGAAATATAGTCGGTTACAAGTTACCCTGTTGAAAATGTAACAGTGAGATAACATTTCAATTACTTTCTCAAAGTAATATAATGGATTACATTTGATCAGAGGTGGGTAGAGTAGCCAAAAATTTTACTCAAGTAAGAGTACTGTTACTTTAGAATGATATGACTCAAGTCAAAGTAAAAAGTAGTCCTCCAAATAATTATTTGAGTAAGAAAGTCCTCAGCGAAAAAACTACTCAAGTAACGAGTAACTCATGACTAACATCTGATTTATTTTTTAAATCAAAGCATGTAAGCCAAATAAAATATAAAATAACTAAATAAGATATGAATGTGAAAATTCAGATAGAGCTGAACAATATTACTTAATCTAAAACATAATTTAAAAAATCTTTGTAAAATAACAAATTCAGCTCCACGGACAAGCAAAAGGATGTACTCCCTCTTAAAGCTGGCATGTGTCTGTGTTCAGAAGTAACAGATCAGATTCAAACTCATGTTCAATGGGAGTCCGCACACACCTGCCGCCATTTAAATTTTTACGTGGGAAAAAACAACAGCATATGCATAGGGCCTTACAGAAACATTATTTTCTTTATCCACTAAAATGACTGAATGAAGAAGCTGTTTGCTGACCACACTTATTGATAGTGTGTGTGTGTGTGTGAGAGAGAGAGAGAGAGAGAGAGAGAGAGAGAGAGAACAGAACGTAACCCAGAAGATGCATGTTTTACAGTTACTTGTGACCATAAAATAGGGCTAATGTTGCCCTTTGCACAGCCAAAACAACAATAAAAACATCTGCAACTTACCGCAAAGCGTTTTCTCAAGTTAGAAGTGGGCTGAAATATCCAAGTTTGGGCAGTGACAAAACTATACTGCATGCTATTGTTTTTCGTAGTCTGTAATGTAAATGGGGCCGTATTTACTTCCTTCAACACGGTACCTAATGTTTGTGCATAAGCGCAATGTGACGTCCTGTTTTGTGCGCATTTGTGTGACGCCACGGACGCATTCTGTCCTTGGTAGAAGTCACATTTGTTTTTTGTAATGTGAACGACTCGATAAAAGATTGGGTTTAAAAGAAACTCTGAATTAGGCATCATGTCCTACAGTGTGAACGTAGCCTATGAACCTTACTTTTCAAAATCGTTAGACGGAAGAAGTGATGAAAATTAGCTTTTGGGGGGATTTTTCAAATATAACTTAAATTTGTAATCTTGGAAAATTCCAAAAGCAACTGTAATTTAGTTACCCATTTTCTCCCAGTAATGTAATGGATTACAATTGCATACATTTTGTAATGTATGTTCTGTTACATGTAATTAGTTACTCCCCAACACTGCCTACTAGTATGCCAAAGTTGTCCTGCTAGTGAGCACAAAGACTGTACTAGTACAGTGACCTTAAGATGGATGTGAAGAATATTGAATTAATGCTCAAATGTCATTCCATAAATACGACAGTTGATGTGTATTTGATCCAGCCAATAACAAGTGGCACGAACTTCAATACTGTTTGTCATTCAGAGGCAACTGTGTTAGGTCAAAGATTTTGTACAAGTATGTATGACAAACTATTTGTGACTTTTTTTTTTACTCTAGGCCCGAGAAGCCAACCACAGTGGGGATCAGCTGATGGCCGAGCGGAGCAGCCGCACTGCCAGAACACTTAACCACGTGGCCCTAGGACTCGGCATCGGCGGCGCTGTCCTCTTAATCATCTATGTGGTGGTTGTGGTGTCCCTGGTGTCTCGCTAAACTTATTTAAAAAAATTCCTATTATCCTATTTTCCATTTCCAAATACTACATCAGCTCACTCTGGCCTTTGCGTTGAAGTCACCTGATTGTCTGTTAGTTAAAAGAGAAATGTCGGAGGATTTGATCTGTTTTGATTTGTTCGCAATATGACAAAATTAAAATAATCCAAATGTTTCTATTATATTTGAGCCGGTTGAAATGTGAACTCCTTTCCGATCAGTTTCCCTGGTGTTTGGTACCGGTACATGTGTAAAAACAACCGTTTTTTGTTATTTTTTTCCCAAACATAATCGTACAGAAGGTGTCAATAAACATAGCTTTCAAAATAAACTTCAAAGGTGGTAGAATGGACATACATCACTGTTTTTCACATCTATCATGGGCCAGTCGCCACAACAAGGATACATGAAAATAGCCTGAAGCGTAAAATCATCCTTTGCATGAAAAAGTGCTGTTTTTCCTCTGCTTCGAGAGGGAAAGAAATGATTCACATTTCTGATAAAACTGCCTCTCAAGCAACATCCTTCCTCATATCGTCAATGGCTGCCATTGTTTTCGGCTACACTAGCCCCTTCGATTCAGCCTCACAAAGTCAGCTTGAAGATGGCTGATAATGACCTCCTCTTTCCCTTGAGGGATGTTAATCAATATAATATATAAATAAAAATAATTTCCATTTTTTGCCACTCCCGGCGGCATGTTGAGCGACTGGTTAGAGCGTCTGCCTCACAGTTCTGAGGACCGGGGTTCAATCGTCTGTGTGGAGTTTGCATGTTCTCCCCCGTGCCTGCGTGGGTTTTCTCCGGGCACTCCGGTTTCCCCCCACATCCCAAAAAGATGCATGGAAGGTTAATTGAAGACTCTAAATTGCCCATAGGTGTGAATGTGAGTGCGAATGGTTGTTTATTTCTATGTGCCCTGCGATTGGCTGGCAACCATTTCAGGATGTACCCCGCCTCCTGCCCGATGATAGGTGGGATAGGCTCCGGCACTCCCACGACCCTAGTGAGGCGAAGCGGCTCAGAAAATGGATGGATGGATGGATGTCACTCCCTTCCACTAAGTTTCATTGAAATCAGTTGAGTATTTTTTTCTGCACTTTGGCCTCGGTTGAGGCCTCTGGTTTAAAAGGGATTGATTGCAAGTGGGCGGCACGGTGGCCGTCTGGTTAGAGCGTCAGCCTCACAGTTCTGAGGACCCGGGTTCAATCCCTGCTCCCGCCTGTGTGGAGTTTGCATGTTCTCCCCGTGCCTGCGTGGGTTTTCTCCGGGCACTCCGGTTTCCTCCCACATCCCAAAAACATGCACGTTAATTGAAAACTCTAAATTGCCCGTAGGTGTGAATGTGAGTGCAAATGGTTGTTTGTTTGTATGTGCCCTGCGATTGGCTGGCAACCAGTTCAGGGTGTACCCCGCCTCCTGCCCGATGACAGCTGGGATAGGCTCCAGCACGCCCGCGACCCTAGTGAGGAGAAGCGGCTCAGAAAATGGATGGATGGATGGATGATTGCAAGTGGTCTTTCCATGTAAAATTACTGTCCAAGAGGACCCTCCCCCTTCCAAAGATTTATAGTATTATATCCTGCTTAGTGTTCTGCCTTTGATGCCTTAAAAACGGAGTACTGGATTGTTGCGCCACACGTGCAGACGTCAGAAATTATATTCAGATTTTTTTTTTTTTACTGTTGCTTCCTTCCACTTTGCTTTTGAATGTGTCTATGATGACTAACCCTCAGAAATTTATGCTTTTCTATCATGTCGTGAAAACTAATCACATAATTTGCAGGAGGAGAGATGTTATATGATGTCATCCACTCCTCCTCCAATTTTTGGTGTCACATTTTTTGGTGTGCAAGGCCAAAGAGGAAAATGTACCAAAATCAGCAGGTTGGTTGGTTATGAGGCGGTTGTTGTGAAATGGTCATTATCTGCTATGTATCCTTGCAGAGTGTCTATGTTCTTCTCTCATCCAAAGCTGAAAAAGCCAGCCTGTACTTTGTAACAAATTTCTTTATAAATAAAGTTCCACATATTTTGAAAAGAAAAATACAAGCTTTGCTTTGGGCTCCTTTTATTTTCACCGGCCTCATTGACAGTGGATAGATTAGGTGAACAAACTGCTGTTAAAATAAAAAAGACAGACAAAGATCACAAAAAAAATTATTACAAAACTACACCCTGAACTGGTCGCCAGACAATCGCAGGGCTTGTTTAGACATACACCTGCAAAGCATGTTTTTGGAATGTGAGAGGAAACTGGAGTACCAGGAGAAAACCCACGTAGGCACGGGGACAACATACAAACTACACACAGGGGAGGCCGGATTTGAACCCGTGTCCTCACAACTGTAAGGCAGATGTGCAATGGCAGAGTCAAACTCATCAGTTTACCTACTGTCTGCTGGAATTACTGAAAATTGATGAGAATTGACAAGGAATAAGCAATTTAAAAAAGTAATATCGTTTATGGAATTGCTAAATTCTTACCAATTCACATCCCAATGGGCGACACTAGATTGCCAAATTATATTTTGCCTACACCATGTAAAGTGGATGCGGCATGGCATCAAAACGTGATAATCAATCGCTGTTTAATTTTTCTTCCATTGTTATTATGACAAAATACAAGGCTTTGTGGTTGCATTTATTTGACATATTCATCACTGTTAGATTCACTGACCGTATTTCTTGTCAAATGGGGTCAGTATTTGTCAAGAAGCCTTTTGTCTCATTGGCACGATAAAAGAATAAAACTATAAACCCAGATAGAATGCAGCCGACTCAATACCAAACACTTTGTCAATTATTAAACCTCAACCCAACAAGGTAGAACAGTCCACAAGGGCTGGCACCTTGTAACAGAATTGTAGTTATATTGTTGTAATTATAGAAACAACAATCCCAATTGGGAAGCTTGGTGATTAGTACAGTACAGTACAGTAATCCCAATGCTATACAATTCCCAGTGCAATGCTATGCTTCTGGAGCTGGTTCATTACCATGCTTTTACTTCCTCCTAGTGGCAACCTAGAAACAAGGTCTAACTTTACTACACAGTATGTTGCACTATTTATGACCTGACAAAGTTTTGAGTGAAAATGATCGTTTTGGTTTGTTAAATCTGTGTTTTAGATGGTAATGGCACACTACGTGACACGACTGGAAGACATTGTTCTCAGACAGGGGGGCAGTTTTGTGTTCGATGGCCACATTGGATTTTTAAAACGGACAGATGGGCCCCAAAAAAAGAAATACCTGAATATGTATATTGTAATAATAAAATAATAACGCATTTTCTCATTTAGTATATTAATTAACCAATTGTTTAATATAACTACCAAAAATAATAGCTAAAAAAACAATGTGTATGTAAAATATGTTAAATTGCTTATTTTAATAATGCATCCATTTTCTGAGCCGCTTCTCCTCACTAGGGTAGCAGGTGTGCTGGAGCCTATTCCATCTTAAATAGCAGTTCAGGGTGTACCCTGCCGCTGCCCAGAGTCAGCTGGGACCCCTGCGACCCTAGTGCGGATAAGCAGGATGGAAAAATGGATGGATGTGGCCCGAGTTCACAGAAGTTTGCTCAACTCTGCTCTAACTTATCCTGAGTTACCAGGATCCTTTTGAAGCTGTGTAAATGATTGAGTTTCATCAAAAAGATCTTTTAAAATCAGGGATATCGATAATTTTCTATTTCTATAATTCTAGGTGTCAAATTCAAGGCCCGGGGGCCAGATCCGGCCCGCCATATTAATTAATGTGGCCTGCGTAAGTGAATCATGTTCATCTACTTCATGTCCTTCTGGACCAAACTTTCAAATTGTCTTTACTTTTAATAACACATTTTAAAATATTAAAGTTATGAGTGCTGCGGGCAGTATGATACATTTTGGACCATTTTCAACTGTACGGAAACCAAGCTGATGTACAAAAATTGGGACAAAATTTCAGGGGGAAACTTTTTTTCAAAAACTAAGGCATATGAAAACCAAGGTTCCACTGTATATATATATGATGAGGCAATTATACATAGATATGGTTCCACAGTCATAACGACCCTCTAAGGGAAACCATAGCTACAATCTGCGCCGCTGACAAAATGAGTCTGACACCCCTCTTCTATAGCATTTCTCCTCATTAGGGTGACAGGTGAGCTGGAGCCTACCCTGGACTGGTCGCCAGACACTTGCAGGCCACATACTATACAAGCAAGCATTCACACTCACTCTTCCATCTATAGACAATTTAGAGTCTTCAATCAGCCTAACAGGCACAGTGGACGACTGCACATCTGCCTCACAGTTCTGAGGACTTTAAAATCTGGCCTCACCTGTGTGGAGTTTGCATGTTCTCCCCGTGCCTGTGTAGGTTTCTCCGGTTTCCTCCCATACCAAAAATATGCATGATAGGTCAATTGAAGACTCTAAATTGCCCCTAGGTATGAATGTGAGTAATGGTCGTTTGTTTATATGTGCCCTCCAGTTGGCTGGCAACCAGTTCAGGGTGTACCTGCCTTCTGCCCGGAGTTAGCTGGGATAGGCTCCAGCATAACCGCGACCCTAGTGAGGATAAGTGATGTAGAAAATGGACGGATGGATGGAATCAACCTAACATCCACGTTTCTGTAGTGCAGAAGGAAGCTTAAGTACCTGGGGGGGGAGACAGTGGCGAGGAAAACATGGAAAATTTGACACTGGAAGGTCTGAGGTGAGATTCAAACAGATACAGTACAGTATATCCTATTTTATATATAGGTGAATGCAGTACTTTGTACTCAAAAGTACCAGGTTGCTTTAGAATAGTGTCGACGAGTTTGTTTCCACAAAATTGCCTTCAATTTACTCATCAATCAATTGACTTTCTATACCACGTGGAACTGGAGCTGACACGAATGGTCAGTCTACAACCTGGACTGGTCACCACAAGCCACATATGGACAACAATTTACACGCATACCATGTGTGGCATGTGAACACACATTCCCTATACAGAGGTCCATGAGTGAATAACTTCATTCATGAGTCTTTTACGAGATAATTTTCAAAATGTCCAAAAAAAAAATAATCATTGAATGTTAATTTATAACATTGCATCTACGCAACTACATTCTTTGCCAGTTCCAGCTAAAAGATACTGATTCCGTTGAGTAAAAGTGATTCAAAATTTAGCCACAGTATGAAGACTAAGCTACGTACTTCAAGTGGTGTCATTGCATTTTCAAGTTTGGATTTGCAAGATACTTTTGTTCCTGGGCATCGTCTCCTCTTTATTCAAAATATGAAACCAAGCATGAGTCAGAAAGAAAAAGTAAGAAACAGGAAAAAGGCAAATAAATTACATCACTTCAAACGATTCTGATCAAGAGACATATTGACATGTTGTTGTCCAAGTGCCAGCACCCTACCCTCCTTATCTTCCACTGATAAATCGGTGGATTAAAACGTGCCCAATTCCATATTCAAATCATAGTTCCATAAGAATTCCAATTCGCAAAAAATCCAAATTTGTTCAACAGAGCATAGATAACCGGACACTGATTTTCTTTGACATCCATAATTCAATGCCGAGTCAGGCACTTGCAGCTGGCAAAAGCTTTTAAGAAACAGCTGTCACAGTTGTAATAAAGAGAAACCAAAGCCAAAACTGTTACATCACAAGACTTAATTACTTCATATATATATATATAAAGCATGATTTGAGTTAATGTTGCTTTACTCAAGTGCAAAAACACCAACAGACCACAAATGTATGCTATCCAAGGCAACAGTGAGTAAAACGAGATTACATTTAACAACTACCTACCGTGTGTATTGTACATTTAGGTCATATTTACATGCTTAAAACTTCCCTGTGGCCTTACAGCAACATAATCTCTGGTCTAGGCTGAAGCTAATCCGAAATACAAAATGCATTTAAAGAAATGCAAATCTAGGAAACGAGAACACAATGTCATCACAATAGCAAAGCTGGAGTGATGAAACATGTTACACATGATATACGAGAAGTGACAAGTAGCCTTAAAACACAGGCAAATCAAAGCAGTTTCCCTCAATATCCTGTGTATTGCAGGAACCATTTCTCCATAAATAGTGAATGAGTATTTGCAGAGTATTGTGATGGTTGGAAGGTTTTTAGTAAGAGCGGATGGCGGGAGGAACACGGGCGCAGTCCTCTTCGTCCAGAGAGTGGTCAATGACGGGACGGTACTCCAAGGTCACCTGTGATCGGGCAAAGCATTATGCAAATTATTATTTGTTACAGTCAACAATAGTTAGTGTAGCAGCAACAAACATACACACATGCACACACTAAGGTAAAGTGTACAGTACCTTGCCAGTTTTGGGGTCAACATAAGACATAGTGTGTTTCCGCCAATGCTGCTCAAAGGGCTTCTTCTCCTGACCCTGCAACGGCTTTGAGTAATCGTACTCATCAAGGCGATCCTGCGGTTCAAAAGAGACCTAATGTCAGAAGAGGAATGAAGAGGGATGCTTTTTTTTCCCCTCTTCTGGAACACAGACCTTGAAGTCCTCTCTGGCATGAGCTCCTCGACTCTCCTTTCTCCGCTCAGCAGAGTGAATGGTCTGGACGGCGTTCAGCATCAGATTCTGCAGCTCCAGCGTTTCCACCAGGTCCGTGTTCCACACAATGCCTGACGAGGACGACAGTCAAGAGTGGAAACAATGAAGTTTCTTTTAGGTTCAAACTACTGAAGTCAGGCACAAGATCACGGCAGTGAAGATATCCTAGAGTAAGCGTGTCACGATAACTATATCGACTTATTGGGTCAATAAATAAAATGATAATAGTTTTTCTGGACTCGATAAACTGTCATTGTTGTGGTGGGCCGATGTATAGATATGTCATAGTTTGTGTTTTTAGTTTTAGTAGTGTTTCATGTTTTCCTGTGTACCATATTGTTCATGTCTTGTGCTCATTTAGTTATTGTGTCCACATGTTATCGTTAACCCTCTACCTTGTGTCAACCAATCAGCTCCCTCCACCCACTCGTGTCTTGTCCAGGTGTTCGTTGTCTTTTCAATTTGTATTGATTTCCCTGCTTTCCTTCCGTCTAGACGTGTTGCTGCTTTGTCGTGTGCCGTTGGATGGTTCATTGTCTGTCTGTTCTCTCATCAAGTCTTGCTTTCTGGCAGTGATGGCCAGAGGAAGCATCATAACACTTCAGCCATTGGTTCGAGTAATGGTTCATTTCTTCATGTGCACATGAGACCACCTGCTGGCCATGTGCATAATCACAGGAAATACATTCCCTTTGAAAAAATGTTTTTGAAAAACAAATGTAATTGATAAGCCTCAATGATAGTTCTTTATGAGGCGCGGTCCTGCTTGTGGTTCAAACTCACACGACCACCATAGCCCAGGTTGAGAGTCGAGTGCACCAACCACTGGGCTATGAGACCAGGGTGCTGTTAGCAGCCTGTTTCCAAGGATTCCGAGGTTTGACGTACATGAGCTGTAATCGCTTGCCATCTCTACCATCCAAGCTACGTCCAAATTGTATGCTGTAAACACTCTCCAAACTATCTTTATTCAAACTCTGAGCTGACCGCGATTCTATATATATATATATAAAAAAAAAAAAAAAAAAAAAATACAATTTAAAAAAATATATATATATTTTTAAACTTTTAAATGGAGCATGAAATGAGGGGTTTATATTGCTCTCAAACCTTGTGGCAAACTCTGAAGCGCTTCCCGAATTAGTCACGTGGTACAGCCGGGCAGCGAGGCTTCTGACGTCATCACTTCCAGCTCCTCCCCTAAATGAAGCAAGCTTCGATACGCACTTTGCGGAAACGCCTCTTCCATTCCCGACACGCCTCGAAGACTCAGCACATCTCGTCTCTGCATCACTATTTTCTGGTGTTTTGTGTTTACTCCAAGTGTTTCTTTGTTACTTTGATTATTGATTTTGGGGAATTTGTCAAGTTAGTATTTCGATTTTTCTTGCACCTTTTTATTCTTTATTTCAGACCCACGGGGAGCCATATCACAGCGTAAAGAAAAAGAATAGAGAAACAAAGGAAATTATAATAATAATCAAAACAACAATAATGATTTAAGAGCAAAAAAATACAAATTAAGGGCGTGGGTTTTCTCCAGGCACTCCAGTTTCCTCCCACATCCCAAAAACATGCATGGTAGGTTAAATGGTAGACTAAATTGCCTGTTGGTGTGAATGTGAGTGCGAATGGTTGTTTGTTTATATGTGCCCTGCGATTGACTGGTGACCAGTTCAGGGTGTACCCCGGGTGTACTCCTATTGCCCAGAGTAGGCTGGGATAGGTTCTAGCGTGCCCACGACCCTAGTGTGGTTAAGCGGTACGGAAAGCGGATGGATGGAACTCAGAAGTTCCAAGTGGGAAATTTACAACTTCCCAAAAGTTTGAAATGCAAAATTTGTGGTACCTCTGTCAAAGGTCTTGATATCGTCCATGGTCTGGTAAATGGCATCCAATTTGTCACATCCCTCCTTCAGGACAGAACCAGTACGGAACACAGCAGCGTGGGCCTGCATCGCCTGGATAAGCATAAATAAAGTTAATCGTGCATAATGTCTTTAAGTGTGTGTGTGTTTCCATTCTATGTATGTATACCTTCTGCATGTTGAGCCTGATTTCAGAGGTTCGCAGGCTTCCATCGGCAAACCTCATCTTATCCAGGTTGGCCACAGACTCTTCCCCTGCACTGGACTTCAGAGGGGAAAGTGCCTCTCCTGAAGGAGAAGAAACAAAACTACCATCATGTCAACTTTACACAACTGAGTTTTATTTGGAGAGCACTTTAAAAACAACCGCAGTTAAAACAAAGAACTGCACATAAATACAAATAAAACATATGAAAATTTAACATACCATAATTAAAAAATAATTTAATAGTAAAAGTTAAAAACAACAAAAACAAAAACACTCAAATTAAGCGCTCAAGTCTCATACTGTGTTGAACACAGAGGAATAAAAATGGGTTTTAAGGTAGGTTTTAAAAAATGGACAGCGAAGTGGCTTGTCTAATGTGCACTGGCAGGTCATTCAATGGTTTGGGACCAGTGACAGAAAAAGCCCTATCCCTACTGAGCTTCCGCTTAGACTTTGGCACTGGCGTCGTTAGGCCCCCAAAAATGATCTTAAGCCTTCCTACATGATTAATTTATTTATTCATTTACAAAAAAAATACAAATAAATTCAATATAAAGTGGCCAGGAAATTAGTTAGAAATAATTACCTAACCTATCACTTATTCACTCAGTTTCCTTTCACTTTATAGTACAAGGTTGAGAGCCTTTCTAGTGTGTCGTTATCCAATCCGCTCCACTTGTTGAAACTGAAAACATCCTTATTACTGAAAATCGAGTCCATGTTTTACCTGCGACCTTACTTGCACTGATACATGCCTCTATTAGAGTGTACATTTAGTGTATACCTGGGTAGGTAGGACAAAGGCTTGCTTAAAAGCAGCGTGAGGAAAAGAAAGTGAAGGATGGACTCTCATTATTCACTTAAATATGATGATACATTTTCAGATTCCTTTCAATTCATAGTGTGGTAGAGAGCCCTTGTCATTATCCAGTCCCTTCCACTACATCATATAGAGCATGTTCTTATTACTGAAATTTCAGTCCATGTTTTCCCAGTGACCTTGCTTGCACTGGCTTTTTTTTTTGCATGCATGCAGTTTTACATACACTGAAACGTGTACATATTTTTTCTTTGTTGTGGTTAATGTTGTAAACATACTACCTATGTTTGTGTACTGTATTTAAAAGAGGACTGAAATTAGTGTTGGTCTGATCAAATCGGCCACCGATCATGATCGGGCGATTTCTGTGAAAAACACCTGACCGGCACTCTTCTATCAATGCCTTTTATTGGCGATCACAAAAACGGATTACCCGTGGCTCGTACTTTACAACCTGCAGCCTGTGGAGAATGTGTGCTCTGCAGTATAGCATCCCCGCCCCATTACACATTGGGTAGTTGCACAGCAGATGCAAAGCAAACCCAAACAATCATGTCAGATCATATAGCCAATAGAACTCACCATAAATACATAAAATTTAAAGCTAATCTATATGATCGATATCAGCAGTGATCTGTTGAAACAAGGCGAGGTGGCCCAAGTTGGAAGACCAACTCGAGCAATGGTTTAATGAGCAAAGAACAGCGGGGAGAAGCATCTCTACAGTTACCATTCGACTGAGTGCAAGAACTCGGACCTTGCCATCATTCCGGGAGACTTGACAAAGGAACTCCAACCGTTGGACATCGATGTAAACAGGGCGTTCAAAGTGAAGTTATGAGCGGCGTGGGAGCGATGGATGACATATGGCAAACACAGCTTTACTAAGACTGGGAGGCAGCGGCGGGCGAATTACGCCACAATTTGTGAATGGATTGTGGATACTTGGGCTAACGTGTCTGCTTGCACTGTTGTTCGAGCTTTCGTAAAAGCCGGCATCATTTCTGAGGAGCCGCACGGCAACGAGACTGACTCTGACAATGACGAGAGGGAACCTGCCGTGTTTGATGAAGAACTTGCCCAGCTGTTCATTTCGGATACAGAACATGAGGACTTTGATGGATTTGTGGATGAGGATTTATAAAAAAATAACATGAGTACATTGTTAAATACTTAAATAAAGTACAACCAAACTCAGTTTTGCTCCCGCTGCCCTTTTAAAAACATTGTTATAGCGTGTATGCATACTACCGTATGTTTTAAGCTAGCGTATGTTTTACCATGCCTGCGCCCAATAATACGGTGCGCCTTATTGGATGTGATAAATACAGAAATAGACCCGTAACTGTGACTGCGCCTTTTAATGCAGTGGGCCTTATGGTCGTGAACATACGGTAAAAACATAAAAAAAGTCATTTTTCATTTTTTTATTTCGAGTGGAAAGAACGGATCAGACACTGATTCAAATCAGTTCTGGGTGATAAATATAAAACAATTACATGAAAAACAGCAAGTACAGGAGGAAATAACCATGCCTTTTTGTACCGCATGACCATGGACTCTTATGCGGCACTAGGTAGTTCATTGTGTCGGGCGGCTCAGTAGGTAGAGCGGGTCGTCCAGTGACCGAAAGGTAGCTGATTCGAATCCCGGCTCCAACTGTCTGCATGTCAAAGTATACTTTGGCAAGACACTGAACCCTAATTTTCTCCCAGTGGGCCTGACAGCGCCTTGCATGGCAGCAGTCACCCATTGGTGTATGAATGTGTGTGTGTGAATGTGAGGCTTTGTAAAGCGCTTTGGGCACTGTGATAGTGTAGATAAAGCGCTATATAAGTGGAGTCCATTTACCATTGTGCTCTGTTTGTAACCTCAAAACACAATCGTAAACAGAGGACACCCTCTACCTTGAAAGACAATCTTGTCATAATCATCTGCATTTTGACCTCACCAGGTTTGTGCTCCTCAGCGATGGTGAGGGCGCAGGCTCTGCCAAAGACCACCAGGTCCAAAAGAGAGTTGGCACCCAGTCTGTTGGCACCATGAACACTTGCACAGCCAGCCTCTCCACAGGCGTACAGTCCACGAACCACCTTATCCTCGCCGTTGGTGTAAGTGATCACCTAAGGGCAGGAAAACAACCAGAATGATCACAGTTGCAGAAGAGTGGTATGTGAAAGCTGAGACTTACCTGGCCTTTGTAGTTTGTAGGTATACCTCCCATGTTGTAGTGGACGGTTGGTAGGACAGGAATGGGCTCCTTAGTGACATCCACTCCCGCAAAGACCATCGCTGTCTCAGAGATGCCGGGTAGCCTTGTGGCGAGCTGCTGAGGAGGCAGGTGGTGTAGCTGCAGGTATACGTGGTCCTTCTCCGGACCCACACCCCTAAAGGATGACACACACACACACACACACACTACAGTGTCCCACCGCTATATCATGCTTTCCTCATTTGCGTCCGTTATATTGGAATTTGTAAAACTTCTTAAAAACATTTCAAACAAACAAACACTTCTATGTTAGTTAAAAAAAAAAAATTTATTCCCCAAGTCCGAACTTATAGCTCCATCCCTTCAGTGTGGTACCGTGTTGTGCTGCAACATGCTCTAATGGATGTAAGTACTGCGTAATTCAGAGCAAGAAGAGGAAGGGAAGGGCAGGGAAAAAAACACAATGATTACTTTGCTTCAGTAATAAGTCATTGTTCCCACACATTTGCCTCAGTTTTCTTGTATGCTCTGTTTGTATCATTTCCTGCTACATGTATGTTACAGTAGCAGTTGTTTGAAGGTTCATAACTATTGTAAAATCTACGCTAATTGTATTTAGCCCATCTATTGTATTTTGCATTATACGTTAGCATTAGGCTCGCGGACTTTTGTCATACAAAATTATATGGTTTGGTCAAACATTTTTTTCTTGAAATGTACCATGTTTAATTCTCTTGTGTTTTATGTCAGTTTTACAGTAAACTTCAACTGTGAGTGATAAACAGCTTGATGCAAGCATGTGTTGCCTTTTAATTGGAGAATTGTGCCAGCAAAAGAGTAAGAACAGGCACTAGGAATCCTTTAAAAAATGTTTTAATCAGTTAAAAGTGTGTTTTCATAAGATTAAATGTGTTTAAAGATTGTAGAAGAGGTAAAACTCTATTGAGAATGGGTTTGGAACCTATTCCATACGATTATCGAGTTTTCATGATAGTTTCCTTCTTGCAATTTAAGAGTGACAAAATTCAAGAGTGTGAACAGTTACCTGCCCTCTCTGATCTCTATGGTCATGGAGCGGGACACCACATCTCTGGACGCCAGGTCCTTGGCGTTGGGCGCGTAGCGCTCCATGAAGCGCTCGCCTTCACTGTTGATCAGGATGCCTCCCTCGCCACGGCAGCCCTCTGTGATCAGGCAGCCGGCTCCGTAGATCCCTGGAAACATGGCGATACAGTAATAATATCGTCAAACTATTGCAGCAAGATGAAACCGCATACATCTTTTAGTATTTCCTGAAGAGTGCATCGTTTGACATCGTAACAAGCTTTGTGAACAACTTCACTTCATAAGGCGACATCTTTGATGCAAATGTTTATTAGTGGTGGGTAATAATCAATTAGCACATTAAAAAATTCATGCATGATCCCCTCAATGAAAAGATAATCATTGGAAACACAGACTGTGCTCGTTTGACCAAATGGAGATTAATTTACTTACCGTATTTTCACGACCATAAGGCGCACTTAAAAGTCGTAAATTGTCTCCAAAATGTACGGGCCGCCTTATAATGCGGCGCGCCTTGTGTGTGCACCGAGTTCCAAAATTTATAAATGTTGTTGTGTGATGAGCGCTCCGCTTGACTGACTGGGAGCATTTCCTGCCGACACGCTCCTTATACAGAGGAAAAGCGGACATGGTTGAGGACAGCATGTGGACGTAAAGGGGGAAGGGTGCGCATGAAGGAGGACGCTAAAGGCATGCCCCCAGTAGGTATATAGCGCCGGTCAAGCCAGCCTCCACTCGTAAAGTAGCAATCAAGCCAGCCGCCCTAATTTTGTTCATACTAGGCATTACGGTAATAAGTCACCAACTCGCGGCGAAAGCCACCTTCAAAATAAAAGCTTCCCAATAATACGGATGTCAATGCTCTTCGGTTAAGGAATGCAACCAGCAAGGTTAATTTGAATCTTGAGATGCATTAAAAAATGTAGTTTATTACTTTTCGGAGACTTTTATTTTGAAATACAATATCAGATCTTCATCAAACCTCTTTTAGTAGAGTCCTTGGTGGTCTGTCACACAGATCTGGACTTGTCTTGCGATACCAATGGGATTATGTTGGGGTGGCTTTGGGTCAGTAGGCAGAACAGGTTCGAATCCCTGCTACAACTGTCCGCATGTCGAAGTGTCCTTGGGCAAGACACTAAACCCTAATTTGCTCCCAGTGGGCCTGACAGCTCCTCGCATGGCAGCAGTCGCCCATTGGTTTATGAACGTGTGTGTGAATGTGAGGCTTTGTAAAGCGCTTTGGGCACTTTGATGATGTAGATAAAGTGCTATATAAGTGCAGTCCATTTACCATATATTTTTCCTAAGATATCAAATAAATGTTTTAATGTATCTCAAGATTCAAATTAACTTTGCTGGTTGTATTCCTTAACAGATTAGCACTGACGTCCGTATTATTGGGAAGCTTTTATTTTGAAGGTGGCTTTGCACTGAGTTGGCGACCTATTTCCGTAATGCCTAGTATGAACAAAATTAGGGGCGGGTGGCTTGACTGCTACTTTATGAGTGGAGCCTGGCTTGACCGCAGTCGAAAAACTGCACTTACGAAGAGACACGGTTACGAAGTACAATTTAAACTGCAAGCTATCAGTTACGCGGAGGAACATGGGAATCGAGCAGCCGCAAGAGAATTCAAGATCAACGAATACATGGTTCGAAAGTGGAGGAAGCAGGAAAACGAGCTTCACCAAGTCAAGAAGACGAAGCTGAGTTTCCGTGGAAAAAAAGAAAAACAAAACACGGAAACAAGGCGAGGTGGCCCGAGTTGGAAGACCAACTCGAGCAATGGATTAATGAACTCCAACCGCTGGACATCGGTGTAAACAGGGCCTTCAAAGTGAAGTTGCGAGCTGCGTGGGAGCGATGCATGACAGATGGTGAACACAGCTTTACTAAGACGAGGTGGCAGCGCCGGGCGTTTTACGCCACAATTTGTGAATGGCTTGTGGATGCTCGGGCTAACGTCTGCTTGCACTGTTGTTCGAGCTTTCGTAAAAGCCGGCATCATTTCTGAGGAGCCGCACGGCAACGAGACTGACTCGAACCTGGCGTGTTTGATTGAGAACTTGCCCAGCTGTTCATTTCGGATACAGAAGATGAGGACTTTGATGGATTTGTGGATGAGGATTGATCAAAAAAATAACGTGAGTACATTGTTAAATACTTCAATAAAGTACAACTGAACTCAGTTTTGCTCCCGCTGCCTTTTTAAAAACATTGTTTTAGCGTGTATGCATGCATGCTACCGTATGTTTTAAGCTAGCGCATGTTTGACCATGCCTGCGCCCAATAATACGGTGCGCCTTATTGGATGTGTTAAATACAGAAATAGACCACTTAACTGAGACTGCGCCTTTTAATACGCTGCGCCCTATGGTCGTGAAACTACGGTACATGCATTTGGACTCCAGTCGCTATATAATTTGTTCCTTTACTTTCTAGGAATCTAGATCTTTGAAATAAATTACTAGGATGCTACTACTAGTGATACTGTCAACATACAAAAAAATAACTCTCTTTGCAGTTTGGTATACAGTTAGTGATAAATTGTACATTTTTAATGCCGGACAAGAAGAACTCTAAAACAGCAACAGAAATACAGGGCTTTATGTAAGGAAGGCCTGTAACCGGAGCTCCCTGTAAACAACAAAGTGTAAAATGAGTCCTTGGATGAAAAGCCACTAGAGAGGGATTATCCGTGATTCAAAAATAGCAAATTGAAGTACGAGTATGATAAACAACCTCACAGAACGTGGTCATTAAAGTAACGTCAGAAAGGGGAATTTTACTCAACATTATTACAAAACGACTGTAAAGACCAACAAATCAATTGTTATGTTGGTATTAAACTCATATGTGAACTTAAATTTTTTTTGTCTGCCTTTTTATGTCATTTGCCACAGGAGTCGTGCAGTAGTTGTGTTGTCTTTTAAAATAAAGCTCGGTGCCACCTTTGGTTTCTACAAAGCGTATAGTATTTCCTCACCAGTGGGATGGAACTGTACAAACTCCAAATCCTGGCAGGGCAGACCTGCTCTGGTCACCATGGCGTTTCCATCCCCGGTACTGGTGTGAGCAGATGTGCAGCTGAAATAGGTTCGACCGTAACCCCTGGAAACAGACAGTTTTGGCTGGTGTAAATTGAAGCATAGAAGCTTCAACATTGCCAAAGTGCCCACTTCTTTGTGCATGTTTGCTTACCCAGTAGCAATGACAGTATTCTGAGCTCTGAAGCGATGAATAGATCCATCCTCCATGCAGAGTGCGATCACACCTTTGCATTCCCCATTTTCCATCAGCAGGTCCAGCGCAAAATACTCCACAAAGTAACTGGTGTCGTAACGCAGCGACTGAACATACAACACAAAATGGAGACAAATTGTACTGTATTAGGAGTGTCCAACTGGTCAGGCTGTATTCCAAAGTGATAACAGTAAAATGAGTAGCATACCCGTCCATACAGAGTGTGAAGTAGTGAATGCCCAGTCCTGTCTGCGACACAACAGCAACGGTGGGCTTGGCCTCCTTTGCCGTATTTGAGACTCTGACCCCCAAACGCCCTCTGGTAGATCTTACCATCTTCAGTGCGGCTGAAAGGCATGCCAAAGTTCTCCAACTAGTGGAGAGATAGTTATATTTGGGTTACCTGGTGCTGTATTTGGGTTATCTGACAGAATGCATCTGAAACTACAAATGCATGGTCTTAGGCCGTATCATATAGATAACATCATGCATTTCAATACATACAGTTCATATAAAAGTTTACACACACCTGTTCGAATGCCAGGTTTTTGTGATGGGAAAAAATGAGACCACCATAAATCACTTCAAATCGTTTTTTATTCCCATTAAATGTGACCAAAAACTGCTGCTTTCTATCAGAAGCCTGAAGGTTTTGTGCGGACACTGACTGATATTTGAAATTGTTCATAATTCCCTCCACCTTTACGAAGGCCCCAGTCTAAGTAGGTGAAAAACAGCCCCAAAGCATGCTGCTGCCATCACCATTATGGCCAAAAAGTTCAACCTTGGTTTCATCTTCACATAACACTCACACAATTTCCCACATGCATTTGGGAGATTTCAAATGGAGTTTTACAAAATGTAGCCAGGCCACATGCACTTAACAGCCTGTACTTTCCAGAAATTCCTGCAGCTCCTTCATGTTGCAGTCAGCCTCCCTAAACTGTTTTCTTTTTACAGACATGCTAACACCAGAAGCATGAAAAAGGGGATAAAAAAAAATAATAATATTTTTTTTAAAAAACATTGTAGGGGAGGTGTGTGGGGGGTGGGGGGGATCCTGCCGCAGATAACGTTTTTGATTTTAATGTAAATTAGGCAATCTGGAAAACTGAAAAGTACAATAAGGCAAAAATAAAAAAACAATTCTTCACGCAGAAAAACATTTATTTACACCGCTCAAGTACATGTGGATGTACAAATTTAGGATTAAAATTAAATTTGCCTCATTTCTTTGCTTTTTCGTTTTGGCCTCCATCTTGACCCAGGCCCATCTCCACCTGCACCTGATGCCAGCTTCAAGCTGTGCCAAATGAATGGCATCCTCCTCTTTAAGCGCTCTCATTGTGGAAAAGAATTGACTACAATCATTGTCTGTTTCACTTCATTTTTCACTTTGACCAACTTCAAAGGCTAATCCCAAATGCAACCTCCAGGAAAATACGAAGTACAATATTTTTCTGTTTTTATTGGCCATTGCTAAATTTGAAGTTAGTTCATTCTGTGTTGTGACATAATTCCTAACATCGCTCCGTCACTTAATATATCCTAATTACTACTAGATGTACTAGCAGATCAACTCTTGCCGCCGATGTTACGTATGCTTCGCTGTTCCACTGCCACGACCCGCAGCTCCTCAACACGAAAATGCAAAAGACCAGTGCAACAAATACGACACTGGCTGATCTGATGAGCAAAAATGTTGCTTAAACATAAGATTATCAATAGAGGATGTCCGCTCCAGAGGTGGGTAGAGTAGCCAAATATTGAACTAAATTAAGAATACTGTTACTTGACAATAATGTGACTCAAGTAAACGTAAAAAGTAGTCCTCCAAAAAAATACAGTAATAAGTACACAGTAAAATAATTACTCAATTACTGAGTAAATAGTGGGTAACCTTTGATTTCTTAACCACAGCATGAACATCAATTTTAAAAAAATAAAAAATAAAACAAAAATTAAAAACATTGCAAAATAAAATTCTAATTTTGATGTTGCTGTGTGTGGGCGTGTGTGTATGCACAGTCAAAACTACAACATCTGCAATTTACTCCACGGTGTTTTCTTAAGTTATATGTGAGCTGAAATATCCATGTTTGGGCAGATAGTGCCAGACAAATACTACAATATATGGAAGCGGTTGTTTTTGTTCGTCTAAATGTAAACACGACGAGTTGCACGCCGTTGCCCTCATGGTAAAGACCACCTTTCCAACATGGCCGCCACGTAGGCACGACGATCAGCTGGGCTGGCTTATCTAGTTTTAATACCGATGGCCGGGAAGCCCAATAGAAGATGTTGTGTGAGGTCATGTGACTTTCTTGTGTCGTTTGATTGGTGAACTAGACATACGTCTCTCGCGCTTAAACTGGATGTGAACAAACAGCGCCAATGCGGAAGTCGAAGTCGTAGTCTCGCTCACGAAATAGTTGATTGATAAGCAATAATTTATAAATAAAAGTAGCGACCGACATATAGATCATTGTAACGGAGTAAAATTACCGTTACTTCTTAACAGCAGCAGCGGCGGAATTGTTTTTTCTGGTCTCGTCAACTCTTGTGATTTATCTCAGGCCGATGCGTCTGCATTTTAGTCTGCCGCGGAATAATATTCACAATTACATCTGTGTGTCGATGGTGGATGCGCGGAATGGCTCTAGCTGCCAGCCTTGAAGGAGTACAAAACAGTCTATGACGACGGCAACACACCCCCCCCCCCCCCCCCCCCCCCCAAAAAATATGATCTGTACGATTCACGGAAATGGCCTATTTTGAGTTCAAAACGGCAAATTTCGCCGAAAGGCAACTGATTTGCATGTATGTTTTTATCTTTTCATCAATTTGGGAGAGACATCCAGTGTTTGGTAATGTCACTGTTGTGCCATATTTCCAGCACTTGATGATATCAGACTGTCTTCCACAGTATACTTAATGCCTTGGAAATTCTTTTGGGCGGCTGGTGGCCGACTGGTTAGCACATCTGCCTCACAGTTCTGAGGACCTGAGTTCAAATCCGGCCTCGCTCGTGTGGCATTTACAAGTTCTCCCAGTGCCTGTGTGGGTTTTCTCTGGGTACTCCGGTTTCCTCCCACATCCCAAAAATATGCATGGTAGGTTAATTGATGATTCTAAATTGCCCATAGGTGTGAATGTGAGTACGAATGGTTGTTTGTTTGTGTCCTGCGATTGGCTGGCAACCAGTTCAGGGTGTAGTACACCTCTCACCCAGAGTCAGCTGGGAGAGGGTCTAGCACGCCCGCAACCCTAATGAGGATAAGCAGTACGGAAAATGAATGGAAATTCTTTCTTAGCCTTCTTGTGACTGATACCTTTAAACAATGAGATCCCTCTGATGTTAGGGAAGCGCTCCGCGGACCATGGCTTGTGCTGTCAGATGTGACCACAAAAATGTCAGGAAACGCCTACTAGAACATCTGGATTAAACGGTGGCATTTTAAATTGTGGCAGGTATGTGCTCACTCCCATTTAACCTGAGTTAGAATGTGATAATGAATTCTGAATGCAGCCACATCACCAGTTATAAAGGGGTGTGCACTCTTGTGCACCAAATTATCTCAGTTGTTTATTTTTACTGAATATGAATGGATGAAATTTGTAATGAAGTAAACATTTTTTTAAATTATGTTGAGACTTCAAATACAGTGGATAAAAACAATACAATGTTTTTTTTTATCTTGACTATAAATGTACAATTTTAAAAAATGACATTTTTGAATTTTTGTTAATCTGCTAAATACATTTATTTAAACTTAAAATCGGCAGCAATACAACAACCACAATATTATGACTACTTGCACAAAGTTATCCAATACAATTGCTGTATCAAAATGTTGGTGTCTGTATACTGGTGTAAAATAAAATATGTCCTCAGTTTTTATTGACAGTCACAGAGATATTAATTTAACAATATATGTTTGTTGCAGTTGCAAATGTGAATTTAAATGAGTATATGTCTTTACCTCCACCACAGCTGCAGGAGCCTGTTCCGTCATGTAGTGGATGGCGTCCTGGTCCCCCAGCCAATCAGAACCCTTTACAGTGTCGTAGAAATGCCACCTCCAGTCATCATTTTCCATGTTGCCGAGAGCTGCATTGATTCCACCCTGGGAAAACAGATTGTTCAACTATTTACTTGACCAATATTATTAGATTTGGTTTGGTTCTTAAATTACATAAAATGATATTGGGGACTATCTTTAACGAAACATTTTAAAAAGATTACACTACCTGTGCTGCAACAGTGTGAGACCTGGTGGGGAAAAGCTTGGTGACACAAGCAGTGTTAAAGCCAGCCTCAGACAGGCCAAAAGCTGCCCTGAGTCCCGCTCCTCCAGCGCCAACGACCACGGCATCAAACTCGTGATCCACGACTGGGTACTGACTGGAGATCTGAAGTGAACAAGCAAAATCACTTTAATTTTAGAAAACCTTACACAAGCACTGCATTCATATTGTTTATAATGACCCACAACAACACCTCAACTACAGCACACTGAAATTAACAACATCAATATATACAGGCTATCCAATCATATTTCTGTGAATGTAGATGCTTATTTTAACTCACATCATCAGAAACTTTGGCATTTTTCTTGCCGTAAATGGAGAAGTGCAAATTTCTTGAACCTTGAACTGCTGTAGCAGGGACCTGGCAGCAAAGAAGACGAAAATATCAATTATAGGACTCAACAGGTATCAAAATATTACAGATATTAGGTATATATAAAAAGATCATCCATTTTCTGAGCCGCTTCTCCTCACGAGGGTCGCGGGCGTGCTGGAGCCTATCCCAGCTATCATCGGGCAGGAGGCGGGGTACACCCTGAACTGGTTGCCAGCCAATCGCAGGGCACATACAAACAAACAACCATTCGCACTCACATTTTACAACTGAACAACATTTTACAAGGGGTTCTCCGTCTTCAGTACGAACATAAAACCATTTAACGTTTTTCATTTGATTGGTCTAAATGTATGGACAAGAAGTGCACTTTCCCACTAAAATTCGGGTTGCCTCAGAGGAACGGAACTTCATCGTTAACCGAATCTTGAACCCCTGAACCTTATCTATAAGAATCAGCTTTTTTATTGTCATGAACATGCATGCATGCACACGAAATTTGTTCTCTGCATTTAACCCATCACAGTGAACACATACACATGTTAGTGGAACACACTGGAGCAGGGGGCAGCTGAAGCGCCCGGGGAGCATTTCGGGGTATCAGTGTCTCGCTCAAGGACACCACAGCCGTGAGTCCGGGGGATGTTGGCGGATGGTCCAGTCGGGGTTTTGAACCTAGGTCCCCCACGGTGGCAGGCGATGATCTTAACCATTGGGCCACGGCTTATCTTATAATCTTATCTATAGATGGTCAAAACAAGCCTGATTTAGAAGAAATACAATATGCAGTATTATGATGAATATCATATCCAAATAGACCTCTCCAGTAATGTTTTATAAGAACAGTCAGTGTTTTTTTATGTAGTAGATCCGATCCACCCTTCCATCCATTTTCCATTCAGCTTATCCTCGCTAGGGTCGCGGGCGTCCTGGCCCCTATCCCAGCTATCTTCGGGCGAGAGACGGGGTACAGCCTGAACTAGTCGCCAGCCAATCGAAGGGCACATACAAAACAAAAAACCATAACCATTCACACTAACACCTACCACAGACCTAATTTAGAGTCTTGAATGAACAATTAATTAACAACTTTTGCGGGATGAAACCGGAGAAATCCCACGCAGCACGAGGCCGGATTGGAACCCGGGTCCTCAGAACTGTGAGGCAAATGTGTTAACCAGTCGCCCACCGGCCCGCCCTCCTCGATCCTAAATATTGTATGAACCGGTAGGTAATGCTACCTGTTTTGTATGTAGGTAATGCTAAGTTAACAACTACGCTAACAATAATAGAAGCTACAACGCTTTCCTCAAGGACAACGAAGTGAACAGATTCTACTCAACAGTACAACTTCTCGTCAGACATTATTAAAATACAAATATATGTGCATGGTTTGAAAGAAACGGCCACAGAATGTACTTTGTTGGCCTTTCAAAAGCCAATTTTCACTGCAGACTTAGCTAGTGTCACATTGAAGCAGCCCTTTACTACGTAACGCAGGTTACGCAACTCGATTCGTTATGAAAGCACTGCGGCACGATATTTTTCTTCATGGGGGGAGAAAAAAAAGACGAAACTACTTCAGAACTCAAGTGTTAGTACTTACGGCTTTTCTGGAGGACAGTATCCTCTTGGACAGGAGCCGAGAGGCAGCTTGAACACCAGCCATTTTGTCAGTCAGTCAGTGACACGAGTGATGGGAACGGCGGTGGTTCTTTGGAGTGTACTGAAACATTCGAATCAGTTCTTTAAAAAGATCCGTCCAAAAGATTCGTTCACCGAATCGTTCAGTTCTTTTCCACAAAATCATCAGAATCAGAATCATCTTTATTTTGCCAAGTATGTCCAAAAAAACACACACAAGGAATTTGTCTCCAGGAGTTGGAGCCGCTCTTGTACGACAACAGACAGTCAATTGACAGAGAACACTTTTGAGATATAAAGACATTGAGAAAAAAACAGTCACTGAGCAATAAAGGGTTACTAGTTATCTGTTAATGCCGGTACAATTTTATTTTTTTTGACAATTGTGCAAAAAGATGCAGCGTCCTCTAGCACTTAGAGCAGTTTGAATGGCTAATATAGCAATGACCATTGTGCAAAGGGCGCCAAGACTTCAAGGAATGTATGCGGTTTAAAGTGATGAGTAGTGCGATAAACTGGGATAATGTCGATTGTGCAAATGTTGCAGATGCTACTCAGGCTGGTGACCGGGATGCGGAGGGTCCGAGAGGATTTTGCACGCTCTTGTCTTAGTTCTGGCAGCGTGCAAGTCCTCAAGGGTGGGTAAGGGGGGTATCGACAATCTTTTCAGCAGTTTTGATTGTCCGTTGCAGTCGGAGTTTGTCCTTGTTTTGTAGCAGCACCATACCAGACTGTGATGGAATCATTCAAGTGCTTCCTCATCCCTGAGGTTCACGTTCAAGCAATACGTTCACCGAAGGACCAGGCGTTGCTGTTGTGACGTATTGAAAACTACGAAAGGCGGGGATATTTTAAATAAATAAAAATGTGCTTGACTGACTCAACGTTAGCCGTTAGCTTGAAACGAATCACTCATCGTGCTAGTATATCGCTCCTTAGCGAATCACAAACGAAGAAGTTCACTGAACACATCACTCGGTTCACTTAAGTCCCTCCCTCGCCGGCACGGCGCTGCCTGACGCTGGCTGCTCATTGGTCATTCGCCGAAGCGAATGAAAACGCTGGCGAATCGCAAATGGAATCGCGTTGAATGAGTCCCGCCCCCGCCAGCACGCTGGCTGCTCATTGGTCATTCGCCGAAGATTCAGAAGTGAGTGACAGAATGCTTCAGAAGTTCCGTTTCCGCTACCAGCCGACTCGGTCGCCTCACAGCGGCGGGCTGCGGCCAAGCTAAAAGAACGAATCATTTCATAAACTGATTTGGTTCGGTTCGTTCACTAAAAAGATTCGTTCTTCTGAACGAAACGTTCGCGAACGTAACAACACTTAGACGACACTCCAGAACGGAGCTGGAGCCTGACGTATTTCGTTGCACTGGAATGAACCACCCTGCGATAAACAGGGGTGAAATTATATTTAAAGTGTTAATGTACCCCTCTTCGATCTTTTGTTGGGACTAATTTTACTACATGAATATTTCAAAATGTAAATTATTTGAAACACTCGTGTACTTGTGTTCATTGTGTCATTTAATGGAAAATGTTTAATAACACTACTCAAAAAAATAAAAAATAAAAAAATAAAAAACAGTTGGTGTCAACAGTCACGGACAGTCTACGAGTTAAAATTGTATAACAAGGGTGTGTGGTCCCGGAACAAATGTATCAGTGACCCAGACTTTCCTTTGAAGGTGAGACACAACAGCACAAGACCAGTACTTTTGAACAGACACACGTTGAGTTGTCGAACCCACAAAACACCGTTGGATGCATTTGTGAAATACACTAACGTGTATGAGCACGTAGGCTAACATGTTAGCTAGTTTTTTAGCTTTTACCTAGCCTTGTTTGTGGTTAGCTGGGCTGTCAACCTTGCGAGCATGGTGCAAATGTTGTTGTGTTGCGGCTATTTGAGTTGATTAAGATGATGCGTACATCTCACCCATTGATTCACATGTTTGAACGTCTTCTGTTAGCGTGTTTACAAGTTATTGGGACTTCTCACCTGAAGTGGTAATCGAGTGTGTAATGAACCACTGACTTCGTGGTCGTTTAGTAATAATACGATTAGCAGTGGTGCGAAGTAACGAAGTAGAGGTGTCACAATGAATCGAGTACTCGATCAACAAACTAATCGACAAACATTTTCATAATCAATTAATCGTTTAGAGCCATTGTTTAACTTACAATTGTCCAAATTCTCTGATAGCAGCCTCTCAACAGTATATATTATCCGATTTCTGGAGTCCTTCATGAAAGCAGACTGATGATTAAAATAAGACATTTGCAAACATCTTTTACTTTGGAAAACAATGATCAAGTTGTTTGCCTATTTTCTGACATGTTATGGACCAAACCAGTAAATTCAATCATAATCATTCATTAATTTATTTTCTGTACCCCTTATCCTCACTAGGGTCGCGGGCGTGCTGGAGCCTCTCCCAGCTGACTCTGGGCGAGAGGCGGGGTACACTCTGAACTGGTCGCCAGCCAATCACAGGACACATATAAACAAACAACCATTCGCACTCACATTCACGCCTACGGGCAATTTCGAGTCTTCAATCAACCTTGCATGCATGTTTTTGGGATGTGGGAGGAAACCGGAATACCCGGAGAAAACCCACACAGGCACGGGGAGAACATGCAAACTCCACACAGGCGAGACCGAATTTGAACCCGGGTCCTCAGAACTGTGAGGCAGACGTGCTAACCAGTCGTCCAGCGTGCCGCTTTTATCATAATCAATTTATGGGGGGAAAAAAAATACTACTTTAATACGGAAATGATTGTTAGTTGCAGCTGTAGTATTCATAAACTGTAATTGACATATAATTGAACCTGAAGTCAGCCTCAGAAGTGTATATCAAACGAGCCCATTACATTAATCAGTACCCAAGAAGTAGCTCTCAGTTTCTAAAAGGTAGAGTACATCATCACTCGCTCTTGTGTGATATTGCTTAATTGTTGTTTATGTAGTTTTGTTCAATCATTATCATAATCGGTTAATAAACATCCATCCATCCATTTTCTGTACCGATTATCCTCACTAGGGTCACGGGCGTGCAGGAGCCTATCCCACCTATCTTCGGGCGAGAGGCGGGGTACACCCTGAACTGGTCGCCAGCCAATCGCAGGGCACATACAAACAAACAATCATTCGCACTCACATTCACACCTATCGGCAATTTAGTCTTCAATCAACAGTATTTGAAAAACATATTTTGCAATAAGCTTGAATGCAAAATGTTGTTTTGTCCGATTAATCGATGGAATGATCGATAGAAAGATAGATTCTAAAATTATTCGATCGTGACAGCCCTATAACTAGGACTCGGACTTGCCCTCTAAATCCTCATTCGCCATTTGTATTGACAGTAACGAAATAACATATAAATCAGAATCGAATCGTTCCTCGTACTATTTCAAAATAACAGTCCAACAACTGAAAAGTAAAAAAATATAATAACATTTCAAATTGATTGAACCAAAAAGAAAGTACGCAGGAACGTTTTGGCTGTCGCTTCTCCCTCTAGAAAGGTTTTTCTTTTTACTTTAAAATGGCTTATTTTAACCAGAGTCCCTCGCCGTACCATGGCCAAATATAGGTTGGTTGGTTGGGCAAATGCGCCTGTTGGTACCGTCAATCCTTGCTGTCTTGGACCAGCTGCCGCCTGTCTAGCTAGCTGGCTGGCTACTTAGCCTGCTGCTGGCTATCTCGTTATCTTTCTTGCTGTGTTGGATCAACTCTCTCCCATTGTGGCGCTGCCATGAATATCCGTGCAGCTCCTCAGGGCTAGGGTAATGGACAACTTCCGCAGAGATCTTGTGGAGGGCGATATTCTAGCTATAACTGTGCACATGTGCAGAAACTATGGGTGGCAAGTCCAAATTCTGTCGGCTGTAAACGAAGACTAAAAATTGGGAAATATTTTGAAGTAAATGTGGTGTGGCAGCATAGCAGCTCTTAGTAGTATGTTACTCTTTTATCCGTTGTGATTCGAATCCAAAAATTCAGATTCGGCATTTGGTTTTTTTCTGCAGACTTGAATATCAACTCGAGTCACCACCCATTTGTGCATAGCCCTACGTACTATACCGAAATACAAATACTGAATTATTCTATTTTAGTAGATGTAATTTACTTATTTATATGTCTGATAACTTTTTACTTTAACTCCCTACATTTGAAACGTGTACTTTCTACTCCTGACTCTGTCAAAATAGGCTTTTTACTTTTTTCTACCTTCGCGGATAACGATACAACGTAAAAAAAACTTATTTAGATCAAAGTAGAGCGCATTTGAGATCTTGATGGACTGATTGAGAACTTAGGTATGTATAAGGCAGAAAAAACTTTGCCCTTACAATTTGTCTGTATTTCTCAACATTTATATGACTTATAATGTTTGTGTAAAGCGCTAGTGTACCTATTTTTCCCCCATGTGTGATGTCATGTCAGTTTGTGCTAACACATTATTCAGGCTATTATGGTAGATAATACAATTATTGAACCTCATTTGTTTGTGTTGAAAAATTGAACTGCTGAAAATAGCCGTTTATGTAACATAGGTTCATAATGGTGTACTTTCTAGATGCAGGGTGTTGATACCTTGCTGACTATTCTTTGTGTGCTGTTACAGAACACAGTAAATAAATAAATTCTAACTGAATACCAGTCTCTGTATTAAGTTATTTGCCGCCGTCTTATGGCACATATAGGCAATTAAAAATTCCTTTTAGTGGGCCTCAATCTATCGCAGAGTTTTGCTATTTGCGGTTGGGCTCAGTCCCCATCTCCCTTGAATAGCGGGGGTTCACTGGAATCTGAAAAAACACAAGATGTTTTTTTTCAGTCATTATTAGCTTTCTCAGCCTTTTTGTTGCTCGGTTCCCAATATTAGCAGAGCTATGGCAACACATTGTTTTGATACCATAAAAGTCCAGCCAATGTTAGCTAGCTTTTAAACAACAACATGTAATGTGATTATTTTTTCTTCTTCTTCTCAGTAGGAGCATTATGTCAATTATTAAAAGAGGATAAGTCTTTTGTGTTCAGTTTTTTTTCTTTTCTTTTTCGTTGTGCCTAGTTATTAAAACGCATATATAACTGACTGTAAAAATATATATTTTTTTACTTTTGCAATGAAGTATATTTCAGAATCTGTACTTTTTACTTCTACTTAAGGACAGGAGTTGAATCATGACCTCTACTTTTCCTAGTTTTATATATATATATATATATTTTTTTTTTTACACACAAGTATCTGTACTTCTACATGGGCAGACAGAGTGTGAGAACCTTTGCATTCTTTGACTTGCGTTCTTTGACAATGAGAGTAAATGTCGATTGAATAAGCCATTCTACTTGAAACTTGGAACAGAACACCACAAGATAATGTTAATGATAATGTTTTGATTTGTTTGTGTGGTGTAACAGCAGCCTCCATGAACAACCTGAATGACCCTCCAAGATGGAATATTCAACCAGACCCAAGAGAAAGGGGGGAGGGAGGCGCAGATGGCAACCAGTGGAACTATGCTCTGCTGGTGCCTATGCTGGGACTGGCTGCATTTCGTAAGTTAAACAAGCAAGTGTTCAATGTTAGAGTGCCAGATAAGACTGGTAGGATTGAAATTAAATACTGTTTTACAATGTTTGTAAACAGTAGGTGTCAGGATACTTCTGGGTGGCAGAATGTGAGTGACTACTGCTGAGCTAAACTAAAATGATGACAAAAAACAGATGTATCCCCAAATGTAGTTTTTTTGTTGTTGTTTTTTTTTCTCCCCTTCAAAAGAATCAAAATAAATTCAGTGGAAGCAGAGAAGAAAGTAATTCAAGCCATTAACCCTATTTTTTGCAGTTCTCTGCCTTGATCAAATGACATGTAATGGTTTGTTCACCATTGGTGCCATCGGAGAACGCTTCGACTTTTGCCACCCGGAACAACGTCCTGAATTGTCCTGTATCAAAACTAACAAAATATTACACAAACTACAAAATATTGTGTGTGCACCATCATGACGTGTGACGAACATGCAGACGGCGATCACTGTGTGCCTGGTAGACGAGTCTCTTTGCACAGTGCACTGTTGTTTTTCTTTTATTATTGATGTCAACAAGTGTAGCTGTTGTTATATTGTCCTAAGCAGCCTAGAGACACAGATGTGTACACCATTCTTGTCACTGTGAACTGCTACCTACATATTGCATTCCATATTCTCTGTTTGGTTGGTTAGCATCACACTTTTTCACTTTTAAAATCACTTTCTGTGTGGCATCCCAAGAAACATTCATCCATTTTTATTAAATGCTTAATCCTTATCACGTTCATGGTTGCAAGAGCCTATCCCAGCTGACTTCAGGCAAACTGTAGACGCCCTGGATTGGTCACCTGTCAAACATAGGGTGCATATCGAAGCAAAGAACCATCGACACTCGCATTCACATCGTAGTGGGAACTGAACACGCGCTTTTCCATTGGCAGTCAAGTCAAGCGAATGAACCACGACACTGTCAGTGACTCCCTCAAAAAACACACTAAAATGCCAAAAATGAGCAAAATACAATTGTAAAGTTAAAGCAAGATGCTCACTGAGATAAAGTCGATGATGCTTGATGAAAGTTGTTATTTGTGTGACTTTAGTGGTGTAATTTTGCTCCAAAGTTTGGTCCATTTCTAATTTTTACAAACTTCTACAGTGCTTCTATTGTACAAGAGAGCAAATCTGATATTACAGTAATTTACTATCACTGTCACTATCAGTCATATGGCTGCATTAAGTCATAACATTAGCGTTTTCATATTAAGAGACTTTATTTACTTGGCCATTAAAGATTATTCTGATTCTGAGATGTTTATAGAAAACCTGCACATAAATATCATTTCTCAGTGATGTTTTGGTACACTTGTGTATTTTTGACTCAATCTTTGGAGATGAGCAATTGCATCAATGCAGCAGCTCTTAATCTTAAAATGAAGAATGAATGAAGCTTCAAGATCAAGACTTAAAAACACCTGTTCTCTACTCAGGTTGGATCTGGACCCGGGAGTCTCAGAGAGAGATCGAGAAGGTCAAAGCCAAGTATAACAAGGATGTGTTCTTGGTAAAAAGTGAGTTGGAGTCACGATATGAGGAGACGTTAACAGAGAGGCGCCGAGCCGTGGCTGCCTTGGAACTGGAGCTGGAGAAGGAGAGACAGAGGGTGAAAGGCTACAAGCAGGCCATGATCTCCCAGAGCCATCTTCTGGTAGAAGAACGGAAACGTTTACAGCAGGTAACCTCACGTCTTACTCGCACAGACTGTACATTTACGTGCCTTGACGGAAACGGACCTATTGTATTAAATCGATCAAAACCATCCATTTTCTATAGCACTTGTTCTCATTAGGGTCACAGGTCAGCTGGAGCCTATTCCAGCTGACCTTCGGCGAGAAGTGAGGTAGACCCTGGACTGGTCGCAAGCCAATTGCAGCAGGGCACATATAGATAATCATTCACCCCTATACAGTAGGTAATTTAGAATCTTCAATTAGCCTTGCATGCATATTTTTGGACTATGGGAGAAAGCTGGGGTATTTGGAGAATACCCATACAAGCACAGGGAGACATGCAAACTCCAAACAGGAAGGCCAGAGCCGGGATTCGAACCCAGAACCCCAGAACTGTGAGGCAGATGTGCTAACCCCTAGGTTATTGTGTTGCCATCAATTAAAACCAGGCTCTTAAAAAGTATTTAAACACTATAACCACAAAAGTCAAGACAAGAGCCCCTTTCTTCCCCAAGATACAGATTGTACAGAGCTGTAGTTATCTCTATTAGCACAACGCTAACTTCTATGCTAAACGAGCTAAAAGGAGCATCATCGCCACCTAGCAAAGGCAGACATAGTTTGGCTAATGATCAAATTGCACCCATTGCATGTACTGTACATAAAGTGATATTTGAACGACAAGTGTGAAGTAGTCAATGGCTATTTCTTGTAAATGTGTATGTGTATATCTCTCATACACCAAACACTGTCATCATCTTCACCAGGAGCGTGAGTGGTTGGAGGAAGAGAAACAAAGATATGTCAAGTCTGGAGCTGGAAGGGCTGTGCTGCATCAAGCCATGGAGCAACAGAATGAGTGGTTCCAGAGAGCCAACGGCACACTGCGAGAGCTTGAGGCTCAACTTGTGGAGCGTCAGAATGCCTACTGTTCTCAATTCCTCCCTCGAGACAAGCGCCTGGAGATGGAGAGAAACATGCTACTGAATGCTGTCAAAGAACCTGTCACGGATGAACTTAATCTAGAGGCTGATCTTAAAGATATTTTTAATAGGGATAAGCATTGTGCAAACTTGATGAACATGGACAAGAGAAAGAACGGAAGTCTCATGTGGGTGTATCTGAAGTACTGGCAGTTGCAGGTCACTGTTCAGAAACACAAGAGAACTGAGGCGGCCATTCGAGGGGAAGACATTGAGCCGCAAACAAAATGATGACAAGATGAGGCAATCATTTTCCTTTGACTTGTGGGTCACAAATGGAATATGCATGAAGTTCTGATCTCAAAGTTTGGAAAAGACCTTTTGTCACATTTTTAAAAATGCTGCAAATTAGTTCTTCCTTAATTTAAGATGCCCCAAATAAGACTCATTAGCTTAAACTATGAGGTACATCCACATTGGATACACAATCAAAGCTTAAAATCGAAGTATATTCTTTTGAAATCTTTTGTCAGAATGTGTGTCATCTATCTAACTTTCTGTGCGTACCATGGAATCTAATGTTATTTACTGGACCTTTGTTCATCTTGGTGTGATGAACTTGTATATCAACATTTAGTTTGATACTGCCTGATTTAGTTATTTTATCTTGAAATTGAGTGAAATGTCCTGATGCTTATTCCTCTCCAGCTCAAACTCATAAAGTTAATCTCTGTTTAAGAGCCTGATAAACAGCCATTCATAACACTTCACATAAGGTAATGCCTCTAATTGATCAATTGAACAAATATCAGAAGTGGGCACAAAGAAGTGTTTGGTAATCACGATGGCTGAAGTAACACTTGAATCTACATACAAAGAAAATGTGAAGTTGGTATTTTCTTATAACACTATGACAATTATGTTTTAGTTCTAACAATATCGTGGTGAGTGCTCGATTTTATGTTCAGATGCATAGATATTGCACACAATAAAGTCTTTGTGTGGGAATTTGATATATTGGAGTATCTGTGTTTTTTTTCTATTTTCTTAGTTGGATAAAAACTTGTCAACACTACCTGCAAGAGTTGAGTGCTCCCCTGTTACTGGTTTGCCTTAGAGTGTAATACATTAGTATGATGTATATTAAATAGTGTACACCATGAGCCCTATTTTAGAGAAATCACTTTATTCTTCTTGGGGGAAAAATCCGTTCTCATTTTTTTTGTCCGCATACAAAGCACAATTCCAATCCAGATGGTCCTTTTCCTCTTTGGCCTGGTCCATGATTACCAAAAACAATTTGAAATGTGGACTCATCAGACCACATCACACTTTTCCGCTTCGCGTCAGTCTATCTCAGATAAACTTGGGCCCAGAGAAGCTGGCGGCATTTATGGGTGTTGCTGATATATATCTTTGCATGGTAGAGTTTTAACTTGCATTTCTAAATGTAGTGTAACTGTGTTAATTGACAATGTTTTTCTGAAGTGTTCCTGAGCCCATGTGAGCATTTCTACTTTGTCAAGATAATCCATCCCACCTCACAGTTGTGGCATATCAAGATGCTGATTAGACAGCATCATTATTGCACAGGTGTGCCATAAGATGGCCACAATAAAAGGCCACTTTGAAATGTACAGTTTTATCACACAGCACAATGTCACAGACGTGACAAGTTCTGAGGGAGCGTGCAATTGGCATGCTGACTGCAGGAATGTCCACCAGAGCTATTGCCTGTGAATTGTATGTTAATTTCTCTACCATAAGCCGTCTCCAAAGGCATTTCAGACAATTTGGCAGTAGATCCAACTGGCCTCACAACCGCAGACCACATGTAACCACACCAACCCAGGACCTCCACATCCAGCATGTTCACCTCCAAAATCGTCTGAGACCACCCGGAAAGCTGCTGCAACAATCGGTTTGCATAACCAAAGAATTTCTGCACAAACTGTCAGAAACTCATCTGCATGCTCGTCGTCCTCATCGGGGTCTCGACCTGACTGGAGTTCGTCGTCGAAACCGACTTGAGTTAGGCGAATGCTCACATTCGATGGCGTCTGGCACGTTGGAAAGGTGTTCTCTTCGCGGATGAATCCCGGTTTTCACTGTTCAGGACAGATGGCAGACAGCGTATGTAATGTTGTGTGGGTGAGTGGTTTGCTGATGTCAACGTTGTAGATCAAGTGGCCCATGGTGACGGTGGGATTATGGTATGGGCAGGCGTGACCATCACCTCATGTTGCAGCATGATATGCACGGCCCTATGTGGCAAGGATCCGTACACAATTCCTGGAAGATGAAAAGATTCCAGTTCTTGCATGTCCAGCATACTCCCCAGACATGTCACCCATTGAGCATGTTTGGGATGCTCTGGAACGGCGTATACAACGGCGTGTTCCAGTTCCTGCCAATATCCAGCAACTTCGCACAGCCATTGAAGAGGAGTGGACCAACATTCCACAAGCCACAATCAACAACTTGATCAACTCTATGCGAAGGAGATGTGTTGCGCTGCGTGAGGCAAATGGTGCTCACACCATATACTGACTGGTATATGGTGTGACCCCCCCCCCCCCCCAGACTTCCACAATAAAGCAAAACTCCTTTTATTATTATTATTATTATTTATTGGCCTTTTATTGTGGCCAGCCTAAGGCACACCTGTGCAATAATCATGCTGTCTAATCAGCATCTCGATATGCCACACCTGTGAGGTGTGATTGATTATCTCGACAAAGGAGAAATGCTAACTAACACAGATTTAGACAGATTTGTGAACAATATTTGAGGGAACTGGCCTTTTGTGTATGTAGAAAAAGTTTTTGATCTTTGAGTCCAGATCACAAAATATGGGAGCAAAAACAAAAGTGTTACATTTATATTTTTGTTCAGTGTATAAGCTTTTTGCACTTCTCACGTGCTATTTCCTCCCACTCTTCCTTTGCAATTTTTTCAAGGTCTTAAACATTTGCAGGGTTCTTTTCCCCAGTGGCAGATTTCAGTTCCCCCAAAGATTTTCGATTGGACTGAGATCAGGACTCATTGCTGGCCATTTTAAAACAGTAAATGTTTTTCCTTTTCAACTATTCCTGTGTGCTTTTGAATGTGTACTTTGGGTCTTTGTCTTGCTGGAGCACCCTTGATCTTCGCCTCAAACCAAGTTTTCTTACCACTGAGTAAGACAATTCGCCCTAAAATCTCTTGATAATTTTCTAATTTCATGATACCTGTGATACAGTCAAGGCCTCCACTACCAGATGCACCAAGGCAACCCCACAGCATTATGGATCCTTCACCATGCTTGACTGTTGATAGTAATCGTTTCCCTCAAGGCTTCATTGTGCTGTTGTAAACATATTGTTTGTGTGCATTTCTAAAAAGCTCTATTTTTGTCTCATCCGTCAATAAAATATCATTTTCTCTTTTGTATCAAAAACAAGTTCTCTACAGAAAAATGTTGTCTCACTTGATTGATTTTCTTCACATATTCCATATTTTGTACTTAAACTTCATGGGTGCCAATAATGATGAGCACGTATTTCTGTTTGATCCAGTTTTGTATCCACTTTGTCCATATTTGGCTAAGACCGCCCCCTTTCTTCCAATTGGTTGCTTCTGTGTAGAAGACCCACTTGAGAGCACACGTATCGATTTTGTTGACTGCGGTGGCTCGGGAGCGGAGAGGTAGGCGGAGATCTTCACGAGTGACGTAGATAAGCTCGAGAAATTCGACTCACCTGATTTCAGGCCTCTCTGCAGAAAAACCTAGGGATGCGTGGACGATTTTAATTAATATTTCACATATTTACTGAGGCCGGCACAGTGGACAACTGGTTAGCACATCTGCCTCGCAGTTCTGGGGACGGGGGTTCAAATCCCGGCCCCGCCTGTGTGGAGTTTGCATGTTCTCCCCGTATCTGCGTGGGTTTCCTCCCACATCACAAAACATGCGTGGTAGGTTGATTGGGGACTCTAAATTGCCCATAGGTGTGAATGTGAGTGCGAATGGTTGTTTGTTTCCATGTGCCTTGTGATTGGCTGACGACTGGTTCAGGGTGTACCCCGCCTCCCACCCGAAGATAGCTGGGATAGGCTCCAGCGACCCTAATGAGGATAAGCGGTAAAAAAAATGGATGGATGTTTACTAAGGCACCATAGAGCCAATATACCATCGCAAATACTAAAAAAAAGTTTGGTATGTTACCATAGAGCCAATATACCATCGCAAATACTAAAAAAAAGTTTGGTATGTTACCGCGTGAGGGATCGAAGGTCACAGGCATTTCATGATGGTTTTCGCCCTGGCTGCTGAAGTGCAGCGATTTCTCCAGATTCTATGAATCTTTTGATATTATGTACTGTAGATGATGAAATCCCTAAATTCCGTGCTTCTTCATTGAAGACTCAAAAATGGCCATAAAAGTATGAATCTAAGTGTTAATGTTTGCTTATCTACAGTATACAGTGACCTACGATTGGTTCGCAACCAGTCCAGGGTGTACTCGCCCAAATCAGTTGGAATAGGCTCCAGCTCACTTCACTTGTGTTCATAATAAATGAAACTATATACAAAAAGATGGACGATGAAATGATGGTTTTGTTGCTTTTTTCCCCACATAATAAATTTATTAAAAAACACAAAAGAATTCAATCACTGCTGTACACATATATACCAGCATAAACAAACCAAATGTTGCTCAGCCGTGTGCCTGCAGAAACAAAACAAGCTGCAATTATAGACAACAGACACATCAGTCAGTCTGCAATAAAATGAAGGTGTGTTCTGCATACAACCAGACTACATGAGCATTACTGGCCGAACCAGGCTGGACGCTTCCTGGGTCTCTCCACTATTCTCCTGTCTTTGTCCAGGTCGCTTGGCGTCTCATCCACATACAAGACAACGGTCTCCACAGTAGGGGCCCCGAGAGGACCACCCTCCATTGCTTTAATTTGATGACGGATTAGAGCGGTCTCCTTGCACACTTTGGCATAACAGAAGCCACACAGGATGTGCTTCTGCTTCAAGTGGCCGCACTCTGGACACGGCTCGATGTTTAGCTGAAGGAGAGGTCAATGTTTTAGTCATGGATACATTTACTGGTCACTCACTCTGGACACCTACACCATCTAATGACTTCCAATACAAGAACTGGATCCAAAATTATGTATTTAAAAATAAGAGATTGTTTACAGTTTACACTTACAGTGGCAACCGCATATTAAAAATGTTTGTTATTGTACTACTAACATTGTTTCTTCTAATACTTACCTTGCCTATGCAGTGTAGCTATACGCTTCACTAACTGCATCCACAACAACAAACATAGTGTAATTATTACTTACCCAAAAATTAGCATTATTGTCTTTGTTACAACAGATTGATTTCATATAGCTCGTGTTTTGGAGCTCATTAGATTGTACAGGAGTACCTAATGTTGTTGTTCGTGTTTATGTACATTGATTCACAATTCCATATTGATGATTTCAACTAGTGGAGTGATTACACATGCAGTTACTGCTCTAGAAACAAGAAATATTAGTATTGGACACTTTTATCTTTTAGGCAGCACAGCGGTCTAGTGGTTAGCATGTCAGCCTCACAGTTCTGAGGTTTGGGATTTGAATCTTGGCTACAGCCTCCCTGTGAGGAGTTTGGTCTCCCTATGGTTGGGTGGGGCTTCCTCACACATTCCCAAAACATGACAATTTGGTTAATTTAAGATTTTAAATTGTCCATAGGTGTGCATTTGATCGTTAATGGTTGTGACCTGCAAGTCCAGGGTGTACTTCACAAACCGCAACTCGAATGAGCCCAAGCTGTATAATGAAGTGGATGGATGTATGTTATATTACAGTATAAGAACATGTGTTGTGGCCCAAGGAGATAAACACTGGCTGCCGGTATTTTTAAGCAAATGTTTGTTTTAAACGTGACATTGAATTCAGTATCATAAGTGGGCGGTTACGTTTAGTGTACCTTGACTTTGATAAGTTTGCTCTCAGCCCTCCTCCTTGTTCGGTTGACCTCGATGGTGCGCCTCTTCTTTGGTGCTGCCATCCAGAAAATGCTGTCCAGAACGCCGGGAGGTCGCTTCAAGCTCTGCCCCTCCTCCAGTTGCTGTTCCTCGACAGGCGGCAGCAGACTAGGACCATTAACTGCTAGGGCTGGAACTGCACACAGAGACATTTCGCATCATTGGCCGGCCATACTTTGAAAGACATCACGCGGTCAGAGAATATTAACACGTTACTGTGTCGCGGAATAAACTCACCCAGCTGTCGTTCTATTCCTGCCGCCTGCATGAGTCTGTTCTCAATGTGTAGCAAGGAGCATCTTAAACTGTGTAATAATGCAGCCAAATTCATTATAGCTTCCACGTTGTGTTCCTTCAAAACATGTCAAAATGCTCACGGTCACAGATACAGTCGTCACTAAAGTGCGACAAGGTATTTTTTCTTCTGTTTCATTTTGGCCACAGTTTAAACGTTATTGCCCTCTAGTGGTAGACAGATAGATCCATTACCAATGTTTAATGTTTTAAAAAGAATACTTAGCTTGAATATTATGTCATTTCGCTCCTGAAATGTGTCACTACCGTAACACAGCAACACACTGCAATAAAAAACATTATATTAATCTGTTAATATTGCGTGTCCATACACCCTCTAAAGAATAATTTTAGTAATTTATTATGAAGGGTTTTACAACTAAATCAATTAAAATGATTTTTTAAAACAAATTTCAAAGTTTATCTTCTAAGAGTCATAAAAATTTAAATGCAATCTTTTTTTGTAAAATGAGTTACACTGATCATAGAGATCTCAGAGTTAATTAGTTATTACATTTAATGTACATCTAAACAAACAACCATTCGCACTCTCATTCACGCCTACAGGCAATTTAGTTTTCAATTAACCTAGCGGGCATGTTTTTGGCATGTGGGAGGAAACCGGAGTACCTGGAGAAAACACACGCAGGCACGGGGAGAACATGCAAACTCCACACAGGTGGGGCCAGGCTCGAACCCCGGTCCTCAGAACTGTGAGGCAGACGCACTAACCAGTCGCTCACCGTGCCAATAGTTATCATAAAATGTTATTTAATGACTCAATTCTTATTTTACACTGTTACAGTAGTGACTGCACTGTTTTGGTCGTGACCACAGTATTTTGTTTGCAAGGTTGTATTATATCCCCTCAACCTTATTGCTTAATATTAACCCATAACCTGCCTTACAATGTGAATTTAAAAAAAACAAACGTTTAGAATCAATAAAATGAGGTCATTTACTCTTTAAGAGCCATTTATTTTACATTACTTCAGCATAGCAGCGCATCTACTGCAACACATTAAAACATCTAAAACAAATACACACACAGCAGAATGTGTTTTGTGCTTGTAAGTGCATTAAAGAACAACAACATAAAGTAGAGCTTCAGAAAGAGAAAAACAAAAAAGAATATTAATAATCTAGTTATTCACATACTGAACACATGCTGAACACCCTTTTTTCAATTATTGCGGTGTACACTCTGGGGCTGAGCTGGACATCTGTGACCTTTTCTGGATGAGGGATTAAGGTGACAATATTGTCCAGGGTGTACCAGATCTTGTCCTCCCGTTGCGGCCAGAAAAAGCGGTTTCGCCTAATGTTGTGCATAACCTTGACCTCCAGGGAACCTGCACAGATGAGGGATACAATAAAAGGACACTGTGAGTCAGTTTCAAGGACCAAAACTCAAAGATGGAAGTAGGGAAACACAGAGTTCCTGCTCATATCAGAAATACCGTTCTTTTTCACAATCCACTTATGCACTATATGCAGAAGAAATAAGTCTGCCAGCTACACCGAGAAACATTAATTCAGAAGCGCAATATAAACTAGGTTGCTCAGAAATTACAAAGTTGTTTCTACACTCAGACAAGTAAGACACATAAACGCGGGAAGCAAACCAAGATCGAAAATTGCAATACTTGGGGGAAAAAAACAAGTTTTTATGAAGCATAATGTTTTTTTTGCCTTTGTTATTTTATGTATTTTTTTTAAACTTGTTTTTTTTGTATGTCATGCAGCTTCTATGCTAGGTGCGAGTGTTAGGTGCGGGCAGCCGTGGCCCAATGGTTAAGATCATCGCCTGCCACCGTGGGGGACCTAGGTTCAAAACCCCGACTGGACCATCCGCCAACATCCCCTGGACTCACGGCTGTGGTGTCCTTGAGCAAGACACTGATACCCCGAAATGCTCCCCGGGCGCTTCAGCTGCCCCCTGCTCCAGTGTGTTCCACTAACACGTGTATGTGTTCACTGTGATGGGTTAAATGCAGAGAACAAATTTCGTGTGCATGCATGCATGTTCATGACAATAAAAGATGATTCTTCTTCTTCTTCTAGGGTCTATGCAAAAACTACTAATATGCTTGTTCACATCATTTTCCAACAAGGTCTTCAGTGATATCATCAACTGGACAGAGAGTTCCATCACACGCAGAGCAGAGCTTGAGGGTGTGGGAGGTGGCGTGGAAGCCGTGCACAATCTCTCTTTTGACTTTTCACCAATACCCTGTGATGTTGCTGTCTTTTTCGCCATTATCTTCTGACCTTCTTTTGCTCCCTGTCAGATTAATCACTGATAGATTTGACCTTTCCTTCTTCATTTTGTTTCTTGTTTCATTCTTTCTTTCTTTAAATATTCTTTGGGTCTTCCCTCAATCTTTTTCTGTATTCTCTCACCCAATCTGCTCCACTCTTTTTGTTATTTTGCCATAGCTGCTTGCTTTCTCCCAGCTTAGTTGTATAATGTCAAATATAAATCAACATTATCTTCATGTTTTATCATATCATACATTATATAGCACTCTGAAATTTTTAAGAATGAAATGTGCTTTACAAATCAAATATAATAACATTATTATGTTTTAAGAGTATAATGTAATAATAATGATCAAACAGTGCCTTAAATATGTGGAACATTACATGTTGTCACTCCCGTACCGTTACAATTTGTTACGGTTGTGACATTTTTAGCTAATTCCTAGCATAACTCAAACATGTTAAGTAAATGGCTAGCAACAGATGTTTGAACAGTTGTACACACAACAAAGCATAATATTCTGCTTTAAGCCCCCAAAAGTGTACTTACTTTCAGATAATATGTGTACGGTTGTGACAATTATTAATGTAAGATACTGGTTTTCAGACTTCGCAACACATTTACTTAAAAATGATGAGAGGTAATCATTCACCGCGTAGCCATGAGGGACAGGGATGCAGCGTCACTTCCTGGTCAGAAATTCAGGTGTGTGGCTAAAACCAGGCTCCACCCATGTGGTAAAACGACTGGTGTTACGGTTGTGACATGAAAGTGTGGGACAGCATTTTTTAAAAATGTTTTGTAATTTTAAAAAAAACAAAAAACTTCAAAATGAATCTCAATATTTTACATTCTGTTCAAAATAAACAAAAAATATATTTTAAAATACACCATATGACAAAATTCTTTTAAGTATTATTTTCATGGATTGAAATTTAGGGTTTAGAGATTCGGACAACTACTTCCCAATAGAAACCACCTCGGAAGGTAGCATACATTATGATTTTGTATATATTTAGCTTAATTACTATCTAGTTACAGTCTTGTGTTTAACTAGATCATAACATAATCTTAGTAAATATTGAAGGTCTGAATTCTTAATTGTTTTGTTAAATACCTTTTTTTTTTTTTATTATTCTGGGACAGCAATTTGCACGTATTCGGTAGAATGGCCCATTAAACTCGTGATCCGTTGTGCGAAAATACTCAAGATTCTCTCTAGGTGGCAATGTTGTCAATGGTATGTTGTTAGCTGACTCCCAGAATAGAAGAAGAAAAAGAACATGGCGGAACGAGGCTACAGTTTCTCTTTGACCACATTTAGGTAAACTTCATAAAATAGTCATTGAATTAAAGGTATCCGATAAACACACTGTTTGTAGTGAGTGTTGTTAAATCGCGGTAAAGAAAAATCTATATGCCGTCTTTAATGTTGGTAGTTTTAGCATCTGATGTTGTCGATTCACTGTCATTACCTGGAAGTGCAATGAATCAGCTACAAATTCGATTAGCATGTTGCTAACCAGTTTATACGTGACAGTTTTATTTGTGATGTACGTAAACCAAACTTGCTCAATACAACATTGACAGGTTAGGTACATTTGTTATACCGGCCAATCTCCCAGATTATGTTGCGACCGGCTATCCATTGTATAGATGAAAGAAGTGTTGAGGTTTTGCTTGCACTTATGACAGTCGCCAACTGTGGCGCTGGTGTTTGCTTTGTCTCCTACCGTAATCTTTTCTTCTCTCCTCAATCATAATTTTAATGCAACGTCTGCGTGTCTTTTCACAGCCCTTCTGGTAAACTGGTGCAGATTGAATATGCACTGGCTGCTGTTGCTGCTGGAGCCCCCTCAGTGGGCATTAAAGGTAACGATTTCCCTTCCATTTTAAGAGCTAACTTAAATGGTGCAACAAATATGTCAGTGAGTGATTCAGTCTAATTTTCAGTCAGGTTATCTTTCATTGTGAATTCAATTGAACTTGCAGTTTTCAACAGGTGCATAAATGTTAAAAGTAGCATTGGTATGTGTAAAAAAAAAAAGTTCAGCTACCATATTTTTCATAATTGTCGTAAATGCTTACAGACAGTGTAGCTCAAGACAGTGAGGGCTGATTCGTTTCCAACATTTTTCCAGCTTCCAATGGGGTCGTCCTGGCAACAGAAAAGAAACAGAAGTCTATTCTGTATGATGAGCAGAGTGTTCACAAAGTAGAGCCCATCACCAAGCACATAGGCATGGTGTACAGTGGCATGGGGCCTGACTACAGGTGGGGATTATCAACTTTTCACCTGTGCAAATACCCAAGTTATTTGTGTCAATGTTGGTATTTCAGTAATTTAGTACTTACACAAAAGGTCAATAAATGTGGTATTTGCAGGGTTTTGGTCCGACGAGCCAGGAAGTTGGCACAACAGTACTTCCTTGTGTACCAAGAACCAATCCCCACAGGCCAGCTTGTACAGCGAGTGGCATCTGTAATGCAGGAGTACACACAGTCTGGGTGGGTGACACTTAGACTTATCGTTGACCATTGCTTATTTTAGGATGTGATCATTGATCATTAGCTATAGTGTGGATGGGTGTTGCTTAAGCCCACCGCACACCAAGGAACGCGGCCAAATGTGACTGAAGTAGACTGTCACAAAAAAAAAAATTAGTTGGCGGACTCTCGTTTGGTTAATTGCTGCACACCAAGCAATTGAGCAAACCACATCTACCGGCACGATGCAATAGAAAGCTCCAAGCCTGTATCGGGTTTTGAGGCTTCACATACAATATACTGTACTGTATTTGTTTATTGAACGATAAAAACTTGTTGCGATTGTGAAGGAAGAAACGGATTACCACTAAGAAAGCAAATAACAAATAGTGTTGATATTTTGAGAGGCTGTTTGCAATGATCAATGGCTCCCTTTGCAAACTTGCATTCATGACTTTTGGTGACATATTCTCCGCGCTTTGCTTTGTAACTGCAGGTATATAGGAAAATATAAATACAGTTAAGTACTTTTGTAAAATACAATATAAGATGTATAGGTACAGCTTGGCGGTGCCGCGGCAGCTGCTGGGTGGTTGGGTCTCGCTTACGCTTTTTTGATTGACTGTTCAGCAGTGTAGCGGATCTGCCTCACAGTTCTAAGGACCCTGGTTCAAATTAAGCCTCGCCTGTTTGGAGTTTGCATGCCTGCGTTGGTTTTCTCCGGGTACTCTGGTTTCCTCCCGCATCCCAAAAACATGCATGGTAGTTTAATTGAAGACTCTAAATTGCCTGTAGGTGTGAATGTGAGTGCAAATGGTTATTTGTTTATATGTGACCTGCGATTGGGTGGCAACCAGCTCAGGGTGTACCCTACCTCTCGCCCAAAGTTAGCTGGGATAGGCTCCAGCACCCTAGTGAGAATAAGCAGTATGGAAAATGGATGAATGGATATTAACCAGTGACGTTGCAATGCCATTCACTGGCGTTTTAAATTTTGAATCACAGCAAAACCAGTGGCTGACAATTGGCCACTCATGAAAACTAGTGGCTAAACCCTGCACATTGCGTGACAGTTCATTCGGTTTTGGCCACGTCGTTGGGTATGCCTTATACTATTTTAGGATGCATTCTGTCTCGATGTGATGGCGATGTGATTTTTTTCCCTCCTCTCTCTGCAGCGGAGTGCGTCCATTTGGGGTGTCATTGTTGATAGCTGGATGGGATGAAGACCAGCCCTACTTGTTCCAGTCAGATCCCTCAGTATGCTCAGTTTTTCATTTTATTGAGACTTGACTAACACCCTTGTCTGTCTCATTCATCATAGTTGTAATAAGTGGTTGACACTGCTAGACTGCATTGATCAAAAATCAGATTCCCCAATTCCTTTTATAACTGAGGATTTTAAAACTTAATTCAGCAGCAGTGTCTGACTGGGATAATTGTGTATATATATGAGTCACTCAGTATATTCCATATTATTACAGAAGAGTAATAATTCCATTGCTGACTGTCTCCCTCCCCCCTCTTCCCAGGGGGCATATTTTGCATGGAAAGCCACAGCCATGGGAAAGAACTACGTTAATGGAAAAACATTCCTTGAGAAAAGGTAGCTTGCTTCATACTCAAGTTATATAGTAATTTGCATTCTGTTACCAGTTTCATCTCATGGCAAGAATATGGTATGTGTATCTCAAGTTGAACTAGACTGATTTAAAATATTTTGAGATGCAATGAGAGCCTAAAAAGAGTTACATTGGTTTTTGTCAAGTTTTGATGACTTGACAACCTGTATGTGTACATCTATGACTGAAAGTGAGAAACCACCCATATTTTATATTCAGATAATTTACTCATTTAAAGTATTACAACCTGAGGTTCACCCCTGAAACTATAATCCCAACGCACTTTAACCTCATTTCAAACACATATTACAACATTCCTCTAAATATAAAGGGCTTGCATATAATTTGATGTAAAAAATTAGTGTGAAGACACTGGCACCTATGTTGTCACTTTACAACCTGTAAAAACCCCGATTACTACTCCTTTTATCCTAGCTATTTTATTACATTTTTGACTAATATATCTGATTGATAATGGATGCAGAAAATCCCTTTTTCTGGATCATCTTGAGAAAGTTACCACCCTGCACTCTACAGGATTGATTTTTTATTGAATTTCATTCTCCAGGTATAACAACGACCTGGAATTGGAAGATGCCATCCACACAGCCATCCTGACATTAAAGGTACATTTTCTTTGTTATAAATGTCCAGAAAAAAAATCTGTCATTCACATACACACCATTTACTGTTGGGTTACAGGAGAGTTTTGAAGGTCAGATGACTGAGGAGAACATTGAGGTTGGCATCTGCAACGAGGCCGGGTTTAAGAGACTCACCCCGGCAGAAGTGAAAGACTACCTGGCAGCCATTGCATGAGCACTCGATGCTGATGTCAATATGTAGACATGATAGTGTAGTAGCCAGCAACTGCATAAAACATATTCCTCTACAAAGTGACCTTTTATGTTGTTTCTAAGCTGATTGATAGGATGTTTTGGGGATTTATGTACTGACTAAAAGCGACCAACTGTGTGCAAGTACTATATTAGGGCGGCCTCTTCAACTCAATAGCTACTTGATAACACAGTTGCAAAAAAAATAGTTTTATTAGACTAATTGGCAATGTGTTATGGCACACACCATACACGTGAAATGTGATGGTTGGCTACTGCATGTCTACTTATGTGGGCTCTGCGTAAAACCTTGTCTTCCACTGACAGCGGACATCCCTAGACTCATACATTTGATTAAAGTGGTTTCAAGCAAAATCTCTTCACTTGAGTTCATCTTAACACAGTCAACCCAAGTCAGCATGATCCAGTGGGATGCTTGATATTACCGCTCTTACACATAAGGTTGCCTGTACAGCAGTTTTATTAAATGTCCCTCCTTTTCCAAATAGGAAGAATTCAGTTTGTATTTTCTCTTGTGTTGACGGGTTATTCATTGAAAATAAAAAAATAAAAAAAATCGAGTTCACGTTGTGTGGGTGTTTAAAAGCTTTGTCAACGTTATCGTAAAGCGTTTGAACGGCCGAACATTGAATGCAACAAGCGGCAACAGTCTTTCAGCAGCAGATTTGCCGACCGCCGGTAGTGGTACGACCGCCTATCTATAAAATGTATTCTTCCGCCGAGTTGTAGTTAGCGGATAATTTTTGACCTATTGTTATTTCAAAGCTTGAGGTCATAAAAAGTGTAAGTATGGCTCACATAACGAAATACTGTCATGTTTGCAGTTAGCGGCTCTATGAACAATTCGGACCTCGGCTCTATTTTTCCTCGCGGCTGCGCTTCTGCCCTGTGATGACGTTTGTGGCGCCAGAAATCAAGGGTTGAGAGGCGGACTACGCCGAGGCGCGATTTTGCGTGTATCTTTTCTATGTTGCTGACGTTCAACTTTCGATGGATTTCAGTGCTGTAGTGACCGAGCGCCCGTCATTAGTGCGTTTATAACTAGCTGGAGTCGACATGGTAGTACTACGCAGTAGCGGCGGTGGTGTAGTTCTCCAACCGGTGGCAACAACTCCGGACAGGAGGTCGATGGAGTTGGACACAAGCTCGGAATTTCTGTCTCTTGTTCCCGCTTTGCAGAGAAAATCACCCCGGTCCACACGAACCTCCCGCACTCTGGATGATAGCCTGGCCAGCCCCGAACACAACCGAGTGAATGTGAGCTAAAGCTTGTTAAGTAGAAATACGACCTCTCTTAACGTGTTGGATATACTGTATGATGTGCTAACTGCACTTGCTGGGATGCCCTTGTTAGCCAGCTAAGCTACGTAACAACAGCTACGCTGTCAAAGTGACAGTAGTGGTCACTCATAGTACCCCGTTTACTCACAAGTCGCATCTCTCGAGATATAATTTAAACATAAAAAGGGATTTTAGTCATATGAGTCAACGTTATTTTAGTTAAACATTGTGGCAGTCCTCCTCTTCGCCCCAACTCCCCTCAACATAATTAAATAAAATAAATTAAGTTTTCAACTTAAGATCGGTCGTTAGCGTATCGTTTCAGGGATGTTTCTATGTAAGCATAAGGAATGCTTCATCATACAGTCATCCGTGTCAGTCATTTTGAATTAATTTCTTGTGAGAACAAGGATTGTTTTTTTATTCAGCATAATAATGATAACAGTCGATTGGGTTAAATTGTGACATTTTCCACCAGTCAATGCGGTCACAAGAAGTCGTTTCCTCGATGTTCAAAATGGAAAGGACACGCCCCTCCTGTACAGAAATCTCCAGTAAAGTTCATCCAAAGCTTGCTGATAAAAGCAGAATTAAACAGTATCTCAAGCACGACTTTTTATGTAGTCTATGTGTCTTGCTGTTCTGGCCTATAACTTATACACTAATATCTGTGACGGTGTCAGTTGTTAATTTTTATTTATTTATTTTTTTTAACAGTTTTTCTAATTAAAGAAGCTCTCGTATCTGTAATAAATCCCCTTATTACTATTCGTTCCAGTGAGCAGTGGAGTGGCTTCAACCCTGCAACTTTATTTGATCTCTATATTTGGTTTGTTCTGTCTGCTATTTGGACAATTTTAATGTGGAATTTTAGAAATGCATATCCTTAAGGCTATCAGGCAATAATGTAGTTGTAGATCTTGGTATGTTGTCAACTTGACAAGTATGAACTAATTAAATAATTATGTGACTGCTAGGGAGATGGTAAGCAGCAGTCGGGAAGCTGTCTCCATTACTTTACAAAGACCAGAGGACAGCGAGTCAAACTAGAGGTCTCCTTTTCTGACATGGAACCAAAGGCTGGAGGCTACGCCACAAGGTGATTGACTTAAGCCTCTTTCCCACTGGCCATTTAGGCTTACATTTCCCCAGCTTTCAGATGGGGGTTGAAGTTGACCCAAGAATTTGCCTACTACTGACATAGCATTAGAGGCGTAACGGGTAGAAAGCTACCAGCTGTGTGAATTTTAACCACAGACACTGACTGTCCACGCTCCTCTCTGTGGTTCATATAATTACCATTGTTGAAGTAAATGGGGGCTGGACTTTTTCGGGTGGTTCTCAAATGAATTGTCACAGCTAAAATTTGCCATCCACGTAAAATAATCCAAGGACAGCATGCTAACATTGACACATTATTGTGGGTTTTGTATGTATCCATTTTGTGCATTCAGGAAGTCCTCCAGGCTACAGAAGGAAGGCAAATCATCCTGCGACAAACTGCAAGGGGGTACGTTTAGGCAAGAAGTCTTGAGATGGAGCTGTAATTCACCAATCTCACATACATGTTTATCAGCCATGTGTTTTTAGGAGAGTATGTTTTCCCAGGCCACCAACCTGGTTTCTGTTAATGTTGAAGATGTTCCAGATGAGGTAGAAGGGACATCCACTCCCAAAAGAAGCCGCGTTAACTTAAGGAGCCCCGAAGACGAGGAGGAACACTCTTTACGACGTAGTTCCAGAATCACCCAACACAAATTTAATTCCCGGAATCAGTCCGTCCTCTATGACCGCCTCATCACCAAGTAAGTTTGGTGACAATTTTATCACAATGATGATGATAAAAACTGATGAACAGAATAGAATACAATGGAAAAAAAATAACAACTTATACATCACCATGTCAACTATGTTAAATTCACAATTTACTGCACTCTGGTGAGTTTGGAAAGGGGGTCTGTTTATTAAACAGTGGCTCACCAAATTCTTTCTGTGATCCCCTTAGTACGGCTGAGGCTGTTTTGCAAAAGATGGACGACATGAAAAAGCTGCGACGCAGATTAAACAATGAAGAACAGGTAATGACACCTAATGAAAAGCATTTTATCATAGTACTGTTGAAACACCAGTGTTTATATTTATTGAATGGGTTTGGAGGAGTGGGCCGGCTGAGTAATCATTTTGTTGAATTGATGCAAAATTGTTTTACATGGGCAGCTAGGTGTATATACTAGAGGCAGAGTGAGGCAATCTCTGAAGACCAATGTGGACAAAAAGAATGCCAAGGAAAACCAAGGTGAGGGCCTAATGTATTGTGCGTTTTCATCTTTTGATAAGAATTGGGGTCCAAGTTCATAATTACCTGGTTGTAACACCTGCTAAGCCCAAGATCACCAAGTGTAGCTGTTATGTAAATAAAACCCCATCTACAATTAAAAAAATTATAATCTACCTAGCATAAAAATTTAGCTGTGAACATTTCATGTATAGAAATTAGATTTGGACGATGGCACCTTAAATCAGGGCTGCTCAATTTAAAGTCAGAGGTTCTATCCATCCATTTTTTTGTACCGCTTATCCTCACTAGGGTTGCTGGCCTGCTGGAGCCTACCCCAGCTGACTGGGCAAGAGGCGGGGTACACCTTGAACTGGTTGCCAGCCAATCGCAGGGCACATATAAACAAACACTCAGACTCAACGTTCACACCTCCGGACAATTTTGTCTCCAATTAACATACCATGCATGTTTTTGGGATGTGGGAGGAAACCGGAGTACCCGGAGAAAACTCACGGAGGCACGGGGAGAACAAGCAAACTCCACACAAGGGCAGATGTGCTAATCAGTTGGCCACCGTGCCACCCCTCAGAGGTTCCAGTTCAGGATAATTTACTCAAACCAAAGTCCAGAATATTATATAATGTAAAGCACTCATTATATTTAGCATGCATAAATACATTACAATTCAGTATCATACTGTGCGGTATAACCAACTGGATGTAAAAAAACAAGCTTTTGTGTCCAACCATACTGTTGACTTGCAAGGACGAATAAAAATATTGAGCGTATGTTAAATAAAGTTTGCATTTAAAAAGTCAATTGTTTGGTTAGAATTATGCTGATTGCAAAGAATTGATTGGGCTCGAGACTGCGACCAGAATGTGACCCTTTTTTCAGTGTGCGAGTAAAGATTTCATGTGGTTGCACTTTCCCAAGTGCATGTTTTAATGGTCCCTTCACACACTCTTGCTATATAAAGACATGGTGGTTGAAAGTCACCATCTTTTTCACTGCTTTAGTCAATCTCCTCCACCCGCATGCTCTCCTTTCTGAAGATAAAGATCTCGTCATTATGAACGGCGTGTGCGCGCGCCCGGCCCCCTCGCCACAACAAGAGCATGCCTCGAATGGCGGAGCAGTCACGAGCTGGAGAAAGTCTGTGCTTGCGGAGTGTCCCTGCCATCATCGGGCGATGACGTGCCGCTGACAAGGGCATAGATAGCACTGATAACCACTCGGATTTATCATCACATCGATCCATACCCTCCACATTTTAATCACCCCTCTTCCTGAAGTTGGATCTCCAACTCGGCAAGGGAGACGAATCTTAGAAGTCCGAACTCATGCTATCTGCTTCTCACGTAAAACACTACCTGTATAGCTACATGTTTTTTGTACGTTTGTAAGGCTGAGAAGCGCTGGGAGCACACAACTCAGGCCTTACTTGTCGCAAGCGTTAAAAATGACTGTGGAAATTGTACACACCATCACCGCGTCATGGGTCTCACTCCCCACACTGTAAAACGTTTTCTCAACTTAAAATTAAGTAGCAATTTACACTGATATTTGTGTATCTATCTATACTTGGGTAGATAAGTCTTGTGGCGTACACTCAACATTAGCGGAATTGAAACACCTTCAAAATGGCTGTGGAAATAATTACATCTTTTCTTTTTAAACTTTAAGCCAAAACCTCATTTTTTACGGCATGTGGTTAGTGGCTAGTGTCCTAAAATCGGGTAGCCACGCAGTGTCTGTTGTATAGTTTCGGGGAAAAAAAGAAACACAAAACAATTACAGCGGTCTTTCATATATAATTTTTTTTTTATGCTGTATGCACCAGAGGGAAATCCTAATAATTCTATTTCTGTTATTTGAAATTTGAATTTCATTTACAGTTTACATAATTATTTTTATTTATGGAAATGTGTGGTTGTTGTTTAAACTACAGTTCATACATCCATCCATTTTCCAAGCCGCTTATCCTCACTCGCGGGAGTACTGGAGCCTATCCCAGCTGTCTTCGGGCAGGAGGCGGGGTACACCCTGAACTGGTTGCCAGCCAATTGCAGGGCACACATAAACAAACAACCATTCACACTCACATTCATACCTACGGGCAATTTAGAGTCTTCAATTAACCTACCCTGCATGTTTTTGGGATGTGGGAGGACACCGGAGTGCCCGGAGAAAACCCACGGAGGCACGAGGAGAACATGCAAACTCTACACAGGCGAGGCTGGATTTGAACCCTGGTTATTAAATCGTATTGTAAGGCAGTTGAGGCAAAATGAAGTGCACTGGTTGGCTGCAAACAGCAGAGGCACTGTTGATTGAGCACATGTAAATTAGCTGCGGATAGTTATGGTGCATCTCTGTCCAGTATTATTCTGCTCAATACAAGTAGGTTATTGAAACAGGACCCCAGGACTTTGAGATGTGAATCTATTGATTTCTTTTAAAGGAAATGTTATCAAATACCCATCTCAAATACCTTGTTTGTTTTGATTCACATCGGGGATGAAGGTGATCATGATGAAGAGGATGATGATGAGGATGACGATGATGATGATGATGATGAGGAGGAGGACATTGAGGATGACATTGACGATGATGAGGATGCGGTGGATGAAGAAGACAACCAGAGGCGTTATGACTTTAGACAGCGAAAAAATGTAGTTCTCTACCAGGCACCGCAAGATGGTAACGTCTTATTTTTCACATGACCATTTTATTTAATTTAACAGCATGGTGAAGGTTCAAAATGTTCTTCATTTTGTCATTTCAGAGCCCAGAGAAGCTAGAGAGACCAGAGTGCCACGAAAGCGCACCATGTACTTTAAGGACCATTCATCCCCCACCAGACACAGATTTCCCTTCAGCTCCACAGCCCCTCGGAGTCCTTACAACAGGAGGAGGACCAGCCGGTTAGTAGGACAGCTAAAATAATGAGCTCACAGAACTAAGACCATTAGACATGTCAAATTTTCATTCTGCTCAAACCTTTTGTGACAGACCATACATGTTTCACTGCTACTGTCCTCATATAACATGAATATTTGTCTCAACCCATTTTATAATGTTTCTCTCTCTGTTAGTATCAGCAATGCATGTTAAATCATTCCTCAATTCTTTTCCCTCTCCAATTCTCTTCCACCATCAGGAATAGTACTGAGAGGTAAGATTGCCCCTGCTTGTCTGCTGTCAGGTAGCACTAATAACAAAGTCACAGTAAAATGTGCCAGTATTTGTTTAAAATGTCATTAATGAATAGATACTTTATGATAATCAGTAAACATTTTTTGTTTAATGTAAAATAGCATGACTTCTCAATGGCATCTCATGTTTTTTTATTGGTCCATCATAATGGTTGATCGTCTCCATAGGTTGGATTTGATAGATTTTTTTTTTTGCGTCATTTGTACTCGCAGGAGGAGACATGCCCTCCACAGTAGCGACTCCACATCCACTTCTTCAGAAGATGAGACGTTTCAAAGGAGGAGGCGTAAGAGCAAGAGTAAGAGCAGGAGCAGGTCAGTCACCAGGTGAGAGCTGAGGCACAGCACAAATTCAGATGCGCAATGGACACGTTTCACCTCCACAAGACTTATTAAGCTTGACATGTTTGCACTTCCTGTTGTATGGTTTAATAAAGCATATTGCGACTATAATTAGAATCTGTTAGGTTTTCTTTCCTTTGTTTCTCCGCAGGTGTCTGCCTATGAACATTGTGAAAGATGACTTGCTGGGAATTCACAAAGATCGCATGAAAACTGGGGCAAGTCTCGCTGATGTTGACCCCATGAACATTGACAAAACGGTGAGCAAAGAGGGTGGCAATGTAAATATTTAGGTATGTCCCTGTAAATTTAAAATAAATGTCTTCCAAATTTGACATGTCACAGAGAAGAGTCTTAATAACTGTGCCAAATTGGAATGATTACAATATATCCAAGTATATAAGATGAGACTTTGAAAATTGTGAAAAGTCAAGCCCTTCTCTAAGCTCTCAAATGTTCTGGGCTTGTTTCCTGAATGTGGTGAAACCGCACCCTGCTCAACTGTCATCTTTCTTTTGCGTCCACATCCCAATGTGTTCGACCTGCGGAAATATATCCACTTTAAGCCTCCGGTGGCTGGTATATATCCCATTGGGTTGTCGCAGAGATTTCTAGGCAACGATGAGAGGCGCTAGATCGTGAGCTAACTGGGCCTTCTCTTGGCCTACAGATGGGCAGCGGGCTTGTCCGTGGTGTCACCTCCTCACTTAGTTTTGCGCCGGATAAGCACTGATGCGAATGAAGGCGCTCAAGTTGTTATATGGTGGGGTAGGGTCGATCATGCCGGACAACCAAGTGCATCACTTGGTTGCATCACTTGAAGTATAAAATTGTCCAAATCAGGAAAACTGAAAGGTGAAAAACTGTTTTAACGCTATATCTCCACAATGGCCTTTTTGCATGTAATCTCCCTATTTAAGGACTTACCCAAACTACCCATCACAGACGTACATTGCCCTTGTAAGTTCTCCGAAGCACCAAGCAGCAATTTAGAGAAGGGTTTTAAGATGAATGTATTTTCTTACACCCACTGATATGAAAGTAGAAGTCAGTATTCTTCCTAATGTTTTGGTTACTTTACATATAAGTTAGCAATACACTAATAAACAATCCCGATTAGTGATGCAATATGAGTGTGGTATTGTATTAATGTTGGTATGGACATTTCCAGCACAGAAAAAAGCTAGTATAAATGTAGGGCTGCTGAACATTATGGGTAGCTTTTCCTCCATTTTACTTGAATAGAAGCGGATGTCATCATCGGATACGGCAAATCTTTGTAATCCAAATGTATAGTTAATTTTTTGTTCCAGGATCTCTTTCTTTAACAAGTTTATTTCTCTTTTTAATTGAATGTTTTCATGCAATGCGGTGTCCAGGAAAGCTGGTTCTGGGACAGAGCAATACACATAATAATGAGAAAGTTAAACTGCTGGGAAATCCGTGGTGTCTTAAAATACTGTTTGTTGGATGACAATGTGTATATTGAAACACAACGATGTCCATGGTATTGTTTGTGTTGCTTTTGGAATAATAATAATAAAACAAGAACTTTTATAAGGATCATACTCGGCTGATAACTCGACTATGATTGCACGGCTGTCAGTTTGCCAAACAGTAAGAGGATAAACCATAATAATTGCAGTGGATAAGACGTTACACCGTTATGTGCAAAGAGTGCGTTGAGTTCATCTTGAAAACAATTTTGGACTTTTAATACACTTAGTGACATATGCTGTAACTATATAAATGGTATTTACAGGAAAATGTTTGTTTATTCTGCTTTCTGAGACTGACAAAAAAACTATGACAGGTACGCTTTGACAGTATCGGTGGCTTGAGCAAACACATCTCCTCCCTGAAGGAGATGGTGGTCTTCCCTCTGCTTTACCCAGAAGTATTTGAGAGGTTCCACATACAGCCACCCAGGTAAACAATGTTGAAATGGAACATGACGACATACAGTATATGTACATAAGCAATGCTTGGCAACTATAAAGTGTTAAGCGGTCATTCAAGGTAGTTATGTAGTAATCTGACCACAATCTAACGTCTTAAAAAATATATGTAATAAGGGTGTTTGTTATGAGATTATTGAGGATATCTGATTGGTCCCCTCATGTAGATTTTAAACAGATACCCTGTATTGACGGCATTCTCCAACTATTAACTTGATTATAATACACTGCTCATCATGTTTTCTTTTGGCTTGTAGGGGCTGTCTATTTTACGGTCCCCCAGGCACTGGGAAAACCCTGGTAGCCAGAGCATTGGCCAACGAATGCAGTCAGGGAGAAAGAAAGGTGTCTTTCTTTATGAGGAAAGGTGCTGATTGCCTCAGTAAGTGGGTTGGAGAGTCTGAGAGACAACTACGCCTTCTGTTTGACCAGGTAAACCAAAATCATCAACACAATTTCTTTCATCTTTTGTCAAGCTTTCATCATCACAGATAAAATCTCACTCTTGCTTTATTTTGGTGCACCTTGAATTAGTTTATATTTACCATATAGCACTTTAATATGCTTTCCCTTCAACACTACATTTTCACTTTCATCTAGGCTTACCAAATGCGTCCATCTATCATTTTCTTTGATGAAATTGATGGTTTGGCTCCAGTCAGGTCCAGTCGTCAGGACCAGATTCACAGGTGACCATTGCTCCTTGAGAAGACAAGATGTTTTGTACATTCAGATTTGCATTTGTGAGGCCAGGCATCACTGGTGTCAGAAGAGTTTTCCTGGGTCAGTCTCAGTTCTAGTTAATTCCAAATCAAGGTTCTCCACCTCAAAGTCATTCAAGCATGTTTTTATTGAGATGGTCTGTTACGACTAATTTGGAAGTATAGAATTGTCCAAAATATCTCCATTAGTAGAAAAAAGTCAGATTCAGAGCAAGTGTATGGCCACAATATCATGGCATTATATTTGTAGAACCACTATGCTTCAATGTATTGCTTTGTTTGGACACACCTGTTAATTGTTGTGTCTATAGTTCCATCGTGTCGACCCTTCTGGCTCTCATGGATGGATTAGATGGCAGAGGAGAGATTGTGGTGATTGGTGCCACCAACAGACTAGACTCCATTGATCCGGCTCTCAGACGCCCGGGCCGCTTTGACAGAGAGTTTCTATTTGGCCTCCCTGACAGAGAGGTACTGACATACTGAAGATATATCAACTTGGTCCTCTAGAACCTTGATTCTCCAGACATTATTAGCTCAAAGAATGAATACATATAATTGAACCATGCTATATCTGTGTGGGCAGAGGCCAGACTTAAGATTTTTGGTTCTGTAATGCCATTGCTATGATCTCATTTTCTCTGTCAGTCGAGAAGGGACATTTTGAAGATCCACACCAAACAGTGGACACCTCAACTCTCTGAAAATTTCCTGGAGGAGCTGGGTGATAAATGTGTTGGTATGTTTGCTAAGAAGGACATTGTTGTAGAAAAAGTTAATTGCTGTACAACAGGGGTGTCAGATCTTCCACATATCTCACACAGAAAAAAAGAACAATGTTGTGGTAACTCTACACTTTGTTTATTAAACACGCTAAAACATATGTGTCAGTGTAGGTCTTGTCTGGACTAACATTCAGATGTCCCTTCGACACATAGTCTTGGAATACATTTTTAGATTGTTGTTTTTTTTCAAATTTCTTAATCATTTTAATGCCCGGTACCACTAAAGGTTTATTACCTGAAGAATACAATGAACATGATTCCATAATACTTTGTCATATTTGACATGCTTAAGCTTAATTGTGTTCCCAGTGACTTTGGTTACTATCAAGAAAACCATGGAAAATGGCTAGATATGTTTTGTTGTCATTGTATTTGTCCAAACAAATGTACCTTTAGTTGTACAAGGAATTAAAAATGAACTGCCTTACCCTTGCAGGTTATTGTGGAGCAGACATCAAGGCGGTGTGTTCAGAGGCGGCACTATGTGCACTACGGCGCCGCTATCCACAAATTTACTCCTCATCAGAGAAACTTGTGCTTGATGTTGATTCTATTGCAATCACAGCTAAAGACTTCATGTCTGCCATGTCCAAGATGGTCCCAGCTGCACAGAGGTAAAAGCCACTGATGAAATCTGTTGTGCCTCTTTATTTGTATGTATAATTATTTTTTTAACAACTGTTTTAATATTTTTTTTCTGAATTGTAATATCACACATTGCTATTCATTTACCTTTCATTTACATTGTTTCCTGTTATACAGCTGTACATATATTTGGTAACATACAGTCCCCTCCAAAAGTATGAGAACGGCAAGGTTTTGTTGTATACTGAAGACATTTGGGTTTCAGATCAAAAGATGAATATGTGACAAAAGTTCAGAATTCCAGCTTTTATTTCATGGTATTTACATCTAGATGTGTTAAACAACTCAGGACAGAGCACCTCTTATTGGAAGCCACTCACCTTTCAAGTGAGCCAAAGTATTGGAACATGTGACTGATGGGTTGTTTCTAGTTGTTCAGGTGTTGCCTTTTATATTGATTTCTTAAACATTAGATAGTGCTTGTTTTTGGCTTTGGGTTTCAGCTGTGAAAACTGCTTTTGCTGTTACGCAAACATGAAGAACAGAGAGCTGTCTATGGGAGAAAGGCAGAGAGAGCTGTGAAGAAACAGACACTGCCAACCTCCACAGACACTGCCAACCTCCACAGGGCAGGGGGGAAGGTATCACAATCCACTGTTCAACGAAGACTTCAAGAGAAGAAATATACAGGCCATACCACAAGATGCAAACCACTCATCAGCAAAAAGAATCAGAGGGCCAGATTGGATTTTGCAAAGAAGTACAGACATGAGCCTCAAAAGTTTTGGAACAAAGTTTTATGGACTGATGAGACCAAGATTAACCTCGACCAAAGTGATGGAAAGGCCAAAGTATGGAGAAAAAAAGGATCTGCTTATGATCCAAAACATACATGCTCATCTGTGAAGCATGGCGGAGGTAATGTCATAGCTTGGGCTTGCATAGGTGCTTCTGGAACAGACTCACTTGTCTTTATTGATGATGTAACTCATGATGGTAGCAGCAGAATTAATTCTGAAGTCTACAAAACCATTTTGTCTGGCAATTTACAGAAAAATGCTTCCAAAGTAATTGGGAGAAGCTTCATCATGCAAGAAGACAATGACCCAAAACACACTGCCAACACAACAAAGGACTTCATCAACGGGAAAATGTGGAAGGTCTTCGACTGGCCAAGTCAATCACCGGACCTTAACCCAATAGAGTATGCATTTTACCTCCTGAAGAGGAGACTGAAGGGAGAAACCCCCATAAACAAACAAGAACTGAAAGAGGCTGCAGTGAAGGGTTTTTGCTCACTTGAAAAGTGGGTGGCTTCACACAAAAGGTGCTCTGTGCTAGGTTGTTTAACATATCTAGATGTAAATACCATGAAATAAAAGCTGGAATTCTGAACTTTTGTCTCATCTTTTGATATGAAACCAAAATGTCTTCAGTATCCAACACAAACAAAGGAGTTGATCTTGCCATTCCAATACTTTTGGAAAGGAATGTATATACAGGTGCTGGGCATACAATTAGAATATCATGAAAAAGTTACTGACTTTCATCAGAGAACCTAACTGTGGCCCACTCAGTAGCAGTCCAGTCCTTTTTGTCTTTAACCCAGGCGAGACACTTCTGATGTTGTCTCTTGTTCAAGAGTGGCTTGACACAAGGAATGCGACAGCTGAAGCCCATGGCTTGCATACGTCTGTGCGTGGTGGTTCTTGGAGCACTGACTCCAGCGGCAGTCCACTCTTTGTGAATCTCCCCCACATTTTTGAATGGGTTTAGTTTCACAATCCTCTCCAGGGTGCAGTTATCCATATTGCTCATATACATTTTTCTACCACATCTTTTCCTTCCATTCGCCTCTATTAATGTGCTTGGACACGGAGCTCTGTGAACAGCCAGCCTCTTTAGCAATGACCTTTTGTGTCTTCCCCTCCTTGTGCAAGGTGTCAATGGTCGTCTTTTGGACAACTGTCAGGTCAGCAGTCTTCCCCATGATTGCGTAGCCTACATAACTAGACTGAGAGACCAGTTAAAGGCCTTTGCGGGTGTTTTAAGTTAAGGAGCGGATTACAGTGTGGCACCAGGTGTCTTCAATATTGCACCTCTCCACAATATTCAAATTTTCTGATACCCAATTTGGGGTTTTCATTAGTTGTCAGTTATAATCATCAACATTAAAAGAAATAAACACTGGAAATATGTCAATCTGTGTGAAATGAATGTATACATTATACAAGTTTCACTTTTTGAATGGAATTACTGAAATAAATCAACTTTGTCATGATAATCTAAATATATGACCAGCACCTGTAATATAGAATATTCATGAACAGAAAACACTAATTATATTACATGTAATTAGAGAGACAGTCAAATAAAATGTTTGCTGAATATGATCATTAGGGCTGTAGTGTCACCAGCCAAGGCTCTGATGCCTGCAATACGCCCATTACTGAGTGCCGCCCTGCAGGAGATCCTCCACACTGTCAGCAAAGTGTTCCCGCACGCTGAGCAGGGCTTTAAAAGGAAGAGGACACCAGGTACGGTCTGTTTTAAAATGTCAAATCTCTTTCCTCAATCAGTCTTCAGAACTGTGTGTGTGTTTCCAGGTCAGTGTTGCGTGTCTGATGATGAGCTAATGTTCAGTGAAGATGAGGAGCGATCTAGTGGACAGACTCCTCAAAAGAAGACTGTCTCAAGGGGAATCCTCAACATTGAAAGGTTTAATTAGTTTCCGTTCTAAATGTGATTGGTTTAATGAACTCTTACAGGGCTCACCACATCTTTCCCTCTGTTAATTTTTGTGTAGAAGTGCATTGAGTCAGCCAACCTCTTACCGTCCCAGGCTCCTTTTGGAGGGTCGACACGGCTCAGGTCAAACCTCCCATCTGGCTCCTGCTGTTCTCCATGCTCTGGAGAAATTCACAGTGTACACACTGGACATGGCAGTTGTGTTTGGAACCAGTGCAATTGCACCAGAGGAGGCTTGTGCACAGGTACAGTTATCACTGTAATAATCACTCATTCATTGGGAATGGGAGAAATAATAGATTCTTAGATGGTCACATCGAGATACAGATGAAAACAATTCTGAATTGATTAATGTCCTGCATCTCGTCAGCTGCATTTTGTGATGCAAAATCTAAACCAGCTCAACTAGACTGGTTTGAGACTGCGACCAAATATAAGAATTTGAGAAGGGGGCCAATACTTTTTCACGACATTGTATATATCTATTCATCTATATCTATCTAGAACCTGTTTATAGCATAAACATGTAGATTTGTGCAAAGTTAAAAAGCCCAGATGCCTTTGAAGAGGATTGTATAGGAAAACAAACTATCATTAAAATAAAAGTGCAATAATTGCATTCGTAATGATTTATCCAGGCGGCACGGTGGACGACTGGTTAGAGCGTCAGCCTCACAGTTCTGAGGACCCGGGTTCAATCCCCGGCCCCGCCTGTGTGGAGTTTGCATGTTCTCCCCGTGCCTGCGTGGGTTTTCTCCGGGTACTCCGGTTTCCTCCCACATCCCAAAAAAAACATGCATGAATTGGAGACTCTAAATTGCCCGTAGGCATGACTGTGAGTGTGAATGGTTGTTTGTTCCTATGTGCCCTGCGATTGGCTGGCAACCAGTTCAGGGTGTACCCCGCCTCCTGCCCGATGACAGCTGGGATAGGCTCCAGCACGCCCGCGACCCTAGTGAGGAGAAGCGGCTCAGAAAATGGATGGATGGATGATTTATCCATGTTCTGTCTGGGACTTTGATTTTAAATAGGTAAATTGTTTGTTGGTAATGCTCAAAATTAAGTGGTTTTCCCAGGGAGCCCTCACCATAAGAACTGGCCACCTGATTCGAACAAATTATCAAATAAAAGTAAAGCCTTTGTTGTTGTTTTTATTTATTTTTTAATTTAATTGACCTGTTTTGTCTGCCACAGCTTGCTGTGGACAAACTTGTTTACAGTAAAAGATTTAGCAAATACCATATCTCGAGTCACTGTCAATCTTTACTTCATACGAAACTACAGTATGTTATGCCATGGTCATGATGTACCTCCTCAAAAAAGTGTGCGACCAAATCATGTTCTGGTGCGACCAACTGAAAAGGTTGGTTGCACCAGTGCTACTTGTGCAAGAATTAGTGGAGAGCCCTGCTAGATAATATAAAACTTTTCTCGTTTGTTCTGTCTGTGGCACTCTGAGACAGGTGAGCACGTCACACATCAGTGACGTGACATCAGTATGAGATTATTCACAATCCCTTAGTCATTGATAAAGAGTAATGTGTGAACTGGTTTGTCTACGATAAGACTGTAATAGAGCCTTTTTCAATTATTAATCAGATCACTCTGTACTTATTTACAAACAAATTTTTGGCAATAATTTAAATACACACAATTAAAACACCACTGCTGGCTTTTTGCAATGCTGAGAAACATTTGTTGGCCAATGTTATATTCTAATTTATAAATCTTTCATTTTGTTTTGATAAATCATAATCAAATTGTGGGGTGACCAGAGATCCTACCCTTACTCCTTAAGATAGGTGTCAATGTTGCAGCTTTGTCAAATTCATTGGGTTCTGGCAAAAAATGGCTGCCAGAGAGAATGTAGCTCATGGGTCCTACTGCCTTCCTTTGGTTTTACTGGGGATAAATGTGCTCCAAACACAAATAGCTCGCAATTGTATATGTATCCATGTCCATGGGACCCCCATCTTTCACAGTGTGACCTGAATCTTTACATAGGCTATTTGACATTGCATTAGGTACTTTATAAACCCAATACTAAAAGTAAGACCACATGCAGCCAGCTGTTGATTTAGTCTTATTTTTTAACATTCTATGTAGGTAGAGGTGTGTAAAAACCTTTGCATTAATTATTGTGTTACCACCAGCCCTAGTTTTGTTTTTAGTCTTTGTTTCTACTTGGGAATGCCCCCACAATTCTCAATGCAATTTTATGACCAGTTTTATATCTGTAATGTAGCAATCTTCAGCCATCTGTGATGCATTGATTGAAATGTTTGTTACAAGTTCATGCCACAATGTCACATGCTCTGCAGATTTTTGTCGAGGCCAAGCGGACCTCTCCCAGCGTCCTGTACGTCCCCCACATTGGACAGTGGTGGGAGACGGTAGGTCCTGCATTAAAAGCCACTTTCCTCAGTCTACTTGGCTCCCTCCCTGCATTTGCTCCTATACTGCTACTGGCTACCTGCAGTCTACAGTACTCTGAACTCAGTTTTGAGGTATGAAAATCAGTGAACCCATGTTGGGTTTGGACTGGTAAATAATTGCCTCATATGAAGAGAAAATACACCGCTCCCTCTTTAAGAAAGTTCATTCACCTGTTTTCTCTGCAGGTTCAGGAGTTGTTTAAGGTAGAGTATGGGGAGGTTTACCATGTCCAAGCCCCTTGCAGGCGAGAGAGAAGAAATTTCTTTGAGGACCTGATGCTCAATCAGGCTGCCAAAGCCCCTGCCTCTAAAAAGAAATACAGTGAGACAAACTCAATGATTTTTGTAGAACATTGTTATATGTTCGACCAAATTTATTGAAAACAAACTGTTGACTTTCCATTATAGTATCCCACTCCTTGGAAGTCCTTCCTGTTGCCCCTCCTCTGCCACCACGTCAGCTGGCGGAGCAGGAGGCCCGAAAATTGGCAGAACAAGAGGAAGACAGCCTCAGAGAGCTCCGCCTCTTCTTGCGGGATGTCACAAACCGCCTGTCCCAAGATAAACGCTTCAAGGCTTTTACAAAGCCTGTGGATTTAGAGGAGGTGGTTATTCCACTGTAATTCCTGCTGTGTTAGTCTTTGTGAATACCAAACTTGCTTGTTGCTTCATTGTCGATAATGTTGAAAGGTTTCACTTTATTTTACTTTAATATTCCCGCTGGGGGCGCCAAAGTCAATGTTTAAACATGTCCAAAAATGAGTTTGAGTTGCTTTGTGTGTGCACTTTCACATTTTCTAGGTTCCAGATTATGCTGCTGTGATAAATAAGCCTATGGATCTGTCAACCGTGCTTTCAAATATTGACCTCCATCAATATGTAACGGTTAAAGACTTTCTTCAAGATGTAGATCTCATTTGGCAGAATGCACTTGAATACAACCCAGACAAAGACCCCTCAGGTACACTGTATCAACACTCACGTGTGCCTTGCCTCTTTGGAATAAAGTACTGATTAGATCAAACAACCATTCTGATCCCTTTTGTACATTTTTTCTTTTTCTTCCAGACCGTCAGATTCGGCATAGGGCCTGTGCACTGAAGGACACTGTGCATGCCATCGTACGACATGAATTGGATGAAAATTTCGAGAAGATTTGTGATGAAATCAAAGATTCACGCATCAATCGAGGTGACTGCGTGTGTGCGTGCATGCACTTCAGACAGAAGGCAAAAGTGATAGCTTTATGCACGCAACTAGATATACCCAAATGTGTTATCCCAGTTTAAAATAATGGGGATTGACATCAGTCGGTGATGTATGATATTCTTCAGCATCTGTGTCAGTGTTTTTTTATTTGTTTTCACCTTAATCTTGTTTGTCCACAGGTTGCTCCACTGCACAATACGCTCCCTCCTTTTACCATGTCCTCCCTAAACAGGCCAAACTTATGACTGAGGCCAATATGGCTGACAAGACTCCACAAAGAGAGCTGGCCAAAGCCACAACTGCGCTGACTCCTAGTACAACTTCCTCTACGTGTATTACACCTAAAAGCATGGGTAGAGGATATGTGTATTTTTGAAAATGAATAACTCTTAAGTCGCAACAATCAGTCCTAACAAATACCTATCTTGATCCTCCAGTGCAGAGGAAGAAACGTCGGAGGAGTCGCTGGGCCTCTGGCTTCTATGCAAAGAAGACGTCTTCCTCGTCTCCTCAAATCTCCAAAGAGTGTATGCACTTAGTCTCTGATAATGACGATGAAGATGCAGATGAAGAAACTGAGATGGAGAAGGGAATGATAACAGAGCTTGACGAAGATGAAGACAAGGACGTTGAATCGGTGGTTAAAGCTACTGTGAAAGACAGTACTCAGAGTGAAAGCGAAAAAAGGGGTGCTGAGGACCAGGCACCAAACGAAATAGAAACAGTAGACAAACATCAGCCAGCTGTAGAATTTACAGCAGACAACCCAGTCAACGTTGGGCACAGTACAACAAGCAATGAAGGGCATAACCAGGGACAGTTGGACACAGGTTGTGGTCAAACATGCACCCAAAACCTGACACGGGAAGGCAACAGCGAGATCGCAGGACAGAAGCCTAAGCCAGTGGAGGTGGTCACAGACAGTACCAGCACAGACCACTCTGAAGCCATCAGAGGAGACAAGGACTCTTGCCCAGGTTTGGGTTCATCGCTGTGATTCTCAAATTACAAAAGACTTTAGATTTCCACAGAAGCCTCATTGTCTTCTTTTACTCCCAAGCTATGTTCATTTTTTTCACGTCGTTCTGTGTTTTATGTCATAGAGAGAAACATGAGGCGCATGACCCGGCCCTCAAAGAACACTGCTCAGCAGCAGCAATTTGATATGCAGATCCGTGACCAGGAAAACCCTTCATTGGTAGTGGACAGGGACAAATTAAAGGTGGGATACTGATAACTGCTCATGGTACTTGAGCGTTACATCATGGCTTAAGAGAACGTTGCATGAATCATTTTTTTTTCTTATCAAGGAGCTATTGGACAAAGTTGTGACTAAGACTGATGGCTGTGAGGTGCACAAGTTGGAGAAACTCTATGCTCTCCTCTGCCAAAGTGTGTACAGACACAGAAGAGACCACCACAAAGCTGCATTAATAAGGGTTGGTATAGCTCTGTTATGCAGAGGACAGTTACTAATGCTTATGAGTGATGACATCGGTCCCCTCCATAAGTATTGGAACGGCAAGGTCAATTTTGTCGTTTTTGTTGTATACTGAAGACATTTGGGTTTCAGATCAAAATATGAATATGAGACAAAAGTTCAGACTTCCAGCTTTTATTTCAAGATGTGTTAAATAACCTTTTGTTTGAAGCCACTCACTTTCCAAGTGAGCAAAAGTATTGGAACATGTGACGGGTGGTTTCTAGTTGCTCAGGTGTTGCCTTTAGATTGATTGCTTAAACATTAGATAGTGCTTGTTTTTGGCTTTGGGTTTCACCTTTTAAAACTGCATTTGCTGTAAAGCAAACATCAAGAGCTGTCTATGGGAGAAAACCAAAACATTTTGAAGCTGAGAGAAGAGGGAAAATCGATCAGAGCTATTGCACAAACATTGGGCATAGCCAATACAAAAATTTGGAATGTCCTGAAAAAGAGAGAAACTACTGGTGTACTGAGCAACAGACATGAACAGGTCGGCCAAGGATGTCAACAGCAGTTGATGACAGAAACATGGTGAGAGCTGTGAAGAAACACCCAAAGACAAGTCAGTGACATCACTGCCAACCTCCAAATGGCAGGTGTGAGAAGAAATATACAGGCCATACCAATAGATGACCACAAACCACTCATCAGCAAAAAGAATCGGAAGGCCAGATTGAATTTTGGAAAGAAGTACAGAGATGAGCCCAAAAAGTTTTGGAACAAAGTTTTATGGACTGATGAGACCAAGATTAACCTCTACCAAAGTGATGGAAAGGCCAAAGTATGGAGAAAGAAAGGATCTGCTTATGATCCAAAACACACAAGCTCATATGTGAAGCATGGTGGAGGTAATGTCATGGCTTGTGCTTGCATGGCTGCTTCTTGAACGGGCTCACTAGTCTTTATTGATTCTGTAATTTATGAGGGTAGCAGCAGAATGAATTCTGAAGTCTACAAATCCATTTTGTCTGGCAATTTACAGAAAAAAATGCATCCAAACTAATTGGGAGAAGCTTCATCATGCAACAAGACAATGACCCAAGACACACTGCCAACATAACAAAGGACTTCATCAGGGGGAAAAAGTGGAAGGTCTTAGCCTGGCCAAGTCAATCACCGGACATTAACACAATAGAGTATGCATTTTACCTCCTGAAGAGGAGACTGGAGAAAGAACCCCCAGAAACAAACAAGAACTGAAAGAGACTGCATTAAAGGTCTGGAAATGCATTTCAAATGAAGAATGCAACAGTCTGGTGAAGTCAATGCGTCGCAGGCTTGATGCAGTTATTGCAAGTAAGGGCTCTGCCACCAGATATTAAATGATTCACTTTTAAGTTAATTTAATAATGTCTGTTCAAATACTTTTGCTCACTTGAAAAGTGGGTGGCTTCAAAAAAAGCTGCTCTGTCCTGAGTTGTTTAACACAAATACCATGAAATAAAAGATGGAATTCTGAACTTTTGTCTCATATTTATCTTTTGATCTGAAACCCAAATGTCTTCTTTATACAAGAAAAACAAAGTAATTGACATTGCCCTTCCAATACCTTTGGCGGGACTGTAATAGCCAATAACCATGAATGATTCCAGTGTTAAGTAGTTCTGTTGTGGTTATTACTAATTCTATGTCCTCATTTGGTATTTTCATTCAATAGGAGTTGGAGCAAGAGATCAACGACTTCTGTTAACAATTCTAAAGGAACAATGTAACATTTTTAAATAATTATGCACATTATTCTGAAAGAATCATGGCCAACACCCTCAGCTGTGAAAAGATCCAACCAGTGGTTCCATTCAAATATCTTTGAGCATAAAGTGAATCTTTGTCTTACCGTTTGTATCTATTTAAATAAAAGGCTTACTCTTTATAAATAATGCGGTGTATCCTTCTGTTTAAGAATATTAAAAAATGACTCACACAATGGGTTTTACCTACAACGCTCAGCAAGTCAACTACTCCAATTGATTGTCATGTGGAGATGTAGTCTTCTGCTATTTTTGCCTTTTAAATACATAACAAAAAGTGTTGACCTGATGGAGAAACCGTTGAAACAAATTCAGATGTTACCATTCAGTTTGTCTTCACAAAATTAAACCAAATTTACAATTTTGAACGACTGAAAATATTAAGTTACGGAGCCCCTAAAGGGACATGGAAAAGAAACTTGTTTCTCATTCTAACTAGGAAGTTTCACATTAGAATGAAACTTTCTCGTTAGAATGATAAACTTCCTCATTGGAATGAGAAACTTTTTTTTTTTTACATCTATTTCACCCCCCCACCCCACCCCCCTGTCCCTTTAGGGGCTCTGTATTAAGCAAGCAACATGCTCAGATTTAAAAGAGAAAAAAAAGTGCAATGTCAGTTGTGGCCTCAAGTGGCTTCTCGTGCTACCCTGACGGGTCATCTAAGGACATTTTCGCACGGAGTCGCCAACTGAGACGTAATACAGCCTCCTTACTTGCACTTTTAAATGTGACCACGTTTCATTTGAAGTAAATTTTAAAAACTCGCCAGAATGACTATTTTCTATAGAATATTTATATTGTGGTATTTTCTTATTTCTATTTTTAACGCACTGAAAGTCGCAGAGGAATGACGTCAAACGGTATCCGAATAATGACGCTGATCATTGTTTAAAAAAAAATAAAAAATCAGCCGTCAAAATTGAGAATTAGGTCAGCGAACTAATGAAGCGCCAGTGAAGCTCTATGGTTGTAAGCGTTGTGTTTTTATTAATGAAGCCTTATACGACGCTTGCCGGGACACACAATAACCTGTTCGGAAGAGGGTGAGAGATGTCCGGTGTTCCCGGCATCTGCGGGCGGGATTCGTAGCCGCTCTACCGGTCCGTTTGTGCGGGTACCTCCCGCTGTCGGCTTGGGGAAAGCGACAGACGAGCCCAGTGAACGTCTGCACCACGGTGCGTCCCGGCCCGGCTTTGCTTGAATTCGTAGCAAGACGACACAGCCAGACAGACGCCGAGAGCTTCTCTGGGGACACCAAGGAAATCGGTCCTCGCCTCGCCAGCCTGGCGGCAACACGGCACTCGCGCACGCTTGTGTAGTTGCAGTAAGTTAGCCGCCAGACATGTACAGCATTTCATGACTGCTAGCACTGGCTATTTGGCCCTCCTTATACACATGCTAAATGCCCCATTGCTAAAATAGACGCCCTCCTTTTCAAAACGATGAGTTCACATCGCGCATACCTTCAATGAAAACACTCGTCTCAGCCAGGTTATTGTAAACATAACTTAGCACTGACATGCACACCTGTTTTAGACTAAATGTAGTACTGTAGCCATCACGTTATTACTACCCAATGTATACACCGCAGCCACATGACCATCCAGTACCGGAGCTGTATCAAATATTGTGTCTTACCAAAGATTGACATTGTCACAGAGCTATTACTTGTTTATTGTTGTTTTAGTTTGCAGTTTTGCAGAATTACTGCGTTGAGCATAATAAGAGGTGCTCCAAATATTTTGAACTCTCGTGTAAACTAATTGAGGTAGTCCAAAAAAGAGTAGAAAGAATAGAGTGACAGCTCAAAGTCAATTGACATATACAGCACAAAGCAACCAGACATATGTTGTTGTTGCTAAACAGTGTACAGGTGAATTATACCCTAATGCTGTACTAGGTACACAACAAAGTGGACTCTACTAACATTTTCTCATTATGTAATAGTTGCCACGAGTTAAATTTAATAATTTCAAGATATCGAGTGATTACATGCTGCTACATTATCAATATTGTAGTGTTACATGACTTGCTGATTGTGAGTAGTTCGCAGCTGTGTAGAGCTGAATTCCATCAATCATACTGAGAGCTGTTCCTAATATTTTGAACTCTCATGTAATTATCCATCCAACCATCTTATTCAAAATAGGATATTGACCTTTATTCTCAAGTCACTTGACACATGTACACCATAACGCAACCAGACATTTGCTGTTACCAAACAGCATTCAGGTAAATTACTGAATACCAAGGGTGTCCAAACCTAGTTCTAATACAGAAAAACTGAAGGATGCAAGGGTCACTTATAAATTCTTCAACTTTTATTTATTGAAGACCCAAAAAACAATCCATCAAGCAATAATATTTTGGTTTTATTCTTGTATATATTACTGCAGTTGTTTTTTTAAAAGCTTCGACATGAAAGCTTTCTGATAAAGGTGATAAGGCAAATAATTCGGAATTTTTCAGAATTTTAGGGTTGCTGTGAGGCACCCCTGTGTCCCACCAGAAATGAGCCACCACTGCACAGCTCCACATTCAGAACCAAAACAACAAGAGCAATGTGGAGTAAGCTTTCACTCGTTAAAGCTTGAAAATCGTTAATGTGATATGTTCACAAATCAGACGTTGACATGCATAAGTTTTTTGCTATTTGATCTGTAAATAGTTTGTCTCTGTGCATCTAGAAAATGTCTAAATAAAACCATCCATCCATCCCGCCATCCCTGAGAAAACCCACGCAGGCACGGGAGAACATGCACACTCCAAACAGGCGGGGCCGGCATTTGATCAGAACTGTGAGGCAGATGTGCTAACCAGTCGACCACCGTGCCGCCTATATAAAAGCAATTTATTATTAATAGCAGTTAGGCCTGTGACAATAACAATTTTTTTGGACCATATATTGTCCCACAAATGATTTCTGATGATTATATTATTGTCAATATTTTTTTTTAGATCAAATTAACTACTAATGTAATGATAATATATCATAATAATGCAATTACACCCTTATATGCAATAAATATTTATGTAAAGTATTTTTTCTCTTTGCACATTTGACTGTCAACATTTTTTAAATATCCCAAATAAAACACCAAAAATAATTAAAAGAAAGACACTGTCTGTCTGGTAGCAAAAAATGCACATGAATAAAAATCACACCCAAAAACAAAATAGACCCTGTCTCTGGAAAGGGGAAAAACACGAACATAAAATGATTGCTTTCTTTTAATATATCATCTTTCACTGTATTGTAAAGTTGTGGGATTGCCATTTGTGACGTATTTCAGAACAGGTGATTTGTGCTGTTTGTCAACCATTTGCTGCATTTCTCGAAATTCTGTCTTTTTAAATTTTCTTTTGCAAAACTACACTTTTGCAGTGTTCCGTTTGTATTTTGTCAACCAAAACAGCTCATGAGATAATGAGTGTTTAATGTCATCGAGGTCTAAATAGCCAAAATACAGAACCTTTAAAGAAAGAGTTGGCTAAGAATGTCTTAGAGGTTGGGTTGGGCATCATTTGAATTTGACACAAATCCACAAATAAGAAGACACTTTGACTGTTGTAACGTTACTTGTCAAATATCTAGACTAACTATTGTTCTGCTGTGGTTCACACCCTTATTCCCCTTGTCCATTCTGTCCCTCTGTCTGTCCCCTAAAACTCATTTCTGTCCGGTTGCATTTTCAATAAACAGAGTAATTAAAACAATTGAAAATAAGCAGAGGGAGTATTTCACACTCCCGTTGCACAGCAAAACTGTTCCAGCACAAAAGGCATACATATCCACCATTCTGCATGGCAATGCAGCTGAACAGGACAGGTTAAAAAAAAGAAATTGAGGGCGTTATATTTAATGTAATTAGTGGTTATGCTCCACAGGCAGGATATGAACAAGAGGTGAAAGAGAAATTCTGGAAGGAGCTTGACAAAGTAGTTGCGAGCATCCCAGTCAGAGAGAGTCGTGATTGGTGCAGATTGTAGTGGTCATTTTGGTGAAGGAAACAGGGGTAATGAAGAAGTAATCAGTAAGTTCAGCATCCAGGAAAGGAACTTTGAGGGAGAAATTGTGGCAGACTTTATACAAAGGATGAAAATGGCTGCAGCGAACACTTTCTTCCAGAAGAGGCAGGAATATAGGGTGACCTACAAGAGTGGAGGTAGAAGCACACAGGTGGATTGCATCTTGTGCAGACGATGGAATCTGAAGGAGGTTACCCACTGAAAGGTAGTGGTAGGGGAGCGTGTGGCTAGACAGCATTGGATGGTGGTGTGTAAGATGACTTTGTGATGGGGAGGAAAATTAAGAAAACAGTACAAAGGCAGAGCAGAGAGCCATGTGGTGGAGGCTGAGAAAGGAAGAAGGTCGTGCGGGTTTTCGAGAAGAGGCAAGACAGGCTCTTGGTGGACAGGAGCAGCTTCCATATGCTAGGTTAGGGTGATAGGATAGACATAGAAAGGTGCTGACTGGTGCCAGTCGTGTTCTGAATAAATGGAAAGAATACTTTGAGAGTTGATGAATGAGGAAAAGGAGAGAGAAAGTAGAGTAGAAGATGCAATTGTGGTGGACCAGGAAGTGGCAGTGATTAGTAAGGGGGATGTTAGAAAGGGACTGAAAAGGATGAAAAATGGTCCTGATGACATACCTGTGGAGGTATAGAAGCATCTAGGAGAGGTGGGTGTAGAGTTTTTGACCAGGTTGTTCAACAGAATTCTAGCGGGTGATAAGATGCCTGAAGAATGGAGGAAAAGAGTGCTGGTGCCAATTTTTAAGAACAAGGGTGATGTGCAGAGCTGTGGGAACTATAGAGGAAAAAAACATGATGAGCCACACGATGAAGTTATGGGAAAGAGTAGTGGAGGCTAGACTCAGGACAGAAGTGAGTATTTGCGAGCAACAGTATGGTTTCATGCCTGGAAAGAGTGCCACAGATGCATTGTTTGCCTTGTGGGTGTTGATGTACACAGAAGGTCAGAAGGAGCTACATTGTGTCTTTGTAGATCTAAAGAAAGCCTATGAGAGGGTACCCAGAGAGGAACTGTGGTACTGCATGCGGAAGTCTGGAGTGGCAGAGAAGTATGTTAGAATAGTACAGGACATGTATGAGGGCAGCAGAACAGTTGTGAGGTGTGCTGTAGGTGTGACAGAGGAGTTTAAGGTGGAGGTGGGACTGCATCAGGGATCAGCCTTGAGCCCCTTTCTGTTTGCAGTGGTGATGGATAGGCTGACAGATGAGGTTAGACTGGAATCCCCGTGGACCATGATGTTCGCAGATGACATTGCGATCTGGAGTTACAGTAGGGAGCAGGTGGAGTAACAGTTAGAAAGGTGGAGGCATGCACTGGAAAGGAGAGCAATGAAGATTAGCCAAAGTAAGACAGACTATATGTGCATGAAGAAGCAGGGTGGAGGGGGAAGAGTGTGGCTACAGGGAGAAGTGATAGCGAGGGAGGAGGACTTTAAATACTTGGGTTCAACAGTCCAGAGCAATAGTGAGTGTGGTAAGGAAGTGAAGAAATGGGGGACAGTACTTTTTCACGGCAGTGTAGGTAGAAGGATGATGGAAAAGGATGACGCACTGTGGCGACCCCTAACGGGACAAGCCGAAAGGAAAAGAAGAAGTAGGTAGAAGGATGATGAAGATGGGTGGAGCTGCCCGGTAAGTGAGCTAGAGGAAGACCAAAGAGAACGTTGATAGGTAAGGGAAGACATCAGGGCAGTTGGTGTTAGAGAGGAGGATTCAGGAGATAGGCTAACATGGAAAAGCATGACACGCTGTGGCGACCCCTAATGAGACAAGCCGAAAGAAAAAGAAGAATCAGTCAATCAAGTCAATCAATGTCATGGGCACACACCCAATTTAAAATGTGGACTTGTCAGACCACAGCACGCTTTTCCACTTTGCGTCAGTTCATCTCAGATGAGTTTGGGCCCAGAGAGGTGGCATTTCTGGTGGTTTTTGATACTGTAAATGGCTTTTTTTTTTTTTTTTTTTTTTTTTTTTTTTTTGCACAGTACAATTTTAACTTGCATTTGTAGATGTAGAGACGAACTGTGTTAAGTGACAGTGGTTTTCTGAAGTGTTGCTGAGCCCACTTGGAAATATCCTTTACAAAATGATGCCGGTTTTAATGCTGCGCCGCCTGAGGGATCGAAGGTCACAGGCATTCAGTGTTGGTTTTCGGCCTTGCCGCTTATGTGAGAGAAACTTTCTTAAACTGGTGGACTATTTGCTCATGCAGTTGGTCACAAAGTTGTGAACCTAACCTCATCCTTGCTTGTAAACAATTTTCAGGGGGGATGCTCCTTTTATACCCAATCATGACATGCACCTGTTTTCAATGAACCTGTTCACCTGTAGAATGTTCCAAACAGGTGTTTTTGAGCATTCCTTAACTTTCCCAGTCTTTTGTTGTCCCTGTCCCTGCTTTTTTGGAACGCAGGCATCAAATACAAAACGAGAGAATATTTGCACACACAGAAACCAGTGTTCATCAGTTTGAACATTAAATATCTTGTCTTTGTCGTGTATTCAATTGAATGTAGGTTGAAGAGGCTTTGCAAATCATTGTGTTCTGTTTTTACTTAGGTTTTACACAATGTCCCAACTTCATTTGATTTGGAGTTTGCAAATTGAATCATCCCAGTAGAACAAACTAACCTTATGCGTAATTTTCTCTGTAATGGTTCTTCCTCCAGAAATTGAAGGAGTCTTGCTATGTGAACTTGGCCACTTAAGACATGTGAGCCTTGACTCTTCTTTACCCTGAGTAGAAGGTTGCACAGTTTGACAATGTCAAGCCGCAGAAAGTCGACCACGCCTTGCATGGTGCCACCCTCTGGCGAATTGGAAGAGACAACTGATAGGACAATGGAAGTAGAGACTGAGGGGGTGGAGGGGGCAGTAGATGAGATTCACACAGCAGTGGAGCTGGATCAAACGATAGTGGTTGTCCCCACACCACCAGATACTGGTAAATATGTTTTGGCCCACTCTCTCTTGTTTAGTCATCCTAACACTTTCCTTAAATCTGACTTATTTGTTTCAATTAATGTTTTGCTGTCTTTGTAGGTGAGTCCAACAGCCTAGAGGACAAAGCTGTCCTCAGTCCATCAGTAAAGTGTAGCTCTATAAGCCCCCCTGAGAGTCAGAGTAGTGACCACCTGAACAAGGATAAGCAGTGTGACGTGCTTGAGGAAGGAGGAGCAGATGCCACAAGTGTTGGCGCCATCTCACTTAGCAAGACCCCTATCATGAGGATGAAGACCAAATCTGAACCCAAGAGGATCGCCGTGGCCCTTAAAGCTTCAGACGAAGCTGTGTATTTTGAAGGCAGCAGCGAGGCTGTGGGGGAAGGAGAGCAGGAGCCAATCGAAGCGCCTCTGGGACCAATGGCGTCTGTGGAGATGCTGCTGCATGACTCCATGAAGCTTGGAGCAGGCAACTTACTGGTCAGCCAAGCCTTAGAGCAGCCAAGGAAGTCATCAGTTTTAAATCCCACCATTATTCCTCCTGGCCTGGCACAGGTAGTGTGTAAATTTGGTTAAAAGACTAGCATAAAGAGACTAAACGTTTTAGACTGCAGTAACAAAAACATCCAAACAGACTTTTAATAAGTGGTTGTAACATTAAATATTCTTGCAGCATCTATCAAATAAAATGATATTCCTCATTGCATCTTTCTTTTATTCAGGTCCTTTCTGCTTTCCATGCCCACAAGAACACATCAGTTCAACCCCAATTGCTGATTCCTCTCAGCAGCATTCCCTCTTATAGTGCCGCTATGGACATCAACCCTCTGCTGGGTAGCACTTACAAGAAGTTTCCCTATCCCTCCATGGCTGAGATCAGCAGTCTGGCAGGGCAGACTCAGTTCACAGAAGAGCAGATTAAGGTAGTTAAAAGGCAGTGGATGAATATTCTCCACTGAGAAAGATGATCCTTAAAAAAAGGTTAATTAGTCCATAAAATGACTTCAAAGGTGCCCTTCTATATCTAGGTGTGGTTCTCAGCCCAGCGGCTGAAGCACGGCGTCAGCTGGACACCAGAGGAAGTCGAGGAGGCCAGGAGAAAACAGTTCAACGGCACTGTGCACACAGTGCCTCAAACCATCACTGTCATACCTGCTCACCAGCTCTCTGCTGCCAACGGCCTGCAGTCCATTCTGCAGACCTGCCAGATAGTGGGCCAGCCTGGCTTGGTCTTCACACAGGTAGGTGGACAAACAATATGTGCACAGTAAGTACTGACCTGCTGTCAGCATACATGATAGGGTTAATGAAGTCAACACTACACACTAAATATGCATAGGCATTCTTGTCATCAGGCTTAAATAAGAAAATTAATGTGGTTGACAATAAGCATAAAGGCAAACCTTTGATACCACACAACATCCTGCAAGTGGCTGTGTTGAAATTCTTTATTCTTGTTACGTGCAGTCAGAGGGGCACCACTGTGAAATAGTGGTTTGCACATCTGCCTCACAGTTCTGAGGTTTGGTGTTGGAATTTTGGCTCTTGACTTGCTAGTCAAACCCTGCTTCCTGCACATTTCTACAACATTCTGATTAGGTTCATTGAAGACTCAAATGTTGAGTCTACGTTGTCCATAGGTGTGAATGTGAGTGGTTACAGGTTATATTGACAATGTTTAATCGATTATCGACATTTTAGTGTTGCACCAAGTACCGATACCAGTACCAAACCGAGGTCAAACACAGCACAGTACCAGTTTTTGATGGTACCGGTATTTATTAAAAAAAAAAGAAAGAAAAAAGAAAACATACACGACAGTGCTTCTATTGTTTCTTAAAAGGCCAGTACACGAATACACAAAACGTTGACGATCAGCCAATGACTGTCTGTCTGCTGACAAGGTTGAAATGCCTTTAAGTGTGGAGATAGGGTTCTGTATGTGAGTGTATGTGTGTGTCAGTGTGTGCATGTGTACGTGCATGCGTGACTATGAGCCAATAGGAGCAAATGGCAAACTGTATTGGTTCCTCTGCAAGTGCCTGCCGGACACCGGTGCAGGTGCATGATGCATCCTTCTGATTGGTCAGATTTCAATCGTTGGCTCTCTCGTTCGTCATGCTAATTTTGTTCTGTTCTATGTGCCATGGCGGCTCACCTCACGGTAGCACATACGCACATCCATTGCGCATATACCCCCTCATGGAGGTTGAGGCCCTATGGGCAGTGTATATATAAAGTAATTAATATAGTCATGGGGGAAATGCAAGACCACCCTTGTTTCTTCAGTTTCTTTTTCCTTTTTAATGCCTGGTACAACAAAAGGTACATTTTGTTTGGACAAATATAATGATGATCAGGAAAATGGAGTCATAAGAGTTTAAAAGCTGATATCTAGCCATTTTCCATCGTTGGATAATAACCCAAATCATGTTTTATAATACAATTAAGCTTATGTATTCTTCAGGTAATATACCTTTAGTGGTACCAAGCAGGCATTAAAATGAATAAGAAATTGAAGATACAAGAGTAGGCTCATCTTTTTTTCATGACTTTATATATCATACATCCATCCATCCATTTTCTGAGCCGCTTCTCCTCACTCGGGTCGCGGGCATGCTGGAGCCTATCCCAGCTGTCATCGGGCAGGAGGCGGGGTACACCCTGAACTGGTTGCCAGCCAATCGCAGGGCACATACAAACAAACAACCATTCGCACTCACAGTCACACCTACGGCCAATTTAGAGTCTCCAATTAATGCATGTTTTTGGGATGTGGGAGGAAACCGGAGTGCCTGGAGAAAACCCACACAGGCACGGGGGAGAACATGCAAACTCCACACAGGCGGGGCCGGGGATTGAACCCGGGTCCTCAGAACTGTGAGGCTGACGCTCTAACCAGTCGTCCACCATGCCGCCTATATCATACATATACTGTAAATAGATATAGTTTTATACACATATATACACATTTTATATATAATAGATATGATAATGCAGACATCGATCTCATTTTTTGAAAATGTCTAAGAATGGGCTAATTCCTTTATTACATTTTTCAAGATAATCCTAATATTTTCAAATAATAAAAATAAATATGAAATTATTTTTAAGTTGTTTTGTAAATTTTACAGATGTAAATTATAGATGTATACAGATTTTTGCCATGGTATTGTTTCAATACCGATATCGAGGTATTTTATGCAAGTATAGTATCGAAGTCAGAATTTTGGTATTGTGACACCGCTACTAATTGATTATCAAATTAATCTATTTTGATAATTGATTACTTGTTTAGAGACCTTGTTTAACTTATCATTGTCCAAATACTCTGAATTTCATCCTCTCAATAGTAAGCATTCTCAGATTTTTGTACTTATCCATGAAAGCAGACTGCTTATCTTTGGTTTTAATAAAATAAGACATTTACAAACATCCGATGTTACTTTGGAAATCAATTATCAACATTTGTACCAAATTTCTGACGTTACGGACAAACCTGTAACTGAATCCTAATCAGTTTATTTTTGTGCGTTTTCTGCACTGTAAATTTGAAATAATGTCCTGTTTTTTAGTAAAGGGATGGAGTTTTTTTTCAAACCGATTCATCGATTAATAGAAAAAATTAACGATCCATCCATTCACAATACCACTTATCGTGTTCAAGGTCACGGGGTGCTGGAGCCTATCCCACCTGACTACGGGCGAAAGGCAGACTACACCCTGACCTGGTTGTCAGTCAGTCGCAGTCCACATATAGACACAGAACCATTCGCACTCACATTCACACCGTCACTGAGTGGGAACTGAACCCATGCTGCCTGCATTGAAGTCAGGCTAATGTACCACTACACCATGAGTGACTAGAAAAAAATAATCGAAAGATTAATCGATTATTAAAATATTCATTTGTTGCAACCCTAAATGCTTATTTGTTTTTTATGTGCCCAATGATTGGTTGCCAACCAGTCCAGGATATACCCCACCTCTGGTCCAAAGTCAGCTGGGATAGGCTCCATCTGAGCTCACCACAACCCTAATGAAGACAAGCAGTATAGAAAAAGGAAGGATTAGATGGTTTCAGAGATTATCAGGTCAATGAAAGTGTCTTTTTGCAGGGCTGCTCTTTATTCAACTCGCATGTATTTTTGTTGCTCTTTTTCACAAATTTATGTACATCGTTTATATTGGGCAGTGTGCGCAGGGAAGTTCAAATATGAGTGACAATCATATGCAGTAGATTACCTGCATCCCATACTAGTTTCATACTATGTCATATTACTGTGCATCTGCCAACAATTTTCCTCGACTGCGTAACATGTTAGACATAAAATACCACTTGGAATGTTTCAACCATCTATTTTTTGTACCGCTTATCCTCACTAGGGTTGCGGTCGTGCTGGAGCCTATCCCAGCTATCTTTGAGAGAGAGGCGGGGTACATCCTGAACTGGTTGCTAGCCACTTGCAGGGCACATACATATAAACAAACAAACATTTTGCACTCACATTCACACCTACACACAATTTAGAGGTTTCAGTTAACTGACCATGCATGTTCTTGGGATGTGGGAGGAAACCAGAGCACCTGGAAAAAACTCACACAGGCACAGAGAACATGCAAACTCCACACAGGCGAGGCTGAATTTGAATCCAGGTCCTCAGAACTGTGAGAGATGTGCTAGTCGTCGACGGTGCCGCTTTCTTTCAACCATTGTGTTGTGGCTGTCCCTTTATTCATATACAGACAGAGTTTAATGTTGTTTTAGTCAGACACTTATTTGGACGTATGGGTCCTTATGTGGTCCACTGCTTTGACTACCAGTTCAGCACATTGCAAGGTAGAAAATGCATTCATAAATAAGTGACAAACTAATATTTATTAGCGATTCAGGTCTTATCGAACCTTCTGTGATGTTGTGACAACATTAGTAGTGATTGCATTTGTGATGAATGTTAAGTCAACATTCGTGTTTAGAAGACTCAAACGACATTGTGTATGCTGCTAAACAGCTGAGTTTACTTAAAGCACATAGGTTGAGTGATGTGTCAAATGCGTACCTTGAGGAGACAGAACTGCTGTCCCAAAAGATATATTTCAAACCCAAACTACTGTACGATTTTTCCACTTCAATGCGGCCCAAAGGATCAACCAGCACGTCTACAAAGGGATCCTGCGGTCTTTGCATCGTTCAGGGCGGAAGAACAGACGAGAGTTGTGGCATGAAACTCACTGCTACTTCACCATGAAAATGCGCCTGCTCACAATGCCCTGAGCATCCGACACCTCCTGGCCAAGAAGAACATCGCCATGCTGGAGCAAGCTTCCTTCTCAACCAACCTCGCCTTGTGTGATTTTTCTATTTCCTCTTTCCCAAGCTCAAGAGGTTCATCAAGGGGATCCCTTTTAAAGAAATGGACGACATCAAGATGTCTGTGACGACCGAGCTGCGAGGATACGGGAGGAATGTATAGAGGCGTAGCCGAGAAGGCTGGGAAAGTGCGTTAGACCCCAAATGGATATCTCTGAAAGGGAAAACCTTTGTAGTTTGGATTTAAAATACTGTATATCTTTTGTGACTCCAGTCCTAGAACTTTTCTGATAAACTCCGTACTGTATGTGCAGGAGAAAAATGACAAGCATCATATAAATATAGTTCTTACATTTCCCAACGCATTTTGTGTAAAGTTTTCACACCTTCCCATTCAATAGCATAAGGAAAAGTCCAAAGCTTTGACTGGTGCTTTACATCTCTGACAGTGTCAAACGAAACTGAGCATAATTATAAAAACTAATCTTCTTCTGGGACGAAATTTTCAATAATTAAATGGGAGAAGTAGCACGAGAGTAGTATCTTTGTCTCCCATTTTGTGTTTCCAGGTTGCTCCAGGAGGGAATCTTCCAGTGACGAATCCCATCACCTTGACAGTGGCAGGACTGCCAAACCAGTCCCAGAGCTCCAACAGAGTTTCCTGCCAGTCGACCCCAACGAACAGTGAGCTGAAACGGGCTACCACTGTACAGCCCCCCTCGCTTTCCCCACAGGTATAACTACCTCCCTGACCCGTACCTATAAAGGCCTTTTCACAGGGCACTTGGTTATCTTGGTGTTCACTGCGGGGCAGGATGCAGAAACGACTGCGCCCCAGTGCAAGCTTGCCCATATTTGGAAGAGGTTGCTTAAGTGGCCTACCGGGAAGTAGTATGAATGCTTTTCCCAGTGGTTGATCTATTGTTGCTACCACTCTGAAATCACTCCGCCAACCGCTCTCCTATTAGATGCGTCATCTGACATCACAGCGACGCCCCTCCTAAGTTGAAAATTTTTTCAACTTGAGGCGCAGCGCCACAATGGCATATGCCCTCCTTGCACGCCACACCACGACATGGCGTTCCGTCGTCCCGGTCTCTCAGCACATACACAATGAATGGTTTCGTCGAGGACGCGCTGCGCCCTGCTAAGTGCAGTGTGAAAAGGCCTTAAGTCATTGATACTGTGCTGTCAGTGCAGTTTTTAAACTGTACATTCAAACATGAAAGCTGGTCTTTGGCAATAGCAAACAATAAAACTGTTTAACATGTAACTGTACCTTTCTCTTTGGAAGGAGAACTCTGCCCTGAGTGCTGACACATTCAGTATGCGGCCCAAGAAGTCCAAAGAGCAGTTGGCCGAGCTGAAAGCCAGCTACCTTAAAAACCACTTTGTCAGTGATGCAGAAATCGCCCGCTTGATGAAGATCACCAATCTAACCAAGGGAGAGATAAAAAAATGGTTCAGTGACACCAGGTATAACCAGCGCAATTCCAAGAACAACAATGTCATTGTTTTTCACGACGGAGGCAGCAGAGGAGGTGGCGCATGTAGTAGCGGCACTAACACCACTATTGTCATTGACTCAAGCGATGAAACCCCAGCATCCCCTCATCCACCATGCACGCCTCTTGTAAAGGAGAAGGAGACACGGCCCAAGACATGGAATCCGTTCCCAGACTTCACTCTGCAGAAGTTTAAAGAGAAGACGCCAGAGCAGTTGGTGGTGCTGGAGGAGAGCTTTGAGAAGAGCAGCACGCCATCTGATGAAGATCTGAGCCGCCTGAGAACAGAGACTAAACTGACGCGCAGGGAGATTGATGCCTGGTTCACAGAGAGACGGAAAATGCCAACAATGAGCACTCCCTCCCCAGAGTCTTCTGAGACAGGACAGATGGATACTGGTGGAGGGAAAGCTGGAGAAGTTGCTGCTGCTTCTCGCTCCGCTTCCTCCTCTCGTAAAGGTAGTCAAACTCCACCTGGAGGCCGCAGTAAGCAGATGCCAGCCAGCAACAGCAACAGTAGCACCAGCAGCAGAGACATCAAAGATAAGACTAAAAAGACTCCAGAGCAGCTCCACATTTTGAAAAGTGCCTTCGTGCGGACTCAGTGGCCCACAACAGAAGAGTATGACCAACTAGTCGAGGAGAGCGGCCTCCCCCGACCCTACATTGTCAGCTGGTTCGGGGACTCTCGGTATTCCTGGAAGAACGGCAACCTTAAATGGTTTTTTCAGTATCAAAGTGGTAACGTAGAGGGCCCGAATGGTGGTGGAAATCACAAAATGGGAGGTGGTGGCAGTCGAAAAAGACGTGTCCGAAATCGTGGTTGGGGGAGATCCCGAACTCGCAAGCAGCCAAGGCGGACAGCATCCTTTGGTTCAGACTCGGAGAGATGTCCCCCACCAAAGAAATTAAAGAGTGGAAGGGACGTCTTAAAGGAGTATTACCTAAAGCACCGCTTCCTCAATGAGCAGGACCTGGATGAGCTTGTCAACAAGACCAACATGAGCTATGAACGGGTAACACAAACACATTTTACTTGCGCAAACTGCATAACCTCAAAATTTTATATTTAAAACCCTTTGGCCAATTGTGACAAATTATGTCACAGCCACATTTCTACCAAACACAACTGTTTAGTTTAGCTGAGCAAGGTATGTTTTGGAACCATAAACTAGTTTCACTGCAAGGTGTGTGAGTCATCTACATAAATAGCGTGTCATCATACTAGTGTGACACAATGTAGCCTGCCAATTAAGTCCACAAAAAGGAAAACCAGCAGAGTAAACAAAGAACAAGTTGTTTTTTAAAACAAAAAGAAACATTGTTTGACTGTTCTGTGTTCTTTCCATTCCATTCTTGTAATTATTGATCATTCGACAGAGTAAAGTGTGTCTTGGTCCACCTTTTAAGTATCACACTGGTACTGTCGGTAGCACAACAGAGGGGTCTTAAAAAAGCGATAGTCATCATCAAAAATGATTTTGGTACACCCGTGACAATAGAAAATTATTCTCCATACTGAACTGGCTCAAACTACACTGCTTGGTGGAAACAGGGATTTTGTGCACTACCATCATAACTTTAATTATATATGCCCACTACAGCCAGATACTTTGATTATTGAAACTCCAAAATGCCAAATTATTTCCCGGAATAAATGCAGGAATTACTGTCTGCAATCCCCCGTGTTTACCATTTTCACATTACGTTGGTTATATCATAACGAGTACAGTGTAGATTGTCAGATGTTGCTTGCCTCGCCCAAAGCAGAGATATCATACCTGACGGATTATGTCATTACAGGTAACTAACAAACATAACATAATATTAATAACAACATATACAATAATAATATGATAAAATCTCCTGAACACGTGTAAAATGTACAGTTTTATGGTCCGAAGGAACGAAAGTTGAACTTGTTGGCCATAATTCCAAAAGGTGTGATTGGCGCAAACACAACAATGCTCATCACCAAAAGAATGCCATACCTACCGTGAAGCATGGCGGTGGCAGAGTCATTATTTCGGGCTATTTTTCCTTAACTGGAACTGGGGGTTTTAGGCAAGGTGGAGGGAATTATGAACAGTTTCAAAAACTAGTCAGTGTTAGCACCAAACATTCAGGCTTCTGCTAGAAAACAAAACAAAACAAAAAATGTCAGGAAAGGCCTGATATAACAGTTAAAATGTATTTACGGTTTATCAGAGGAACTTTGAATTGTGGCATGTGTGTGCTGACTTCGGTTTAACATGATTTTCAATTAGGGCTGGGAAAAAAAAAAATCAAACAACTCGGCAAAGTCGACTTCAAAAATAGGTCAACACAAAATTTCTTCAAAATTCCACCGGGACCAAAAAAAACAAAAAAAAACGTTCGCGCCGCCGGAAGCCATATTTCACAGGGACATTTATTGCAGACAGACGCATGTGTTGGGCCACTGTCATAAATCACAAAGGAGCGTGATTTTGTTGACACTGTTAGATGTGTAATATACATATAACATGATAAGTATAAGCGAGCTGAATGGCAGTTAGCATTTTTTGACCTAAAGTGGTCATCGCTAGCGTTCTAATGTTAATCGCGATTGCATTTACCATTTTGCGGTCTCAAATTCTGTACATCAAATTTATACCATACACTCAGTACCAACATATGCAGTTTAAGGATTGACGTCTATCCCTCTTAAATGGGAATAAAATGCAAGTTATTAATTTTAAAAAAGTAAGAGTGGGGGGTGATTAATAGTCGACTATTCGATCAATAATCAATAGGAGAATCGATTCTAAAATAATTTGATAGTGACAGCCGTAGTTACAGTGTGATTGGTTAATTAAGAACACAGACACATCGCAGTTATAAGACGTGTGCACTCTTTTGCAAACACACTATTTCAGTTGTTTATTTTTACTTAACCTCTCAAAAAAAAATTTGCGATGGATGATTACAGCTCATCTGTAACATTAATGGTGGAAAAAAGTTTTGAAATAGTTTATCTTGGTCTCATTTCTGTGTATCACAAAAACCTGACATTTGAACATGGGTGTGTAGACTTTACATCCTCTGTAAGTAGAAGTAGACATGCTTGTGAGGAAGACTGGTAAAAATAGAAGTACTAATTCAAATCCATAAGTAAAAAGCACAGACCTTGAAATGTACTTAAGTACAAAAGTAATACGTATAAAGACATTTTTAAGGTCAATGCATTTTGGGGAGAAAAACCTGCACACAAAACAGTTTTACGCTCTTATTAACTTTTAGAATGCTCATACTGAGAAGAAATCACTGTACACGCTGTCAAAACAATGTGTTACCATAGCTTTGCTAATGTTGTGAGCGGACTAAAAAAAAGGCTAAATTAGCTAATGATAACAACTGAAAAAAACCACACCTTACATGTATGTGTTTTTTTTTTTTTTTCAACATTTTTTTTTTACCTTGATTTGCGCACTGATGCACAGTCATGTTGGAATAGGAAGGGGCCATCTCTAAACTGTTCCCACAAAGTTGGAAATGTCCAAAATAATAGCCCCTGAGCTCCAGTGAAAGGAACTCTGAATGCTTCAACATACCAAGAGATTTTGGACAGTCAAACAGTTTGGGGATTACCCCTTCCTGTTAAAACATGTCTGTGCACCAGTGCACAAAGCAAGAATTAGTATGGATGAACTTGACTGGCCTCCACAAAGTACTGCCCTCAACCCGATTAAATACCTTTGGGTTGATTTCAAGTGGACAATGAGCCAGACCTTCTCATCCAACATCAGTATCTGACCTCACAAATATGCTCCTGGAAGAATGGGGGAAAAATCCCATAAACTCACTCCTAAACCTTGTTGAAAGCCTTCCCACAAGAGTCATAATAAACCTTATGGATTTAGAATGGGCAGCACATCTGCCTCACAGTTCTGAGGATGAGGGTTCAAATCCCGGCCTCGCCTGTGCGGAGTTTGCATGTTCTCCCCGTGTCTGCATGGGTTTTCTCCGGTTACTCCGGTTTCCTCCCACATCCCAAAAAACATGTGGTAGGTTGATTGAAGACTCTAAATTGCCCATAGGTGTGAATGTGAGTGCGAAGGGTTGTTTGTTCATATGTGCCGTGCGATTGGCTGGCGACATGTTCAGGGTGTGCCCTGCCTCTCGCCCGAATATAGCTGGGATAGGCTCCAGCACGCCTACAACCCTATTGAGGATAAGTGGTACAGAAAATGGATGGATTTAGAATGGGATCACTTAAAATCATATGAGTCAAGGTAGGTGAGCGAATACTTTTGGCAAAATAGTGTATCTGTTTACAAATGTAGGGAGTAAAAGTTAAAAAGTTATCATCAATAGCTGAAAAATCTTAAGTACAGTACAGCAGTTAAGTATATGTACTCGGTGACTTCTCACCACTGATTTTAGGTTCAGTCAGACATTTTACCCAAAAGCTGAATTTCCTTAATTTTTATGAACAATGTATAGGCATGCACACAACAGACCAATAGAAAGCTGCTCTTAATTATCATACTGTTGGTCTTTACGTGGCTCGCTCTAAGTGATGGGCTAGTCCTATATTTGATTTGAATGTATTCTATGCAATGCAGCACTCCCGCATTCGGTGAAGGTCGCATGTTAACTTCCGGTCAACAGCAAAAGCATAGTGACAACATGGGAAAGGTGTTTAAACACACTGCAGTATGGGCTGGAGGAGGTGTCTCCTTGTCTTTCAAAAGTAAAAAACTTTTGATTTTCAATCTTGAAAGGTATCGGCACCGAACTATTGAATATTGTCACTGTCAGGCAGAATCCTCATATGTTCAAATTTGGTAACTTTCATCTTTCAAAAATGGATACTGTTGGTCAGTCCTCACGTGGCAATGTTATTGGTTCAACATGCCGTTTTTTTGTTTCCTGAAAAGTGATAGTTTTGGAGATGAGAGGATTCTAACCGGCAGTGATATTTTACACAAACACAGCCCAGGTTATCACATATTTAATGACAGAGGTTATTTTTCAGTCGGATGGCGTACCAGTAGCTTGTAACATATCGACAGCGTAAACTATTATGGCATCTGACCTTTCCTCAGGAAATACTTAATGTGTTGCCGTGCAGAAGGTCCATTATCAGAGCATCCTAGTGAAAGCGCCTGTGTAGATCGAAGCGTTGACGTTCATTTCAAATCCACATGTGGTGTGGTTCTGAGGCTGAAGTGTACAATATGTGTGTGTTTTGCTGTTTAGACTTCATTAAATACAATGTAGTTACAATTTGGTTATGACTTGGGACCGTCTGTGTAAATAAGGCCTTGATCTTATGTGAATAAATACCAGATATCAGCTAGTGCAACTACAGTCTAACCAAATATACCATGTGATTGCAAGCCTATCCATCCATTTCAGAATGATTGAATAGGTTTGGGCCAAATTAAAAGGTATATATTGATTAATATAATAGTTTACTTACCTGTGGGCATGTAGAACCTGCATTCCAGTGTTCAGCAAATGTAAACACATTGATGAACACGGCTATATGTTGGCGTAACTAGACAAAAACGGGCAGCAAATCGGAACTGGGTATTAAAGACACGCAGTGTAAATCTAGCCTAAGTGAATTAAGTGGAAGTGTTACAGCTCAGATGACAGCATCCAGTTAAGTATTCCTCTGGTTTCACTTTCTTTCCATGAAGGTCCGAGAATGGTTTGCTGAGGTCCAGAGACGCCTCAACATGGGCGCAGACCCCTTCCAGGAGCCGGCTTTGGGGAGGGCGGACGGAGGAGAGGGGGCTGATGAGATAAGTGGGGAGGCGTCGCACGCCAACAAGGTACCAAGAGGCGACAGAATGGGAGATGAAGAGGAGGATGAAGACAATGAAGAGCATGATGAGGAGGATACAGATGACAGTGAGGTTTGGGAGCCGTCACGCAGTGTGAGGAAATCCTTGTCTGTATCTGAAGACTAGATTTGTGCACAAGGCTCAATTGAAGCATTGAATATGTTCCAAGTATTTCCAAATGGTGTCGACATGAAACTAACACATTATTAGCAGCTGTATCTCCCTGTCTCAGCCCTCACCTGACTGACATTATTAAGATGACCTGAAGAGCATTTTTGTCACACCAAAAACATTGAAAAGTAGATAATCATTAAAAAAAAAAAAAACATGGATTTGATGGTTAAAAACTGAGATCGACATATGTCATACATGAAAAGTGGCTGTTATTAAAGGGTAACTTGGGGAGGAATTCATATTTTACGTCTACTGTAAATTCCTTTTTTAAATGCAATGTTGCATTTCCCTTGCACAAGCCCAAATTTGAACTGAATTTTTCAGAATTTCCAGCGAATGATCACCCCTCTTCCCTACAAGAAAAAAAGTGTGACTTCCTAATGTGTTTACAAGGTGCCACCTAGTCAAACACCTTGAGCGCACTTGGTGGAACTAGTCTATAATGCTGTTTTATGTATTACGGCTTTGAAAGCTATAGTCACCTAAATGAGAATGAATGCGCTTACACTGATCATGAAAGTCCATGATGGATAAAGGCCGAATGCAACATGAGCCAAAGTACATGAACAGGGAGTGAATGCCAACGTATTTGTTGAAGGATGTCGATTCAATTCTTCCCTTGATGGTTGTTACTAGTCTGTTTTAACATGGAATATAACTAATTGGGGGCGGGGGGAATGTTTAATATGCACTGCGGTTGATGTTTTTTGTTTTGTTTTGTCTTTGCACCTTTTGACACAACAAGCTCTGTGCTGTTGTTAATTTATATATATATATATATATATATATATATATATATATATATATATATATATATATTGGTTCTGAAACTTTGCCAAATTGGAATGTGTTGTTTCTCAACCTCCAAAACAAACAAATAACCAACCAAACAAAGTGTTTAGCTGCAGCTTATGGTGTAAATGAAATGCACCTGCTGTGCCTCAATCATAAGTTAAAACAAATCCACGTCAGCAACAATCATGACTTAAACCTAACTACTGGTGCGACGTATTGTTCTCAAAACAGTATTTCAGACATTTTAAATCGTGAAGCACCTGAACGAAACTTGTTTCAAATGCACTTTGTCTGCCACATAGTGGATGAAATTATAATTTGGCACCTTATTTTATCATGCAATGGCTCTGAGAGCCCATATTTGTTATCTGACTAATCCAGTATTTTGCTTTTTTTTTTTTTTTTTTTTTTTTTATGAATCATTGTTCGTTTTCCCTGAGGAGGAATCTTACCAGTTGATCCACTTTTGTAATAATATGTAAATGGTGTCAGATGTTTATAAGGCTCCGTAGAATCAGCTGCCACTTACGTTCCTTTTATTGCACACTTTGAGCCACATTTTGAATACTTTTTGGGGGAAAAGAACGCTTGTATAATGTTTTGTATTGTTTCAAATCATGTGTCCACTTAACTTTTTGATGGACTTGGGAGGACACGTTAGTAGTGGCCTTGCGGTTGTCTTCTCACAGCAAACCAACCAGATGACACTATAAGGACATGTTCAATAGCTATATAATGTGTTAACATCCCCTTACGTCCGATCACAGAAAGGACTGTCGTAAGGAATGACTACCAGCTGCCGTTTAACCAGCCACGGCAAGGACAATTACCCCCCCCCCCCCTCCCCCAGCACCATGTTGACTGTTGTTAACTTATACAGACATACTGTACCTACATGTGCCTACTTGGCTTGTGAACTCGTTGCAAGAGGATCTCCCCATATTGTCACAAAGCACTTATGGTAGCCTATCTTAAAGGAAATGGGGATGCATGAGCAAGATGTGCTTTCTGCCGACACTACAAAATGCCTGTTTGAAGTTAAACTTTGCAAACTTCTGTCCCTAACCATGGTTAAACCTCGGGCTTCTAAATTACTTTCTTGTACTTGTCATTCATGCTACATGCTATCACCTTTTAGACATCGCAAAAGCATTTTCAGCCTGCCTGGTATAAAGTCACTAAGCTAGCTCGCTGATTGCAACTGAATGAGCAGAACTCTTTGACACATTATTTGTCGTAATGTGAATAGTAAGTGCCTGGGCATGAAAAAGAACAAGATGTTGTACCTTATATACAGTACATGTATACCGAGCGTTTATACCTTTGTCTATTACTGCATGCAATAAGTACGTTGAACAACTGCTCATTTTGTACATATACAGTATGTGTGTGTCTGTTTGGTTGGGTTGGTATCGTTGGCACAGTGGTTTGCTAATCTAAAGATAAACAAGTGGTATGATTTCAAAGTCTGTTATCATGGATTGTATAATTGTCTTTCCCAAATCATTAACAGTATAAACAGTCCTGTCAGTTAGCTAAGAACACTTCCAATAGTGAGCCTGAGTCCTTTTAATACTTAGTCATTACAAGCATTTGATTTTTGTGTTCTTTCTGCTGCTTATTTTAGTACACAGATGAGGTACAAGCCTACCCCAAAGTATTTTACTAGCCATGCTTGTAAAGCTTTTCTATGTTTTTATCAATGACAAGTGTCTTTACAACCAAATAGTTTGTTTACTGCACACACTCAACTGTGTTCGAAAGTGAAAGTGAAATAGAATTTATTTTGAGCTCAGACGGTTTTGCTAGAGTTGCTTTTGGGTACTTTGGTTGCAAGGAATATAAAATCACAACTCACTTGAAAGATGAGCACTTTATTGAAGGATATAAATACAATGTCCGCTAGGAGCAACATGTTGTAATTTTAAAATGTTACTGTTACAATAAGGCCCTATAGTAAATTATATGACCAATAACTGTTTGCTAGATGCGTCTCTTATTTGATTTGTTCCATGGGTATAATGATAAAGCGCTGTGTCTTCTAAGTGGGTTTTGATTTTATATAATGTATCATATAGCCTACCATATATCCTACTTGCAGTAGAGGTTGTATCGTGAGTAGTTAAGCTGCTGTAATATTATATGCATACCTTTTTGTCATCTAAATCCTTCACTATGTGCTCTCATTTTGTTTGTTTATACCTGTGCTCTTTGAATGTTTTGCAAATGTTTTCACCATAGCTTTTTCAACAAAATACACTTTGTCACAATATATATATATTTTTTTTTCTATTGCAAGCTCCTTTCTTATAAATGGAACACGTCGCTGTTTCGGTTCGGTCACAGAACCTAAAGTTTCGATCTACAGTGATGGCAACTCCCATATGCAGATGTTCCATTAAAATACATAACTGGAGTTGCAGTGAAGATGAAAAGGATGACGCCATCACTTTAAAGCTCCCAATAAATGTTTACTTTGTCATTTTTATTTACATCACTGACTTGCAGCTTCTTGAACTTCCTTGCTACTGGCAGTTCAGTTTATTTAAAGAAGAGCGCTTGCAAATGAGCTGAATGTGAATTGTGAAAAGAAATCAGGTGACAGCAATTGTTGTGCAGGGTAATTTGTACTACTTTTAAATTCCGCGAGTTATTAAAGCTATTGTTATGTATGTTACATTATTTTAGGCCCGATAGAAGTTGAGAAACACTGATATAGAAAATGGATGAATGCTAGCGATGTAACAATATTCACAATATTGCGAAATTAAAAGTGCCTTGATATCGTCGTGGTCTTGTCTCGGTATAAAATAATGAGTATAGATATAGTATGAGAGTATAAATGCACCTGATTGGATGCGTAACCCTTGTGACCATGTGGTACAGCTAAAAAAAATACACTCATTGGCCAACTGGCCCATGTGACCGAAAGGCTGTGTTTTGGAAAGATGCGGAAACAACTGGTGGTGCTCCGAGTCCCTCCCGAGGCTACAGCGTAGCCGCTAAGCCGGTCTGGCGTCGCGTCACGATCGATTGGCCGAGAGGGGCCTTGCTTTTCATGCCGGCCTCCGTCCCAGGAAACGCTGACCCACGGCCTGAGATCGGCTGCGAGTGGCCCTCCGCTTGGCGATGTCGCATCACATCTGGCGGCGTCCACCACTGGGGAGCCACATCAGGCAGCCCTTCGTGGGCCGCCGCTCCCCCTCGAAGAGATGATCCGCCAAATTATTTAAGCATATTGTAACATTAGCACTATAGTGGTGTACTAGTGAGTGTTTCTCTCAAGTCAAAAGTTGTGGGCAAAAGATCACACGGAGAGAGAATAGTGATTCCGACTCCCCGTTACAACGTATCCCTCCCCAATACATTCATTCATTCATTCATTCATCTTCCGTTTTGCTTCTCCTCACTAGGGTCGCGGGCGTGCCGGAGCCAATCCCAGCTATCTTCGGGCGAGAGGCGGGGTACACCCTGAACTGGTCGCCAGCCAATCGCAGGGCACATATCAACAAACAGCCATTTGCACTCACATTCACACCTATGGGCAATTTTAGAGCTTTCAATTAACCCACCCTGCATGTTTTGGGGAGGAAACCGGAGTGCCCGGAGAAAACCCACGCAGGCACGAGGAGAACATGCAAACTCCACACAGGTGGGGCCGGGACTTGAACCCCGGTCCTCAGAACTGTGATGCAGATGTGCTAACCAGTCTTCCACCGTTTCGCCCCCCAATACATTCCATTTGTCCCAAAAATGAAACAACAAAATAGATCCACTCCATACAAACACAGACATCAATGCAAAAATAAATCATCTGACATACTTCCCTCTCTTCAAATAAAATGTCCACATTTCAAATTAAATCATTACAGAGGCTACTGAGAAAAAAAAATCACTAAGGAGAGGAAAAGAAACTCAGGATTATCATGCCTTTAAGAGTGATCGTGCTTTTTTGACTTGAATTTTTGGACTCAAGCAAAGAAATCAGTAGTCACTATCCAATTTCTGTTATAAATAAAAGTAATATGACAGTATATACTGTAAAATTAGTGAACAGACAATTTCTCAATGGACAGTTTTGTTATTGTGAGCATAGCATGATTATTGCTGCAGTAATAATAGCGGTTTGGAGGTACAGTGTACAAACGTAAACATTGGATGGATGAGGATAGAAGTGCATGGTAATATATGATTTGAAGATGTCTTTTTCACAAAAACCTGTGGGGAAACGCATAGAAACTACTGAAGCCTGTTGATGACTCAGCCAGCAAGAAAGAGGTTTTTCGGTTCGCCTGCTTTCGTATCTTTGCCATACCTGTACCGTCAACCTTCCTGTAAGCTTTCCCACGATATCACAATAATTATCGTACCGTGAGATTAATATCGCGATAAAACCGAACTGTAAAGTATACCCCAACAGAGAGCGAGCAGTATACCCATCAGCCAGAGGAGGGAGTATTTGCTATTATCATTTGTAATCATATTAATTGGGCATTTCTTGACATTTGAATCTATGTTGTCTATGTTTTTCCATGTTAAAAGTTAGTTGTCAAGTTATTGCAAATAAGTGCCACTTCCCCACTTGAAAGAGATTGATTCAGCGATGGAAGATTTAATCTGGGTTTTACTCACTGACCATGAAACATTTTCCTTTTGTCTCATTTTAATTTTGCATTGAATAGTTTCACTGTTTCTCAAGAAGTTTCATTCCTTACATTTGTCTCTAGCAATGAGGTGCTTGTAAAGCGCATTGGCATCTGCATTTTAATTATGTTTAGGATTTTGAGAAATATCTACAAAATACAAGAAAATGTGTGATTGTGAATAAGTAGTTACAAGAGAGATATTACACAAATTTGTAATTTCTATAACATCACATTCCTAGGTGTCCAAGTCCTAGGTGTCAAACTCAAGGCCCGAGGGCCAGATGCGGCCTGCCACATCATTTTATGTGGCCCGTGAAAGCAAATCATGCTCGTCAACTTCCGTGATTTTTGCTAAAATCTGGACCCAAATTCCAAATTGTCATAATAATAAACAATAATTTTGAGATATTACTTTTTTGCCTTTGCGTGATGTAAATCTATATGGGTCGAAATTTACCCGTAACACCATTGATGTTGCTTTAGTTATTAATATTAAAATGAAAAAATAAATAAAACATGTATTTAAGAGAAGTGTTCTATACCCCTCAGTAATAGTCAGGTAACACAACAACCTTTTATTTATTAATATGATTCTCTTGTTCATTTTACCTTTTTTAACATTTTTATTGAATTGTATTTTTTTTTTTTTAATGAAATCGAGGGGTATACAGTACTGAGAAAAAAGGCCCAGAGACCCACACCAAAAGTATTAAAATCAACATTTTCATGGATAAGGAAGCCAAGAGATGAGAAAAAAAATTGGATGATAGCTTATTGTTTATAGTGGGTCAAAACCAACCCGTTAACATAAGAGATGATAACAGAAAGCTAACAGCTAAAACTAAAGAGGAAGGTTAAGCTAATGCTTACTTTATTTCAAGATAGCTAGCTAAAACATGTTCTTTACACAAAACGATATTTCAAAAATATGTTGACATAACGTTACCTTTGTATTTTGACTTATTTTCCTCATCCGCTTTTCTTCTTTTGCGGAACTGTGCGCCCGAGGGCTTTGCTGTACTTTTCATGATGGAATTTTTTTTTAACGAAAATCACCTCTTCTGTTGTGACTGATCGCTCGTTCGCTGACTTGAGATGCGCCCCCACATCATGTGACGTGACTTGCCAAGTGACAAACATAGTTACTTTAGTTTATTTTGTAATTGTATTTGTTATTTTCAAGACAGAAACGTAAAGGGGGAGCCTGTGGGCGCCACAAATTATTTTATGATTTTATTGAAATATTTTTCCCGAGGAGGAGGGCGCTGGCAGTGTGCCCCTCCAGCAGATGCCCAGCGCCGGCCCTGGATGGATGGCTCATAATAATAATTAGCAACAATTATTTCGGGGATTTGATACCGTTCAAGTCATTTTGCGTTTTATAAAGACAAACTTTTATCAAATCTGCAAATAATGTAGCATTTGTAGGCACTGCCTTGAATTAAATTTTTTTTAAAGATAAAAACCCATGCTGCATGGAAATAATAAATCCAGTATACATAATGTGCCGATTGAAATTCGTCTTCGTCAGTGGCCCGCCATCCATTTAAAAAAAATAAAAATAAAAATAAAAGAAATTTGCCAGGTCCTGTATGTATCTACTAAAAAAAAAAAAAAAAAAAGTGGACGCGGGTACCGTGAGAAGTGTGGGTGTCGAATTTTTTTTTAGCCACGCCCAAAGAATCCGGAAAACTGAAATGATGAAATTAAGTTAAACACCATACCTTTTATAACAGTTGAGCCCTACACAGTTCTCAGTCTTTGAACGTTTTTCAGCAATTATCTTCAAACATGTATAATGTATTCAGAACCAGATCTCTGAACTTTACAGGCTTTTGAATAAATTAAAATAGAAGAATAGGATAAAATTTGTACAACCCTGACCTAGGTAAAATATTGTAAATTGGGAATTTTACGTGTGGTATTTGTTTTTTCTCTTTATCGGAACGTTGCTACCCGGAACCAATGTCACTGGGGGGTGTTGCCGTGCGGACTTACTTGAAAGACGGAATCCACGTTGATGCCGAGTATATGGAATCTAATGGCATACCTCTTGTAACTAGTGAAATGACAGCACAGTAGGCGCGTCTCAGTGACTCGCGATGGAGCTATTCGGAAGCAATTTTGATGACTCTGTATTTTCGGAGGCGAAAGACCGAGGCACCGTATCCGTGTCTTCCTATAACGCTAAATGCTGCGAGCCGGAGGTGAGCGCTCGGAGCGAGTGTACTCCGCTGGGTGTACCAGCTTGGAACTAGTATCATAATAATAATAATAATAAGCAAAACAGAAAACATGCTATAAAAATGATTTACTTCAAAGCCACTACCCTGCCAGTTTCATATTACATAAACCTAGCCTTATCTACGTGTGGTGTTTGGTCATTTTTCCGTGTATGGTAGAAAGATACATTGGAGTAAACGATTGCCCTATGTTGTATCCCTTGTAGTGGTTTTGTGAAAGTGCTGCTCTAGACACAGAAGATTCTTTGGAGAAGCAGAAAGTTTTCAAGTTTAGAGGTGACCTGGCTACGAGGCAGGGCAAATACCAGGTATTTATTCATTAAATCTAAAAACAATCTGCCCTTTTTACACATAGTAACACGATTAATAAATGTCATCAGACTTCCAGCTGTCATGTCAATCAAGCTCACTTGAGTTTCTTTTCATCTTCAACACAATTTCTCTCTTCATTTGTAATGCCAAACGTGTGTGTGTGTGTGTGTGTGTGTGTGTGTGTGTGTGTGTGTGTGTGCGCGCGTGTGTGTGTAATAGACAGCCCTGGATGCGTACAGCAGTTGCTTGGAGTGGATCGCTGACAACAACCTGTCAATCAAAAGAGATATTTTGGAAGGAATGGCTCGATGTTGCACCAGGCTGGGCCAGAGAGACCGAGCGATGGGCTTAGTGGATCTGCTGGTACACCTTCGGAATAACTCACGCTGCTCATATTTGCTTTGCACCTAGGAGACTTTCCAAACAGTAGGCTATAGCGTCCCCCCGCATATTTGCGATTCACCGCTTGCAAATTTGCCTATTTTCAGGGGAGAGCGTATCCACCATTATGCGCAGAAAATTTACCTACTTGTAGTTTTTATGCTCAGGCAAAGCCCAGTGTAATATAAAAGTATTGCTTTGGCACCATCTTTCGACATCTTGGTGTCGAGGAACTATGTTGAAGTGAGAGGAGGAACTTCATTTAGATCCATCGCCATCACCCTTTTCACCTACTGTGGCCATATTATTTGACAATTTTTTTTGTGGAACGTATGTACTTTTCGACATAACAGACGGCTATGGAACTCCATACCTTAGGCATTACTGCTATCTAGGGGTATTCCTTGCACAGATCACTTATCAATCCTGTACAGAAGTGATTCTCAAAGTGTGACTCGGGCTCCCTGTCGTGGGATGCGAAGAATCAATACTAAACGTTCAAACTGTGCATAGGTTACAGTGCTTTAAACCATCCATCCATTTTCCGTACCGCTTGATCCTCACAAGGGTCGCGGGCGTGCTGGAGCCTATCCCAGCCATCTTCAGGTGAGCGGCGGGGTACACCCTGAACTGGTCGCCAGCCAATCGCAGGGCACATATAAACAAACAACCATTCGCGCACACATTCACACCTAAGGGCAATTTAGAGTCCTCATTTAACCTACTATGCATGTCTTTGGGATGTGGGAGAAAACCGGATTACCCGGAGAAAACCCACGCAGGCACAGGGAGAACATGCAAACTCCACACAGGCGGGGCCGGGATTTGAACCCCGGTCCTCAGAACTGTGAGGCAGATGTGCTAACAGTTCATCCGGCGTGGTTTAAACCTTGTTTTCTAATCCAATACGGTATGTTTTTTCAGTAAAGTTGTATTTAACTTGAGTCCTGTACGTTTGCATGATCTTTTAGAACTTTGTTTTCAAACATTTGATAAAAAATCGCAAAATTATTATTTCAGTATTTTTTATTTTATTTTCCTATTTTCAAGAATTTGTTAATGTTCAAATTGTGCTGTTACTGTAGTTTACAATAATATTAACTATACGATTTAGGAATAAAATCTCTGCCTCTTTTCTGAACACTTAGGCTTGCCTACGAAGCAACAGCAGTTCAAGGTTGGTCATGATGGTGGTACTAAGATAGCGAAGTATTTTTTGAGCTGGTACTTGGTGTAAAAGGTTTGAGACCACCTGCTGTACAGTATTTTCTATAAATCGTATGCTTGCAGTTGCTTGCAAAAACACAAAAATGTGTTGCGTTTATAGCGTGTGGGACGGATAAAACAAAGTAATGTTTTAATATGGTCTCTCTTGTACTGCAGATTTTCACCCATTGATTCGTCTCGCACGTATCAGCCACGATAAACGGGGGGTTCACGATACCAAGAAAATGTGCATCAAATGTGTATCTTTTTTTCCAGAGCAAAGAAGCCTCAAACACTTGTCACCTGACCAGCCTGCTGCTGCTCAAGGTAAACCTTGAAGCCCCATCCGCACCTCCGCTAGCTCAATACGCTGCTTCGATTGCTGCATTGAAGGTTACATTGTTTACTTTGCCGCGAAGGTCACCGTTTATCAACATTTTGGAGTTGTCGGAGCCAGAATGTCGTCTCTGCAGGAACTGTGTAGCCTGCTGCCTTTTAACCCCTGGAATTGGTACAACTTGGGGAAGATGTGTCTGCAGCAACTGGAGCACCCCACAACCTTTCGTAATGTTCTCTTCGTTCCAAAGGGGATCCTCGGTCAGTCTCCGATGGAGTTCCTTTCCTACGATGGCGAACAATTATGTACAAGTAGTATATATATGCATCGTTTCTACTGCTGCTATAATAGTTTAAAAAAATTTTTTTTGGAATATATATATATTTTTTTCCAGTAAAGTCAACCCATGTTTGTCATGGGGGATACATTCAGGACCCACCTGTGATATAAAGAGAGCATACACAAAAAAAATATTTTAAGATAGTTTTACTCAACCACATGCTGTGAACATATTTGGACTTGTTGACATTTAAACTTTTCAGCATATTACTTTGTGACTGCTGTCACTCGCGTGCTGTCAAGAAAAAAGAGACTTGCTGGCTTGGGTGGTGGGCCTAATGGCCACCACAAGCCTATTTGAATGTCACGCCACTGGTTCAACCAGACCATAATAACAAAAGTCTTAATGCTAACGTGTCATGTGAAACGCCATAGATGGGCTAATGGAAATCAGCATAGGATGTCATGGTAATTATAAACGTTCAAACAATTACTCACACACACAGGGCAGCAACACATACAAACAGATTTATTGAGAACTAATCGATTATCAAATTAAAACTTTTGATAATCGTTTAGATACATTGTTAAAATCGTACAAATCTTTGGAATTTCATTCTTTCAACAGTAAGTATTCTCAAGTTTTTGTAGTCCTCCATAAAAGCAGACTTTTGTCAATCCATCCATCTTCCATACCGCTTATCCGCACTAGGGTCAGGGGCATGCTGGAGGCTATGGCAGCTGACTCTGGGCGAGAGGTGGGGTACACCCTGAACTGGTCGCCAGCCAATCAAAGGGCACATAAATAAATAAATAAACAACCATTCACACTCACATCTACAGGTAATTTAGAGTTTTCAATTAACCTACCATGCATGTTTTTGGAATGTGGGAGGAAACCGGAGTACCCAGAGAAAACCCACACGAGCGCAGGGAGAACAGGCAAACTCCACACAGTTGAGGCCGGATTTGAACCCGGGTCCTCAGAAATGTGAGACAAATGTGCTAACCAGTCGTCCACTGTGCTGCTGACTATATTTTGTGTTTAATCAAATGAAGACATTTGCAAATACAGTATCTACTTTGGAAAATAATGATAAACATTTGTGCCTATTTTCTGACATTTTATGGACCAAGCCATTAACTCAATCGTACGGAGCCCCCCTGGTGCCAAGGTATGAGAAAAATAAAATTCATTGATAATCTGTACCCTCAGTTTAGTAAACTGTACCCTCAGTTTAGTAATCCGTACCCTCAGTTTAGTAATCTGTACCCTCAGTTTAGTAATCTGTACCCTCAGTTTAGTAAACTGTACCCTCAGTTTAGTAATCCGTTCCCTCAGTTTAGTAATCCGTACCCTCAGTTTAGTAATCCGTACCCTCAATTTAGTAATCTGTACCCTCAGTTTAGTAATCTGTACCCTCAGTTTAGTAAACTGTACCCTCAATTTAGTAATCCGTACCCTCAGTTTAGCATATGTCTGGGGCTCCGTATACCTACATATATCTGTCAAGTGAAGTTAATTCTATTTGTATGTTATATTCTTACTCGTGTGAATTCTGTGTATAAATTGTCATGTCGTGATATATGCTACATCCCATTTTTTCAACTGAAAGGCAATATTGCTGTAGTTCGAGGGGGTTGATCATTATATAGCAGTACTAGCAGGACTGGCTACAATTAGCCTGCGTGTTTCCTAAACACAGTACTAAATTGAGGGTACGGATTACTAAACTGAGGGTACGGATTACTAAACTGAGGGTACAGTTTACTAAACTGAGGGTACAGATTACTAAACTGAGGGTACGGATTACTAAACTGAGGGTACAGTTTACTAAACTGAGGGAACAGATTATCAATTAATTTTATTTTTCTCATACCTTGGCACCAGGGGGGCTCCGTACAATCGTAATCAATTTGTGTATATTCTGGTATTTTAAATAATGTCCTGTTTTTGAATAAAGGGATAGAAATTAACAAATGTGTTATTTATCTAATTGATCAATTAATACAAAATATTTGATAGATTAATGAGTTACTAAAATAGTTGTTAGTTGCTGCCCGAGTAAAGAAATAAAGTATATATGGTCTCTCTATATCAGATTTTCTAGAATGTTTCCTGTGCAATAAATGGGGGCTCACTGTAAATATGTGTTTGAAAAACACTTGTAGTTCATACATATAAAACAATCAAATGGAAAAACAATAAGTATTGCCTGCATGTAGTGTGGGTGTTGAAAGCTTTTATCAGTTTGTTTTGTAACCGCGGAATGTCATATGTCGGTACCGTTGTAAACCCAGTTGAATGTCAAGTGCCGTGAAACTTTTAAAAGCCTTAACTTGGATTTACTAAAATGAGGGCCTTCATTATCACGGTGAGCGACTGGTTAGAGCGTCTGCCTCACAGTTCTGAGGACGGGTTCAATCCCTGTCCCCGCCTGTGTGGAGTTTGCATGTTCTCCCCGTGCCTGCGTGGGTTTTCTCCGGGCACTCCCGGTTTCCTCCCACATCCCAAAAACATGCATGGTAGGTTAATTTAAGTTTCTAAATTGCCCCTAGGTGTGAATGTGAGTGCAAATGGTTGTTTGTTTGTATGTGCCCTGCGATTGGCTGGCAACCAGTTCAGGGTGTACCCCGCCTCCTGCCCGATGATAGCTGGGATAGGTTCCAGCTCGCCCGCGACCCTAGTGAGGAGAAGCGGCTCAGAAAATGGATGGATGGAGTGCCTTCATTATCAATAAAAATTACACTTAATCCTTACATTTTGTAATTTGGTTTCTGACTCCTCTGACAGAGAAGAAAGGCAAAGACCCTGAAGAGCAACATGAGGAACTCTCTGAGGACAGACTCTGGCTGAAGGCCTGCACGTGTTTCATCAGGACGAGGTAGTCGCACACTTGACCACTGGTCATCGACAGCTCTTTTCATAGGCCCTCTGCTTTCAGACTTCTGCTCCGAATCCTGCAGCAGCAGCAGTCGTCGTTTGTGCTGCAACGCAACCAAAATGTCCTCCAAACAGCAGAGGAAGCAATAACGCATCTTAATCTCGACCAAGCGACTCTGCTCACCCTCACTGAGGTGAGTAACGCTGTGTTGGAAGAAATGATCACTGAATTTTAAGTGTTCAACCTGTGCGTGGTGTTACAGTGGTGTTTTTTTTTTTATACAACCAATACATTTCATGAGTACAGTTCATTTGTCAGACAGGTAAATTTCAAAACAAACTGCATTTTTGTGTAAAGGAACAGATTTAATGACATTTAAAATGAAATGTTAACATCTTTTCTTTTCTTTTTAGGAAAATGCAACATCAGTAGTTTGGCTTTTTAGGAAATGAAGGAGGCAGAAAACATTGTGTGAATTATTATGCTATAAAAAACCCCCACCAAGGATGGCATTGGGTTAGGCAGTTTGAATAACACTTAGTTGCGTTTTTACTGCAGTACTTTATTTCTTGTGCTGCACTGATTTTCACATTTACGTCATGCCTAGGTAGGCTCTGCATTTGATTGTCATCGTTTTTATGATAGACTAGTTTTGAACAGAAGTCAGATCTGCCTTGCAGGCCTTAGGTTTGACACCTGTGCACGTGTCTTTTTATTGCCAGGTCATGTCAGAGGACCTGAACCCAGAGAAGATGAGGGAGGAATATCAGGACGGCAAGAGTCTGTCTAGTGTTTGTGTGCAGAGCTTCGGGGAGCGCTGGTGGAATAAGATCTTACTGAGTGGGGTTCTGGATGCTGATGGACGTCGCGGGCCAAGCGACACCAAGTCGTGATGCTTCCGTGTTGTCCACTACAAAGTGTGGTGAACCAAACAAAAATAACTGGATGGAGAAGTTTGCCTTTTTTGCACTGTAATTTAATAGGCTGCCTAAATGTAATGTGTGCCTTCTTATAAAGTGTGTCACTGGATGAAATAATTCTCAGAGAACTGAGATTTTAAAGCATATTTTAAAATGTAGACATGTTATATACCCAAATGTTATGTATAAAGATGTTTTTAAAGGCACAATTTGGAGTTTTACCCATTGTTTTGTGCTTGTATAGTATGAGCAAAAACTATTCAACCCCTTTGCAAATGTTATCCACAGAAATTATAAACACACAGTAAATTGCAATTAACCCCCCCAAAAAATAATACAAGAAAAATGTAGAGCTTATTACATGCTGCCATTCATGACTAAAAGTGGCCATCTATTGAAAGTTTGACAGTTCCAATAGTCAAAGTAATCTACAAATTTTTTTTTAAAGTAAAACAGCCTTTAAAATATGTCCAATAAACATGACTCAATGTTAAAGAAATTATACAACATGAAAAACATGCATGTAAATGTTAAAATAATGTGATGAACAAAGTACAGTGACAAGTTGAAATGTTTGAAGTTGAGTAAGAGCTAGTGGTCAGTAGGAGGCAGCGTGTGGCGTGTCGAGTGACCACGGGGAGGCAAAGCTGTCCTCTATGGCTCTGGCAGCAAGCTTCAATCTCAGACAATTCATTTCCCTCATCAGTTGTCTCTCTTGGCTGTCCAAATGTGCCCGGCCTCTGTCCAGTGAGACTGGCAGGTAGAAGAAGAGAGAGAAGAATATATGAAATGATGGGCTTTAATGCTCTGTAAACTGGTCATTTAATATGTTGCCCATGTCGACTCACAATTTGTGGCAGTGCTCTCTGTGGGGGAACTGCTGTTCAGACACACCATGGCGTTGCTTCCCGCCTGCTTCGGTGTGGCTGGTTTGGCGGTGGCCTTCCTGACACGACTGATGTTGAAACCTGGTCTTGAATAACCTGGAACCACACGATTAAGAATGTGTTACGTACGTGCACTTGCCTGTTAGCGAATCATCTGTCCATCCATTTTCTTATGCTGCTTGTCCTCATTAGGGTCACAGGTGAGCTGGAGCCTATCCCAGCTGACATCAGGCGCAATTTGGACATTATCACTTAAGGGTGTACTCAGTTTTGTTGCCAGTGGTTTTGACAATATTGGCTGTATATTGCATTATTTTGAGGAGACTGTAAATTTACACTGACTACACATTATACAGTGGGGCAAAAAAGTATTTAGTCAGCCATCAATTGTGCAAGTTCTCCCACTTAAAAAGATGAGAGAGGCCTGTAATTTTCATCATAGGTATACCTCACCTATGAGAAAGAAAATGAGAGAAAAAAAACAAAAATTCAGAAAACTTGTCCACAACCTTAATCAGTCACACTCCAAACTCCACTATGGTCAAGACCAAAAAGCTGTCAAAGGACATCAGAAACAACATTGTAGATATGGACTAGGCTGGGAAGACTGAATCTGCAATAGGTAAGCAGCTTGGTGTGAAGAAATCAACTGTGGGAGCAATTCTTATTAGACATATAAGACCACTGATAATCTCCCTCGATCTGGAGCTCCACGCAAGATCTCACCCCGTGGGGTCAAAATGATCACAAGAACAGTGAGCAAAAATCCCAGAACCACACGGGGGGACCTAGTGATGGCCAGAGAGCTGGGACCAAAGTAACAAAGGCTACCATCAGTAACACACTACGCTGCCAGAGACTCAAATCCTGCAGTGCCAAACGTGTCCCCCTGCTTAAGCCAGTACATCTCCAGGCCCGTCTGAAGTTTGCTGGAGAGCATTTGGATGATCCAGAAGAGCATTGGGAGAATGTCATATGGTCAGATGAAACCAAAATAGAACTTTTTGGTAAAAACTCAACTTCGTGTTTGGAAGAGAAAGAATGCTGAGTTGCATCCAAAGAACACCATACCTACTGTGAAGCATGGGAGTGGAAACATCATGCTTTGGGGCTGTTTTTCAGCAAAGGGACCAGGACGACTGTAAAGGAAAGAATGAATGGGGGTGAATGTATCGTGAGATTTTGAGTGAAAATGTACTTCCATCAGCAAGGGCATTGAAGAAACGTGGCTAGGTCTTTCAGCATGACAATGATCCCAAACACAACGCCCGGGCAACAAAGGAGTGGCTTAGTAAGAAGCATTTCAATGTCCTGGAGTGGCCTAGCCAGTCTCCAGATCTCAACCCCAGAGAAAATCTTTGGAGGGAGTTGAAACTCTGTGTTGCCCACCTCCAGCCCCAAAAACATCACTGCTCTAGAGGAGAACCGCATGGAGGAATGGCCCAAAATACCAGCAACACTGTGTGAAAACCTGGTGGAGACTTACAGAAAACGTTTGACCTCTGTCATTGCCAAAAAACGATATATAACAACAAAGTATTGAGATGAGCTTTTGTTATTGACCAAATAACGTATTTTCACGACCATAAGGCGCACTTAAAAGTCTTAAATTTTCTCCAAAATGGACGGGGCGCCTTATAATGCGGCGCGCCTTATGTGTGCACCGAGTTCCAAAATCTATGAATGTCGTTGTGTGATGAGCGCTCCGCTTGACTGACTGGGAGCATTTCCTGCCGACACGCTGCTTATAGAGAGGAAAAGTGGAGGTGGCTGAGGACAGCATGCGGCCGTTAAAAGGGGGAAGGGTGCGTGAAGGAGGCAAGCCCCCAGTAGGTATATAGCGCCGGTATGTGCATTGTGCAAAACAACATCGGTTTGGCTAAGGACCCCCGAAAATGACTGCGGTCAAACCAGCCTCCACTCAGAAAGTAGCAATCAAGCCACCCGCCCCCAATTTTGTTCATACTAGGCATTACGGTAATAAGTCGCCAACTCGCGGCGAAAGCCACCTTCAAAATAAAAGCTTCCCAATAATATGGACGTCAATTGTCTTCTGTTAAGGAATGCAACCAGCAAGGTTAATTTGAATCTTGAGATGCATTAAAAAAATGTATGTCACTCCAGCCGCTGGACATCGATGTAAACAGGGCGTTCAAAGGGAAGTTGCAAGCGGCGTGGAAGCGATGGATGACAGATGGCGAACACAGTTTTACTAAGACTAGGAGGCAGCGCCGGGCGAGTTACGCCACAATTTGTGAATGGATTGTGGATGCTCGGGCTAACGTGTCTGCTTGCACTGTTGTTCGAGCTTTCGTAAAAGCCGGCATCATTTCTGAGGAGCCGCACGGCAACGAGACTGACTCCGACAATGACGAGAGGGAACCTGGCGTGTTTGATGGAGAACTTGCCCAGCTGTTCATTTCGGATATAGAAGATGAGGACTTTGATGGATTTGTGGATGAGGGTTGTTAAAAAAATAACGTGAGTACATTGTTAAATACTTCAATAAAGTACAACCGAAACTCAGTTTTGCTCCCGCTGCCTTTTTAAAAACATTGTTTTAGTGTGCACGCATGCTACCGTATGTTTTAAGATAGCGTAGGTTTTACCATGCCTGCGCCCAATAATACAGTGCGCCTTATTGGATGTGTTAAATACAAAAATAGGCCCCGTAACTGAGACTGCGCCTTTTAATACGGTGCGCCTTATGGTCGTGAAAATACGGTACTTATTTTCCACCATAATTGGCTAATTATTTAAAAATCAGACAGGGTAATTTTCTGGATTTTTTTCTCATTTTGTCTCTCATAGGTGAGGTATACCTATGATGAAAATTACAGGCCTCTCTCATCTTTTTAAGTGGGAGAACTTGCACAATTCGTGGCCGACTAAATTATAAAAAATATAATGAACTTTTTTGCCCCACTGTAGCAGTGTCATTGTTTTCAGTGTTGTCCCGTGAAACAACATTCACAATAATTGAATGTGATGTGCGATGCTGTGCATACCGTACAACAATCACCACCATACCCTCTGTACAGCATATTTTTATCCATCCATCCATTTTCTGAGCCGCTTCTCCTCACTAGGGTCGCGGGCGTGCTGGAGCCTATCCCAGCTGTCATCGGGCAGGAGGCGGGGTACACCCTGAACTGGTTGCCAGCCAATCGCAGGGCACATCGAAACAAACAACCATTCGCACTCACAGTCATGCCTACGGGTAATTTAGAGTCTCCAATTCATGCATGTTTTTGGGAAACCGGAGGAAACCGGAGTGCCCGGAGAAAACCCACGCAGGTACGGGGAGAACATGCAAACTCCACACAGGCGGGGCCAGGGATTGAACCCGGGTCCTCAGAACTGTGAGGCTGACGCTCTAACCAGTCGGCCACCGTGCCGCGGATTTGTATTCAATTTTGAATATTACACAGATAAAGGCAGCTCTTACTCAAGCCCTATTTTATTGTATTCTAAAATATTGTTTCTGGAAATTATGTCTCTGGTCATCAAACATACTAATAATGTGTGTGTGTGTGAGACTGTAGTTACTTGTGTCTGCTGCAGGCCTGGATTGCTGTTGCTTCACTATGTGTCCTGTCTGATACACCACTTCATCCCACTGCAAGATTACACAAAGAGCACACATTTTTCACGAATTAATTTTGTTTTCTGTGCATCGCCGCTTCATTTTTTGCTGTTCTCACCTCCTGTCCAGCCACATTTCTCGGGGTGTGCATCAACCTGTCCCCTCCCGCCAGCGTTCGCCTTCTCTTCTCCAGCTCGCCGTCGGCATGCTGGAGGCGCTCAGCAGCGGCGTCCCGTTGCCAGTTGCGGTCGGTGCCCAGCTGGCGTGCCTCCGCTGCCGGGAAGCCCTCCACCTCCTGTGTGAGTGTGCCAGTAGAATGTGAAAGTGAAGCGACGCCACAGGAGACGCTCGAGCCAAAGCGGAGCTGGAACGTGGCTTTGATAGCTTTCTTGTCAAGAAAAATCTCATTGGTAGCATATGTCACAGTCGGAGCCAGGCCACGTCAACATGGGGCTCTCATTCAAATTTGCTTTTGGGGCCCTGGATTTTTGCCAATAATATTGATTATTCAATATTGAATTTCCCCTTCAGGGATGATAATCAATATAATAAAATGCAAAAATTACACTACAAGAACAGATTGCTATAGATAAGAGAGAGAGAGAGAGAGAGAGAGAGAGAGATACAGTGTAGTTCACATCTGAAAGGAAATTCACTCATGGTGATTGATTTACACGACAAAGTCATGAAGTCCTAATTGAGCTACAAGTAACAAAAAAAAAAACAGTATACTATGCATTTAATTTGAAAGTATCATCTGGTTTATTATTTTTGGTTTAAAAAACTGCAAATGCAAGAACAACAATAAAGTGCAAGAATAAATAAAAACTCTTCAAATGTCAAGCAAAAAGTTAAATAATGATGCAAGGGGTGATTAAAAATTGTTTAAAAACAAATATAAAGTTGAATAACTTTTTTGTAACTCTGTTCTTCCTCAAAATGACTGCAAAAATAAAAACTACATACTCCAGGCTTTGTTGACTGTTAATTGCTCTTGGTTGGCTTATGCTCTGGCAAAGTGCAGGATTCCAACACTTTCTCCCTCCCCACCTCCGAGACACATCAGTTTCGCATATTTCTGACCTCACCTGCATGTTTCTTTTCTCTCCGTCTGACCTTTTCATCCTCACGTCTTCAACCTGTCGTTCGATGCGAAGCTGCTCCTTGCACAGTTCCTGAGAAAAAGAATGCGTCAAGAAGACAAAGGTGATCAAACAACTGCCAGTGGCATTTAACACATACAGTAATTGTATTAAAAAAAATACCAATGTGGCCATGTTGGTTACAAAATGTATACTTTCATACTGTCTTCTACATTGTCATTTGGGAAGCAAAGCAAATGTATTTATATAGCGCATTTCATACACAAGGTAACTCAATGTGCTTTACATGATTAAAAGCATTTTAAAACAAAGAGAAAAAACAGCTTATAAACACTTAAAACAAAGAGAAAAAAATAAAAGTACAATTAAAAGCGTACAGTGCAAGAAATATTATTTAAAAGTGGAAATGCTCTAAAAGGAGTTTTGAACCTGGACTTAAAAACATTCACACTTGGGGCTGATGTCACTTCTGTTGGCAACTTATTCCATTTGTGTGCAGCATAATAGCCAAATGCTGCTTCACCATGTTTGCTTTGGACTCTGTGCTCCACTATTTGACCTGTCGATCTCAGAGCCCTACTCGGTTTATATTGCATTAACATTTCTTTCATGTATTCAGGACCTAAACCGTTTTGGTAGTACAAAACTATAACTAATTTCCATATTATTTTGTGAATGGATGACACGTGCTGAGGAAGAGCCCATTCTATGATATTCTTAAAAGAGTGAGGGGAAGAGGAGAAGGGGAATAAAAGGTGTCTCCTCACCTGCTCAAGCTGCCTCCGCTGCACCTCCAGCTCCATCTGCCTGATGTCCAGATCCTGGACTGCTGCTGCTGTTTCCTGCTCACGGATATCCATCTGCAGCCAAACAGATCAGTTTTTAATTGGGCACAGTTGATGAACACCACCAACATGGCTGTTATTTAGTTACTGGCTGCAACATTAGGTACAGCGGCACATTCTAATGAGCTCTACTATTTTTTAATACAGATAATGTTTTGATATAAAATATATTTTGTTTTATTCGTACCCTCTCTCAATATATGCATCTATTTTTTGCAAATGCATTGTTGATTAGAGTGCACTACGGAGGTTTACATATGCACTATATAAAAAGGCATGTTTTTTTTTTTTCTCACTGAGTGACATGAAATTAGACTAAACTTTTCCTGTTTTAGGTAAATTAGGATTATCTTAATTATTTCTATTTCTAAATGCCAGAATACTGAGAGGATTTTTTTTTAGACAAGTGAGACCAGGCGTGTCAAATGTACAACCCGCGGGCCAGAAACGGCCCATCAGGGGGTCCAATCCAGCCCGCGGACATTGTTCTGCCCATCAGGAAAGTTTTAGTTGATTTATACATAGCTTTTATTTTGACACAAGCACCGTAGAACCAGAAGTGCTGTGACTCGCGTGACGTGACATGCTCGAAGCTGAGAGAGAAAAGATTGGCGTGGCAGCGCACACCTCCATCCATATGCATTAAGAGAGTGTGAGTTTGTGTGAAGCGATGCCTATACACGTATCATATCATGTATTGTTTGTTAAGTAATGGCAAGTACAAATGTGCACATCTGCAGTTAAAGACAAGTTTGTTAAATTCATTGGGACATGGGTTGATTAAATCCTGGATAAAAATGATTGTGTTACATCAAACAAACAAATCACAATGTGGCGTCGACTCCTGACAGGAAAAAGCTGAATGTCACTAAATTGAGCTAAATTGATGCATGCTAGTTGGAGAGGGGTTGCCAATTGTTTGTGTTGACTAATAGTAACCTCATATACTGTAGACTTTGTGTTTTTAGCTTCTTCTCTCTCTCTCTCTTTTTTTTTGAAAGCTACTGGGTGACTATTAAATAAGAAAGTACTTTAAGTTTCTATTTTGCACTTACTGTGGATATGCATGTCCTAACAGACATAGCTCACACATTAACTTTGCTTCATTTTTTTTTTTTTTTTAATTTTCACTCTGTAATCTGCCTTTGTACATTTACAAGGCAGTGGGATAACTGCACTTTCATTCCAAAAAGTTACCACTTTAGTATGCAAGATCTTAATTGACCTAAAACAGAAAAAAACATTTAGTCTGACTTCATGTCAGACAGTGAGGAAAAAAAGCATGTGTGCCTTTCAGAAATGTAATGATATCTATATCTCACAGTTCGGTTTTATCGCGGTATTAATCTCACAGTCTGATAATTATTGCGATATCGTGGGAAAGCTCACGGTATTACAGGAAGGTTGACAGGAAGGTTTCTTCCTTCAGTCTCCTCTTCAGGAGGTGAAATGCATGCTCTGTTGGGTTAAGGTCCGGTGATTGACCTTCCAATTTTCCCGCCTGATGAAGTCCTTTGTTGTGTTCGCAGTGTGTTTTGGGTCATTGTCTTATTGCATGGATGGATTTTTCTGTAAATTGCCAGACAAACTGGTTTTGTAGACTTCATAATTCGTTCTGCTGCTACCATCATGAGTTACATCATCAATAGACACTAGTGAGCCTGTTCCAGAAGCAGCCATGCAAGCTCAAGCCATGATATTACCTCCACCATGCTTCACAGATGAGCTTGTGTGTTTTGGATCATAAGCAGATCCTTTCTTTCCCCATACTTTGGCCGTTCCATCTCTTCTGTGGAGGTTAATCTTGGTGTCATCAGTCCAGAAAACTTTGTTCCAAAACTTTTGTGGCTCATTTTTGTACTACTTTGCAAAATCCAATCTGACCTTCCGATTCCTTTTGCTGATGAGTGGTTTGCATCTTGTGGTATGGCCTGTATATTTCTTTTCTCGAAGTCTGATACCTTCACCCCTGCCCCGTGGAGTTTGGCAGTGATTTCACTGACTGTTGTTTTTAGGTGTTTCTTCACAGCTCTCACAATGTTTGTCATCAACTGCTGTTGACACCCTTGGCCGACCTGTCCTGTATGTTGCTCAGTACACCAGTAGTCTCTTTCTTTTTCAGGACATTCCAAATTGTTGTATTGGCTATGCCCAATGTTTGTGCAATAGCTCTGATCGATTTTCCCTCTTCTCTCAGCTTCAAAATGGTTTGCTTTTCTCCCATAGACAGCTCTCTGATCTTCATGTTTGCTTAACAGCAAATTCAGTTTTCACAGGTGAAACCCAAAGCCAAAAACAAGCACTACCTAATGTTTAAGCAATCAATCAAAAGGGAACACCTGAGCAACTAGAAACACCCATCAGTCACGTTCCAATACTTTTGCTCACTTTTAAAATGGGCGGCTTCAAACAAAAGGTGCTCTGTCCTGAGTTGTTTAACACATCTAGATGTAAATACCGTGAAATAAAAGCTGGAATTCTGAACTTTTGTCTCATATTCATCTTTTGATCTGAAACCCAAATGTCATCAGAGTATAAAACAAAAACAAAGGAAAGAATTTTGGGCTTAACTGCTTATTTCAGATTTGCATTATGATAGGAAGATAATAATTATTTCCTGAAACAGCAAAAATGTCACCACATAAACAAAACAAGAGGGAGTTGAGTGGCCCTGAAGAGCTCCTTGTCAATTCTTGGACTGAGAACATCCTTGTCACCTTCCTTGTGATCTCCTGGTCCAGTCTACGGATTTGCGAGACTTGCAGGTCCTGTTGATGTTGGAGGAGACGTCTTCTGTTTGCATCAAGCATTTGTAACTCCTTCGCCTTCAGCTCTCTCTTCATGGCTGCTAAACTGTGAGAGGACCATGATCAATAAAAAACATTTTTCCAACATAGAGTTTGGTATGAGTGTTTACTTTTTCCTTTGCTGTGTTAGTTTCTCTTCCTCCTGTGCGAGGATATTTCTGCGCTGCTCTTCAGCCTTCTGAAGCAACTCCTGTGAAGTCAAAAGAGTTAAGCCAGACATTTTGAAAACGTGTATTCTTATCTAACACGTCATTACGCTGCTTAATTTCTACCTGTTGCACATAATAGGCGTCCTCTTCAGATTGTTGCGCCACCAAATCTTTACGCAACGTCATTACCTCCTGCCTAATGAGACCGTGTGCACACCTTTACATCTCTTCTTTATCCTCTAAATATAATCTTTGAATACAATTGTAAAGTGCAATATCACCTTTCCTCGAGGTATTCCATCTCTTGCTGTCGTATCTTTTCCCTCTCCCGGTTCTGATATTCCACTATGAATTCCGGGTAGTGATTAAACACAGGGTACTGGCCTTTTGTGAGCGGCGTGACGTCAGAGAGCAGCCTCATTGGCTGAATGTCAGCCGGTGTTTTAATCATCAGCCGGTAGGCGTCTTTAATCATGGCTTCCATGTCCAAGTTGTTCCGATGGTGGAAAAAATACTGATACATGGAAAAACAAGAAAGGTAAAAATTGTAATTTCAGTTTTCTGAAAAAATATGCCTCAAAAGTCAACAACACTTGTGAGTTCATACTCAAGCATCATGTCACATGAGACTTCACTGAGCATAAAGGAATACATCACTCCACAGTGTGTTTGTCGTTTGCTTGGCTTTTCGCAATTCTACCACAGAAATGTTCCAGAGTGGAAAAGGATGATGAAGACCACAAAGCAGGACATTACGTAGCCCCTTAGCTAACATGGGGGTGGGGACTTTTGCGTCTCCTTGCAATGTGTATTGCGAGGGAATGCAATTTTAAAATGTTGCTTACCCGTAAACACTGCCTTATAGTTAGTAAAGCTTTTATGATGGTGACAGTTTGAGCCATTAATTCACTTTGCATTATTTCTTCCGGGAACAATTGTTTGGAGGGCAGCATGGTGAAGTGTTAGTTACCGCGTCTCGGTTCAAATCTCAGCTCAGGCACTCCTATGTGGATTTTGTTTTGGGGGGGGGGGGTGGTTCTCCAAGTACTTTGGCTTCCTCCCACATTCCGGTTTGCTAAATTAGACAAAATTATCCTTATGTGTGAATGTGAGTGCATGGTTGTCTGTTTTTACAGGCCCTGCAATTAGTTGGTGAACTGTCAGGGTGTACAGGGAACAAAATATATACAGCTTTGGAATTTATAAATGTATATTTTGAGTATGAATATTGTTATTTAGAGCATGTATTTGCAAAAAAAAAAAAAAAAAAAAAAAGGGCAGTGCTGGCCTCTTATTTTTTTCTAAAGCTGTATATATATGAGAAGTGTCAGACAAGTCCAAGGATACGTGTCACAAAAGATATTTATCCCAGACTACAAACTACAAATTTTTCGCTTCGATGTGGGTCAGACGATCAAGGAGCATGTCTACAAACAGATCCTACAATGTCTTGTAGCAGTGCCGGGAGGGCCACCATCATCACAAATGTCACCGCACTATTTATATGCTTACATGGCAATCAGACTAACTGGTTCAAATCTTGGCATTATGATTGCATCAATCAGATCCTTCTCAATCAATCAAAACACTATTTATCACTGAGGGGCCATTTAAACGGCGTGAGGAGCAGCGTTATTACAAAAGGACAGACAAAACATCAAGAACATAAAATCACAAAGTGCAAAATCTGAATATAGTCTCTGACATAGATGTCAAACTAAAGGCCAGATTCGGCCCACCAAATCATTTTATGTGGCCCGCAAAAGCAAATCCTGTGCATCAACTTCCATGATTCTTGCTAAAATCTGAACCAAAATTTCAATTTGTCATATGTAAGAAATCATCACGTTGAGATATTGCAAAAGCATTCTTTTGTTACCAAACCCCTTTTTACAGCAACTTCATCAATAGTTAAACTATTGACTTCTGATGTCAAAACTAGTTAGCCATCAATTTGTTGTGATGTAATAACATGAGGCAATTAAACATTTATATGGTTTCACAGTCATAGCGGCCCTTTGCCAGGGACCCTAACTATAATGTGGCCCGTGACAAAAATGAGTTTGACACCCCCGGTCTATGATAAATGTCTGCTATTAAGTAAAATTTGATGTGTGAGACGCATCATTATACAATTTGGCTTCAATTCACCACCTCACCAACTGCGGCCTGTCACATAAATGTACATACGCATGAGTTTGCTATACAGGTGTGCATTTTCTACAGTAAAGCTTATTTTGATAGGTCACATACACTGTACGGGAAGCTGCATTCGGCTCTTTCAGGCCCTATCTTATCCATATGGAATGTTAATAAGTGAGCCCACTTGGGCTATTCTGATACACTCCCAGTCTCAATAGAGAGAGATAGAGTGAGAGAGAGAGAGACAGAGACAGCAAGACAAAGAGAGGTCACCTCAAAGTCCTCTTTCTGGGAGCAGAGCAAGAGGGGCTCCCGGCAGCACATCAGGTAGGCCACGCAGGCCATCAGCAGGAAGGACGGATGGTTGGAGAAGACGTTGTCGAAGAGTCTGAGCCACTCGTCACGGGTCAAAACCTCAGAGAATAAAGTCTCCAAGAGAGGCCACACATAGAGCTGCCACAAATACAGAAAAATAACAAAATGCAAAGATGGGGTCACGTGTACATTCGGTGGTGAGCTACGCCATGCGTCTCTTCCACGTTGTGTGTTATCATGGAGCATTACCTGGGAGGTGATCCCACAGTCCACCAGGTGTTGCAGCAGCTCCTTGTCATGATGCGCCAGAATGTTCTCTGCCATGCTCAAGATGTTTAGGGGAGGGTTGGGGAAGTACTCAAACCAGTGTTGACACCAGTTCACTGTGAAGCAGCACATCCAAGTCAACTAAACACACAGCTTGCATGTGCAAAAGCTCCCAGTTACAGTCAAAACATACCTAAGACAGTGGCCACCACCTCAAAGCACAGCATGGGATTGTTCTGGAAGAGCTTGACGAATGGAAAGGCTAACAGTGGAAGATACTCCACCTCTCCAAAGATGGAAGCCCAGTGAGACAGTGCAGACAAAACCCTGTGAGTAGATGGAGGGGATTAGGACTCAAAATGTTGCATTAAGAACCTTGTGAATAACCAAACTGAGCAAGTCTAGTGGAAGGATGTGAACCTCTGCAGCCCCCTCTGGAGCTTTTGACTTTTGATAGGATACTTCTCATGGAGGGTGAGATAGGCTGAGTGGAGGCCTTTATCAGTCAGACTGCTGTATGCTGCATAGTTCTCAGGTAGGCACAACAAGGACCGCCACACAAACATCCTAAAAGGTTGCACAATATTCTGGATAGCAACAGTATTCTATATTCACTTTCATGCTCAAGCTCCAAACTGAGGAGAGAATTGCAGTACCTGTATTTACCAGGATATTCTCCAAATGTTTTAAGAAGACCCAGCAGTCGCGTCTTGTTCAGACCACCAGGGAGTTGGTTCTGTTATAAGATGAAGACAAACCTCTATCACAACAAAATTGGGATTTTTGTTGTTGTTGTCCTGAATAGTTACATCAGACTGAGCTGCTGATTGTATAAATCAACATAAAATTATTTAATAAGGTCTCTTTGTAAGGCATTTTATTTTGTTTATTTACTGTTTTTGTTGTTGTTGAAAGACTATCTATACTTTGTTTGTCTCATTGTTCCTTTTCTTATGCGCTGGGGAAGTGTACAAAAAAGGGGAGCATGGGATTGTTTAATTTGTTGATTGTTAATTTGTTGTCATCTGTCGTATTGTATATTAGTGTTTTGTATACAATAGCAAACCAATCAAAAGATTTTAAAAAAATACAAATCAGGCGATGTTGAAGCAGATTTCCCAAACTATTGCTTAAGTGATTAAAACCTGTCACACAAAACTTTTTTTTCCATGCGGTGTAAAACTTAAAGATATTGTTCTTTTCTGTATTCCTACCTCTTTATCCTCTACTGCAGGCCCAGCAGCGGGGGCACGGATCTTCACCCGTTTTGGCGGACCTGTGTGAGTGGCTGGTCTTTGGATCATATCGAATTTGACCTTTAGATTCGATGGTGCCTGATTCGCTGCACTGTCAGAGACTACTGCCACCTGTGGGAGAGGAGGCTGTGAAGGACAGTAAGTTACAAGTTGCTATCTGACAGAGCATGCTCATTTCAACCATATATCACATGCATGTTACTTTGTTTAAATCCTCCGTGAGACTCTGAACGCTGTAGACGCTAATGCTGCCATTGTCCAAGATGGCCACCACATGACGACCAGTGGGGCTGATGGTCACCGTGTTGATGACAGTGTTGTGGGAGCCGACGTGGAAGAGCAGCTTGGAGGTGTGAATGTTAATAAAACGCATAATTCCATCTTGGCTCAGTACACCCAATGTCTGTGAAGCGAGCAGGAAGAGAAGGTGTGAATACATGCTTAATGTCCAGACGTGTCCCCATGACATCACCTGCTCTGGGAAACAATTGCCAATCTACCAGAGCAAGTGTACCTGATTTGATCCTCCATCAAAGCTGTCAGAAAGGAATTCCAGCTGCCTGACAGTCCGAACCTGAGTGGGCATCTGGATCACCTTGACCAGCGTTTTGCTTTCCAAACACCACAGGTGCAGCAGGTTAGACCGGCCCCCAGCTGCCAGGCTCTTACCATCTCTGTCAACATGACACATTGGCAGCATGGAAATAGACTGATAACAAATCCTTTTGAAACATTTTCCAAATATCTGATCTGTAACTCATGAAATTAAATCAAAAAAATAAATAAGTAGGTTCGTTGCAAATGTATGCCCTCCCCAAATCTATGTTGAACCACATTTTCCTTTTATCACGGCATTGCATTTTTTTGGGTATAACTCTATCAGCATAAAATCCATCTTGACTTGGCAAAAAAAAGCCCACTCTTCCTTGTAAGGGTATTTCCTAATCTGGTCCTAAACAACAATACCTGATTCATCTCAGTTTCTCCTCTTTCTCGTTTTCTTCTCTGGCTATATCTACAGTACGGCATATTGTGTTTTGGTGAAGCCTTACAAAACATGCAAAAGTGGCGTGCAGACATGGTTGGTGTGGCTGTGAAGAAGTAAGAGACTCACTGTGTCACAGCGAAAGCCTTGTAGAAAAGCCGCGGTCCAGATTCTGGCACTGGAAGCTGGTATTCACACACTAGCGTGTTGCTGTCCCAAGCAAAAATGGAGTCATCACTGAAACAGCTGAGGATGTTGTTGCTAAGAGGAAGGAAGAAAACCTGAAACAAGGACCACCATTATATTAATTATGAAAGCAAGATCAGTGTGATAATTTTATGTATTTATGGCACCTGGTTGGCGAGTGAAAATTCATGCTTTAGCAGCAGAATTACAGCACATTAACTCGAGCAAAGGAGTCATATTTAGTCATTTAATCTGGTGATCAAAATGGACCCTGTACACCCCACTAAGAAGCAATAGAGCCATGTTGTTTCTGACAGCCAATAAGGTAAAGTCGTAGCATTTGTGTAAATACTTGGTTGGTCAACTGTTAAAATTTTGAATTCAAAATATTTCAATTAAAAGCTTGCATGACTATAGTATAGACAGAAAATCAAATCCTTTATTTTTGTTTTTACTTTAGTAGCTTATTCAAAACCTTAAAAGGGATGTATTATGCATTGAGATCGGACTTTTGAATTGCTTGTTTACAGGTGCATCTTAAAAAAACTTGAATACAGTGGAACCTTGATAAAACAGACTGCGATACAACGGATATCGGATAAAATGGACTGTCGGGACTGAACAGTGTCCAAAAATAGTTTCCATTTGTCACTTAAACTGCCGCTGACAAAGTCTGTTTGTTCCAGAATTGGCCTCTGTTGGTTTACTGGCGCTGTGGCGCAATGCAGGCAGAGAATGGTACTGACGTATTTCCGGGTCACAGATATACAATATGACTAGATCCAATTCCAAAGACGTGCCTCCCGCACCTACGTGACAGCCATGTTGAATGTGGGGTATTGACGTGGAGCCCATGGCATGATTATTACAGTGTTCCCCCGCCACGTCACGCTTCACGTTTTGCAGCTTCAGTGCTTCGCTGGTTTTTCCAAAATATTCATCCCAAAAAAATAATAAAAAATCATCAAAAAATAAAAATGAAAAAATACAGCCATATCAGCGGCCATATTGCAGAAAGACGCGTTGTTTCATGTTGATGCACGAGAGAGAAGGTTTCCCTGCATGCCAAACAACGAGATGAGTTGACTCAGCGGCTGTGTACATGCCTGTACTATACTGTACATGCCACGGGCACTCATACAAGGGATGTGATTGGTTCCCGGCACAACATCGACCAATGAGATCACCAGTGTATTTATCCCGTGAGCTGAATGGCTGCGCATCATCGCAGCCTCACCAGCATCTTCCCTTGTTGTCTCGCCAGTCTCGTCCACACTGTACATGCATACTGTATCTTAGTGTTGTGTTCGTGATAACTTTTTTTTTTTATTAATTAAGCCCTTAGAATGCCGCCTAAGCGCTGTGCCCCTGCGAAAGCTTCCTCCGGGGCACCTAACAGGAAGAAGAAGAAGATGACCATTAGTGAAAAAGTGAAAACTTTTAGATATGATCAAAGAAGTTATGCATCTGTGGCATGCCATTATGGCTTAAATGAATCTACAGTGCGGCACATCAAGAAAGAGGAAGCAAACATCCGCAAAACTGCTCCAATAAGGAAGCAAAACGTGTGGTAACTCCGCGTAATTAGAGACGAGGTTATGTCCTTGTACAGGGGAGTTTTGAAGCAAAAGAAAAAACAAAGACAACAACTACCCATCACCATGTTGTTCTCCACGGTAAAACCCCAGCTACACCTTCAGCGCCTCCAGCAGAAGAGTCTCCGAGTGAACCTAAAGCCTCTACGAGTCAAGTGAGAGCCTCTCCTCCGCCACCAAAGCAAGCCTCTTCGCCTCTCTCAGAAGGCAATGTTGATGAATGTTAATTACTGTATAAGGTTTTATAATTAAAGAGTTACGTAAATATGTGTACTGTTGTAATCTTTGTCTCAAATATGTAAAGTATAAATACTGTTTACATATTTTAAACATTCTGGTACCCACATACACATACACAAACATTCTTGGGGGGGGGGGCAAATCCTACTTTGCGGTTTTTAACCTTTCGTGGGGGGTTCTGGTTCCCATTAACCACGAAAAACAAGGGATCACTGTATATCTATTGTCTATTGTGCACAGAATCGCAGGACAGAGAGAGAGAGAGCGGCATAGCAGCAGTGTTAACTCTGAGGAATACATACACAAGTCTTTGGAGTCTGGAATATGCTACTTTTGGTGCAGTAAAAAAAATAAATAATTCAAGCCGTTTGCCTTTGGCAACAGATTTGGAACTAGAAAGCACACTAATTGCTCGCAGCTCATGAAAGCGACTCGATGAGTACTGTACGTCAACAATGTCACCATGACCAAGCACACTGGCGTTGTAAGTTTGGAGAAAATGTCAAACTTTCAAACTTTTTCAAGTTTTTAAAAATATTTATTTACAATGATTTTGTACTGTACTGGACGTTTTAGGCCACAAAAAAACCTACAAAACAATAATTTTGTATTGTACCGTAATATGGGTGCATATCGCCTCAACAAAAAAGTGCTTCAATGTATCAGACAATCGGCTATATTGGAGAAACCCCACGCCCCTTTTAGTCCGTTCTATCCAGGTTCCACTGTACTTTAGGAGAGTTCATTCTATTTCAGCATTACAATTCCAAAAGACAAATGTGATAATATATAAGGAATAAAAAATAGGTAAAATTCATGACAATGAAATACCAGTATAACTTTTTGTTCATTATATTTTACAGTGCCACCAGAAAGTTTTCACAACCCTTCACTTTTCCACATTTTGCTGTTACAGACTTATTCTATAGCTGATTTGAGAAGAGTTTCTTTAAAAATAATCTAAATAAAATATCCCATAATCCATCCATCCATTTTCTTTACCGATTATCCTCACTAGGGTGGCGAGCTGCTGGAGCATATCCCAGCTATCTTCGGGCGGGACCGGGGTACACCCTGAACTGAAGCCAGTATTTTGTTATCTTGGCTGTGTGCTTTGGGTCATTGTCATGTTGGAAGGTGAATCGATGCCCTAGTCTGAGTTCCAGAGGACTCTGGAGCAAGTTCTCTTGAAGAATTTCTCTATATTTGGCAGCTGTCATCTTACCCTCAATGTGGACGAGTCGCCCAGTTACGGCAGCAGACCCCACAGCATGATGCTGCCACCACCATGCTTGACAGTAGGGATGGTGTTAGCCAGGTGATGAGCAGTGCTTCTTCTTCTCCAGATATGACGCATGCAAGTCAGGACAAAAAGTTATATTTTGGTTTAATCAGACCAGAGAATTTTGTTTCTGCAAGTCTGAGAATCTTTAAGATGCTTTTTGGCTAAATTCAAGCAGGCTGGCGTGTGCCTTTTAGTGAGAAGTGGCTTCCGTCTGGCAACTTTACCATAAAGGCCTGATTGGTGATTAGCAATGGTTGACCTTCTGGATGGTTCTATCTCTGGAAGGCAATACTGGACTTCTGCCAGAGAGACCATTGGGTTCTTGTTCACCTCTCTGACCAAGGCCCTTCTTCCCTGGTTACTCAGCTTTGTTGGATGGCCAGATCTAGGTCCTGGTGGTTCCAAACTTCATCCATTTCTGAATAATCAAGACCACAGTGCTTTTCGGGACCTTCAATGCTGCTGAAATTCTTTTGCATCCTTCCCCAGATTTGTGCCTTGACACAATCCGGTCTCAGAGGTCTGAAAAAAATTCCTGAGAGTTCATTGCTTGGCATTTGCTCTGATATGCACTGCCAACAATGAGACGAGGTGTGTGCCATTCCAAATGATCTTCAATCAACTGAATTTACCACAGGTGGACTCCATTCAAGTTGTAGAAGCATCTCAAGGATGATCAGTGGAAATCAGATGCACCTGAGATTAAGTTTGCGTGTCATAGCAAAGGGCTTGAATACTTGCCGTAATTTCTCGTGTATAATGCGCACCCGTGTATAATACGCACTCCCAAACTTGACCTAAAAATTCTGGAAAACCCTTCTACATTTTTTCAATGCATGATTTTGCTTCTAACCATATGATCAAAACATGAAGTATTATCTGTATTTTGTTAGTTTTTTTCAAATAATTATTCTGACGTTAAGTACTTTATTTGAACATGTAATACTTTTTTTATTTACTTGCTCCTATTTTGAAATTCACAGCCCCACTTTTATTTAGTAAATGAGAAAAAACACAGTTGTGCTCATATGTTTGATTACCCAGGAAGAATTTGTAAGATGTGTACCATTCTTTAAAGAAAACATGATGGGCCAGGCGAAACACATTTAATTTTATTTTAATGGGATTAAAATTAAACTGTCAAGCATTTCAGAAAAGCATTATCATTAAACAAAACATAATCATAAAGGAATTAATGGTGGTTGTTCAGTCATCAGTCGTATTTAAAAAACAAAACAAAAAAAAACAATATTGCACAAATTCTGCCAGGGTATGTAAACTTAAGAGCACAACTGTACATATATGCAGTCATACGTACCCCTGTCATATTGGAATGAAAGTTTACACCTTTCTCATAACCTCTAGGTGGCGGTGGCATATTGGAATGAAAGTGTACACCTCTCATAACCTCTAGGTGGTGGTGGCATATTGGAATGAAAGTGTACAGCTTTTTCATAACCTTTAGATAGCAGCATACATTTATCAAATGTTAGTTTTTTGCATTTTCCCCTATAGCCATGTATAATGTGCACTATTGATTTTTGACAATTTTGTGGGGGAAAAAACGCGCATTGTACACGAGAAATGACGGTATGTACCTATTATGTTTGAATGTTTACATTTTTTATAAATTTACACAAATGTCTGAAAATTTTTTCACTTTGTCATTATGGCATATTTTATGTATTTTTTTTAATTTTTTTACAGAAACCTATACTCAAATCAGCTTTAGAATAAGTCTGTAACATAGCAAAATGTGGAAAACGTGAAGGTTGTGAATACTTTCTGGTGACACAGTATAACAACTTTTTTTCTACTTTTATAACCTTCCATTGCTGAGTGGCTGGGACAAATCACATGGGTTTACTGCCTTACGGTGAGGCAAGTGCCATCAATATGACTTAAGGTTAACCAACCATATTTGGGTCCTTGGCCTAGAAAGTGCTCCAAGAAGATAATGTAACCCAGTACAACTACAAATTTAAAAGTAGTGGATGGGTACTTGATGCTCTCTAAAAAATCCTTTACCTTCTGTATGCCAACTGACTGATGAATGTTGAGCTTCCTCTTCCTCTGGAAGGTGTCCAGGTCCCACAGCTGAGCGGTGTCTGAGGATGTGGTGACAGCATACCGGCCTGAGCTATGGATGGAGATGGACGAAACCGCCCCTTCATGACCGCGCATCCAACTGACCATCTGCTTTGTGTCTGTGCAAAAAACACAAGCACAAAGTATTTATTTCTGGTTAGAAGGGTGGTGGTTCACATGATATATCAATGGTAGATGAAGCTGGTTTATGAAAGAAAGAAGACAGGTTGCATTAAAACTCAATTGGAATCAAAGATGATGATGATTTGTCATTGTTGTCATACCTTGGTCAAAACACTTGATGGTATTGTCAACAAGAGCCACCAGGAACTCTGCGCTCCGATGGAAGCTTAACGCCAGAGCAGTGCAGGCCTGTCCCGTCTTCTGCACTAGATGAAATCTGTCCAAAGATGAGAGGGACAATCATCTTGTTCAGGGAGCGTTGAAGAAAAACTGTGGTGCTAGATTATGCAGCACACATTTAAATGTCTATCAAATATGTGTCAGGCATGCGGGCATCATAAATGTGTTTTATGGAATAGGCTGGGCTTTTGATGAGAAAAAATAATTGACTCACCTGTTTCTACTTATGTCAAAGGCATAGATGTTGCCATGGTGATCACCAGCCAGGAAGTATTCTCCTGTGGCGTCAAAGGCTGCATGGAGGAAACGCACCTTAGTCTGCTGAGCAGTACGGACCACCGTCAACAACACACTGGGGAAATACAAACAACACACTAAGAAGGAAAACTGAAACGAGGAAACCAAACAATTTGAAAATCATGGCTGCTCTCTCATGGCTGCTCTCTCATATTCTATGCCTTTTAAGACACAGATTATTTGGAAATTAAGGGAAATCATGTCATTAAATATTTAAATGAAAAATGAAATATAAAACAAGTTCACAGTGTGAGAACAATGCTAACATTCTTACATGTGCAATTTAAAAATGCCAACAACGTATTCAATGTCATTTACAGTAACATGATGATTGTTTTTTGTTGTTGGTTTTATATAGAGTTAGCATCACGCCGTTGACCATTTATTTAGCAGCGTACTCAGTCAGTGATGACAGGTTCGATTGTTTAAAATCAATTTTCTTGCTTCTCTAGAGAGGACTGCATAATTTGTGCAGGTTGTTCGATTTGTAGCGAGCTTGTTCCACTTGTTAGATATATTTATATGCTGCTGCTTACAGGACACACACACGCACACACTAGCTTTTCTTTGTTAAAATATGAAATATGACTATTAAGTGACACAAGTGGTTAATGTTTCGAATCTTAATACAGCACAACATTGAAAAGGTTTAAATACAACCACGACAATAACCGTGTAAACGGTTCCTGAAGCTCAGCTGTAGTTAATATTACCCTTTTCCAGAAGATGGTTTTCGACGCTTGAGCTTCCCTTCTTCTCTGTTCCCGATGTCGGTCACATCCATTTTTATGAGGTTTGTAAAAACTGTATGCATAAATGAGGCTTCAGTTGGAGCTACATGTCAAGCTGCAATGCCAAGCGTCTTATCCTTGCTGGCGGGGTGGGTAGCGGGAAATTTGGGAAAAGAAAACCAACGCTTTCTTGTATGGACAAATAAACAAGTGCCAGTCACTATCATTTAAAGCTTTTTCAAATCGTAAATTCACTAACTTCCTCCAACTTCTGTTTTCGTAGTCATTCATTAGTTGTCGCCCAGAGTCGGCGTCATACATAAACAGAGAGGTGCACCACGGGAGATGTCGTTTACCAGGACCGTCCGTCACCCAGCACCCAGCATTTCCATCATCATAGAGGCTGGCATGATAACTATTTTCTCAAATCATTTTGAGTATTGTTTTGGCACGTTTTCTGTTTCTTACCAATCAAAGTTGAACGTGTGACAATGCCATTAGCGGAAAAACAATAATTAACAGATACAGCCGCTTCTGGAAATAAGCCTGCTTTCAAAATAAACGGAAAATGGTCAGTGCGTGTGCTTGATTTTATATCCCATAACAAGTCATTTTTCGCAATCAAAAAGACAGCCGAAAAGTATTTTGAACAGATCCAAACACCAAACAATGCACAATGGTTTGGTGCAAACTGTCAGACATGTATACAATCCACTCTCATTCTTTCTCATTTTGACAGACGTTTTGTGTATTCGGCCTGATATGAACATTACATGCTATATATATATATATTATTCTGCGCAGATTATTAAATCATTTGGGTTTATTTTACATTAATTTGCTGGACGTCTCGCAAATTGTTTTGAAAATCTTGACCGGATGAGGATGCGGTCGTCACAGTCGTTAGTTTCAGACAAGGTAGCTAGCCGCTTGTGATTAGCCACGTCATGTAAACCTTTGAAGTGTTACTCCTCAATGTTTTACGAGATTTGACCTAATCGGGAATTTGTCTTAATTTCTAATCCGACTTTGGACTTTACGTTTAATACTCTGAAATAATTATATGGAAAGATGTCAGACATCGGGGACTGGTTCAAAAGCATTCCCCTCATCACCAGGGGCTGGTTTGCTGCCTCGATTGCTGTTCCCCTTATAGGGAAACTAGGACTGATTGATCCCAGGAACCTCGCACTGAGGCCAGATTTGTTCCTAAGAAGATTTCACGTAAGTGTTTCTTTCTAGCCAAGCTAATGTTGTCATGTTTGTGTTTACGATCATGTTAGCCAGTTAGCAGGTGGCTAGCTTGGGTCCCTCAGCAGGCCGAGCCGAAAGGCAGCCAATCATCGCTTGCGACGTAAAAGATAATTAAAGACTTCCGGGTACACTGAGAGAGAGGGAGGGAAGCATATAAAGATAACATCGACACATAATTTGTAATATTTCAACAATTTTCTCCAGATGCAATATGTGTACATTACAATACAACAACAGAACCGGTATTTGGTTTAACCTAAAAAAATAGCCTTTTGTGCACATACTGTTTTATACTAAATTGTGACTGACTTATTCCAATGACAGATAATTCATTGGTTGATAAGGCCTGGATACATATTTTGCATTCTAAACAATCTCAGGCGCACCTATAAAAAAGTGCCACTAAAAGCGGCTGGACATTCTAAAGTTGCTGGCAGATAGATAGATGAACGAAGATACATTACATTTAGTAAATTTTTTTTGGACCAATTAGGTGAACTTGGACCATTTTCCACAGCACACCAATGTGCCATGGCACACTGGCTGGGAATTGCTTAATTAATGCATGGGGTTATTTACAATCCTTGAAAGCTGTTTCTTCCCATCAGAAAAAAATGAAAGTTTTAACCTAATTGAGTTGTTTCTTTTCACTGGCATTAAATTGTCTTATTAAGGAGTGTTTTGTTGCAATTATGGATCCTTTGTGACTAATTGTGGGGTTGAGCAAGTTTAAAAGTGTTTATTCTTCCTTTATGTGCACCATAACATTGAGTTTTTGCGGCGGCGCTTAGCCAGAAAACACGATGGTACGGGGAATAGTTTCTTTGAGATTATGTGTCCTGTCAAAGCAGTTTGTTTGTAGTCGGCGCACATTTGTATTAGATTCAACTGCTTTATTTTTTAGCTGTGGAGACCAGTGACGGCCACCCTGTATTTCCCAGTGTACCCAAATACTGGCTTCCTGTTCCTTGTCAACCTATATTTCCTCTACAACTACTCCACTCGGTTAGAGACAGGTGAGAATTCCTAACCTACACACACACACTGATAGTTTTTGTGTGTGTGTGTCGTGTCACGCATCTTGTTTCTTTTTGGTTTTTAAGGAGCGTTTGATGGCCGACCGGCTGACTATGTCTTCATGCTCCTCTTCAACTGGATCTGCATTGTTGTATCCTTTCCTACACTCTTAATTTTTTTTAGTTCACGAAATTTACATCCAGCCAAACCAAACAAACTTCAACACAGTCATTTTAGTGTCAACCCCAATTCCAATGACGTTGGGACAGCTGAAGCTGTACATCAAGCAAGAATGGGAAAGAATTCCACCTACAAAGCTTCAACAATTAGTGTCCTCAGTTCCCAAATGTTTATTGAATGTTGTTAAAAGAAAAGGTGATGTAACACAGTGGTAAACATGACACTGTCCCAGCTTTTTTGGAACGTGTTGCAGCCATAAAATTCCAAGTTAATGATTATTTGCTAAAAACAATAAAGTTGATCAGTTTGAACATTAAATATCTTGTCTTTGTAGTGTATTGAACATATAGGTTTAACATGATTTGCAAATCATTGTATTCTGTTTTTATTTATGTTTAACACGTCCCGACTTCATTGGAATTGGGGTTGTACTTAAAAACATATTATTAGTGTTGTCTGTTTACAAGAGACAACATGCACTCAGCTGCTTTGCCAAAGGTGAAGTAGAAGAAAGTCCATGTGATGGGATAGGGGGTGACAACCGCCATTCCTTCCACAAGTCTCCAGCTGTGACCGAAGTGAGCCTGGTTGTGGTCCTTGACTCTGTGGTTGTAGATAACTGGGCTGCTCATGGACATGCAGGTTAGTGTTTAAAAACCTGATTATTGAACCTGAATGTGTACTTACGTGTCGGAAGGTGGCGTCCTACACTAATGCTATTGTAATGTCATAATTATAGGATATATTTGTATAAAATGGACATCGAGACGGCATAAATATAAAACAGTCCAATGAAAATCATGCGACAGAAGAAGGATGTATTCTTACGCAGCTGCGCAATCTGGTTCATTGCGCGCTGTTCCTAACTGAAATGTGATAAGTGGAGCAAATATTTGTATGAAAAACACATCCAGGCAATACACTGTACAGTGGAACCTCAATAGAACAGACTAATAGGGGTGGGTCGTCAGTTACAGCAGATTGTCCGTTATATTGAAGCACTTTTTTTGTGGCTATATGTATGTCTATTACTGTACAGTACAACATTTTTGTTTAGTACTTTTTTGTGGCGTAAAACGCCCAGTACAGTATGAAGTTAGTGTAAATATAAAAAAAGCTTGAAAATGTTTAAAGTTTTAAATTGTATCCAAACCTACCACGCTTTTGTGCTTATTGTCGTAGTGACAAGTGGCAAGACGAGGTGGGTCGCTTTCATGAGCCGAGAGCAATTAGTGTGCTTCCTATTTCCATCCATCCATCTCTTTTCTGAGCCGCTTCTCCTCACGAGGGTCGTGGGCGTGCTGGAGCGTATCCCAGCTATTATTGGGCAGGAGGCGGGGAACACCCTGAACTGGTTGCCAGCCAATCGCAGGGCACATACAAACAAACAACCATTCGCACTCACATTCACACCTACAGGCAATTTAGGGTTGTCAATTAACCTACCACGCATGTTTTTGGGATGTAGGAGGAAACCGGAGTTCCCGGAGAAAACCCACGCAGGCACGTTAGAACTTGCAAACTCCACACAGGCGCGGCCGGGGATTGAACCCCGGTCCTCAGAACTGTGAGGCAGACGCTCCAACCAGTCCAACCGTGCCCTTCCTATTTCCAAATCCGTTAATTAGATGCCACAGACGTACAGTTTGACAAAAAAACCTGTTACTCTACCAAAAATAGCATGTTCCAGAATCCAGAGATGTATTACTCTTTAAGTTAACACCGCAGCTCTGTGCTCTCTCTCTGTGCAGAGCTCGATGCAACAATAGTTAAGACTCCTGCCTTCATGGCCACAACATAAATGCATGGCCTGGAAATATGCCACATTTAACATGGCTGCCACATGTCATTGCATTGCCTTTGAAGGGAATGTCACCACATTCAACATGGCTGCCACGTCTGTTGGTTGGTTCTGGTCAAATTGTATATTTGTGACCCGGAAATACTTGTGTCGCAGTCTCTGCCTATGTTGTGCCACAACGCCAGGAAACAACTGTATCCAGTTCTGGAATTAACAGACCTTGTCAACACCGGTTTAAGTGACAACTGAAACCTATTTTTGGACACATGTACTGTCCAGACGATCCGTTAATTCCGCTGTCTGTTAAATCAGGGTCCGGTAAATTTAGGTTACACTGTATATAAACAATCAAATGAAAAACACTAAGTATGACAATAACTGTCTGTCATGGCTAACCTTGAAATGTTGTATGTATACATTGAGATATCTACTTTATCTCATTCAGGAGTCAGTAGCTATGAAAAGTGTACACAGCCCTGTTCAAATGTCAGATTTTGGTGGTCTAAAAATTGAGACCAAAATAAATATTTCAAAACTTTTTCCACCATTATTGTGACCCATAACCTGTACAACTCAATATAATTTTTTTATTTACAAAAAAAAAAATAATATATATATATATTAGAGGGGGGAAGTAGAAATTAACTGTGATGCACACCCTCATAAGTGGGGTTGCGGTCGTGCTCAAAATTAACCAATCACAATCTAACTCATAGTAATTTTAATTTCAGATGTTCTAGTAGGCTTTTCTTGACATTGTTTAGTAACATTTTACAGCACAACCCAATAACTGCATCAAGCCTGTGACCCATTGCCTCCACCAGACTGTTACAGTCTTCATTTGAAATGCTCTTCCAGGCCTTTACTGCAGCCGCTTTCAGTTATTGTTTGTTTCTTTCTTCAGTCTCCTCTTCAGGAGGTAAAATGCATGCTCTATTGTGTTAATGTCCGGTGATTGACTTGGCCAGGCTAAGACCTTCCACTTTTTCCCCCTGATGAAGTCCTTTATGTTGGCAGTGTGTCTTGGTTCATTGTCTTGTTGCATGATGAAGCTTATCCCCATTAGTTTGGATGCATTTTTCTGTAAATTGCCAGACAAAATGGTTTTGTAGACTTCAAAATTCATTCTGCTGCTACCATCATGAGTTACATCATCAATAAAGACGAGTGAACCCGTTCCAGAAGCAGTCATGCAAGCCATGACATTACCTCCACCATGCCTCACAGATGAGCTTGTGTGTTTCGGATCATAAGCAAATCCTTTCTTTCGCAATAGTTTGACCTTTCCATTACTTTGGTAGAGGTTTATCTTGGTTTCATCAGTCCATAAAACTTTGTTCCAAAACCTTTGTGGCTCATCTCTGTACTACTTTGCAAAATCCTTCCGATTCCTTTTGCTGATGAGTAGTTTGTGGTATGGCCTGTATGCATATTTCTTCTCTCGAATTTTTCTTCGAACAGTGGATTATGATACCTTCAAACCTGCTCTGTGGAGATTTGCAGTGATTTCACTGATGTCTTTGGGCGTTTCTTCACAGCTCTCACAATGTTTCTGTCATCGACTGCTGTTGATACCCTTGGTCGACCTGTTCGATGTCTGTTGCTCAGTACACCAGTAGTTTTTCTTTTTCAGGACATTCCAAATTATTGTATTGGCTATGCCCAATGTTTGTGCAATAGGTCTGATGGGTTTCCCCTCGTCTCAAGCACTATCTAGTGTTTAAGCAATCAATCTAAAAGGCAACACCTGAGCAACTAGAAACAACCCATCACTCACATGTTCCAATACCTTTGCTCACTTGAAAAGTGAGTGGCTTCAAACAAAAGGTGCTCTGTCCAGAGTTGTTTAACATATCAAGATGTAAATACCATGAAATAAAAGCTGGAATTCTGAACTTTTGATAAAAGCCAAAGGTGCTGCAACTGAGTATTAGTTTGAGGATGTCCATATTTATGCAATCAGTTTGTACAGGTTATGTCATATTATAAAGTTTTGAAATAATTTATCTTGGTCTCCTTTTTTACATTACCAAAACCTGCCACTTGAACAGGCGTGTGTAGACTTTTTTTTTATTTTTTAAATATCCATTGTATTGTGTTCAGGTCCGCATTCAAAGTGTGACACGACAGCTCGCTATCCAGTTGCCAGGCAACTCGTCGAAACTCCAGGAAGTCACTAGGATTGTCATGACGAGACCTCAAGTGTTAGCAGAAAAGAATGTTAATCATGCTTGACTGGATGTTTACAGTATGTTGTTTTTGTTTATAGCTGCTGATGATCCCGCTGATCATGTCTGTACTGTACATCTGGGCTCAGTTCAATAAAGACATGATAGTTTCTTTCTGGTTTGGAACAAGATTCAAGGTAATATCATGTACCGGTATATACTACTCCTATCTCAATGATATACTTACAGTGGGGCAAAACAGTATTTAGTCAGCCACCAATTGTGCAAGTTCTCCCACTTAAAAAGATGAGAGAGGCCTGTAATTTTCATCATACGTATACCTCACCTATGAGAGACAAAATGAGAAAAAGAAAAATCCAGAAAATCACATCTGATTTTTAAAGAATTTATGAGCAAATTATGGTGGAAAATAAGTATTTGGTCGATAATAAAATTTCATCTCAATACTTTGTTGTTATGTATCATTTTTTGGCAATGACAGAGGTCAAACGTTTTCTGTAAGTCTCCACCAGGTTTTCACACACTGTTGCTGGTATTTTGGGCCATTCCTCCATGCAGTTCTCCTCTTGAGCAGTGATGTTTTTGGGGCTGGAGCTGGGCAACACAGAGTTTCAACTCCCTCCAAAGATTTTCTATGGGGTTGAGATCTGGAGACTGGCTAGGCCACTCCAGGACCTTGAAATGCTTCTTAAGAAGCCACTCCTTCGTTGTCTGGGCGGTGTGTTTGGGATCATTGTCATGCTGAAAGACACAGCCACGTTTCATCTTCAATGCCCTTGCTGATGGAAGGAGGTTTTCACTCAAAATCTCACGATACATGGGCCCATTCATAATTTCCTTTACACGGATCAGTCATCCGGTCCCTTTGCAGAAAAACAGCCCCAAAGCATGATGTTTAGACCCTGCTTCACAGTATATATGGTGTTCTTTGGATGCAAATCAGCATTCTTCTCTTTCAAACACAACAAGTTAAGTTTTTAACCAAAAAGTTATATTTTGGTTTCATCTGAACATATGACATTCTCCCAATCCTCTTCTGGATCATCCAAATGCTCTCTAGGAAACTTCAGACGGGCCAGGACATGTATTGGCTTAAGCAGGGGGACATGTCTGGCACTGCAGGATTTGAGTCCCTGGCGTCATAGTGTGTTACTGATGATAGCCTTTGTTACCTTGGTCCCAGCTCTCTGCAGGTCATTCACTGGGTCCCCCCGTGTGGTTCTGGGATTTTTGCTCACTGTTCTTGTGATAATTTTGACCCCACGGGGTGAGATCTTGCGTGGAGCTCCAGATCGAGGGAGATTATCAGTGGTTTTGTATGTCTTCCACTTTCTAATAATTGCTCCCAGAGTTGATTTCTTCACAACAAGCTGCTTCGCTATTGCAGTCTTCCCAACCTCGTGCAGGTATACAATTTTGTTTCTGGTGTCCTTAGACAGCTCTTTGGTCTTGGCCATAGAGGAGTTTGGAGTGTGACTGTTTGAGGTTGTGGACAGGTGTCTTTTATCCTGATAACGAGTTCAAACAGGTGCCATTAATACAGGTAATGGAGGACAGAGGAGCCTCTTAGAGAAGACGTTACAGGTATGTGAGAGCCAGAAATCTTGCTTGTTTCTAGGTGAGCAAATGCTTATTTTCCACCATAATTTGCTAATTCTTTAAAAAGCAGAGAATGTGGTTTTCTGGATTTATTTATTTTATTTAAATGTTTTTTTTTCCCCTCATTTTGTCTCTCGTAGGTGAGGTATACGTATGATGAAAATTACAGGCCTCTCTCATCTTTTTAAGTGGGAGAGCTTGCACAATTGCTGGCTGACTAAATACTTTTTTGCCCCACTGTATTTATAAACAGCCTTCTTAAATGGATCCAGCATAGCCATAACCATTATATTAATGGTCAGTGTGCTCTATCTAGGCACATTATCTGCCTTGGGTCATTTTGATCTTCAACTTTATCATCGGCGGCTCGTAAGTAACCTCTTCCCTTTGTTGACAGCATCTTTATTGGTGTCATTACTATTTTTCGCTCTTTTTACAACACACACCACCCTGCTCCTCTGCTGTTTTGCCACAGGTTTGTGAATGAACTCATTGGGAACCTGGTGGGTCACCTTTACTTCTTTCTCATGTTCAAATATCCCATGGACCTGGGAGGACGCGCCCTCCTTTCTACGCCACAGTTCTTGTAAGTGTTATTATTTGTACACATGTGAACAACATGTACTAAAAGAAAACAAATTTTCCTCGTCACTCTGCCCTTCAGTTTTATTTCTATATATTAAATGTGGTCTTTAAAATTTGAAAAGCGATGTTTTTAGATTAACCTATCTACTGAGATCAAATACAGGTGCTGGTCTAAATAAAATATGCCTTTGCAAATGTAATGTTTGTGTTTTACTCTGTGACAGAAGTAATAATTTAGCAATATGTTTATTATTTTGCATGTAGTGCAGTGGTATACAACTGTACTGCACCATAATGACAGCCTGGCTATATATATATATATAATATATATTATATATAATATATATATATATAATATATATTATATATATATATATATAATATATAATATATATATTATATAATATATATATTATATATATATAAAATATTATATATATATTATATATATAATATATATATATAATATTATATATATATATAATATATATATATAATATTATATATATATATAATATATATATATTATATATATATATGCGTGCGTACACACACCCACCCAGCGGCCGACTGGTTAGCACGTCTGCCTCACAGTTCTGAGGACCCGGGTTCAAATCCGGCCTCGCCTGTGCGGAGTTTGCATGTTATCCCCGTGCCTGCGTTGGTTTTCTCCGTGTACTTGTCCTTCCCACATCCCCAAAACATCCATGGTAGGTTAATTGAAGACTCGAAATTGCCCGTATATGTGAATGTGAGTGCAAATGGTTGTTTTTTTACATATGCCCAGCGATTGGCTGGCGACCAGTTCAGGGTATACCCCGCCTATCGCCCGGTGTCAGCTGGTATAGGCTCCAGTACGCCCCCGACCCCCTAGTGAGGATAAGCGGTATGGAAGATGAATGAAAAATATATAGTATTTCCTTAACAAACAAATGTAATTAGTCAAAGACAAGTAAAAAAATATATTCAACAGTGGTGTGAAAAAGTGTTTCCCATTATCAAGCAAATTTCGATATTAGTCAAAGACAACACAAGTGAACACAAAATGCAGTTTTTAATGGTGATTTCATTTATTAAGGAAAAAAACTTTTCAAAGTTACCTGGGCCTATGTGGAAAAAGTAATGGCCCCAGAAACCAAATAACTGGTTGGGCCACCCTTAGCACCAACAAGTGCAATCAAGCGTTTGCGATAACTTGCAATGAGTCACATCAGTTATATTTACACATGTATTGGACATCCTTATGTCGTGCTGACAGTGTACAGTATATTAATGGTGGGCAATCTTTTCAAGGACCACATTTGCTCACTAAACGTAGGTTAAGGAGTCTAAAATTGTTCATAGGTGTGAACGTGAGCATTAATGACTCTGTGCCTTGCAATTCACTTGTGCACTTGTGACCAGTCCAGGGTCTTTGCCTCTGGTTCAAATTCAGCTGAGCAAGGCCCCAGCTCATCCGCAACCTTGATGATGATCAGTGTTATAAAAAATGGATAGATGCACAATTAACAATATAATACAATATAAACAAAAAATATGGGTGGCACGTTTGACGACTTGTTAGCACAGCCGCCTGAGGACCCAGCCGCCTGAGGACCCAGGTTCTAATCCAGCCTCGCCCGTGTGGAGTTTGCATGTTCTCCCTGTGCCTGCGTGGGTTTTCGCCGGGTATTCTGATTTCCTCCCACATCTCAAAAAACTTCATGGTAGGTTAATTAAAGACACTAAATTGTCCGTAGGTGTGAATGTGATTGGAGGGTTTGTTTATATGTGCCCTAGGATTGGCTGGCGACCAGTTCAGGTTGTACTCTGCCTCCTGCCCACAGTCAGGTGTGATGGGCTCCAGCATACCCGTGTAGAAAATGGATAAAAAAAAATTTTTATGTGAAATTGTGTATTTTACTAATGTGTTCGATTTCAATCATTTACAATGATGATAAATGAATTAAACAATATATTTGAGTTAACTACTTTCAGGAACAGTGGCAAAATTAATTCAACAAATATTACAAGAATCTTTATAATCTAAAAGCTCAGTGGCCCTAATTAAATCAAGGAGCAGACCACTGGTGTACATCATACATGTCATACTTCTTAAATTTTCCTTTTTTATAATTTTAATCCTCCTCTGCAGGTATCAACTGCTCCCTACCAGGAGAGGAGGGGTGTCAGGCTTTGGAGCTCCCCCCACCAGGAGACCGCCGCCTCAGGAGCAGGCAGGAGGAGGCGCCGGCGGTCGTCACAACTGGGGCCAAGGCTTCCGTCTGGGAGATTAATGAGCGATGACAAGCGCTACCCCTCGCCTACTTCCAGCCTCTCCGTTTGGGTTAAAATGTTTGCTGCTTCACTTTCTTTGAGCAAGTCCAAATTTGGTCATTTAAGTCTAACAAGTGAAAAGTAAAGGTGGCAAGTATTTTACCCTAATACTACAGTAAGACTACTGTTTCAATGACTTTCAACATGAAACATAAAAAAAAACAAACGATTATTCAACTCCCCTTTTCTTAGTTTCTTTTACTGCCTTATTTCACACTTACATTGTAATTGTCAAGATGCTGGGCAAATGCTTGTGTATGGCACACATGGCCAACCGGAAGTACTGTCCTGAGTTGCCTCTGCGGGTGGTACAAACTTCCCATTAACACAAGTAATTTTTGTTTTTGTAAATACAAGTTACGAAAAGATAATCCACTCTGTGTTATTTACTGTTAAGTCTTTTTCAGCAGACGTGTGAGAAATCAATGTGGATGGTTTATGTACCGTTGCCTATGTACCCTACAATTGGACCTTTTAGCATTATTTTTCAAAGTGTCCAGTCTTGTTTGATAATTAACAAAATCAAACATAGTCACAGGCTTCATTCAGGGGCTGAGTAAGGTGTGACTCTTATGGTCTCTTCTGCATATGAGGTGCAACCTGCTGATGACACTCTTAAGCTCAGTGCCCATTTTCCTCTGAGAACATGCTGTTCGTAGCCTCACAATGGTAAGGTACTGTTGATCAATTATTAGGTGTCGCCTTGGTCTCGTCAAAATGTGAACAGCATGAAGACAATTGTTTCAGTACCAATTGTAATTGAACCAGAAAATGTATTGATTGATTCATGGAAAAAAAACATTTAGGAATTGTCATTTAGTTAATTGTTAGAGAAGCGCAAGTGCAATCAAAGGTTTAAAGAAGGCAAATTAAATTCACCTATAAATTGCATGGAACATTTTAAGTTCATCCTGAAATGTCATTGGAAAACCGAATATCCCCAACACTTTGTGAGTAGTGTCTACAAACAAATAACCATTCACACCTATAAACAAGTGTTGAGTCCTCACTGAACCTCACATTTTCGGAATGTGAGAGGAAGGCAGAGTATCCTGAGAAAACCCAGAGGGGGCCCAGGCTGCGATTGTAACCCAGGACCAGTAAATGCCCAGCAGCAATCTAACACAATTCACATACAATAATTGTTCTTCAGTAACCAGACAATACAATCTCCAGGTTTTAATGCACGAAGACCAAGACCAGCATTGTGTATTTATTGAGTTAGAGCAGATTTAAAGTAGAAAATAAAAATGCAGGCAGTATTCCTTAGAAGCCAACCAGAAGCCAGAATACGCTTGAACATGAAATTTAAGCTGCAGAAATGTTCATTTTGCTTTTCAAACCAGCATTATATAGAAGTGACAGTGGAATCGCTAGCATGAGGATTCAATTAGACAAAACAAAAGACACAATATCCCTTTAAATCTTGAGTACAAGAAAAAAAAAAAAAAGATTGTAAGGCAGTCAACCAAGTTTTGATCTTACGTGTAAAAGAAAAATTGCAGACTGTACAGTAATAACCAAAATCCCCAACTGCCAGTTGAGAAGACAAATCCCAGAAAGGCAAAAGCGGACGAGACGTTCAGAATTCACAGCTGAACAAGATTCACACTTGAAACTGCTTTAGTTGTTTAATCGTCAGTCAATAATCTCCACAACCCTGCAAATTCAGTGAAAAATAGCCAGTTTGCCGCCCCCCAAATCCATATGAATCATCATCTTCATCAGTTGATGCGGAAAGAGCTAAAAAGGCAGCATGGTGTGATCAGACAGACTTTGTCTTTAAACATTAGTAGAACAGAAATAAGAACATTCTGCACTGTTATTGCCTCAGGTACTGGTGCAGGAGCACAAAAAAGATACAAGTTAGTGCATTCTATCATTCATTGGCCTAATTGGTCTGCACACGTGGTGGCTCTTTGTGGCAAACGTCGAGCTCAGTCTCCAGCAGTGAGGCCAAGCTTGCACTCCCACAATCCACTCCCTCTCACTCACTCACTCACTCTCCTTCGAGAACATTGTCTGAGACTCCTTTTATAAGGGGCTGACGCTGCTAGAGAAAAGTTCTAGCTGGAGATGAGGCGGCCGAGCGCAAGAAAGCCTTATAGTAATACAAGTGCCATTAAGAAAAAAAGTACTCATACTAAGCAGAAAGCAGGTTAAATTTTCCTCCAAAATAGCATTCATTTTCAGCAAATAAACAGCTTTTTTCCAACATTTAGCTACAACAACACAAACATTTTAAGTACTGGGCACAAGTCTTAAAAAAAACAAAAACATGCCCTTCCAAGACAACTGTACACACGTATTTAGCAATACAGAAAGATATTTACAAGGATACTTCTTCCCCCCCAAAATTAATCATTAAGTCCAGCTTTGGCACTCCTCTACATGTGAGCATCTGCACCACACGTCACGGGACAGGCGAGCAGACGTCCAACCTGCTTTGTCACCACACCACCGGCATGGGGATACAACTCCACTTGCACTTTTGGCATCTGTGTCTTAAGTTACCTTTGTGACTCGTGTATGGATTCACATCATCTGGATCAGAAATGAGACACAAACGGGAAGTAACGTCACACGCGTGCCCATCATAGATATCAAAGGGTAGATGTGACACGCCCCTTTTGAGCTGTGTGGCTGTGGCGAGCCTAAGCTAGTAGACACAAAGTCATCGCTGCATTCCGTGTGTGGACAGCAGCAAACCTGAAAGAACAAGGATTCCGCCACACTTGTGCTGCATACGGTTGCGTACAATTACAAGGGAACTGGGAATAACCTTTCATAGGTAAAAATATTCCCCCCAAATGTTCTGTATTGATGGCACACACTTTGGCATTGAAAAAAAAAGTAAACCTCATGAGAAAATCAGTTAAGACATAATAATTTAATAATAATAATTTAAAACATAATTTGCATTGTCTTTGATGGGAACATCGCCCCTGTCAACATGGCCGCCACGTAGGCATGTCAATTAGCTGGGGTGCTACGGCGTGCTGGTGTCTAGTGTTCTCATATCTGTGTGCGCCCACAAGCAAATGTGTGGGTCTAATAGCTGCTGAGTGATTTGAACCTAAAATGTCAATAAAATAAAATACTCACTGTATGAAAACGTTGAGCCATTATTCATCTTACATTCACAATTAAGCTGAGTCACTTGCAAGATCCCAATAATTATAATTCTGAACCATTGTTACAGTCAAGTTCCACGTGGAAAAGGTCTATTATTCACAGTTAAGGTATAACAACAACTGTGCAGCCAAGGGTTTAATCACATTGAGATTTCCCCACAAATAACATTTAACCAAATGTTCAAGACTGAAAAGTGAACAGCCAGAAATATATGTCCAAGAAATTTTAAAACTGATTCTCACTGATAAACTCAGATATAAGTTTACACTACAGGGAACATATCATTAACTGCACTGGCAGTGCCGCCTGCCTTCAATAATAGCAGAGTATGTATGTGTGTGGGCACGCCAATGATGGTATTGTGTGACTGTCAATCACGCCATGCCATCAAAGTGCCCTTTGGAAGGACCAATCACAGTTAATTAGACAAATAACTTCCTGGGTGGATGAGACTGCAGCTGTGGCATTTTAAAGGCCCAGTTCACCATTCATGGCCACAGCCAATCACAGAGAGTTCTTTCTGTTGTGGGTCATACAAGGATAAATTCCTCTCTGGGTGAAATCTAGTGAAAAGTAGGAAACCGCTGAAGCCAAGATGGCAATAGTGAAGCGGCACCACGTGGCGCAGAGAGTTGTGTACTTCTCGAACAAGAATATGGTGACTTAGATTCCCCCCCTCGGGTTACTTGAACATGCTTTGTTTCATGAATGTATTTTATGAAAATTATGTCCTGAACCTAATTGTTGTAGAACTAGAGCAAATAATACAAACAAACACATATGTTATGTGTAATACGTACTGTGCTACTGTATAGTCATATTTATGACTATATGGCACAGGTAAACTCATCATTGCACTGATATACCTTTACTGTACCCCCAGTATTTAAATGACTCACCACTGCACTGACCAATCAATATCATTTCTTTTCAGCTTGCCTCATTGATGATGATTGTAGTTCAAAGTACTAGTGTGTATACGGAAAATCAATATTGGAATCAGGCTATGCTAACCATGCAGACTTTCTAGGGCCAAAATATTTTGGGAAATTGCTGAGAATATCTGTGGTTCTTCTCTCCATTGTTTACTACAACAAACAAAAAATGCTCGGTAGATTATACTTTATCTATGTGTCTATATCTTTACCTATATGCTTCTTGCTAAGATATTATATAACATTGGCAAGCCTGTTTATTTCCATTTTGTGTTCTTTCTACCTTGTTACCGATTAGACTTGAATCATCCAATACAACCATAGTAATTTATCATCCATCAATGGCAGTCGAATAAGATGTTTGGACACAATGCAAATACTAATTTATGCTGTTCTTTCCAAATGAAAGGGAAATATACCAAATACAAGCTTCCCAGCTTTGTTTTGCTGGTCAATTAAAATTCAAAATGTATAATAAAATAAATTTACTTGCCATCAGCCAGTGACCCTCCCAGGTTGCTCCAAGGTCAAAACATCAGCATCTGCTGCCAGTCTCGGTCTTTGTAATCCTGCCTCACTCTCTTCGCCCACAGCCACAGTCACCTGAACCCACCTGCCGAAAACATAATGCGCAAGCTGCCAGACGCATGGCATGATCTTTTGTATGTTCTGGGATATGAAACTGAGCTGCATAATAATAAATATGACCTCATACGTCACTGGACAGATCTTTAGATAGTAACAGAGCATTTTTTAAAGGTAGAAATGTTGTTACAGCTCGTGCATCTCAAGATGCAAGTGTACCCAATTTGAATAGTTTGAATTTAGAGACTAGGAATTGAGGACTCCATCCATTTTCCGTACCACTTATCCTACGAGTCTGAAAATGTTTGGACATTGGAGCTAATAAGACACCCACCTTCCCTTTTCAGCAATATTAGAACTGGTCTGGTCCAGCCTGGCCTGGCCCAGGTCTGACACACTGTGAGTGAGTTTTTCAGTCAACCACTGTACTGTGTCTGGGTTGGACAGCTTGGAGTTCTCCGTAGATGCGGCTTCTGCGGTTTTCTTCTCACCTGCTTCCTCCACTACACCAACGTTTGTAGGGTTAAACATGAAAACGATACAAAACATGATATAATGATCCTCTGTAACATACCTTTTCCTTCCAGTGGTACACTTTGTTGTTGTTTGTCAAAATTGTCTCTCTTCTGCTCTTGTCCTGATTTCTGCTGTTCTTTTTGGCTCTGGTAAGCTTCCAACCAGTCCAAGGTCTCACCGTTCTTTCGGGCCGAGCGGTGTTCCTTAAACCAGCGGACAATGTCAGTGCGGCCCAGGCTTGTTTGCCCCTCCAGCTGGCTGTACTCTTCAGGTGTTGGCCACTGGGTCCGACAGAACATCTGCCAAGACGGGTCAGAGGAGCAAAAGCAAAACATTACACATTAGCTATTCAATTTGGTTTTGGAGAATGTGGTTTACGTGTGAAATAATAAGATTATGTTCTACTACTTTTAAAGGCCTTTTAACATTGCACTTAGTATGGCACAGTGTGCCCGATCAACCTATTCATTGTGTATGTGCTGCCGTCTGCGCACAGGGTGCGCGCCTGCAGTGGCTTATGCACTTAATGGAAACATTTTCAATTTGAGCAGCAGACCGCTGTGCCGGGATGTCGGCACATTCAATAGGAGAGATGGTGGCAATGGGATTTACGAGTGACAACAAAGAGATATTGGTGAAGTTGTACACTGAAAACAGCATAGAAATTAAGGAAAAGGTTATTAATTCGGTGTCCCGAGCTCTAGGGCACAAGACAAATGTCCCAGGTTGTTTGAAAGTGGTCGAAATTTGTGATTTTAGCATTTTTTTTTTTTTTAAAACAGGAAAAATGTTAGCTTTAAATTAAAAAAATAGCTACACATGCTTCACTTGTATCAGGTCTCCGCCTCCTCCTCATTATAAGCAAAGGCAGGGCTTTCCGTTGTAACTTCTTAATGTCCAAACCAGCCGGAAAAAAGGCACCAGGCTACTTCCTGTATGGTATCTTAACAACCAATACGAAATATTGGCACACTTGCACCATGCTGCAGTCATCCCTGCACCATGCGTTCTACCCAGCTACCCTGCATGGCAAGTGATGTGGAAGCGAGGGTGCATTTTGGGTGTCATAACCTTATTCTGCAGTGCTGCACAACACATTTGGATTTACACTAAAAGTAAAAAATGAATCAAAAACACATCTGAAAGTATAATAGTCTTTAGTGATTGTCATTGATGTTCACCTCTAACTCAACCTCTCCGGAGGCTTGAAAAATAAGGTTCAGCGGGGTCTAACAATTTTTGCCATTCAATAATGTAACGTGCAGGTATTATTAAAATTATTTCAAACAAACTTTCTTAAAATGCTCACTCGAAGCTTGAATATTTTGCTAAATTTACTGGTCTCGACATTAGTGATTTGTCAGCCGTGAACCTTCTGGGTCTTAGAGCTGGCTCTTGGGAGTGGTTTTGTTGCATTTTCTCATATTTTTATGTTAAAGCTGTATGCGACTGGTCAAGATACAGCGGCTGAAATAATTATTTAACACGTCACCATTTTTCTCATTAAATACATTTCCAAAGGTGCTATTCACCAGATGTTGGGAACAACCCAAGTCATCCACACATACAAAGAAAGTAGAACAAATTAGATCAGAAATTAAGTTGTGTGTAATAATGTGAAATGACACAGGGAAAAAGTATTGAACGCATGAAGAAAGGGAGGGGATTTTAGGTGTTGTCCTGGCTTTCCATGTCTTTTTGCACCTCCCTTTCTTCATGTGTTCAATACATTTTCCCTGTGTCATTTCACATTATTACACACAACCTAATTTCTGATCTTATTTGTTTTAATTTCTTTGTATGTATGGATTACTTGGGTTGTTCCCAAAATTTGGTGAACATTTCATGTCAATAGCACCTTTGGAAATATATTTCGTGAGAAGAATGGTGACGTGTTCAATACTTATTTCAGCCGCTCTATGTGGGTGTCCACACTCACTCAGCAGAATGGGCCAGGTGGAGGTTACAGACATGCAGCACAGTGAGCAAACAAATCGGAGCGAGGGAGAGACAAGAAGAGTGTCAAGAGAGCATTACTATATAGTGTGGGAGCACACGCTGCTAGGTGAAAAAATGAGCGTCAAAAAAATAAAAATTTTGATACATTTTCAATTAAGCAGATAAGAGCAGACTGCAAAATTCAAATTTCATATCGGGCAGATTCCACAAAAGACGTGCATTAGGCATTAATGCTAACAAGTAATCAATTTCTAGTCACAAGCTACAAAACACATTAGCTTATCCATCAAAAAGTGAATTGAAAGTCAGAGTATCAATTGTTACCTCTCGCAGCAGAGTGAGGGAGCCACTTGGGATGGGAGCTGGGCTCGTCGACACAGATAGGATGGGAGGATGTGGAGAGGAGGAGGATGAATTAAGGATGGGAGGTGAAGCAGAGCCAGACAAGGTTGGAGGATGAGGGGACGATGCTGCAAGCATAGGAGGGGAGGATGAGGATGACGAAGAAGAAGAAAGGAACTGTGGGAGAGCTGATGATTGGAGAATTTTCCCATCCTGCTCACGATGAGAGGAACCATTGAGCAACACGCCTGGCCTGTCGCCTTTGTCATCTGTATTCTTGGAGGTCACGCTGAGCAACGCCTTCTCCATGTTGTCCCTCAGCGCCCTGCGCTCAGAAAACCAGCAGTCCACCTCAGTCTTGGACAGCCTGGTCTCCTGGGCCAATTGATCTACAGCAGAACAGAGTTCAAGGAGTCAGGTGAGTTGCTTCCACTTGAAGCTGGGACTACTGTCTCTGCAGGTTCCTAGTGTGTTGGGAGTTAAGAGACTCAATGTGAGAAAAAGCATTAATGCTCACACCTATCTGTTCTTAAATATAAAAAATGTAATTTGATTGAATGACTGTTTATAGAAAGAAAAGTAATGTGTCAGTGATGTCATGGCATCATCTAAAGATTTTAGCAAAGAGTAATCAGATGGCTTTGATGTCATCCCTATGGAATCAGATGATACCTATAATATGTACTACATCCAGTACTCAAGTCCTGAATTCTTTGGGATTTCATCTTTGAGACAGCATCTTTTCCAAAATATCCACAATGTATAAAGTGAATTTTCTTGTTAAAATGGCTCCATATAGCTATGCACACATCAAAATTACTTCAAATAAACATTGTGTTGGTAGATTATTTCGTTGTTGTAACAATGGTTCTTGGTTATGAATATTTTACCGTTGGAAAGCTTATTTATTACCATTTTAAAATGGTGCCACATTTGAAAGGAACATGCATTTGTGGGATGAGCAGAAGAGCTGAGTATGCAGGTCGCAGCCATGCAAAATTTGCCTTATCGGTGCCACACAGCTTATTTTGCTCTTACCATTTACTCTTGTTTGGTAGATTGGATGATTGAAGTTTCAAGAAACAAGACATTGGCAATTTAACAATCAGGACCCTCAGTAGCATGTGGAAGAATCATACACAGCCACAACAGCCTGGCACCTCCTCAAGCTGTTCACCAGTCACTGCTCTGGGATGGCATCCCATTATAAAACAAGCATTTGTCGCAAGTCAGCCAACGTGGTTGTGTTGGTCACTCTGGGGTGAACAGCATGCCTAAGCCGGTGTGGTTGAGATCAGGCCATTCGATCTTCTCCACTTCCAAATTCTGGACATAATCTCTGATAAACCCCGCTCTGTGGGGGCGACTGTTGTCGGAGGACAGTTCGGTCCCAGACTGTTGAGATATATGCTTGCCACTGGTTGCACAATCTCATCTCCATATCTCTCTGCATTGAGACTGCCTCCAATTATCATTTTTCCAATGAGGAAGATGCCTCCTCACATTATCAACCTGCCTCCACCAAAAGATGTCATTCTATCAAACATTGCTGTATTTGGTAAATTTTTCATGGGCGCAAACCCGCATATTCAGTTCTTCTGCTCATCCCAAAAAATGCATGTTCCTTACAAATGTGGTACCATTAATTAAACACGCTTTCCAACGAAATAAGATTAATTGCCAAGAAGCATTATTACAACAAAAATATAATCTGTCTCTGTCTGTCCCTTCACAAACCCCTTTTCTGTCCGGCTCCATTTCCAATAAATATCACAACAACCACATAGGGAGTATTATAAACCCCTAATGTACAGAAAAACTGTTCCGGCATGAAAAGGCATACAGATCCAACATTCTGCATGACCATGCAGCAGAACAGATGATGTTAAAAAACAAAACAAAAAAAAATCTACCAAACAAAAATTTCGATACTTTTTGTGATATTTATGTTATGTCAAAAGCACAACCATTGCTAAACAAACGGAGCCTTTCACAAATTCTGTCCATCATCCCTGTGAAAAAAACTCTCTTCTCAACAGTAACATTTGTTTGGAAAAAAATATTGGGATTTTTGGGAATTTGAAATCAATCTATGTACTGTATTTTCAATTTTGTTACCAAGGTTTTATTACTCTTGTAAAAGTCTGACATTAGAGTTGTACCAAGCTGAGTGTCCGTTGGAGTGCTGCTTCTCTGGAAACTCTCCTCGAGTGCATTCAGTTGCTCCGTGGACTTCCCCTTGACCCGCTCCAGCAGGGGGAAGTGGCTCGGGACCGCTTTCCTCACGGGTCCATCTTTAGGTACTGGAGTCACATCAGCTTTCACCAGCACTGGGGGCGGAGGAACACCTTCAACAGGTACAGAGAGAAAAATCTATTCATGTTACCCAGAAATTGAAATGTAGACCAACAGTAGAAATATAGGTCATACCGTATAGGCCATAGATCACCTCAATGCATCGCACTGTTTATAATGATATATTCCACAAGAAGTGCAAACAAAAGTGGAAGTTGAGTTAAAGTTGCTGAAGCACAGTTTCATCAGGCCTTGAAATTGAACAATGAGATTTTTTTTGTATAGATTATGTTACCTGCAATCGGCACACATACAATGTTTGCATATACAGTAATCCCCCCTCCATCCATTTCACTTATCGCGGGGGTGGTCTGGAACCCCTGTGATAAGTGAAATCCGGAATATAGAAATAAATACCCTATTTAAATACACCCTAGGCATATTTTTTAGCAATTTGTTTCTCAAGGTCTTTAAACACACTTATAACACACTTACAATATAAACACATTCAAACACATAATACATTGAGAGAAAGAACAATGGATAATAAAAACATATTGTACAAACAATATTTAAAAAGGTTACAACTGTAATAACAAAAAAAAAAAAACACGATATAGCGGGACCACAATAAAGCAGGTGTTTCCTGTACACAGATTTGATTACAAACAATTACAATGATATTTTAGTAAAATTCAATCAAGAAGGAAAATATAATTTGAATATTGACATCATGTTCTTAATGCAGATATTTTTTGACTGTTAGGTTCAAAGGAGTGTTTCTTTACCTTTTCAAAATGCCTATTGTGTATCGTAACATTTATGACATTTCAGAGTGAGAGAAATAATTGTAATTTCTTGACATCATTAAAAAAAAATTATATTGCTCTATTGACAACATTGCAAATGCATACGTACTGTACATATGTCGCATGTGCACAACATTCAAACCACAACATGTCGAAGAGAGGCAATGGTCTGTATGGCAAACGATAGCAACTTAATAAAGCAGCATATCGTGACATAAAAGTGCATAACTATGCATCGCTAATGTCTTGCCACCTCCTCAAAGCTCCTTTTGCAAGCACAATGAATACATGTTTTAGACTGTCAACCGCATCATGTGATTCAAAACCCACATCAGCAAAGCTAGGAGGACTTGGGACATTCATTGTATTCTGCATACATGTACACATGACAACTCTAACTTGGGTAAAATGCAGTCTATATATCTTCTGCTCATATAGTTTGACGGGTAAATTGCAATTAAGAAAAATACGTAAATGTATTTATGGTCTTTGTGTGTAATTTATGACATACAGTTGTGAGATTGTTGAAATAGCCACGTTATATTCATTCATCCATCCATCCATCTACAGCCACTTATCCGGGGTCTTATGTTGGTTACATGGCATCAGCAAATCTATGCAAAACACTGTCTCCAAGCTGGACCACCAATATTAAAGACCACCAAAAGTAGACGGAGTTGCCATGGCAACAACAGAGACAATGTTCTTCTGGTCCCAAACCAGCAAACCAAAATTATTATGAAGCTGTTATTTTAGGACTGCACTGCTGCACATTGTTGTTTTAAAAGTAGCTTTAGAGCTTTAAATGAAAATGTACAGGTCTAAGTAATTCGTAATTTCAGACGTGAGACACCAAAATACCTTTGAGATTAAGGAGCCTTTGTTCACTGAACCACTTCTTAATCTCTCCTCTGGACAGCCCAGTGGTCTCTATCAGCCTGTAGATCTACCAAACGACAAAATGCATATGACAACCAAGGCCTATATTTATTTCAGTAACATTGATTATTTCATTATTCCTACCTCTTCTTCCTCAGGGAAAGGACACTGCATATAGCTGGACCGTAGCACTGAGAGCTGCTCAGCTGTTTTGTTGGGGTCTGCAGTGAAGTTTAACACTTTGGGCGATGCCAGCTTGGATGTTGCAATAGGCGCAGATATGGCTTGAATGATGGAGGGCCGTTTATTCTCTGAGGCAGTTGAGGGTGAGGGCAAGGGTCGTTTGAGTGACTGGGCAACCTGTGGAAAAGATGGAGGCAAAGACCTTGATTTGAATTAGGACGACTTTTACGTTTCAAATAATTTTTGATTCTGGATGATGTTTTCCTAATTGCCAAGACTGGTTTATGGTCAAATAAATGTCTGAGATGTCTGTCTGTTTTTAGCACCTGGTTAGCCAACGTGAGTGCCAGTGGTGCACATGTGACAGTAGAGCCGTTGGCAACAGGAGTCAGCACCAGGCTTGTCTGTCCCAGGAGTTGGCAGGGGACGGACTGGAGGACTGAGGCTGCAGGCTGCACTGATTTGGAGACTGCGGTGGTTACTGGTGATGGATTGGCGGATGACTGAGTGGTAAGCTGAGAAGTTACAACTGTGAAGGTCTGAGGCACAGAGGAGATTGTACCATTGAACATCTTCTTTCGTGCTTCCTCCACCTGGTATGAGAGAAATGTAGGCTACGTTCATTAACACTTCAATTACTATTACGTCCAATAAGAGTGTGTCTGACTGTGACTGTCTTGAGTGGGCCTCCAACAACTTGCATAAATATTAATTTGATCATTTGTACCTCCTCCGGTGACCAGCTAATGCCCTGTTTGAGCCTCTGCGTGGTAAACCACACTTTAATTTGCTCCTCTGGATGTTTCGAGACTGCAGTAAGCCAAGAGAGCTCAGCTTGTGTTGGGTATGGGAATTTGTTGAAGGAAGAGATGAGGGTCAGGTTGTCATCCAGAGAAGGGTTGTATTTGGTTGTGTTGAGTGGAATAGCGATCTTCGGCACCTGGAATATTAGTGTACAAAACATACAGTAGACATATTGCTAAATATAGTCAAATTCCAACTTTTAATATTGATATTTTGTACTGCATATGTTTTATTGGCTGTAAAATACAAATAATGACATGTTTAATCCATCCATCCATCCATTTTCTGTACCGCTTGTCATCACAAGGGTCGCGGGCATGCTGGAGCCTATCCCAGCTATCTTCGGGCGAGAGGCGGGGTATACCCTGAACTGGTCGCCAGCCAATCGCAGGGCACATATACACAAACAACCATTCGCACTCACATTCACACCTACGGGCAATTTAGAATCTTCAATTAACCTACCACGCATGTTTTTGGGATGTGGGAGGAAACCGGAGTGCCCGGAGAAAACCCACCCAGGCACGGGGAGAACATGCAAACGCCACACAGGCGGGGCCGGGATTTGAACCCGGTCCTCAGAACTATGAGGCAGATGTGCTAACCAGTCGGTCACCGTGCCACCATATGTTTAATATGTGGTGAAATAAATTCAATGGTTATCTTATCCTAGCATAAAAATATGGAAGCACCTAACTGGTTTGGTCCAAAAGTTAATAAAGATAATAAAAGAACCTTAAATCATTCATTTACGATATACACAGACCTTATTGTTAAGCGTTATTTGGTACATTCAAATCCATAATTTAAAGGCTAGCAATCACAAATCCCAAATATTAAATCAACCTTTGCCAATGCCAATTCACATTCAGGAACATAATTATTTTCATAAGAATACTTTGCCATTGGGCAGAGGGCAAACTGGCTCAGTCAAACTCCTGCCATCATGGACAGATAGCATTTGATGGATCATGCCAGTTTACGCTAACAATCTCCAGCTACCATTCCACTAAGGTTTTCGAAATGTCTAAATCTCTAACTGAACATTGTGCACTTGGAGACAGTGAACAATACGGTCAAAGGTTGGTAAATATACGACAAAGTATTATATTACTTGTTACACTAGTACACACACAGATATATTATTATATCGTGCTGGAGTGCACGTATATATATATATATATATATGAAATGGACAGTCATGGCTAAAAACATTGGCACGCCAAATGATGAATGATTTTTTTGGCCAAATGAGTGTATCATTGTGGAAAAACGTGATGACCTAGGACTTTTTCACTGTACAACCCCAATTTCAATGAAGTTGGGACGTTGTGTTAAACATAAATAAAAACAGAATACAATGATTTGTGAATTATGTTCAACCTATATTTAATTGAATACACTACAAAGACAAGATATTTAAATGTTCAAACTGATTAACTTGATTGTTTTTAGCCAATAATCATTAACGTAGAATTTTATGGCTGCAACACGTTCCAAAAAAACTGGGACAGGTGGCAAAAAAGACTGAGAAAGTTGAGGATTGCTCATCAAACACCTGTTTGGAACAGGTGGACAGGCTATTTGGGAACAGGTAGGTTCCATGATTGGGTATAAAAGGAGCTTCCCTGAATTGCTGAATTGAATCAAAAACCGACATCAATGTGGAGAGGATATCTCCACATGGGCTCAGGAACACTTCAGAAAACCAATGTCAGTAAATACAGTTCGGCGCAACATCCGTAAGTGCAACTTGAAACTCTACTGTGCAAAGCAAAAGCCATTTATCAACAACACCCAGAAACGCCGCTGGCTTCTCTGGGCCCAAGCTCATCTAAGATGGACCGATGCAAAGTGGGACCGATGCAAAGTGGAAAAGTGTTCTGTGGTTCGACGAGTCCACATTTCAAACTGTTTTTGGAAATTGTGGACGTCGTGTCCTCCGGACCAAAGAGGAAAAGAACCATCCGGACTGTTATGGACGCAAAGTTCAAAAGCTACCATCTGTGATGGTATGGGGATGTGTTAGTGCCAATGGCATGGGTAACTTACACATCTGTGAAGGCACCATTAATGCTGAAAGGTACATACAGGTTTTGGAGAAACATGTGCTGCCATCCAAGCATAGTCTTTTTCATGGACGCCCCTGCTTATTTCAGCAAGACAAAGCCAAACCACATTCTGCACGTGTTACAACAGCGTGGCTTCGTAGTAAAAGAGTGCGGGTCCTAGACTGGTCTGCCTGCAGTCCAGACCTGTCCCCCATTGAAAATGTGTGGTGCATTATGAAGCGTAAAATACGACAACGGATACCGCGGACTGTTGAACAGCTGAAGCTGTACATCAAGCGAGAATGGGAAATAATTCCACCTACAAAGCTTCAACAATTAGTGTCCTCAGTTCCCAAACGTTTTTTGAATGTTGTTAAAAGAAAAGGTGATGTAACACAGTGGTAAACATGACCCTGTCCCAGCTTTTTTGGAACGTGTTGCAGCCATAAAATTCTAAGTTAATGATTATTTGCTAAAAACAATCAAGTTTATCAGTTTGAACATTAAATATCTTGTCTTTGTAGTGTATTCAATTAAATATAGGTTGAACATGATTTGCGCATCATTGTATTCTGTTTTTATTTATGTTTAACACAAGGTCCCAACTTCATTGGAATTGGGGTTGTATTGCATCCTACCTGGGTGTAGTTTACAGGCCGCTGCAGGGAAGGCATGATGTGAGAAAGGCCATCAGCTTTGAGGAGAGTCGACTCTGGGATGATTACTGTCCCGTTGACATTGAGTGCTGTGATTGCTTTCTTCGTCAAGTCGGGGTTCAGTTTACACAAATGAGGCTCCGTCTGTTTATTATCTGAAGACATGACTTTTTGTTTCCCGATCTTGATTGCGGTGGTTTTGCTGAGGGGCACAGTGCTCTGCCCCTCTGCTTTACCAGACACGACACTGGAACTATTGTAAATGACTGCATTGTTACTGCAGCCCTCTATTGTCTGTTCCAAGATGGTCTGATTGTTCATTTTGATGCGTTTAAACTTGAAGTTGCTCTCCCCTGGGTGATTCCTATCGTTATGTTCTGTAAGGGAGTCAAACTTTTTTGTGTTGAAATTACAGACAGCACACAGATACAGTGGGTTGAGGATGACGTTGGGGTGGTTGGCATCCACGTGTTCTTTGAATGTGTTGAGGTTCTGAGTGGAAAAGGTACAGTACTTGCACTCATAGCCCCTTTGCTGTTTACATGAAGGCTTGGAACTGTCTGATGACTCAGACACTGGGATGTCAGGTGCTGCTAGGGATTCAGGGGTCTTCCCCGTCAGGTCTAGGTCAGCAGATGGATCGGTCTCCATAGCATCCTCCTCAGTATGGTTCTCTGTTGTCTGGCAGAAAACGATTACAAATGTGACATGGCAAGAGATTTAATTTTCAAATCGGTGGATCATGGAAAACAATGTATCAATTAATGCAAGACTATGTACAGTATAGTATATACCCCAATAACAAAGCTAAGATACAGACAAAATGTAAATAAAAAAACAAAACAACAACAAAAAAAACCTAATATGAATTATCCCTTCTGTATAGGAAGCGTATTTAGATTGAAATAGAATGTTCATAAATCATAAAATATGTATAACTGGCTTGAAGCAAGGCATTATAGACCCAAGACTTTTAATAGGGTACCTCCTCATCATCATCCAACTCCACCATGGTCTCCTGTGGTCGGATCATACAGGGGGTGGAAGCCTTCCGCCGGCTAGACATGATGATGATGAATAATGATGGAGGGCTCCTTGCACTTTTACTTGGCCAGATATCCGGGAAAGGAAACTATGACTGGAGAGAGAGTGAGGCAGGACGACTGCCCAGACAATGTTTCGACTCGCCAGGAGGACTGACTTGTACTGTGGACAGGTCAGACTTTTAGAACAGGGGAGCCACTGCCCCCTGGGCCACAATGAGTGGCTGCAGAGAACGGAGCAATAGAGGGTGAAGTTCTGAGCACGTCTCGCTGACAGTGTCAGCTCCGCAGCAAGATGACCTCATGAAAATGCATGACAGGACACCACCTGGACAAACAAAAATAATATCAGCCTTTACAGTCACAAGAAAGCATTGCAGCCAGATATATTGCCACCTGACACAAGTCAGGAGAAACTGTTCTATTCTTAAATACTGTATGCTTGATAGCGCAATTCAGTTTGGTTTGGTACATCAGCACAGTACAGAGTAATGTTCCCAAAAAAAGCCACATTACAACCAAGCCAGACAGTTCTGTTCATCTCGCCATGTTAAGGTTTGGAAAAAAATTCCCTAACTTGGCTTGCGTTTCTGTCAGTGTGTGTAGGTGGTGTGGCGATGGCTTAATAATGTGACATCTACAAGCTTGGCAGTGCAAGCCATGAATTAATTAAACAAAGAAAAGGAGCAGGACACTGTTTACATAGGTGAGCAATGAAGGACATAGAGTGTTTTGTGTTCTTTCATCTTGGCGACTGTTTATTACAAAAATACAACAAGCTTTGTTTGAGAAAAGGACTTGTGATTATTTGCTGTTGACCAATGAAGTTCCATACCACTGGAGCTGGAACCCAAAAGAAAAAGTGGCAAAAAATTTAAAATATTATTTAAATCAGTTACTTTGAGTCTTTAAAACGTTTACCGCTTGGTAAAATCAGGTCTTAAGGTTATTCCTTGGATGGGCAGCCGTGGCCCAATGGTTAAGATCATCGCCTGCCACCGTGGGGGACCTAGGTTCAAAACCCCGACTGGACCATCCGCCAACATCCCCCGGACTCACGGCTGTGGTGTCCTTGAGCAAGACACTGATACCCCGAAATGCTCCCCGGGCGCTTCAGCTGCCCCCTGCTCCAGTGTGTTCCACTAACATGTGTATGTGTTCACTGTGATGGGTTAAATGCAGAGAACAAATTTCGTGTGCATGCATGCATGTTCATGACAATAAAAGATGATTCTTCTTCTATCAGAAATGGATCAGACACTTTTTGAAGGGCATTTTCAGGATTATTTTGCAATTACTGTTTTGAATAAAAGAGTACTGTAAAGCTCAAACTGAACAATAGACCGCAAAATAACCACCAGTGGGGACAAAGCAGAGCAACTAAAACTTTAAGGATGAAGACACTATCAAAAGGCCAGAAGTCTATTAAGATGGCCATTTGAAGCACAGAAGGGAATCATGCGTGAACCATCATTGGAAAAACATCATGGAGCATTTATCGACGCAGACTAGAAATAAACAGTACTATATGTAGTTAGAAAATACTATATATATAAATAAATTTGATGTGAAATTTGCCACCTCATTTTCAAAGAATACATTTTAAATTTGCACTAACCTAACCCTAACCCTAACCCTATACTTTAAGAAGGACCCTATCAATGTGATCGTTGTAATTGATGACATAGCTGCAGTGCAAATATGAGACATACAAATTGTGCCTGACACGTTCTGCAATAATGACTCATCATCCGTTGGACAATGCTGCAAATAAAGAAAGAACCAGAGACACAGCAAAGGCAGTGATCGGCTTTATTTAGTTGTTGTTAGACATGTTCTCAAGCAAGATTGGGGACAGTGAGTAGGGTTAGGGTTTCCCAGGGTAACATTATAAGGAGAAGCTTGTCTGACTGGAAAATGTCAATTGATGTTCTAGAGCAGGGGTGTCAAACTCCTTTTTGTCGCGGGCCACATTGTAGATACGGTTTTCCTCAGTATGCCATTATGATTGTAAAACCATATCAATGTTTAATCGCCTCATGTCTATTACACATAGACAACAAATTGATGGATAACTAGTTTTGAAATCAGAAGTCAAGGATAATGGTTTGTTCAACTATTGTTCAAGTAACTGTAAAAGGGGTTTGGAGGCAAAACATGCTTACAATAGTTCATTACTATTTATTACATATGAATATTATACAAAAATTTGGAACAGATTTTAGCAAGAATCATGGATGTTGACACACATGATTTGTTTTCACGGGCCACATAAAATGATGTGTCGGGCCATTTCTGGCCCCCAGGCCTTGAGTTTACATCTATGTTCTAGAGGCTCCACGCTGACACTTCATTCTTATATTCACGAGTACAAATCGTAAACGAGTCGAAGCAGCGAGTGCTCCACAATCAAGGGAGTTTCCATAAAACAGCTAATAGGAGATACAGGAATGTCCTCTTACAATTTGCATACCACCTTTATTACAATAGCGTAAATGAGGAAAATAAGATAAGAACATATAGTTGATGTGACCTCTGTGACAGAACTTTGTGAATCAAATCAACGTTCCTCCCCAGATAACATTAACTCCTTAAACAACCCACCAAGATGTCATTACAATGCAGACTCATTACAATGGTGTCGCTATAGCAACTGAGGACGTAGCACTGTAGTCTCGAACCTACTACAGTGACAGTACATCCACAGTGATGACCTGACTGCATTGTGTATTAGAGGGTGAAACATGGACAAAACCCGACGAACAAAGATTAAATGGCTGGCAGGCCATCTTCCTTGAGCATGAAGAAATGTTTTTATTCGAGGATTTCAGTGTGTTCTACTACTTTGTAAGGTTTTCACAGTGTGATGTTATGGAGAGCTCAGTGTCTGGAGAATCATCATTAATCATCACTCAAAAATATGGCAGCATAACCAAACATAATGGCACACTTTTCCACTACGTATCACTCTTCCTACCTGTGTCCACCCATTTCCAAAATCAGCATGAGGTAAAAAAAATAAAAATAATAAATGCGGACTTAAGAAAGTGAAGATGCATCTTGATGTAAAGTCGGATGGCCTGCACAACTACTGCTGCCTCGCTGCTCGTGATCGGTGGGAGTTGGAAGAAAATGAAATCACACCAGTGACAAGAGTAAACATGCGATTTAGCGCTCACTATTTGGGATCTTTGTAAATCAGGCCCTGTGTCTTATACACTGCCTGCACGTCAGTGAGAAAATGGTTGGAGCAGCATGCCGAGTCTCCCTGCACCTCTCGACCACAGTCCAGAAGTCAACTGAAGAACTTCAGATGACAGAAATAATGAGATAATTATTCCTTTAACAGATTTTACTCCATCAATGGTCTTAACAAAGTAAAAATGAACTGCCCTTGTAAAAGAAGTAGAAACAGAGGCTCTGAGCTAAACGTCTTATTCAAAAGCACACAATGTATCGCAAACATATTCGAGCTGACAAGACGCTGAGGAGTGAGATGACAACGCCTGCAGAGAAAATACCTGCGCCACATGTGCCAATGCAGTTCACGCATTAACTTCGACAGCCTGGGAAACCTCATTCCATTCACATTTCTGCATTTAATAATATATATATTTTAAATTTGAAATGGTCCCACAACAAATTGTGCCATGCTTTCTTCATACACACGGTACTTTTGAAATCTATCCTATGGCAGCCTTTTAGGCTGGTTGTTGCTACATTCATCACATTTATTCCTGCATTGCTGGAACATTAAAACAAATCTACAAAATCTAAAATAACATTACAGTGGGTACGGAAAGTATTTAGACCCCCTTAAAATGTTCACTCTTTATTATATTGCACCCATTTGCTAAAATCACTTAAGTTCATTTGTTTCCTCAGTGTACACACAGCACCCCATATCGACAGAAAAAAACGGAATTGTTAACATTTTTGCAGATTTATTAAAAAAAAGAAAAACAGCCTTAAGTATTCAGACCCTTTGCTGTGACACTCTTATGTTTAACTCAGGTGCTGTCCATTTCTTCAGATCATCCTTTAGATGGTTTTAAACCTTCATTGGAGTCCAGCTGTGTTCGAGTTTACTCATAGGACTTGATTAGGAAAGCCACACCCCTGTCTATAAAAGACCTTACAGCTCACAGTGCATGTTAGAGCAAATGAGAATCATGAGGTCAAAGGAACTGCCTGAAGAGCTTGGAGACAGAATTGTGGCAAGGGACAGATCTGGCCAATGTTACATAAAAAAAAATTCTGCTGCGCTTAAGGTTCCTAGGACCACAGTGGCCTCCGTAATCCTTAAATGGAAGACGATTGGGACGATCAGAACACTTCCTAGAGCTGGCCGTCGGCCAAACTGAGCAATCGGGGTTGAAGAGCCTTGGTGAGATAGGTAAAGAATAACCCAAAGATCACTGTGGCTGAGCTTCAGAGATGCATTCAGGAGATGGACGAAAGTTCTAGAAAGTCAACCATCCCTGCAGCCCTCCACCAGTCGGGGCTTTATGGCAGAGTGGCCCGACGAAGCCTCTCCTCAGTGCAAGACACATAAAAGCCTGCATGGAGTTTGCTAAAAAAAACACCTAAAGGACTCCAAGATGGTGAGAAATAAGATTATCTGGTCTGATGAGACTTTTTGGACTTAATTCTAAGCGGTATGTGTGGAGAAAACCAGGCACTGCTCATCACCTGTCCAATACAGTCCCAACAGTGAAGCATGGTGGTGGCAGCATCATGCCGTGGGGATGTTTTTCAGCTGCAGGGACAGGACGACTGGTTGCAGTCAAAGGAAAGATGAATGCGGCCAAGTACAGGGATATCCTGGACGAAAACCTTCTCCAGAGTGCTCAGGACCTCAGACTGGGCCGAAGGTTCACCTTCCAACAAGACAATGACCCTAAGCACACAGCAAAAATAGAACAACTCTGTGACTGTTCTTGAATGGCCCAGCTAGAGCCCTGACTTAAACCCAATTGAGCATCTCTGGAGAGATCTGAAAATGGATGACCACCAACGTTCACCATCCAACCTGACAGAACTGGAGAGGATCTGCAAGGATGAAATACAGAGGATCACCAAATCCAGGTGTGAAAAACATGTTACATCATTCCCAAAAAGACTCATGGCTGTATTAGCTCAAAAGGGTGCTTCTACTAAATACTGAGCAAAGGGTCTGAATACTTATGGCTGAGTGATGTTTCAGTTTTTCTTTTTAATAAATCTGCAAAATGTCAAACATTCATTTATTTCTGTCAATATGGAGTGCTGTGTGTACATTAATGGGGAGGGGGGGGGGGGGTCCTGGGGGAGAACAAATGATTTTAGCAAATGGCTGCAATATAACAAAGAGTGAAAAATGTAACGGGGTCTGAATAGTTTCCATACCCACTGTATAGGTCTGCGATTGGCTGGCGACCAGTTCAGGGTGTAACCCGCCTCTCGCCCGAAGATAGCTGGGATAGGCTCCAGCAAGCCCACGACCCTAGCGAGGATAAGCGGTACAGAAAATGGATGGATGGATGGTACAGGTCTTCATGTAATTGACAAAACGTTGTATTGGTCAATTCTAAATGACTCATAGCCCTTGCTTTTTTAGAAGAAATGGCGATGGAAGAAAAAACCGGCAGCATTACGCTGGAGCTGGACATACTCCTCTCACTTGTGTGCTGGGCTCACACAATAAGAGTGGAGAGCAGATGAGCAATTCAATTTATGCCACATCCATATTAGTAAGCTGTGATCACAACTGCTATTGATATGGATATTCAGTGTTGACTGAATGAATCACTGGTTAATGTCAGATACTGCATATTATCCAAGTAGGCTGAGTCATTTTGGAGAAATGTCCATGTAATGGTCACTTTTGAGTGCAGAGAGACTCGGAATAATATACTTTATAGCTTAAAGTATTAAAAACCATTAGCTATCTCAAACAAAAACAGAAAAGCCTTCGGACTCACTGGCACAAACAGCCTCTTCCTCTCCGCTTTACCATTTTCAGCAGTAGAGGGAGGGAGCTGATCCACCACTTTTATGGTTCCTTCTATGCAATGATATGCTAGTTGTCCAAGTTTTCCAGTTATATTTATTTCAAATGAAAAAAGTAACTTCATTGCAAACATTTGGCAGGATCTAAGAAAAGCAAGCCCACCAGCTCTTTATAGTGTGTCTAACCTTGGTCTTCCAGTTGGTTTCTGTATGCAGAAAGACCTCTGTGCTGGAGCCCCAACTCCTGACAGTCTGAAAAGTCATTAAACTTGTATGAATACTCAGCCTGCCAGTCACTTGCCGGTATTTCTTTTCTTTCTTTGCTTTAAGTGCAGCTGTTGCCTTATATGAGTGCAGCCGTCATTTTAAGGCAGTCAGAAGGTGGCAACAAATGCATTGATGAACAGCTGATAGAATAATAGCATGTATTGGGAGAGGACATTAAGAGCACAGGGGAAATTGGTAGAGACATTGTCTATTCTAAGGTGTCCTAATCTTTATATTTGACACCACAGAAAACTACTGCATTTGGAATATAACTGTTTATAGGAGCAGCAAGGTGATAAATACCCAGTGTGGGTGAGTCACAGCAGCACATCCCACTCAGTGAAGCGAGTCGTGTAAGGGTAAAGAAGAAGGGAGGGAAAAAAATAAATAAATAAAAAATAAATAAAAATTAAAAATTCACCTCACAGATTACTCTGGAAAAACATGACTGGTGTAAAGCAGTGTCATGATGTGTAAATTTAACATATGCTGTGGGTCCAGTGTCATGACATAAATGCCAGTGGAGCATCATAGTAACCAAAGGTTATATTTGTTTTCGGTCGGTGAAACAAATAAAATACAATTAGGCTACTATATCACTTTAAAAGTATGCTAAAAAATTAACATCCCCAAACTCAGAACATCCCTCGTAATGAATATACTCTCAGCAAATGTGTCTATAAAAATGCATGATTATGTAATGGCAGCTGTATGACGATTACAGGTCACAATGTTTAAACATACGTATACCATATTTGTATGGTCGGTGATATATTTTGCTGACCAAATTGTGATACTAACCAATAGATACTACAGTGAACCCCCAATATTCACGGGAGATAGAGACCGAGCCCTGGCACAAATAGTGAAGATCGGCGAACAATCGGCCCCCCGCACTCCAAAAAAGGAGTTTGTAATGGCCTATAGTTGCCACTGAACAGCAGCAAAGCACTTAAAATGGGGAGAATCACAAAAGAACACACTAGTCTTCTGAATGGATTATTTACTGGGGTTTGTAACAACACAAACAGACAAAAACAAATTATCAATAATCTAGCATGTACCCAGCCACAAACACATCTTACCTAAATTACTACATTCAATAGTTAAATTATTCAACATAAACAAACCACCTTCACATGAGGCTCATCAATAGTATTACTTAGCATACTAGCCTAAATAACACATGTGTGTGCATGTGTCCCCCTGCTCCAGTGTGTTCCACTAACATGTGTATGTGTTCACTGTGATGGGTTAAATGCAGAGAACAAATTTCATGTGCATGCATGCATGTTCATGATAATAAAAGGTGATTCTTCTTCTTCTTCTATTAGAATTTACAAACAAAATTTTTGTTTCCTTTTATTTATTTTTTTTAAAATTTACACACAACTAGTCTGAGTGGCCACAACTCACAAATTCAAAACCACACTGTATATAAAATCCACATCTGTCATTTAAACTGGAGCCCCAAAATCACACAAAATGAATAGACCAAGTGACTTCTTAATCAACTTAAAGCCCCATCAAAGATTGCCACTTGGGTTTTTTTCTTCCCCATGCTACCTGTTCAACAAGTTGGCCAGTGCAGAGAAAGGGGCAATTCCTTGTGTGGGTGAGGAAAGGCACTGCCACCACTTATATGGTGTGTTCGAGCAGGAGTGTATGAGGCAGCGTTTTGGACCGTCACAGAATTAATTCAAACCTCATCACGTGGCTCCTCTAGGGCAAAGCAAAGTGCTGCACTGAGCTCTCAAGTGCTGTGCTATGTTCTGCACAGCAACAGAGCAGGCTTACTTTCACTTGGACTAACATGTTAAACAGACAAATTTTTACCGTTATGTAGAGCTGGAAGATGTAAAAATATTAACCATAAGTCAACCATATTTTATATTAATGCCAAAGCTAAAAGTAGTAGGCACAAAACCTAACAAAGTCACACATTTATATGGTGCAAAACAGTCGGGTGAAGTCTCTGGCGTTCGACATTACATCATGCATTGTCATGGTGAGGTCGAAAATACTGTCTAATGGATGAATTAGAATAATGTACAGTTTCTTCTGTGGAGAATTTCAGCCACTTTAAATTGAGAAACTGGATGATGATGGATGAAGTGCTTTGACCTTGTTCAGTCTGCCCTCACTGTTGGAGGCTATGGGAGATTTTGAAAAACTCAAGTTAGAACATTCAGTGAAGAATGAAATCAATTTTATGGCATCTGAAATACAAATAACCTTGAAGACCTGTTTGCAAACCCAACATGCAAACTATGCTTAACAAATATATTAGATTATTGAGCCTATTTGTCCAAGAAACCATCCAGCATCAAACAGATCTCACCTTTTTACACCAAAACCGTCGCCTCGCTATTACTTCTTCCCTGCGCCTCACTCTCATGACTAGTCGACACATCCTGCATCCAACTTTTAGACAAAAAGAGGCAAGAGGCAATAAAGGCAGTCGATGTAGATAAAGGAGTCACTGTTTTAATGTTATGCTAATTATCTATATAGCCTCTATGTTTTGAAAAGGCTGTTCCTCTGTGATTGAGTGACTGTTTCTTAACTTGAAAACTTTATTTCTTCAATATGAAGTTTGTTTTCACTTATTTCTATATTATACTGTATTTATTCACGAAGTAACTACACCAAAATCAATCTGGGCCTGGGATGGACGAATTTTATTTTGATTCATTTCAATTGGAAACACCGAGTCGCAGAACAATTGAATTTTTTAACCAAGGTTCCACAATATTTTACTTATGTACAACAGAAATGTAATTTTCTTATCAAATTGTGTACAGAAAAGCAACTTAATAGCCGCTGTTAGAGCTTGAGGCTCCTGGGTGCCTGCAAAATGAATTGCAACAATAAAAATTAACAAAAAAGTGCCAGTGCCAATATAACAAGCAATCGGAGTGATTAACTCATTAACTTTGGGCAAATAAAAACTCTGATATGATTGTCATGATTATATGATTGATATGTTATGCAAAGGCACGGTGACCGACTGGTTAAAGTGTCAGCCTCACAGTTCTGAGGACCCGGGTTCAATCCCCGCCCCCGCCTGTGTGGAGTTTGTATGTTCTCCCCGTGCCTGCGTGGGTTTTCTCCGGGTACTCTGGTTTCCTCCCACATCCCAAAAACATGCATGAATTGGAGACTCTCAATTGCCCGTAGGCATGACTGTGAGTGCGAATGGTTGTTTGTTTCTATGTGCCCTGCGATTGGCTGGCAACCAGTTCAGGGTGTACCCCGCCGTACAGCTGGGATAGGCTCCAGCACGCCCGCGACCCTAGTGAGGAGAAGCGGCTCAGAAAATGGATGGATGGATGGATGTTATGCAAATTGACACTCGATCTGTCTTGGTGAGCATACAGTCAATCATGTATCTCCTCCTTGTAGTTTTTTTTTTTTTGGCCATAGCACAATGAATACATATGAACTTCAACCACATAATGATGCAAAACCCAAACCAGCTAAACTAGAAATTATTATTATTATTGGCGGTATTAGCCAAATATGGACAAAGTGGATAGAAAAGTGGGTCAAACACAGGTAGCTGTAAGAGGGGCCTTTTCCGGACACTCATACTGTATGACAAAACCAAGGTGTATTTTGAAATGAAATTAACACCTTTATACTGTCCATGTTAGAGAGTTACTTTTTGAAGGTCTAAATAGCCAAAATACGGGACCTTTAAAGGTAAGCTTAATTCTATTTTATTAATTAACTACTGTACTTAACCTTCATTTAACCAGGTATGTTAATTGAGAACAGTTTCGCATTTACAATACCGACCTGACTGCAGACAGCAGGCCAAAACAAAAGGAAGGCCAAAAGCAAGTCCCCCCGGTGCAGAAAATGCTATCTAGTTTTAATACAAAGGCTTTGTGAACACATTTTTACCTCCACCAAACATGTGGAAAAGTATGGTTTTGATTGCCCTTTGTTTTTAGAAAGGTAACAGACTTCTACAATTGTTTTAATGGGGAGATGGCAAATTAGCCGAGCCAAGAACCTATTACTATTTTTGGCACAAATGAAAATGTGGAAAGGGTAATTTAGTATCTCTTTTTTTGCAAAGTCACAATGGTAATGTTACTGGTCCCCGGCTGCCTCATCATAACATCTCTACATTCTTCATGAACCAGACGGTCCTTCTAAATTCTAAATACAGTAATAAATAAATTGACAGTTGTGGATATTTTCCTCTTTTTCCCATTTGACTCACAATGTAAGCATTTCTCCTGCCCCAAAATCAACTGCTATAGCACAGTCATCTTGCACAATCCTGTTTACGACACAATCGTTTGTGGTATGGAGTTAGGCTTGTTATTTAAGATGACTTACAGTATGGTGGATTTGAATTAAACGATTTTATGTTCTACCAGGATTTAACTGGATGTTAGCAGTACAAAATGAAGGACATTCATTGCCAGATATCTCCTTGATCTTGTCAGAGCACAAGCGGTTGATTGCAGAAACTGATGCATACCACAATGTGGCACTGTATGATTATTTTCAGTTTTGTTTTATTCAACCTTGACAGTTTTCTACACTTGGAGTGCTTTTCTAGTTCAACTCTCTTTTAAGTTGCTCTATAGTGATCCATCCATTATCTGAGCCGCTTCTCCTTACTAGGGTCGCGGGCATGCTGGAGCCTATCCGAGCTGTACGGCGGGGTACACCCTGAACTGGTTGCCAGCCAATCGCAGGGCACATAGAAACAAACAACCATTCGCACTCACAGTCATGCCTACGGGCAATTTAGAGTCTCCAATTAATGCATGTTTTTGGGATGTGGGAGGAAACCGGAGTGCCCGGAGAAAACCCACGCAGGCACGGGGAGAACATGCAAACTCCACACAGGCGGGGACGGGGATTGAACCCCGCACCTCAGAACTGTGAGGCTGACGCTCTAACCAGTCGTGCACCGTGCCGCCTTGCTCTATAATGAAAGTGTCCAATTCATGTGTCTCACTATGTGCAAGATAGCTTCAAGTTACACTCCACCTTGTACTGTCTTTCACACCACGAAAGACAGTGCTTGGATATTTGTGACGGAGTCAGATATAACTAAACTACCCCAAGTAGGAAAATAGCATTTTTTCTGTAGTGAAAAAAAGGAACAGGGGAGGCTCATTTTTAATCTAGCAGCCTTCAAATTAGGTCAGGGTAACAATGTTGTCATCATCAGCTCAAATGATTTCGCGTCTATGTGGATATGTCAAGAAGAATTGCAGATACCACTTTTCCACAAGGAAAACTGTATGTACTATACGAGTCTCCCCATTACCGTGTGATCAAATCTCTGCACCTGTCACTCTGTGCCTTCCTCACATGCAAATTGTCTCCTCTTCACGCTATTAGGAGAGGTGGGGGTTGGGGTGGTTTTGCTGTGCCCGCGGCTGACGTGATGCAGTGCAGTGAGTGTCAGTGAACGCTCTCTGTCTCTCCTTGCCTTCTCCAAAACTTGAAATCTGAAGGATGGGAGACAATCTTCACAGTTGAGAAATACTCCAATGGCTATAAAAAAATTGCATCTGCAGATAAAAATGTGCACAGCTGTATATATTACACAACACTCAACTTGATGTTTTTGAGTCCGAGTTTGCAGTACCTTGTGTTTTTAACAAATAGATAGCATAACTTTGCATACAGTGTAGTGTCTTTGGTTCAAATTGTGTTTTTCCCTTACACCCCTCTGGCATAACCACAGGATTCTGTGTTTCTGATATTTCTACAATAGCTTATGTTCATAATATGGAAAACTATGGTTTGTGTGCTATAATTTGGAAATATCATTTTTATACCAAACATTTACATTCATGAAAAAAATGGCTTTTACAGTCCATAAACTCTCCATCTGGTTCTTCCCAACTTCTCCCGGGTCCTAGTGCAAACACCTTCTCAGCCTCATAAGACAGGTGATGACATAACTTCACTAGGAGCATTAGTCACTAAACAACACGTCTGAGAACCTGAAACAAAAGCGTTGCATCACTGTTGGTGACATCATCACAATGCCAAGCTGAGCACATTCATCCTCCAAATGTGCTATGACTTGTTTTTGTGTTTCATAAAGGCGGCCTGAAACTTGATTTGAATGCTTGATGTGGAGTCAGCGGATGCTGGAAGCTATTGATGTCTGTGAAAAAAAAAATGCTGCAAGTCACCCAAAAAGACTAAAATAGATGGAATGGCTATATGCCGCGGAATAAATGAGCATGACCACACAAACAATAATGGCAACACCAGCAAGTATTAAAAAGGAGAGTGTCTGTTTCCCTGTATGACAAATGTAAAAAAGTCAACTACAAGCCTTTAAACTAAGTGCTGTATCTCAGTACACACACACGCGCACACACACACCCACACACACACACACACAACGTGTTACAGATGTATTCAGGCACATCAAACTGCGCTCTGTATCGCATGACTGACATTCACAATAGGCAAATACTGTAAGTATTGGGACACTTGGAAATTAAATTTACAGGAAGTGAAAATAGAAGGCAATATGCAATTTGTCTCCTCTTTCCAGGTAAAATAGCAACAAGATATAGGGGTGTGTCAGTGAACTTTTTTGTCCGATCACTTAGAAGCCATTTGAATGGCCAGGTCACTGATGTTGGCTCATAGTTTTTGTTCTAGTGCATTTTAAAAGGTGTCTGATGGGTTTGGGGTCAATAGCTCTGTACAGGCAAGTCAAGTTTTTCCCCACACCAAACTCCTCCAACCACATGGTCAAATGAATAAATACATAAATTAAAAACGTGAATCAACACAAAGATATGTTTTTCCAATGCCATTTAAGTGGGTTTGATCACAGTGCCGTTAACCATTCAGTCATACAATACAGTACAGTACACGCGGGGGATAGAGGCCAGGCTGGACCGCGAATAATGAAAATCTCGGATAATTAACGGCCATTATACAAACCCAAATTCCAATGAATGAGGGAATTTTTGTAAAAAGTAAATGATCTACAAATCATTTTCAACCTATATTCAATTGAATACACTAGACAATTACAGTGCTGACAACCTATAAAAATTCACTTTTAGATAAATTTGGCAAAATTTGTCTGAATTTCCATATTTTCAAAGTTTTCTCAAGAACAATATCGAAACGGCAGTCATAACCACAATCGTTAAAAAATTACAGCTTCAATATTTGTCATTTTAATGTTTTCGCTTACATCAACCTTCTAATGGCGGATGCAGTTGCAGCCTGAATCAAAGTACCAGGATATGAGATTCTGACATGCCATCACCAAAAACATCTGCGTCTATGGATTAATTCCCATGTCCTGCAGTGACGTGTGCAGTGACATACTAATTAATTTTCGGTTCAGACGCGGCATTCTGTGTGGATGTGTGTTATTTTATATTTATATCTCTAAACACGTATTATTTGGCCTGTTATTTTGCTGGTGACTTTCCGCGAAGACGCGGTTCCAGCCAGACCTATATGTATCACCTGTATCACCAAATAACTTAATTTGATGTTTTGCGACTGCATGTAATGATAGTTTAGCAAGTAGCATGGCTTTGACATCGTCTTTGCCTATCCACTCCTCTTCCTCCCTTCGTGACACTTAAGCCTGGCAAGAAGTAGCTTTATTCACTACCATGACGAAGATCAGTAGCTTACAATGCGTTAAAACCGGACGCAAAGAGAACTTTCGCCTCTGCGGCTTGGCAACCGGGTGGCGCAATAAAATAGTGTGCACCAAGCAGCTGTTCAACCTGGACATGCCGGGTAATGTCAGACGCTGGATTCCCCCCCAATATCCGTAAAAATCAGTGTTACGGCAGTAACGAGTCAACGGTCAGAGATTTTGGTAACAAAATACAGACGTTCGCCAACATTTGACAGCTCTGCATTTAATGTTCAAACTGATAAAATTGTTTTTTGCAAATATTCACTCATTTTGAAATTGATGACTCCAACACAAAAACAAAACTATCAAAATGCCTTGACCTCATTCGACTGAATGTTCATTGTTAATCCAAAACAGTAAATATAACATTTAAGTACTACATTCTAAATTGATGGAGCCGAAGGATCTTTGTGTTTTGATTCTGTTTCCAGGTCAAAACTTGACAGCGGCTCTTCATGCATAGTGTTTTTCTATTCCACAAAATCTGACTGAGACTTGTGTACCCACTGACTAAAGGAGAGAAGGAAATACCTCCAGGAAGCAACAGAGTGGATCACCTCACAGCTGGATGTTTGGCCGTGACATTCCTAGAGGTTGCTCCACACAGAGATAACACTGAGAAACAACGGTTTGCATACAGTAGATTTTGTCATGTAAGATCAAACTTTTAAAAAAAATACAAAATTGCAACAATTCATGTCTGGGTCCATCCATTAATTTTCTGTACTGCTTTCTACTTTTCCATGTCACATACAACCTATCCCACTTGACTTGGGAAGAGAGGCGGGCTACACACCGGTTGATTGTGAATTGAGCTGCAATTGATCTCTCCCAGCTGCACGAAACCAGCTGTGTGAGCCGCTGCACTAACATCAACAACAATAAACAAAATGATTTTAAGTTGAACTTAAATGCTCTCTGTGTAGCAATGATGATGCGACAACATCTGTACACTTGTGTGTAATCCTTTGAGAAATTCTGTTATCGCTCCATCCCCCCTCCACAAAATACATCTGTCATCATCATCCTGAGTTTGTATGGATTTAATTATTCTAGGATGTAGCTATATTAAAAGTGCTAATTTGTTTATTTTCCACGCAGAAAACATCAAATGAACGTCCAGAAAAATTGTGGTTTACTTTGATCAGCAAGAGATCTTTGAATTATTATCGCAACAGTAGAATCGAGCCTGCTGTCACTATAAATTACACATTATCTCAGATTAGGCACATCACACATGGGGAACATGCGAACAAACATGAGCCAAATAGTTCTTCACATGTAAAGAGCAGGAGTGTGAGGCGACAAGTTTATACCCTGAGGAATTACAGGTAGAAAATATGACAGTAGGTTAACTGCGCTGTGATCAAACCCACTTAGATCTCCGGGTGATTGGGTGCTGCTGTTGAACAGTGGGTGTTCACAAACAGAATCTTAGTCATCCCGGTGTGAGTGGAGTGTTGGCACATTAACATCATATTTCTTCAAAAGGGAAGTATGTCATTCCAGATAACAATCCAGATAAGTATCTGACACTCACACTGTGCAAAATGTCATGATGCACAAAGCTCCCCAAGAGTGACTGTGTACATTTGGTGAAGCCGATTGCACACAGCATGCGGCATTAATTACCATCATGAAAATTACTCTACTTTATAGAACTGAAGACTCTAGAAAACAAATACCCAGTAAATCACACATATGTAGCAGATTGGGAAAAACAACCCTATTACAGAGAAAATAACCACAAAAAGGCGACAATTAAGAACCCATTCTGTATATGTTACATTCACAGACAGGCCAAAACTGTATGACCATTTTCACAGTCTTAATGCAGGGGTCACCAACCTATTTGAAGCTGAGAGCTACATCTTGGGTAGGCCTACTGGGCTACTATTGTGATGCACACTTCTAATATAACAAATTTGCTTTGATCATTTGGGGTAAAACTCATCTCGTTGTTGTGCCCACTCGCTTGTCTCCTTCAATGCTATGGTTTGGTCATGCACTACAATAGTGATCTTTGAACTTTACTGCGTAAAGTTCATTTTTTTTGGACTGGTGAATTTAGCTTACCATTTTGAATTATGAGCTATGAACTGAACTAGTTCATTTTTGGAACAGTGAACAGAACTTTGAACTAGTTTGCGTGGAAAATGAACTTTCCCAACATTGATTGTGGGTGTGGTTTTGTAGTGGTGCACTGCATCATACTGAAAGGTGTTTCTAATATTTTGGCTCATCGCTACACAATGATGCAGTACAGTTGAACTCTGACAAAATCTGTTAAAGGAAGCTTTGTATTAATTGCACTTAACATTTTGTTTATTTTAGGGACTTAATGAAGCTTGCCATCCTGCCATCAGTATAAAATAATAAATGTTCTGTTCCCATGATGACAGATTGAACAAAAATTTTAATCTGAAGAAAAATCTGATTTATGGGTCTGTTCTTGTGCCAACTGTTTTGCCTGATTCCGTTTCTGATTTTAGACGGGGCTGGGATGTAAAGACCCCACCACCACCAAAGAATCGCAGGGTGCTAAAGCGGGGAGGCTTGTCCCAAAGTTGACATTGGAACGAGAAAGAACCGCGCCTGCCCTGGCATCTTGCAGCGGCCCACTGCGGTGAAAGTGAGCCCCAGTCATTGAGTCTGCACGCAGCCTCAGCCTGCACTCGCTCGACAGGGAGGAGGCGTCACCGGTTGACCGCGTTACACCGCCTACATCATAATTCGAAGGGGATAAACAACACGGGACTCCTAAAGTTGCACTCAGACCCCTGTGCGGATGCGACGGCGGGGGAGCCCAGGACGCTCTCTTCCCGCCGCAGGTGTGACATAGCGGCGCGGTGAAAACGCTCTCCCTTTCCCCAAATGTTCCCCTCCTTCTCAGCGACGTAACAACATGTCGGCAGAGGACGGCCATGTTTTGCTGGTTATGTCGACACACTGAGGAGGAGGAGGAGGAATTGGAGGAAAAGTAGACCCGACGTTTATCGTTCCCAGACTCTCTGCCTGGCTTCCTTCCTTCTCTCGACTCGGCGACGGCGTGTCAGTGTCCAACTCGAACACGGAGGCGCACCAAAAATGTCCAAAAACTTGGCGGACACATTTAGCGCGCAGGTGGAGATAAGCAAGCAGGCAAGCAAAGTTCACGCGGCGAGACAAGTTAAATATTTAGTTGCAGACGTGCAAAGGCTGAGGAGAGAAAATTGTTCCACAGCCAAATACGTTTACGTGCACTTTTGACTTGCAGGACTTTTTTAGCTAAATGAAAAGTACAATTATTTCTTACCTGTCCACTGTTCCGTCGCGATGCTCGGGTAGCGTGCGTTACAATCCCAAAGCGCCAGAATGCGGGAAAAGCTGTTTGAAACAGTGTAGCTTCAGTAGCTAGGCAGACAACAGGCGACAGGAGTGGGGGGGGGGGACAAAAAAAATCGACGATCACAAGGAGGATCTACGCCAAAAGCCACATGATCGCCGACGTCAGAGTACGTATTTGCATGCCGCACCGGGGCACCGGTATCCCTTCATAGCGGCTGCGTGCTGCCGGAGACGCGGAAAGTTCACAGGAGGCTGCTAGAAAGTGGACCAACTCTTCTGACTGGCTGACAGAGGATGTACCGACGCATCCATGAAGCATGTCGGCCGGTGTTTAGGTGAATGAAGTCCGTGTTGTCACTGTGCTGACGTCTGCCCTCGTCTGTTCCGACCTCATTGAATATGAAATCATCGCAAGGGGGCGTGGCTTTCACCACCAAGCCCCGCCCCCTCCACTTCCCTTCTCCCTTGGCGTCCTCTGAGCGTGCGTCACACGCACACGCACACACAAGAACTGAGACTTGGCGTTTGGAAATCACGCAACAGTGACCTCCTCTGGACTTACTATTGAACTGATGGTGACCTTGGCCCACCGACAATCATCTTCATTAAAACCCAGATGAGTCTTGCTGTTGTTGTTGTTGCGCTCACAGCACTTGGGGTTTGTTTTTGTGTTATATTAGAGACACTGAATTAGAAATCACAGATTCCTTACCGACAATAATTTGGTGACATGCACAATTATTTACAGTGAACCTATTTGCGATTCACCATTCACAATTTATTTTTATAGCGAGAGTGAACCGCTGCTATACCGCGGTTCATCGTTCGCAGACTCTTTAATACTGTGGACTTTAAAGCAACTTTTTAAAATATATTTTTTCATGGGCTTTTTTACCTAATACGTGCAAGTCCGTATTTAAATTCGTGCACCTTCAGTGTAGTACCACAATGTGCTGCAACGTGCCGGTCAGCAATAAGGTCTACTGGAACAGATGCAGCGTAATTAACAGAAGAGAGGTCCTCAACTCATACTGTCATCTGCCATAGTTATAGTTGTTGCTCCCACGTAGCAGAGAAAATACATGCCTATGTGAGTATTGTTGAATGCTATATTTCTTTACGTTGCTTCTTCATGTGTGTTAAAGTATAAGTAGTTTTAAGTTTTAGATTTATCATAACATCTAAGCTAGTGGTATCCAAACTATGGCCTGGGGACCATTTGCGGGCCCCACAGCATATAAATCTCTGATAAGGCCTGCAACGCTATTTAATAAGTGAAGTTGCCGAAAAAAAGTGTGTGGGTTTGCAACGCCCCTGACAACAACTACTACTACAACCTCTAATAAAATGGTTTCATGGAGAGCTTCTCTACATTTTCTAGAACTTCTAGATTTTCTCCAATAAAAAGTGTCCAAATTTCTCTTCATAACACGCTGGTGATTAAAGACAATTCAATTTTACAACAAAAATCGTTTGCTCCACTTTCTGCTCCTTGCCAAGGTCCGATTTGTGAACATATAACAATGATCATGAAAGCAAAGCAAATTTATTTATATAGTGCATTTCATACACAAGGTAACTAAATGTGCGTTACATGATTAAAAGCATTCAAAAACAAAGAAAAAAAACAGCTTATAAACATTTAAAACAAAGAGAAAACAATTAAAATAAAAGTACAATTAAAACAGCGTACAGTGCAAGAAATATAATTTAAGAGTGGAAATGCTCTAAAAATGAGAAAGGAAAAAAAAGTATTTTTAAGCTGGACTTAAAAACATTCACACTTGGGGCTGACGTCACTTCTGTTGGCAACTTATTCCATTTTTGTGCAGCATAATAGCTAAATGCTGCTTCACCATATTTGCTTTGGACTCTGTGCTCCACTATTTGACCTGAGTCTGTCGATTTCAGAGTCCTACTGGGTTTATATTCCATTAGCATTTCCATCCATCCATTATCTGAGCCGCTTCTCCTCACTAGGGTCGCGGGCGTGCTGGAGCCTATCCCAGCTGTCATCGGGCAGGAGGCGGGGTACACCCTGAACTGGTTGCCAGCCAATCACAGGGCACATTGAAACAAACAACCATTCGCACTCACAGTCATGCCTACGGGCAATTTAGAGTCTCCAATTAATGCATGTTTTTGGGATGTGGGAGGAAACCGGAGTGCCCGGAGAAAACCCACGCAGGCACGGGGAGAACATGCAAACTCCACACAGGCGGGGACGGGGATTGAACCCCGCACCTCAGAACTGTGAGGCTGACGCTCTAACCAGTCGGCCACCGTGCCGCCTCCATTAGCATTTCTTTCATGTATTCAGGACCTAAACCATTTAGTGATTTACAGTGTAGACCAGTAGCAGAACTTTAAAATCTATTCTAAAGCTGACTGGAAGCCAGCGTAAAGACTTTAGAATTACAGTAATTTGCTCTGACCTCTTTGTTCCGGTCAGCACCCGAGCTGCGGCTGTTGAAAGCTCGTTTTGTGGAGTCCAGTCAGAAGACCATTACAGTAGTCAAGTCTACTTGAGATAAAAGCATGGATGAGCTTCTCCTGGTCTGCTTGGCACATGCAATCGTTTACACTTTGGATATGTTCTTCAGATGGTAGAAGGCAGTTTTAGTAAATGATTTGATATGACTGTTGAAAGTCAGGTTGGAATCTATCAGTACACCAATTCGGACTTGGTCTTTGGTTTTTAAAGAGAGTGACTCCAAGTATTTATTAACAGCAATCCTCTTTTCTTTATTGCCCAAAAAAATTCTGTTATCTGTTTTAGACAGCGACACACCTCAAGTAAGTTAAGTAACTGCTTTAAAAATGCTCAGCTTTCTAATGTGAAGAGCAACTACTCTGGTGGAACACATGGCCCAGGACACCCCAGAATCCTGGAATATTAATAAACTTTTTTCCTTATTACCTTTAACCGAAAGCTGTGACATAGTTTTTCCAAAAACTAAGCGTGATGAATTGGTTGTAGCACGTTTAAGAAACTAAGATGAAGAATGTCAAAATGGCCCTCACATCCTTTGATTTTTCTATATACAATCCTTGCAGGAAAAAGTTTGGACACCCCGATCTGTGCTAATCTCTGTTACCCTGTTTACAGCGTTTTGCATAATAAGTTAGCATTAAGCTAGCAGACTTAATATTTTGGCATTTTTAATATACTGTACAATGTTTAATTATCTTGTTTCTCATGTCAGTTTTACAGTAAACTTAAACGATGAGTAACAATTTAAACAGCTGAGGTAAGCACACTTTGCCTTTGACTGTGTGAGTGAGAGTGAATAAGACCACCATATCATATCCCCTCAAATGATCATTCATTTCCACACCCTGCCACCCCGACACCCCATAGCGGCGTGCCTGCCAGTATGTGGATTTAAAAAATGTAATGAATAATAATACTGCATTCAATTAATTGATTTCGACGGTGATTAATGAAAATGTTGAAAATCTTTCATCCACCACACATGTCCGAAGACCTCGTGTTGTCTGTCTGCCTGCATGTGCGCCAATCGGATTCACAAATATCGCATTAGATCCCCGCACCACAACTTATTAGATGTAGTATCAGCAGGCCTAAGTTTAGACAGACTTTCTGACACCAAAATCTCACTCCGCCAAGCGCATCTCTAAAGGGCACACCCTTGCTGCCCTGACACCGCCCATCTTAGCACAGATAGATTGTATATCTATGAAGATACACACTAACAATAGGGTCCTCAGTCATCAAAATGTCACGTTCCTGGCGAAAGCCAAAGGACACACCCTCGCTGCACCAAGACCACCCAGCTTGGTGCAGACCGGTCTGCCACCTAGGCAAACATGCGCTGGCATTAATTTCAAGATGTGCACCATTTGCGCTCCGGTGCATGTTGCGCAGTCTACGAATTAAGAGAATCAGAATTATCTTTATTTGCTAAGTATGTCAAAAACACAAGGAATTTTTCTCCGGTAGTTGGAGCCGGTCTAGTACGACAAGAGACAGCCATTTGACAGAAAATACTTTTGAGACATAAAAACATAGCACAAAGAGTCACTGAGCAATGGAAGGTTACCGGTAATGTGGTAATGCCGATACAATATATATATATAGTGACTGGAAGAGGTGTTGACCAGGATATGGATGGTCCAAGAGGGTTTTGCATACTCTTGTCTTACTTCTGGCAGCGTGCAAGTTCTCAAGGGTGGGTAGGGGGTACCGACAATTTTTTCAGCAGTTTTGATTATCCGTTGCAGTTGGAGTTTGTCCTTTTTTGCGGCAGCACGAAACCAGACTGTGATGGATGAACACAGGACTGATTCGGTGACCTCTCTGTAGAACTGCCTCAACAGCTCCTGTGACAGGCCGTGCTTCCTCAGAATCCCAAGGAAGTACATCCTCTGCTGGGCTTTTTTGAGGATGGAGTTGATGTTGGTCTCCCACTTCAGGTCATGAGAGACTAATTCTCAGCACGCACTATTGCAAGCCCCTACCACACATAACATACAGCAATTCAATAGGAGTCACTGAAGCATCACCACGTGGTCAACTGTCTTTTCATAGATTGTGTCAAGGTTTTAAATCAAGTATTACCTGGTGATTGGTGTTAACACAGATGGAAATGTGTGTCGCGGTTCTGATCATAGATATGAAGACTATACGCCAGCACGCTGTAGCAGCCGACGTGGCGGCCATGTTGGGAAGGTCGACATTGAAATTAAGTCACAACTCATTTCTCAACCGATTTCCACGAGGTTCACTTTTTTTTGTCATTGTCAAAGCATATGCGGTGCCATCATCACATATTAAAAAAGCAAAAACGTTTTTTCCCAAATTAATTTGAGGAATAATTCATCATGTGGGCCAAAACAAGTTTTGGGTGAGCTTGAGCCTCATCCAAAATAGGGTTGGCCTCGCCACTGATTCAAGCAAACAAACTTAAAAGGACTGGAGACCCTGACAAAAAGAAAAAAAATGAGGTCAGCACTGGACCAACCCAAAGAAAAAAATCGATGTCAAGAAACAACAAATTGGGCTACCGGTGGTAACCAGATCACACTAAAACATTAATAAAATAAGAAACGATTCCACCATGCCCGCGACCCTAGTGAGGATAAGCGGTACAGAAAATGGATGGATGGATAGATTTTGAAATGCCACATCAGATTTTTATGACCGTGGTTTAGTTGGAGTCCTGGGTGGTCTAGTGGCCCCCAGATATGGTTTGTTTCTGGGATAACTATGGTTCGCTGGAATCCTAAAGTTTTAGAAAAGGCTTTTGCAACCCTTTCTAGACTGAAAGATGTCAATTACTTTATTTCTCAACTGTTCTGGAATTCCTTTGGACCGTGTCATTTTGTTGCAGCTTGTTAAAGATCTTTTATCTGACTTGATTTTGTTGGGACAGAGTCTGTTTAAGTGATTTCTTGATTTGAAAAGGTCTGCAGGTAATCAGGCTTGGGTGTGATCAGTGAAAATTAACCAAAGATTGTAATTAGCAACAATTAATTAATGATTTAACAAGGGGGGGGGGGGATTACTTTTTAAAACAGGGCCAGGACACTTTGAATAGTTTTTTTCCTTAATAAATGAAATCACCATTTTAAAACAGCATTTTTAGTTCACTTGGGTTATAGTTGTCTGATATTTACATTTGTTTGATTATCGTAAACAAAAGTGTGGAAACTACGCAAAAATATAAGAATTTGAGAAGGGGGCCAATACTTTTTTGACGACACTGTATTCACAACTGGCGATTTGTGCAACCCCAAGCAGAACACTAACACGAGTTGTTGCTGAAGTCTTGACAAATGACTGCCACAAAGATGGCGGACATACTGACGTATGATCTGGAAATTGTCTGTGACGTACTCACTCTCATCAAAACATGTTTTCATTGTTTTTCCAGTCTTTATATAACAATATATCAAATATAAAAATATTATAATACACACGCAATATAATAAAGCAATATTGTAGTGCGCACTAGCTCTCACTTCCTCGTTTTCCACTAAACAAACACCAGTCATACGTCACACCTGTCGTGACTAAGATGCCTTCAGGAACCTCCGGAATTAAGATAATATTTACATCAACACGAGCAACAACTTGATTACCTTAACTGATCCATTATTCACTGATCTATAATTGTCGACGCTAAGACAAGCTCGTCCGTTATACTTTATTATGCCTTACAGATGTGCTGGTTGATGTTTGAACAACAATAACAAATGGTGTGACTTGTAACTTTTATTACCCACAATATATTTATATGCAAATGAGCTTGAAAACATAATCAAATTTGATAGCATTTTAACAAACGGTAACAAATATTTGTCGTGAGCTCCTTGTAAAACAATTCATAACTAAGTAATCATGAAATGAATGAAACTAACGCTAATAACACAAAGTTGATGTGGTGTAGGCAGTTAATAAATTTAATATATGAAATATATATGGTACTGTAGGAAACAATGAAACTCACTGTTACACTATCATTTTAACTGACCAAATGTAATAATTGTTTTCGCAGTTATTTTACCGGTACTCAACATCTTGTGCACCAAAATGAAACATTTCATGAATACCCATCGTAAACAAACTAAACAGCCATTCAGTAACTCAATGCAGCATTTGTTTTCCGTGTTTTGGATTATTTCCATCATACTTTCTCTCTTACTGTGTGACACCTTGCAACAAGAAAATCTGGCTGCAGCTCATATTTTGATATTTTAAAAAACATTAAATGTAAAGGAATTAGAAAAATGTCAGAAACAGTGAAACATTTTTTATTTTTTTTTATTTTCTCCATCAGCATAAAAAAAACAAGACCTTTTCGCGATTAAAATTAATTGCGATGGAAGTTAATAGTCGCTAGATGGTGCTGAATGGTTGCGTGATGATTCATTCCTGTTTACAATTTCCAAACTTGTCAGAGAGGATGGAGGGATCTTTCCGTGCAAATACAATAGTTTCTGGCAGTGAAGAGAATATAATTCATAACTTTATTTTACAACAAGTGTGAATTTATTGCTAGGATTTTTGTACTAAAATCATACATGTATTTTTTTAAATCTTTTATTTTATCTGGTCTGATTTCATGAACAATACAGCAGATCATGAGAGGATTAAAGCACCTTGAGCAACTAAAACTTTAACGTGTAAAATGCAGTGGATATAAAGTCTACACACCCCTGTTCAAATTCCAGATTTTTGTAATATAAAAAAATAAGATATTAATAATTTCAAATGATCATCAATATGAATAATTTCAAAACATTTTTCCAGCATTAATCCATCAATCCATCGTGGTCTATAACCTGCATAACTCAATTTTAATAAGAAACAAATATATTTTCCAGAGGCCAAGTAAAGGTAAACAAGGGAGTGAGCTAAGGTGGTTGCAAAAGTGCACATACTGTAATCTTATAACTGGGGATGTGGCTGTGTTCAGAATTAATAACATTCAAACTCATGTAAAATGGAAATAACCACACACCTACCTTTAAGTTCCTCTGATTAACTCCAAATAAAGTTCAGACGCTCTACTACTAAATTTAGAGTCTTCAGTTATGTAAGTTGCATGTTTTTGGAATGCGGGAGGAAACCGGAAAATACCTGGCCATAACCCAATCAAGCACAGGAGAGCATGCAAACTCCACATTGGAGGGCCTGAGCAAAGATTCAAACCCTTTCGACTGTGAGCAGATATGCTAACCACTAGTCCACCATACCGCCTTTCCAGAACCAAACAAACCAATCGTAGAGTCTAGTCATTGGGGATTAGTTTTAAGCAGACAGAAAGTAGGTACCTTTCAAAATAACACTTCTCACGTTTGAGTTTTTTTGCTGGTTTGTGCAACTATAGTGGTTACATGCAATGATAAGCATTATGTCTTAAAAGAAGACACATCTCAGGCTACAATCTAGTCTGATCATTTTAGATGGCTCAAGGGTTGTTTTAAGGTGACCACAGATGAGATGAACATAAAAACAATATCCTGGTGTCAGGTTCTGGATCCTTGGAATGTGTACACAATGATATATTGTAGTGTAAACATCTGAGAGAAGGAAAAAAAACTATCTATTTAGGGGTATGTAAGCAACTGCCTGCTCAACTCTTCTGATTTTGTCTAAAATAATAATAATAATAAAAAAAACATTTATTTCCAAAACTTACCATGAATGTTGATATAGATATGCAGCAACAATAGACAAGAAGGAAAATGCAAACTGAGCTGTCATACTCTTACAATAGAATAATAGAATGGAATAGAATTATGAAACTCTATTTAGGCATCTATATTAACTCACCATCCTGTAACAAATTATGTCGCATTATATATTTTTGCTCGAGTTCTTCTGAGTCTTGAGATCAGAAGCAGCCCTTTTCTACTTTTAACCACAAACAGGAAGCATTGTAAAATGAGTTTTTTTTTCCGGGTTGTTGTCGTTACTCATCATGAAAATGTAATTATGCAGCTTCTTTCTTTCCAGCCTCTCCACCCAGACGGCGCTGTATGCTTTAAACATATTCCAATTTACAGTTCAAAACCAACCCAGAGCCTGTCACTATGATGTTTTCTCAAGGCAAAGAGGGCCATTCAACTAAAGATTCAAAGCCCCATTTCTCTTCCTGTGTTGTGGTTTAGGGTACTGTCATTTTTCATGTACTATGACATGTTAAACAAAGACGAGAAAGAGAAAAAAAAACATTGTTCATTGTATTTTCATGTGTGTATCATTCTCTGTCTGTGTTTCTGTGTCTGCTTAAGCTATACCTTCTATACTGTCATATTTTAGGACCAAAAACAGCAATAAGCGATTATTGGTTTTCAGGAGAATGAGAAAATGAGAGTCAATCAGTGGGGGAGATGCAGTCACATTCTGTGACTTGGACCATAAAGAAGGTAGACATACAGAGAGGAGCCTTGATGTCTTGTGCAAGTATTTCACTAATTGACGCGTAATTAAATGTACATTTGATGTAATGCAATTTGAAAAGCCGGAAAAGCCTCTTCTGTTAAGTTCCCACAACTCAACACTTAAAAATATTTGATCAAAGGCTGAAATAGATTTATGTTATAAATACAGGTAACCAGCACACCACTCACAGACCCAAGCTCTGTTTTTAAGTTGTTTATATACTGTAATTGGAGCTGCGGTTTGTATCGAGCCATGGAAGACACTTCTTTGTTCCTCAAATGCACAGCCTTTGATAGAATAAGCTACTGTCACACTGCATTCTATGTACAGTAAATTGGCACATCAGAGGCATAAGAGTGGAGCAGGATTTATTTTCCAAATGCCTCTCAGACAACTCGCCGAAGTGGGACTTCGCCGTATCTAATGTGCACATTCACAGAATCGACCTAGGTTGCCAGATTAGCATAATTAAGAGTATGGCAACACAAATGGGCGTGGCTCTTTTTTTTACTGTTAGTATTGGGGTATTAGCATCACATATCGCATATGAATGGATGATTACCAAAAACTGACTTAATTTATACAGGACAGCATTCATTTTTAGAGAACTGCATAATGCTGGGTATCAGTTTACATCTCCAATGGACCCAAACTTGAGAGCAAAACAACCTACAGACAGAAACAAAGCTTTCTTTGTGCCTGATTAAGTGCAGAGATATTTGACCCCTAAAAACATTATTGGTCAGAGTGTTATGCTCGATCAACAAAGAATGGACAAAATATCAAATTTGTCTTTGAAATCTTGCATACAGTATTCCCTTCCTTTGCATTTATTATGTATCTGCCTTGTTTATTTACATATTCAAAAAAGTCTGTAATTGAAGCATAAAAAGATCACCGGTATGTAATGTGTTGCAATGTGTTGGCCGTATTTTCTCTTTCATTTCAGATGGTTCAGTTATATTGAGCCTGTTCTTTCTTGCCTGATGGAAACTTAACATGTATCCTACCTTGAAATTAAACACTAAACACCATACACCATATCATACTGGATATACTTTTAGTAAATAAAGCCTTTAAAGTTTTTATGTCAGGGGTATAACATAGACTACATCATTATAGTGTCAGTGTTTCATTGTTCTAGTGTTGCTCAAAACAACTGTAAGCACCTGCTTGAGGCTCCAGAGCAGAGGGGACCTCTGTCTGCTCAGGGCTGAAGTCAAGGATACCTGAACGTAAGGAAATTTTCAGTCCACTGCAGGAGTGAGTGGACACAAACTCTGGTTGTGGTTCCCTATGTATCTCCAACTTCTTTATTGTTTATGAGGATGGGCGTAGCTGACATTGGACATGTCCCCCTCACCGCTTTACAAATATGTCCCCTCACCACTCCTTCCACACTTCTACACACTTTTACAGCGATTAAAATAATTGAATAACTTTTTAACATGTCGTAACATTCACGCAAACAGATGTTAAAGCTAATCTACTAAATGGGCGCATCCCGGATTGCGCCTGCCAAATGTGCAAATTTACTGCAAACTTCATTTTGCGTTTTCTGGTAGTATAAGCAAATAATAGATTTATTTAGCACCACAATGTGATTTATGAAACATGAGGCGATTTGCGATTGCTTAATTTGCATCTTAAAATAGTGCGTCTAAAAGGCAGGTGCAAACCGGCACATAAAGCTACTGTATGCCAGCTAGTGTAGCACAGGCAAAGTAAGAGGTGGTGGGGAAAAGTTTTCTGTCCGTGTAAACATTTAAAAGAGAAACAAAACCTCAAATCAGCAATGCAATTTTGGAGCTTCTGAATAATCTAAGGGTTGACTTGAAGCTCCTCACAAGAAGCAGTCATCATGGCCCCAGACAAATCTTTTAACTCTGCATTTATGTGCATCTGGATCATTTCAGCACAAGAAGAAAATTGTCCCTGGCCTCTCCCAGAGCAGTTTTCCACAGGTGCTGTCCCAAATCTTAACATTTAAGGTTATGCAGGACGGGCACATACATCCAATTGCCATGCACTCGGGAAGACATAAATCAAGCAAAACATGAATTTTAAGCGGTTGCTGGCTTCCTTAAAATTATTGGAGTGACCGATTTATTCCCTTTGATCCAGTAATATATTTGTTTGCCTCTTCCACTAACGCTTCCAATTCCATCACTTCAAACTTTATTTTGTGCTTGCGGTGCTCTCCCAAATGTTTCATGGTGAAAACCATCAGAGCTACCTAAAGCACAAAACCCTCTTTTAAATACACCTGTCTCCATCACTTTTACACCTACTACCAATAGCATGCACACTCTGTTCCAGTGAATGAAATGTAGCACCCATTATTTGGGATCTTTGTGAAAGATCACTATCTTAGTAGATCACATGCAACACGCCCATCAACAGCTTGGTCAATCTGCTTGAGCGAACACGCATTTTAGAGCCCGCTATTTGGGATCTTAGTAAATCAGGTCCTGTGTCAAGTCATTTTTATTTCTATAGTGTCAGATCACAACAGATTTCAGAAGTTGGCGAAGCTGATTTCGCGTTCAAGATGAGACAATGAGACCGGTACCCAGCGGCAGATGCCACGCAAAACCTTTTTTGTTTGTGTTTGTAAAATAAGTCTTGAAAAATATAAAAATTATTCCAGAAGGTGATTGTAAATGTGAAATGTGTTAGAAAATGTATTTTCTTGACATTTTTGTGGGAGAGAGCATAACTTTGTAATTTTAGTTAAAGATTCCAAATGCCATTGTAAAACGGAGACGGTGTGTTGCAGTAGAGTAATTTTGACAATGGAGGATGCTGTTACTTTATGATATCTATGGTTATGGCTGAAGAAAAAGAACTCAGGTATGATTTCAGTTGTACATTGTTGTTGCTGTGTACTTGAATAAAGCTCACGTTCACGTACACGTTCAATAGTGGCAACAAAACAACTTGAAACAAGCACATGGCCTCTACTTTGAAGATTGTTGTTGTTCACGATCTTTCTGCCAAACCGCTGTTTGTTGTGAAGTACACTACCTCCTTCTACCACTCGTCTCAAATTTTTGCTCGCAAGTCAAAGCGAATTATGTAATTATGTAAGTGAGGTGACGGCACGGTGACCGACTGGTTAGAGCGTCAGCCTCACAGTTCTGAGGACCAGAGTTGTCTCCTCTATGTGGAGTTTGCATGTTCTCCCCGTGCATGCATGGGTTTTCTCCGGGCACTCCGGTTTCCTCCCACATCCCAAAAACATGCATTAATTGGAGACTCTAAATTGCCCGTAGGTGTGAATGTGAGTGCGAATGGTTGTTTGTTTGTATGTGCCCTGCGATTGGCTGGCAACCAGTTCAGGGTGTACCCCGCCTCCTTCCCGATGATAGCTGGGATAGGCTCCAGCATGCCCGCGACCCTAGTGAGGAGAAGCGGCTCAGAAAATGGATGGATGGATGTAAGTGAGGTACCACTGTAAACAGCTGGCATAATGTGGTTGCACAAGTGCACACACCCTCTTGTAACTGGGGATGTGACTGTGTTCAGAATTAACAAATCACCTTGAAATTCATGTTAAACGGGAGTCATCACACACCTGACACAATTTAAAGTGCCTCTGATTAACCCCTTTGGTTCGGCTGTTCTAATAGGCTTTTTCTAAGATTTTAATTTTTATTTTTTGCCTTCTCGTAGAAGTATTAAGGTTTTGTGTTAACACTGACTGGTATTTGTAACTGTTCTGTTCAAAATTCCTTCGACCTTGACTAAGGCCCCAGTTCCCGTTGAAAAAAAAAACAGGTCCCAAGCATAATGCTGCCACCACTGTGCTACACTGTCAGTACGGTGTTCTTTTTGGTGATGAGCAGTGTTGTGTTTGACCCAACCATACCTTTTGGAATAATGGTCAAAAAGTTCAACCCTGGTTTCATCACACACTAACACATTTCCCCGCGTTTGGGAGATTTCAAGGGTGCTTTTGCAAAATGTAGCAGGCTTGAATGTTTTTATTTGTAAGGCTTCCCTCTTGCCACCATATCCAATGGCCCAGCCATATGTAGAAGATGGGAGATTGTTGTCCCATTTACTACAGAGCAAGTACTTGCCAGCAATTCCTGCAGCTTCTTCAATGTTGTTGTTGGCCTCTTGGAAGTCTCTTCTCATTTTCACATCAATTTTGGAGGGATGGTCAATTCAGGGTAATGTCCCTGTTAAGGTACAAGGTGCTTTTATTGTCAATTCTTCAATATGCGTAACACATACAGAGGATTGAAATTACGGTACTCAAGGGCTTGCGGTGCGACAAAAGACTACAAATATTAACATCAATATAAAAAGCTAAATAAAACTATAGTATATACACTATAAGAAGTATTACTTGAATGTTAATTGAATATCAAAGAACAGGTGATGTGTGCAACATGGTTAAGATCAGAGAACCAAGGAAAATAAGACATGAATTAGATGACTGAATGATGACTGTGCATGTGTGTGTGTGCGTGCGTGCGTGTGTGTGTGCACTTTTAGTCAGGTGGGCAGAGGACAGAAGTTGTAGAGGGGGCAGAGCGGGCATAGAGTTCAGATTCCCGACAGCCTGATGAATAAAACTGTCTTTGAGTTGGCTAGTCATGGCCCGCGGACTCCGTAGTCTCCTCCCTCATGTCAGCAGATTGAAGAGGCTGTGTGATGGATGGGTGGCATCCCCCACTATGCGGAGGGCTTTGCGGGTGAAGCGGGTGCGGTAAATGTCCTGCAGGGAGGGAAGAGAGGTTCCAATGATCTTCTCAGCTGCCCTCACTATGTGGTGGAGAGTCTTGCGGCAGGATGCGGTGCAGGCTCCGTACCACACAGTGATGCAGTTGGTCAGGATGCTATCTATAGTCCCTCTGTAGAACGAGCATGGGGGTCGGGGCTCTGGCTCTTCTCAGCTTGCGCAGGAAGTAGAGATGCTGGTGAGCTTTCTTGGCCATTGATGAAATTTTGCTGGTTCAGGAGAGATCCTCGGTGATGTGCACTCCCAGGAACTTGGTGCTGCGCACTCTCTCCACTGCAGCACCATTGATGTTCAGGGGAGCATGCTGGGAGTGCGCTCTCCTGAAGTCCACAACTATCTCCTTGTTTTTTTCCACATTTAGGGAGAGATTGTTGTCCATGCACCACCCGGCCAGGCGGCTCACCTCACTCCTGTAGTCTGTCTTGTTGTAAGTCTGCCATATTTTAAAGATACTGGTTTAATGCTGTTAATAAATTTGTGTTGTCTGCATGACAGTTGAAATTAAGTTAGTGTAAGTTAGAGTTATTTCTAATATTGTCTAAGGTAAGCACGTAAAGACTAAACAGAACTGATCCAAGCATGGATCTCTGTGGGATGCCATGATAAACTTCTACACACACAGATTCTTTATTAGCAATCGATACAAACTGAACGTAATCCAACAAATAGGATTTAAACCAATTTAAGGCAGTTCTTTTATTGCCTATGACATGGTCATATAATATCTGTATTAGGATGTGGTGGTTAACTGTGTAAATGCCGCTCTCAGATCTAGCAGGACAAGTATAGAAACAAGACCTTTGGCTGAAGCAACAAGGAGGACAAACAAAACTTTTACTAGTGCTTTTTCAGTAGTATCACACGTTCTAACCCCTGACTTAAATTCCTCCTCTGATGTTAAAACTACAGTATATTGTTTCCTACATCATGTTAACTTAAAAGATAGCTTTTTTTTTTTAAACGAAAGAAACAAAGCCTTGTCTTAGTTTCTGCTCAGAATTTGTGCTTACTGTGTTGTTTTGCTCATGTTTATGGAACATGGTTATGAAAATTACAGCATAAAGTAATATTTGGGAATGAACGAACCTAAGGCCTGGTACACACATATAAAGCTTTTTTTTTATCTGCTACAGACCCCAAACATCCATCCATCCATCCATTTTCTGAGCCGCTTCTCCTCACTAGGGTCACGGGCGTTCTGGAGCCTATCCCAGCTATCATCGGGCAGGAGGCGGGGTACACCCTGAACTGGTTGCCGGCCAATCGCAGGGCACAAACAAACAAACAACCATTCACACTCACATTCACACTTACGGGCAATTTAGAGTCTTCAATTAATGCGTGTTTTTGGGATGTGGGAGGAAACCGGAGTGCCCGGAGAAAACCCACGCAGTCACGGGTAGAACATGCAAACGTCACACAGGCGGGGCCGGGGATTGAACCCCGGTCCTCAGAACTGTGAGGCTGACGCTCTAACCAGTCGCCCAACGTGCCGCCGACCCCAAACATAAAAGATAAAAAATCAGGCATTCAACAGTTTTGGACATCACTGTGTGGTGTGCTCCGAGAATGTCAACACAGCAGACTGCACAAAGATTCAGTTGTACAGCTGATCTCAAAATCTCATGTGATCACACGTGACCTCACAAAACTGAAAAAGAAGAAATACTTCTGGATGCTCCCCAGTGTTTCACGAGTTTTCCGAAGGTTGCCAGAGTCGGGAGCCCTGTAAAATGTTGATGTTCTCAAAAAAGACTTGCTTTGGAAAATACCTCTTGCTGTCTCGGGAACACACTTTTCTCCATAAAAACACATTGGGTAAGACATTTTTCTTTTCATTTTCGGTCGCGTCCGTGTTCGTCAGTCTTGGGTGCTTCTTTAATTGGTTATATTCTGTTCCACATCACCATAATTGGCATCATGACTTGGGAGAAGTTGGCATTCCACACACACAAAGAGTTTTGGTCGTACATATTAAAAACGTTCATTATTTATGATTGTTGGCACCAACCTGTTTCGGACCCTAAATTCGGGATGAATCCACTCTTAACATCAGACTGAAGGACAATCTTATTGGATAATTTTACAAGATTTAAGATTGTCTAGTGTTTGACGTGCTTAGTTGAGAAGTGGCAGAATTGGCACAAAAACAGACCGATTGTCTTTATGTGTACTATACTGGACCTTAGGTGGGCCTCAGAGGTTATTCAGAGTTCAATTTGGGCCCTGGTGCATGGTGGGCGACGTGTTAGCACATCTGCCTCGCAGTTCTGAGGACCCGCGTACAAAAGCCGGCCTCGCCTGTGTGGAGTTTGCATGGTCTCCCTGTGCCTGCGTGGGTTTTCTCCGGGTACTCCGGTTTCCTCCCACATCCCAAAAACATGCATGTTAGCTTAATTGAAGACTCTAAATTGCCCGTAGGTGTGACTGTGAGTGCGAATGGTTGTTTGTTTATATGTGCCTTGTGATTGGCTGGCGACCAGTTCAGAGGGTGTACCCCGCCTCTCGCCCGAAGGTAGCTGGGATGGGCTCCAGCATGCCCGCGACCCTAGTGAGGAGAAGCGGCTCAGAAAATGGATGAATGAATGAATGAATTTGGGCCTTGGGATTCTTTGATCACAATTCATCACCAAACGCTAAACTGTTTCATCTCTAGTAGATTAATAACTGTGCTCCATGAATTCTTGCGATGTGAGATGTGATGTGACCAGGAAAATGAATCCTTTAATTTTGATCTACCAAGCCTGCTTTCATTTTAGGTTTTTGGTTTTCTTACTATTGCAGTGGTGGTGCTATTTTGTCCATAATAGTGTCAGGAATATTTTGGCGATATTTACATACATGCCAGCATTTTGCAATAACCTTTGATTTTTCTGTGCTTTTATAGTGACACTCAGTAGTAAAAGTTCTTCATCTTTCCATATTCACACCACTTCTATACTTTCCTTACACATTTGTTTTTGAATGGTGCTGTGACTGAAATTGCGTTAACAAATAAATGCTGAAAAACAGCCTGTAATAAGATTGAAAATCTGGCCTATTTCTCTGAGATAAATACCTTATGCCTCACCTGGCCCCTGACTTCCTTTTTTTCCCCCCTTAACTTTTTCCATTTCACCTTACCTGAGCTTTCTTCTCCTTGCTCCGTCTCATATTCCTGTCCCATCTTCCTGCTGAGAATCCTTTCTACAGTTCAGCACAAACAGAATGAGACTGTGCCATCATTAAAGCTTTGATTATTGACCTTGAATATTGAACATTCAACAGCCCATTTTTAATTCAAGATGTATGGTTAGAATGGTACATTAAATGTTTCTCATTTTCTAAAGAACTTTGCTTTTCTCCTTTCTGAAAAAATACATGAGCCCTCCTGGGAGTGTTGCGTGTAAAGGAAAAGTAATTGGTTGAAAATGGCTTAACGTCCCTTTTGGCTAATGGTGTCCTTTTACAGTCAAGTGAATCAAACCCAGCAAAGGAGCAAATGGGGGCACTGCTGTGACTGCAGTCTGAGCCGGTCAACTTGAATTGAACTCACCTGGAAAGCAAGATTTATTCCAGCTTGATTCACTCACATTTACTGGTTTAATTGAAGGACTGACCCACGGTCACAGACATGGGTTAAACGGCTTTCTCCAATAATAGGGCAAGAAGTGGAATGAATGGAGGCGTGGTCACTGAAGGGGAAAATTTGTTTGAACCCTGAAAACATTGTTTGATGTCTAGTGTGTGATGTGCTGTGGTGCTTGATTTCATGCTGTTTCTCTTTTGTTTTGTAACAATTCGGGATAATTGTTGGGGAGGTGACCACTTAGAAATAGGTGTGATCTTCGAGTCTCATCTTTTAAAACAGTTGCCAAGTTGTTGTGCAGAATGTTTATGTTGTTGGTAATCCTTTTATTATCATTAATTAATTTAATTATTATCTTAAGAGTACTGCTTATATGTGCCCAGCGATTGGCTGCCGCCCGGTTCAGGGTTCTCGTCCAGAGATAGCTGGGATAGGCTCCAGCACGCCCGCGACCCTAGTGAGGATAAGTGGTACGGAAAATGGATAGATGCATACATAGTGCTTAGCATGCCTCTGTCTCATAGTTTTGGGATTCTGGGTTTGCATCTGTGCTACTTGGGTTTTCTCCAGACACTCGTGTTCCTTTTACATTCCCCCCAAAAAAACATGCATAAGATTAAATTGTAGACATAGACATAGACATAGTGGGAAATCGGTCTTCTTGGGGTGTCGTCTTCTTGAGACGCTCACTTCGCAGCCTCTCTCTAACATTGCCCATTAAATATAGTCACTCATTTATTTTTCAGTATATTTTATGATACTTCAACTGTGACTGGGGGGATAAAAACTCACCATACTGTAGTCCTTTTGCGAATTTCTTTTCCCATGTTGTTTGTTTATTTTTTTCTTAATTTAATTTTGGTTGAATCATTACAACATGCTTATTGTCAACATGCTATTAGCATAAATGTCATGTGGCTATATTTCATGTACAAACGTATTTCTAAATTCCTTGCTAAAAACTCACTCATGTTACATTCAGTATGAAACAATGACATAAAAAATAAAGCTGCCTGAGCTGGGCCAATACATATTGTGGGTCGTTCAATATGTGTATGATCAAATGTAGATTTTAAAATGACAAAAGATTAGAATTTATTTTGATAGAGTTTACAAAAAGCAAATGTCATCGTTTCGGTGGAATGGCCCAATGGAGAATAGAGCCCAATCCGCCTGATTTTTCAGTTATACAGTATGCATCTTTTGTGGATGTGCCATTTGCAAAGTAACTGTTGAAGATTATGTAACCTTATCGTACTACCATGAACTTGGAGTGCTCTCAAGACTGGCAAGTATTGCTGCAACGTAATAATTGTCAATAATTAGTGACATGTTTAAGACCCCCTGTCTTGTTTTAAGCCGTTTCATCATTTAGGTCCTCCTCCTTTCAGCAACAACACAATGCTATTGTCCTCATGGCTGGTCTATTGTTCTTATTCTTTGGAAAGTCACGCACAAATAAATTTGGGCAAGATTATTCAAGAACCCACAAGTGAAATATGATCTCTCATAAATCCCCAACGCTGCAGTCATGGCATCTAACCCCAATCCTCCCTCTTCAGTTTTAGTATAATGTACAATACTCTATGTCAACCTCTGGACGTGGGTGTGTGTGGGTGTGTGTCTGTGTGCGTGCGTGCACTTGTGTTGCAGTCAAAGGAAGCCAAGTGACATTCTGGCTTCCTTTCCTAGCCGGGGGACCTTTTTTTTTTTTAACTGTTTGTTGGTCAGGTTCTTCTCCTTCTCTAACCTGAAATGAAAACCCTGGAACATCTGCACCAGCTTTAAAGGTGAACCACATTTCAGCAAATATTTGATCATAGAATAAAACATTATTTGTCACTGCAGTTCTCAGAAGTCCGGATGTGACTTGCATTTTACAGTTACAATATGCATCATCAAATGACTCACCAGAGATTTATTTACCTGTACATCCCACTTAGCACCAAGCAACTGTTGGATTTTGTCCAAGGACTACTCATCCTCCTTTTTGACATTTGGTGAACTCTTTAACTTCCTCCACAGATGGTCTGTCCCAAACAAGAGATAAAAATGACACATATCCTATAAGCGCACACACGTGCACACATTAAATGTAATAGACTTTATCTTTGTCCGATGACTAAAAGCTGAGAGAAATTTGCCATTATCTACGAAACAAACCCACAGTACTGTACTGGATAAAACAGAAGATGATGCTATGTGTCTTAAATGTATCCTGTGTTTTTTTTCCAAAGACATTATCCAATCACTTTGAACAGAGTAAGCAAAAACAAAAGATTTTTTAAAACATACATTAAAATTATATAAATGTGTGCCAGATGCTCTTGGGAACATTCTTTATTAGGAACTACCACAAAGTGGCAAATAAACCTGATGAAGATCCATGAAAGGTTTGGGCTAAATGGCTACAAAACTAATGGCAGTCCAATTAGTTTCGGCTTTCCTGAATATGATAAAAATAGCATCATAACATGTTCAGACAAAGTTACTGACTGAGTACAAATGGAAAAACAGCAGGCTAGCCTTGTTAGAATGGCAGTGGGCAGACACTGGATATTAAGTTAGGTCCTGGAATAATTGGACACTGAAAGAGTTTTTATGAAATAGTGTATATTTTAGAGAGAATTGCCCTACACACCCCTGATTCAATTTTGTCACTTCTACCAGAAGTCACATCATCAATAAACACCAGTGAGGCCATTCAACTACACATTGACTGTAAAACATTCAACTCACAAGAGAAGAAGAAGAATGCCAGGTAGGGGGCGTTTGGAAAGACAAGGAAATAAATTCATGCTACATCAGATGTGATCGAGCGGCCAAATACGATGAGATGAATGTTGCCGACTGCGGGAGGAAGTAGTAATCAGCCGATTATGACGAGAGGTCTCTAGATTTGTCACTCGTCGAGAGAGGTCAGCGAAGTCGCTAATTTAGTACATTGCTCCAGCAACTTGTTTAAAATAACTATGTTGAAAGGAGCACCATTAGCATCTAGTTTTTGGAGGCAGACATAGTTTGGCAAAACATTAAATGTAACCCAATTCATGTTAAATGGGACTTAACAGAGAAGTGTGAAAATGTAGAGAGATCGGTCAGACTATTTGTAACGCACCACATACATTTGCACATCCTTTGGGGAGCTGTTTGGCCTGGGTGGGTGTGATGATTACAGGTCATCATTGCACTGTGACTGTCTCCCCTCACCCTCACCAGTCTCCCCAATTTTAATGCACGACACCCCACCACACACGATTACGGTACAGGGATAATGGTTGTAGCAGCACGGTGGCCGACTGGTTAGAGCGTCAGCCTCACAGTTCTGAGGACCCGGGTTCAATCCCCGGCCCCGCCTGTGTGGAGTTTGCATGTTCTCCCCGTGCCTGCGTGGGTTTTCTCCGGGTACTCCGGTTTCCTCCCACATCCCAAAAACATGCATGAATTGGAGACTCTAAATTGCCCGTAGGCATGACTGTGAGTGCGAATGGTTGTTTGTTCCTATGTGCCCTGCGATTGGCTGGCAACCAATTCAGGGTGTACCCCGCCTCCTGCCCGATGACAGCTGGGATAGGCTCCAGCACGCCCGCGACCCTAGTGAGGAGAAGCGGCTCAGAAAATGGATGGATGGATGGATAATGGTTGTCAGTCGGGGACCGCGTAACCATAGTAATAGGGTGGGTGGTGGGTATTCACATTTCTCTAGGCTTGACTCCTGGGGCCTGGACGGGCTCACTGGTTTGGCCCCCCCATTGTGGGTGGAGGGGGCCGGGCCCACCCTTCCTCAGTCTGGCGGCTAAGCAACTCCGTACACCAGTTGAATAACATGCATGTGATATGGTGATATTCACCACTGCCGTCAACCTGCAGGGCGCCGTTGGAAATTCAGCTACTGTGGGTCGAAGTCGAAAAAGAAGAAGAGGTGGAAAGCGGGTTCTTCGGCAGAAAGAGAAGAGGAAAGCACGGAGCCTAGAACTGAATGTTGGGACTTTGAATGTTGGGACTATGACAGGAAAATCTCGGGAGTTGGTTGACATGATGATTAGGAGAAAGGTTGATCTATTGTGTGTCCAGGAGACCAGGTGGAAAGGCAGAAAGGCTAGAAGTTTAGGGGCAGGGTTTAAATTATTTTACCATGGTGTAGATGGGAAGAGAAATGGAGTCGGGGTTATTTTAAAAGAAGAGTTGGCTAAGAATGTCTTGGAGGTGAAAAGAGTATCAGATCGAGTGATGAGGCTGAAACTTGAAATTAGTGGCTATGCCCCACAGGTAGGATGTGACCAAGAGGTGAAAGAGAAATTCTGGAAGGAGCTAGACGAAGTAGTTCTGAGCATCCCAGACGGAGAGAGAGTCGTAATTGGTGCAGATTGTAATGGACATGTTGGTGAAGGAAATAGGGGTGATGAAGAAGTGATGGATAAGTACGGCATCCAGGAAAGGAACTTGGAGGGACAGATGGTGGTAGACTTTGCAACAAGGATGCAAATGGCTGTAGTGAACACTTTTTTCCAGAAGAGGCACGAACATAGGGAGGTAGAAGCACGCAGGTGGATTACATCTTGTGCAGACGATATAATCTGAAGGAGGTTACCGACTGTAAGGTTGTGGTCGGGGAGAGTGTGGCTAGACAGCATAGGATGGTGGTGTGTAAGATGACTCTGGTGGTGGGGAGGAAGATTAGGAAGACAAAGGCAGAGCAGAGAACCTTGTGGTGGAAGCTGAGACAGGACGAGTGTTGTGCAGCCTTTCGGGAAGAGGTGAGAAAGGCTCTCGGTGGACGGGAGGAGCTTCCAGAAGACTGGACCACTGCAGCCAAGGTGATCAGAGAGGCAGGCAGGAGAGTACTTGGTGTATCTTCTGGCAGGAAAGGAGAGAAGGAGACTTGGTGGTGGAACCTCACAGTACAGTAAATCATACAAGGAAAAAGGTTAGCTAAGAAGAAGTGGGACACTGAGAGGACCGAGGAGAGGCGAAAGGAATACATTGAGATGTGACACAGGGCAAAGGTAGAGGTGGCAAAGGCCAAACAAGAGGCATATGATGACATGTATGGCAGGTTGGACACTAAAGAAGGAGAAAAGGATCTATACAAGCTGCCCAGACAGAGGGATAGAGATGGGAAGGATGTGCAGCAGGTTAGGGTGATTAAGGATAGAGATGGAAATATGTTGACTGGTGCCAGCAGTGTGCTAGCTAGATGGAAAGAATACTTCGAGGAGTTGATGAATGAGGAAAATGAGAGAGAAGGGAGAGTAGAAGAGGCAAATGTGGTGGACCAGGAACTGGCAATGATTAGTAAGGGGGACGTTAGAAAGCCATTAAAGAGGATGAAAAATGGAAAGGCAGTTGGTCCTGATGACATTCCTGTGGAGGTATGGAAGCATCTAGGAGAGGTGGCTGTGGAGTTTTTGACCAGCTTGTTCAATAGAATTCTAGCGTGTGAGAAGATGCCTGAGGAATGGAGGAAAACTGTGATGGTGCCCATTTTTAAGAACAAGGATGATGTGCAGAGCTGTGGGAACTATAGAGGAATAAAGTTGATGAGCCACACAATAAAGTTATGGGAAAGAGGAGTGGACGCTAGACTCAGTACAGAAGTGAGTATTTGCGAGCAACGGTATGGTTTCATACCTAGAAAGTAGTACCACAGATGCATTATTTACCCTGAGGGTGTTGATGGAGAAGTACAGAGAAGGTCAGAAGGAGCTACACTGTGTCTTTGTGGCTCTAGAGAAAGCCTATGACAGAGTACCCAGAGAGGAACTGTGGTACTGCATGCGGTGGTCTGGAGAAGTATATTAGAATAATACAGGACATGTATGAGGGCAGCAGAACAGTGGTGAGGTGTGCTGTAGGTGTGACAGAGGAGTTTAAGATGAAGGTGGGACTGCATCAGGGATAAGCCCTGAGCCCTTTCCTGTTTGCAGTGGTGATGGATAGGCTGACAGATGAGGTTAGATTGGAATCCCCGTGGACCATGATGTTTGCAGATGACGTGATCTGCAGTGAAAGTAGGGAGCAGGTGGGGGAACAGTTAGAAAGGTGGAGGCATGCACTGGAAAGGAGAGGAATGAAGATTAGCCGAAGTAAGATATAGAATAGAATATATGTGCATGAATGAGAGGGTTGAAGGGGGAAGAGTGAGGCTCCAGGGAGAAGAGATAGCAAGGGTGGAGGACTTTAAATACTTGGGGTCAACAGTCCAGAGCAATGGTGAGTTTGGTAAGGAAGTGAAGAAATGGGTCCAAGCAGGTTGGAACGGGTGGAGGAAGGTGTCAGTTGTTATGTGACAGAAGAGTCAGTGCTAGGATGAAGGGCAAGTTTTATAAGACAGTTGTGAGGCCAGCCATGATGTAGGGATTAGAGACAGTGGCACTGAAGAGACAACAGGAAGCAGAGCTGGAGGTGGCGGAAATTAAGATGTTGAGGTTCTCTCTTGAAGTGACCAGGTTGGACAAAATTAGAAATGAGCTCATCAGAGGGACAGCCAAGGTTTGATGTTTTGGAGACAAAGTTTGGAGAGCAGACTTCAATGGTTTGAACACATCCAGAGGAGAGATAGTGAGTATATTGGTAGAAGGATGATGAGGATGGAGCTGCCAGGCAAGAGAGCGAGAGGAAGACCAGAGAAGGTTGATAGATTTAGTGAGGGAAGACATGAGGGCAGTTGGTGTTAGAGAGGAGTATGCAGAAGATAGATTTACATGGAAAAGGATGAAACACTGTGGCCACCCCTAACGGGACACACCGAAAGGAAAAGAAGATGAATTGAGGAATGTTTAGATCCTTAATTAAAGTTTAAATTTATTTTTGACGTCCTTCCACACAGACTGGACCCGTCGAAGATGCTCCCTCACCGCGGGAACCGCCACTGTATGCTCCTGATCTTTGAACAATGGAGGTTGGAACCCATAACATGCCATAAAGGGAGCCATACCTGTGGCGGAGCTGTTGAGGGATTTGTGGGCATATTCCACCCACGGGAGGAAGGGGCACCAGGAGGCAGGATGGCGAGCAGAAAGCATTGAAGAGCGGATTCCAGGTTTTGACTTGCCTGCTCCGTCTGGCTTTTGGTTTGGGGATGGTAGCCGGAAGACAAACTGGCTGATCCACCCACCGCCTTGCAGAAATCTTTCCAGACCTGGGATGAGAACTGAGGACCCCGGTCCGATAATATGTCAACAGGGATACCATGAAGTCTGAACACGTGGAGGACAAGAAGGTTAGCAGTCTCAGAGGCAGAGGGCAATTTAGGAAGAGGTACATAGTGAACACACTTGGAGAACCGGTCGATAATGGCTGGAATGACAGTGTTACCTTCAGATGGGGGTAGGCCGGTGACAAAGTCCAGCGAGATGTGTGTCCTTTTGTGATGATGTATCCCAAGAAGTGCACAGAGGAGAGGTGGAATTCGCGTTTTTCAGGTTTCACAAAAAGACGGTTCTCAAGAAGGCGCTGGAGGACTTGACGGACATGCTGGTGATGTTCTACAGATGCTGCACCAATTCGCCTGTTGGGCTCTCACTCCATTTTTCACTCAGTCATGAACAAGACCCCGAGATACCTGAACTCCTCCACTTGGGGCAGGATCTCCTCCCTGACCCAGAGAGGGCACTCCACCCTTTTCCGACTGAGGACCATGGCCTCTGAGCTTCTCTGACACAACAGCCATGTAGGGCACCACTACATCTGACTCCTATTTCTGTCTTCAGACAGTAGTGGCTCTTCTTCTCTTCTCAGATTTGACAAATGCCCATTTTGGGTACCCACAGTTAGTACGAGTCTTCCTTATGTGAGTCTGCTTCTTCTGTCTTCTGCATCGTGAATGTTATTTTCTTCAGCGTTGAGTTAGTACGGTGTCTTAAAAGTAAATTGTAGTGGTGCATCGGTTTATTCGCTTGACTTGCAGGCAATGTGAGTTCACTTCCCACACAGTGACTGTGTAAATATGAGAGCAAAAGGTTGTCTGTCTATACAGTATGTGCCCTGTGATTGACTGATCCAGGATGTATTCCACCTTTCATCCAAAGTCAGCTGGGATAGGGTAAAGCTCCCCGCAACCCTGAACTTGATCAGCGGTTTGAAAATGGAAAACATCCAATCCATACATTGATGAGACCACTTGATTTAATTGAACCATTTTCTTGAACTTAAGTGGTCCAAATTGGAACCACATGGCGTTACAAAATCATCTGCATGTTTCAAAAGGGTGGCACAGTGGGAGTTAGATGAGTAGTTTGCACATCCGCCTCACAGTTCTAAAGTGGGGGTTTTGAATCTGGGCTCTGGCCTTTCTCTGTGTAGTTTTCATTCTCTCCTTGTACTTGCAGGGGTTTTGTCCGGGTACTCCGGCTTCCTCACATATTACAAAAACATGCTTCTTAGGTTAATTGAAGACTAGATAATATATAATTATTTATAGGTGCGAATAGCTGTTTTTCAATGTCCAGGCTGCACCCCTCCTATTTCCCAAAGTTACCCCATCCTTGACCCTCGTGAGGAAAAGTGTTACAGAAAATGGATAGATGGATGGATTTTCAACAGGTCAGACCCTATAACTGCTGGGCTGGTTAGCCAACAGACAGTTAATAGAATGTATAGTGATGAAGACCGATTCCGATTTTTAACAAATTAAGATATAAGATAAAGGAGTCAACATAATTGTGTGTGTTGTGGCTTCATTCCACTAAATAAACAAATAAATAAATAAACAAACAAATAAATAAATAAATTAACAAACAAACAGACTGTCTGGACAACTGTAATCAATAATGTCAAATGCTAACTAAACTGTATTTAGGGTACTAAAATGCCCATGTATAACAACTGGACCATGTACTGTATGCTCAGTCTTTAACCACTAGCAGGCCCAATAAGCTATCGCGGGCGATTTCCCAGATCAGGCCTCACATAGTTCGTCGGGAACCACAAAACGTCTTGCAGTGTGACATAACTCACAACCAACGATTTGGCCGTACGATAGCCCTACAAAGCCAAAATGGAAAGTCTAGCATGTTTGATTTTATTTTTGGACATCTTCCTTATAGTGTGACCTATCACACTATTGTGTGATATTGATGGCACGATTGATGGCAGTAGTCTAACATGGTGCAATTGTGAAAGACCAAATTTGTCTTGTAGTCTGATCCAGGATGTGCACACATACACATACGCATGCACACGCACGCACAGATGCACGCACGCATGCACACACGCACACACACACACACACACACACACAGACACACGCAGACACACACACACCTATTATCACGCTAATAGTCACTTTAAACTGCATACACTCCTTGAAGTCTCAGCGCCCTTTGCACAATGGTCATTGCACCGGACTATTGAGGAATTAGTCATTCGAACTGCTCTAAGTGCTAAAGGACTGCATCTTTTTGCACAATTGTAAAAAAAAAATAATAATAATAATTGTACCGGCATTACCAGATAACTAGCAACCCTTTATTGCTCAGTGTCTTTCTCAATGTCTTTATGTCTCCAAAGTGTTCTCTGTCAATTGAATGTCTGTTGTCGTACTAGAGCGGCTCCAACTACCGGAGACAAATTCCTTGTGTGTTTTTTTGGACATACTTGGCAAATAAAGATGATTCTGATTCTGATCAACAACTCTCTGACAGCGTACCTTGATGTCGATCAATAGGATTGCATATTGTGACAGGCGCATCGCCTCCCATGCTTGCTGTTATCAACTTGGTGGCTGTAGTCAACATTTATTCACACGCACAAACCAATGCTTACTGAAGATTTTAGAGCATGTTTTGACAGAATGCCAGCATGTTTACGTACAAGCGTTAGTGGTAGCACTAGCTTGCTAAGCTTTTGATGAAGTTTTGTTCCCTGTTTGCAAGCCGTATCGTATTATAAGTACGTGAACATACCTCAAGCAATCCTTGAATGAACGCCCTCACATTTTTCCTTATTTTGTTCTTTTCCCCCCTAAACAATATATTGGCGCGACACATTGTTGTTGTTGGGATGTACACACATACAGATCGCATGCAGACGCACGCAAGCACACACGCACGTACACACACGCACACACACACACACGCCAAATTTACTGAAATACACGTGCATCCATGCTTGCACTCTGTTCTTACTCTTGAACAAAGGCAGCCTGATCAGAAAAACGACTTGGGGTAATTGTGTTAGTTTTTGTGGCGTAGGAAGCAGTATGAAGAGGGGTAGTGGGTAGCTGGAAGAAGTAACATAAGAAGGAAAAGGAGATAAATAGGAAGCTGGAGCTAGAGGGGGCTGCTTGATAATTGGAGCCAAATGGGCCACAGATGAAGGGAAGTGGTTTGTTATGATGCCTGGATGCTAATTCTCTCACACTCAGCTCCTCTGCCTGACGGTTCAGTCAGTATCCTGTATAGCAAGGGTAGGTAAACTATGGCCTGCGGACCACATCCGGCCCGTTGATCATTTCAATCCGGCCCGTCAAAGATTGGTACAGAATCGCCCAAATCATATCAAAATGAGTACATTCATTTTACCTTGTCCTGTAATGCCGAGTGGTTCCACCAGGTTGTGCTGTAATGCCCAGTCGTTCCACAAGGTTGTCCTGTAATGCCCAGTGGTTCCACCAAGTAGTGCAGTAGGTACAGTGATACATTGACTGGACTTTTGGCTGTTCTGTTTTTACTCTGCTACTGCTCTGAACCCTTCTTCAACCATGAACGGGCCAAAGAAAAGAAAAGTCCACAGTGAGTGCTGAGTGTTTAATATAGAATGGACGACTGAAGTCCGGTCAAAGGCTGTATGTCTAATTTGTTAAGAAACCATTACGGTTTTAGAGGAATATACCATCAGCCGTCACTTTTATGCTGATTATGCTAACAGCCAATCAACGCAGGAACTGATGGCTACGGTTCAGCGGTTAAAATTAAGCTCGCAGGCTCAGCAAAACACCTCATCTGACAAACTGCCATCCAAAAATCCGGAAGATGGCACAGAGGATGCTGGTGGTGTTTGGCTCTACATATATGTGTGAAGAGACTTTTAGTGTGGTGAATACCAACAAAATATCTTACAAATCCCAGCGGAGTGATGAACACCTCAGATGTGTTCTGAGAATTGGCACAACAAATCTAACACCAGACTGATGCACTGGCAAATAAAAGATGATCAACAAAACAACACTGATCCCATTAAAAGTGAATCTAAGTATTAACACTACAATGCCTTTTTTGAGGTGTGTGTTTATTTTTGGTATGTATGCATCTGGTTCTGGCTTGGCCCGCCTGTCAATTTTTAAAAGTCAATGTGGCCCCATGCCCACCCCTGCTGTATAGAATGATATCGTTGTACAACCGCAATTCCAATGAAGTTGGGACGTTGTGTTAAGCATAAATAAAAACAGAATACAATGATTTGCAAATTATGCTCAGTTCTGCAAACAGAATACAATGATTTGCAAATCATGGTCCAAGTTCTGCATCTGTGATAGTATGGGGCTGTGTTACTGCCAATGGGTACTTGATTATGAGTGAGCAATTGAGAGAAGCTCCTTTTATACCCAATCATGGCACCCACCTGTTCCCAATTAGCCTGTTCACTTGTGGGATGTTCCAAACAGGTGTTTGATGAGCATTCCTCAACTTTCTCAGTCTTTTTTGCCACGTGTCCCAGCTTTTTTAGAACGTGTTGCAGCCATAAAATTCTAAGTTAATGATTATGTGCTAAAAACAATAAAGTTTATCAGTTTGAACATTCAATATCTTGTCTTTGTAGTGTATTCAATTAAATATAGGTCGAACATGATTTGCAAATCATTGTAATCTGTTTTTATTTATGTTTAACACCACGTCCCAACTTCATTGGAATTGGGGTCGTAATTGACCATAAATTTAAAAAAGGAGCAGCATAAGTTGTCTTATGTGTAAATTAGTTTCTGCGTTTTCACGACTTTGTGATAAAATTCTGCTGCAACTGAACCTCTCAAAACATCAGCATGGTTTTAGGAATGTGAGAAATCCTGTTGATCCAATTAGTTGCTGGCGTGCCGCGTCACAGCCTGTCAGGACAGAGGGCACCATGGGGCTGACAGACCCAAACCAGAGGTCATACATTAATTGGCCAATAAGCTTTTAGTTTTAGCCGACTGCAGCGATGTGATGGGAAACAACAAGAAACACAACTCATGGGCATGCAGTCAAATAACACTACAGACACACTTCCTGCAGAACATTTGAAGCAACAAGTGTACCCCCATATTAATCCATTTCTTGCTGCCCGATTCTAACCTACACAATTAAAATTTTTGAATTCACATCACAATTGATATTCGACCGAACAGTTAATCTTTTTTTGTGATTTTTTTCTGAACAGGACAACTGGATTTGTTTAATGCTCAGTGACAGCTAACAAAAACTAGGCTCAGCAAAGCATCTGATTAACACAACATCCCAACTTCATTGGAATTGGGGTTGTGTATATATATATATATATATATATATATATATATATATATATATATATATATAAAAACAACCATTCCGTAGGTGCGAATGGTTGTTTGTTTGTATGTGCCCTGCGATTGGCTGGCAACCAGTTCAGGGTGTACCCCGCCTCCTGCCTGATGATAGCTGGGATAGGCTCCAGCACGTCCGCGACCCTAGTGAGTAGAAGCGGCTCAGAAAATGGATGAATGGATATATGCGATTGGCTGGCGACCAGTTCAGGGTGTACCACGCCTCCCGCCCGTAGATAGCTGGGATAGGCTCCAGCAACCCCCTAGTGAGGAGAAGTGGTAAAGAAAATGGAAAATGGATGGATGTGTATATATACATATACACAACCCCAATTCCAATGAAGTTGGAATGTTGTGTTAACCATAAATAAAAACAGAATACAATGATTTGCAAATCATGTTCAACCTATATTTAATTGAATACACTACAAAGACAAGATATTTAATGTTCAAACTGATAAATGTAATTGTTTTTAGCAAATAATCATTAACTAACTAAGAATTGTATGGCTGCAACACGTTCCCAAAAAGGTGGCACAGGGTCATGTTTACCACTGTGTTACATCACCTTTTCTTTTTGCAACATTCAATAAACGTTTGGGAACTGAGGACATTAATTGTTGAAGCTTTGTAGGTGGAATTCTTTCCCATTCTTGCTTGATGTACAGCTTGAGCTGTTCAACAGTCTGGGGTCTCCGTTGTCGTATTTTACGATTCATAATGCGCCACACATTTTCAATGGGAGACAGGTTTGGACTGCAGGCAGGCCAGTCTAGTACCTGCACTCTTTTACTACGAAGCCTCACTGTTATAACACATGCAGAATGTGGTTTGGCATTGTCTTGCTGAAATAAGCAGGGGCGTCCGTGAAAAAGACGTTGCTTGGATGGCAGCATATGTTTCTCCGAAACCTGTATGTACCTTTCAGCATTAATGGTGCCTTCACAGATGTGTAAGTTAGCCATGCCATTGGCACTAACACAGCCCCATACTATCACAGATGCTGGCTTTTGAACTTTGCCTCCATAACATGGTTCTTTTCCTCTTTGGTCCGGAGGACACGACGTCCACAATTTCCAAAAACAATTTGAAATGTGGACTCGTCGGACCACAGAACACTTTTCATCAGTCCATCTTAGATGAGCTCGGCCCCAGAGAAGCCAGCGGCGTTTCTGGGTGTTGTTGGTAAATGGCTTCTGCTTTGCATAGTAGAGTTTCAAGTTGCACTTACGGATGTAGCGCCGAACTGTATTTACTGACATTGGTTTTCTGAAGTGTTCCTGAGCCCATGTGGTGATATCCTTTACACATTGATGTCGGTTTTTGATGCAGTGACGCCTGAGGGATCGAAGGTCACGGGCATTCAATGTTGGTTTGACTTAGATGCATTCATTTCTCCAGATTCTCTGAACCTTTTGATGATATTATGGACCGTAGATGATGAAATCCCTAAATTCCTTGCAATTGTATGTTGAGGAACATTGTCCTTAAACTGTTCGATTATTTTCTCACGCACTTGTTTACAAAGAGGTGAACCTCGCCCCATCTTTGCTTGTGAATGACTGAGCAATTCAGGGAAGCTTCTTTTATACCCAATCATGGCACCCACCTGTTCCCAATTAGCCTGTTCACCTGTGGGATGTTCCAAACAGGTGTATGATGCACATTCCACAACTTTCTCAGTCTTTTTTGTCATCTATCCCAGCTTTTTTGGAACGTGTTGCAGCCATAAAATTCTAAGTTAATGATTATTTGCTAAAAACAATAAAGTTTATCAGTTTGAACATGAAATATCTTGTCTTTGTAGTGTATTCAATTAAATATAGGTTGAACATGATTTCCAAATCATTGTATTCTGTTTTTATTTATGTTTAACACAACATGGCTGCAATATAACAAGGAAATTTAAGGGGGTCTGAAAACTTTCCGTACCCACTGTATATATATCCATCCATCCATTTTCTCACAGTCATGCCTACGGGCAATTTAGAGTCTCCAATTCAGGCATGTTTTTGGGATGTGGGAGGAAACCGGAGTGCCCGGAGAAAACCCACGCAGGCACGGGGAGAACATGCAAACTCCACACAGGCGGGGCCGGGGATTGAACCCGGGTCCTCAGAACTGTGAGGCTGACGCTCTAACCAGTCGCCCACCGTGCCGCCATATATATATCTATATATATATATATATATATATATATATATATCTATATATATCTATATATATATATATATCTATATATATATATATATATATATATCTATATATATATCTATATATATATATATATATATATATATCTATATATATATATATATAGATATCTATAGATATATATATATATATATATATATATATATATATATATAATATATATATATATAGATATAGATATATATAGATATATCTATAGATATATATATATATATATATATATATATATATATATATATATATATATATATAGATATATATTTTATTTTGTTTATTTTTTATTTTTGTTTTTTTTGTTTGTTTGTTTGGTTTTGCAAAAAGTTGCGATCTGAGTTTGCTGGGGCCACATTTCTTTTTCAGAGTGGATACAGTTTCATTTAAATCATTTTGCAAAGGAAAATAAACCCACGCTGCCCACACCAAAGTCAGGGGTGTGTACCACTACACCATCAGTGACCCATTAACCCAAACGTTTTCATCCAAACCTTTAATTTGTATTTTGTGACATTAGCTCCATGGAGAACCCATTGTTGACCACAGTTTTGTTTGAAGAATTAATGAGTAAAACACGGTGTTTGGGTGAAAGCATGATTCACAAATGTAATTAATTAATGGATGTAACGAGACACGTCACCACTTCAAATAACATGTTTTCTCAACCACTGAATTCTGGAAGTTCAATGATTTCCCTTCCTTTGTTTGTAAGAATGTGCGGATGCTCAAAATGACACAGTAACAAACAGCCGGAACACTTACTGGTTCGGTAGAGTAGAGCCGCTGCTCCTCCACATCGAGAGGAGACAGATGAGGTGGCTGGGGCATCTGATTCAGATGCCTCCCGGACGCCTCCCCGGTGAGGTGTTCCGGGCGCGTCCCACCAGGAGGAGACCCCGGGGACGACCCAGGACACGCTGGAGAGACTACATCTTTCGACTGGCCTGGGAACGTCTCGGGATCCCCCCCGGAGGAGTTGGATGAAGTGGCTGGTGAGAGGGAAGTCTCGGCATCCCTCTAAAACTACTGCCCCTGCGACCGACCTCGGATAAGCGGTAGAAAATGGATGGATGGGATAACATAATCAAAACACAACTTATTGAGGAATACATTTCAAAAGGTCCCGTAATTTCCCAAACCACCTTTTCTCGTATTTGGAATGTAATATTGTCTCCACGGTGCCTCAGTAAACATGTGAAATATGAATTAAAATCATCCACAAATTCCTGAGTCTCAGATGCTTTTCTGCCGAGAGGCCTGAAGTTAGGTCATTCGAATTTCTCGAGCTTATCTACGTCACTAGTAAAGATCTCCACCTATCTCTCCGCTCCCGAGTCAGCACTGTAAACATAACAAACACGTGTGCTCTTATAAGTGGTTCGTCTACATGAAGGCCACCAATCAGAGGAAAGAGGCCAGTCTTAGCGAAATATTGACAAAGTGGATAGAAAACTGGGTCAAACAGAAGTAGATGTCAGAGGGGCCTTTTCTGAACACTCGTATGACAAAACCAAGGTGTTTATTTTTTTTAAACAAGATTGACACTTTTAGGCGGCACGGTGGGTGACTGGTTAGCACGTGGGCCTCACATTTCTGAGAACACAGGTTCAAATCCGGCCTCGCCTGTGTGGACTTATCAGGTTCTCCCCGTGTCTCCGTGGGTTTTCTCTGGGTATTCCGGTTTCCTTCCACATCTCAAAAACATGCATGGTAGGTTAATTGAAGACTCTTAATTGCCCGTAGGTGTGAATGTGAGTGCGAATGGTTGTTTGTTTATATGTGCCCTGCAATTGGCTGGAGACCAGTTCAGGGTGTACCCCGCCCAGAGTTAGATGGGATAGGCTCCAGCACACCCACAACCCTAGTGAGGATAAGCATTACGGAAGATGAATAGGCGGCACGGTGGCCGACTGGTTAGAGCGTCAGCCTCACAGTTCTGAGGACCCGGGTTCAATCCCCGGCCCCGCCTGTGTGGAGTTTGCATGTTCTCCCCGTGCCTGCGTGGGTTTTCTCCGGGCACTCCGGTTTCCTCCCACATCCCAAAAACATGCATTAATTGGAGACTCTAAATTGCCCGTAGGCATGACTGTGAATGCGAATGGTTGTTTGTTTCGATGTGCCCTGCGATTGGCTGGCAACCAGTTCAGGGTGTACCCTGCCTCCTGCCCGATGACAGCTGGGATAGGCTCCAGCACGCCCGCGACCCTAGTGAGGAGAAGCGGCTCGGAAAATGGATGGATGGAATGGATGAATAACACTTTTATATTAAGTCCATGTTAGAGAGTCACTGTATGGAGGTTTAAATAGCCATAATAGAGGACCTTTAAACAAATTAACACCATTCATTAATGATACAGTTACATTGTAATCAATAGGGTGGAAATGCTCTATAATCTTGTTAAATATTTTTAATCTCATCAGTGCTCTCACTGCTAATTCATTATTCAGTATTCAAAGGACTCTTCAGTGACAAAAGACTATCCAACGCTTGTGTTGTTTCAGTATCATAAATGGGGTCAGTGCCTCAAAGGATGAAAGACTAATATATCACTACATTTTACATCTGACATTTTCCCATGGACGATAAGAAGTTATTCAACGGGAACATTTTAAAGAGCACCATTGTGTGCACAACAGTACGACAAAGATGTACAATGTAAGACAGATGTTGGAGGTTTTTAAAAATGCCATTGAGACCAGTAACTCCAGTTCACTTAGGGAATGCAACAAGGTTTTTGGTTAAACTTACAAAGTATTATGCATTTCATGGACAACGGCTTGAAATCAACTGGTCATAATCCAAATGCAATTGCTTTTTAGCAGAAGTCACATAAATAAGCATTCATACTCCTCTTATCCAGAAGTGTCTTTTGGGTATATTTCATCTATCTAAATGTGAAATTTGAAAATGTGGCTGTTGAATTTGCTCTATGGAATGACCACATTTCTGTTGGTTGCGGTAGCAATGCAGGATATGTACACTTTGCTGGAGAAGTTATTACATTTGTGATCTTGAACTTTTGCTTGTCTACACTTAAAATGCATACACATTTTGTTCACAGACGAGCATCAGGTGTTCTAGTCGTAAACCTGCTCTTTAACTCTTTCAATGTATTGCGTTTTTAGGCTGCAAAACCTAAACAAACTTTCCCTTCATGAGGGGCGCATTCACAATAGGCAAGACATGCAATCCATCCATCCATGCAAGCAAGGGGACCTGTGCACATGCACAGGCATGCAACACAGGAATGTGGTATAATCGAAATGATCCTTCCTCCCACAAGTTATTGATGACAACCACCACCTTACATAATCGAAATAACCAGAATGACCTGAAATAAGTCACACTGTCAGGAAAGTTGTGATGATGTACATAAATGTGCTTTACAGTGGATGATGCAGCACACTGAATGCAGGCCAGCAGGGGACAGGGAGGGGAACAGTGCTTCAGCATAACACAAAACTGAAACTGGACCCAGTGTGAGTACAATCTTAAACAGAAAACTCAATTATTATTAACCATTAGTAAAAGATGCAGTTTAGGATGGGTGGGTGGATCAGGAAATATGTTTTTGCCACGGGGGGCACATTGACTGTGTTGACCAAGGCTGACCAACAGATGAGCAATGTCCTCTAGGAGAGTGAAGTGCATTGTCAACTTGTGTTTGTCACATCATGAGGGTCTTCATTGCGACGTAGCTATTATTGTCTTTTGTTTTTGTTCATGCATGTTTTTATTGATTGGAGCACGAAGAGTGCAGACCTCGGCAAAGGGTTGACAAATACATAGCATATATGAAGGACCAAGAGCCATGTCAGCTGTCTCCCGTAAATCTGAGTTCAATATACTGACAAAAGTCGCTAAGTTGACCACACCCACAGCCCTCGCTTAATCGTATACCCTAGCTCTGCCCCAAATCATAATGGTATCCAAAGCCATACTGTTCATTTACATGAGACAGAAGTGTCCCCCAAAAGCAAGTGATTTTAAACAAAGTGGATTTAAAGTGTACTGTATTTATTTTTTTGACAGATGAATAACAGAGACATCCTATTAAGCCAACGAGGAACTCTGTTGTGGATAGTATCCACAAAGTTAATTGGAATAAAAATACAGACAAACTTTTTTTTTTTTTTTTTTGTCCTGTTCCGCCTGTTATTTGGAATTGTTAGAATAGTTCATCACGTGTCCTAAAAACATTATTAAATAGTTGTTGCAGGTGATCAATTTCATGTTGTTCCTATGTGCTAAAATGAACGGGTATATTATTAATTTCGAAATCTGCATTATGCCAGATTGGGGAGACCATACTGGGAGCTAATTGAGATCCTGTAGATTCTAAACCTTTCCACCAAGCCGTTAAGGTGGATACGATTATAGGGTTCTTGAAGCATTTATGGCGTTTAAGACTTGTGGAAATAAATGGGAGTTTTTGGAGTTTGATGTTATTGTAGTCTATTTGTTCCAATTCTTGCCAAGAATGATGCTCCTCATTGTGGTGCATCCATTTGATGAGGTATTGTCATTGGTTAGCTAAATAATAGTGTTTAAAGTTGGGAGCATTTAGGCCTCCCTCCTGTTTACTTTTCAGAAGAGGGGATAAACTAATTCTATTTTTCTAATTTTTTAAAATAAAAATTTATTACAACAGAATCTAATGTTTGAAACCATTTAAATGTGGACTTAAATGGAATCATTGAGAACAAATAATTTATTTGAGGTAAGGTTTCATTTTTATTGTGGCTATTCTTCCCAGTACTGATATAGGCAAATTATTCCAGCATCTTAAATCAACTGAGATTTTTTTCCAGAAGTGGTGTGTAGTTTAGATTGGTTAGCTCTGTGAATTTTGGCGAAATATTAATACCTAAATACTTAAAGGTGTTATGGGGTCAGTTAAAATTCATATTTGCATTGTTTATATTTTATGTAATACATGCACATAACTTCCAGCAAGTATTCAACCACAGTTTAGCTAAAAATTAGGTTTTTATGACGCATATTGAGTCCTCCTCGAACATACTGGAAGCTCAAGACACCGGGGTGTGGTTACTCTTTCCACTGCAAAGGCTACCAGAAGTGACGTTGCAATTGACAAACACAACGCGCTACACTCTATATGCAATGGCGAGCAACATGTTGAAATATGAAGAGGAGGAGGATTTTGACGTACAGGAGCACCCAACTGAACTTGGCATCGTCAAAGCGTACATTTGAGCCGATCAGCCGGTCGGAACCTGACAGTGACGATGACGAGCAGCCAAGTAGCAGTTGTACAATAAGAAAAATAGAGTGGCCACTGGCTCGATGTGACAGAATGTCAAAAGCATGTCTTTTTATACACTCATGGCTTGAAATAATGTCACCCCAGGGGTGCCAATATTTTTGAGCACGACTATACGCATTATATATTCATATATGTTTCAGTGACACGGGACAAGCTTTTACATAGGATGCAGTATTCCTATATATTGTGTGCCCCTCGCTCGAGTTGCGTTATAACACGCCGCACACAAAGTCTTTGCCGTGTGTCTGTTGGCTTGTCATATAGGCAAAAGTACAAACGACAGTACTGAAAAGTACTGTGTGGGTCTTTTTTTCCTACTCCCCAGTGCATAGTAACCATAATAGAGTTGTAGGTATATACAAGGAAATGCTCCCCTCTTGACTGCGCCACTTCGCTGCTGCGAGATTTAGCTCTCTTGCTGGCGGTGGCGGTCCCGACGGCCGTAGGAAAAATATTTGGGCACCACAGCTGGTTTCAGCCTCTGCCTAACTACACCTGGGTATCCAATGCTTTCTCAAAACACACCAATTTGAAGTGATCGGCACAGAGTTTGGAGTTTGAGGACTACTTGGTGTATCTTCTGGCTGGAAAGGAGAAAAGGAGACTTGGTGGTGGAACCTCACAGTACAGGAAATCATACAAGGAAAGAGGTTAGCTAAGAAGAAGCGGGGCACTGAGAGGACCGAGGAGCAGAGAAAGGAATGCATTGAGATGCGACGTAGGGCAAAGGTAGAGGTGGAAAAGGCCAAACAAGAGGCATATGATCACATGCCAGGTTGGACACTAAAGAAGGAGAAAAGGATCTATACAGGTTGGCCAGACAGAGAGATAGAGATGGGAAGGATGTGCAGCAGTTTAGGGTGATTAAGGATAGAGATGGAACTGTGTTGACTGGTGCCAGTTGTGTGCTGGACAGATGGAAAGAATACTTTGAGTAGTTGATGAATGAGGAAAATGAGAGAGAAGGGAGAGGAGGAGAGGCAAGTGTGGCGGATCACGAAGTGGCAATGATTAGTGAAAAGAGAAAAGAGAAATTTTGTCTTGTAACAGCTGCTTTTCCAAGTCTATACAAGGGGCGCCACCATGTTTTTCGTCTTCGGAAATCACACACTCCCTAGTGTTGTCACAGCATGCTCACCCCGGCAGCCTCCTCACCCCGGCCCAGCAACAGCTCTGACAGATGAATGACAGAGACCTTTTATTAAGACATCTGGGAACTCTGTTGTGGATAGTATCCACAAAGTTAATTTGAATACAAATGCAGACAAATTTAGCTGAAACATAATCTACAGGTAACTGCAATATGCAGGTCAAAGTGGACTGGTTCCCTTGTCCTGTCCTTGTCCAAAATATTTAGACCACAGTAAAAAAAAAAAAAAGAAGCAGCAAACTCTTCCATGATAAATGTATGACCCTCCTTTCAGAAAACAATCCGTCCATCCATCCATCCATCCATCCATCCATCCATCCATCCATTTTCTATACCGCTTTTCCTCATTAGGGGTGCAGGTGAGCTGGATCCTCTTAGCTGACCTCGGACAAGAGGCGGGGTATACCCTGGACAGGTCGCCAGCCAATCGTAGGGCACATACTGACAAACAACCACTCACACTCGCATTGACAGCTAAGGACAATTTAGAGTCTTCAATTGACCGAAGAAGCATGTTTTGAGGACGTGGGAAGAAGCGTCCATGCAAGGAAGTATATGGAGAGCAATGCAAACTCCACACAGGAAGCTTGGAGTCCAGATTCAAATCGTCAACCTCAGAACTGTGAGGCAGATGTGCGAACCACTCGCCTACTATGCTGCCTAATACATTAGCACATCATTAAAAAAAAAACAGAAAACAGAAGAAAACCACAAGCAATACTATCCACAGTAAAAGTGTGTCTTCTGTCATTTCTTTCTCCAAGTCAGATTTTATAATTTTTTTTTAATGCTGTGATCCATTTTCAGACAGTTGCATGTGTCGTGTGCTGTTGTGGCACTGAAAATAGCTCGCGCTCTGAACTGGACTCGTTTCTGATTTCCATCAGCCAAACATTTTCCACATGAAATCGTGTCAAAAAGAGTGGACACTTTTCTACAGCAAAGATCTCACAGCTGGACAATTAATAAGGTTTGACTGAATGGATAGCGCACTAGAGATTCTCATTTCTTGGCAAGACAGCCTTTATTGAAAACATTCATTGACAACATTGACATCCCTTATTTCTTGTGAGGGCATCATGATAACAGGACAGGTATACAGTACGTCTTCTGAATACAAAAGGAAACTATGAACTTACAAAAGCATACACTTTCACCTCTTGGCCTCTGAATGTGTATTTAGCCACATTTTAGACACTTACAGTATTTAGATTATGCAATAGAGATAATTTTGTGCAATGAAGCAACAAGCCCTCAGAGGCATGGAGAGCGTCAACACAATAACCTGTACTGGTGCCATACTGGTAAATTGCCTGAAACCACACTGTGGATACAGCCCACACAGAGTGGTGGGAGTCAACCCAACGAGGGAGAGAATGACGGAACAGGTAGGTGGTGGTCTTTGTGAGGGGTGGGGTGGAGTAAACTGGGCGTCTATGAATTAGAAATTTATGGACAGTAACAGAAGACATTTACAACACATTACCTTGTGAGTCCGCCAAATAGGGCAAAGGTTATTTCACACTGAGAGTCAGTACTGATGTGTAATAAAAATTAAGTTGAAGATACATAAAACTTAAACTCCATTAAAAAGTGCAGGCTCTTATTGTCTAGACTGGCGATTTCTGATTAATGAGTAAATACCAAGATGTGATGATTGGCTCAGTGACAACTGTAATTTCCTTTGTGTGAAGTAAGTACATCCTCATTGCAATCATCATGTGTAAACGCGCTACTTATTTTCTCTCACCATTTTCTGCTCCACCCTTTCATCAGCAGATGTTGCAATATCATCTCTGGATTGGAACTAGTTTCCCTTGTTACCGTGGAGATGCTTGTTTGCTAAACAAGGAAAGAGAAACAGTCACTGATGGTGTAGTGGTACACTTGCCTGACTTTGGTGCAGGCAGCGTGGGTTCAGTCCCCACTCAGTGATGGTGTGAATGTGAGTGTGAATGGTTGTCCGTGTCTATATGTGCCCTGCGACTGACTGGCGACCAGTTCAGGGTGTAGTCCGCCTTTCGCCTGAAGTCATCTGGGATAAGCTCCAGCATCCCGTGACACTAACCAGGATAAGCGGTGTTGAAATGGATGGAAAGAGAAACATTGTGTCTCCTTTAAATGTCACATAAGAGTGCAACCACCTCTTTTGCTGAGATGATTCTAATTTTCAACACCAATACTTGTGCACTTGCATTTCAGGAACCAGATGCAAAAAATATTATTAAATCATCCCTTTCCTCTTGGATTGGATTCATGTCAGCTTCGGCCCGGCAACGTAAGATCGGCGACCACAGAGTTTGTCCAGGCTGCTCCTTGTCCACCAAGTGTGGCTCAGCGGGGAAACGTAAAGATCAGTGTTTGGAAGTTTTGCTTTGTGTTTTAATCCTCTTATTTCTAGCCTTGCACAACGCCACATTCAGTAAAGGCAGCTCTGTGAATGAAAAGTAAATGCCTACAGAGGTCTGTCAACCAATCAACGTTCGTCAACAGAGCCCGACCCCTCAAAGGGTTCCTGGTAGCGCTCGGAAGACCCTACCCGCCAAGAGGAATGAAAGAATCCAGGGGAACTTTCTTTACCCTGGGAGTTTTTTTCAGTGGGGACACAGGGGGAAGTCAAGCTACGCGGGGAGCTAAGGAAGTTCCTGCAAAGGTTCCTGTGGTGGGAAAGCCCCGAATGCCTTCTTTGTTGTGTGTATGTTTTCCACTCGCTTACTGTATGTCCAAATAGCAAAACAGAAATTGGGTGTAGGTTTACTTGATGCATGTTAAACAAATGCCAGTTAGCTGGCAGCCAGCTGTTCTGAAAATGTTTCATACTGGTTTGAACACTGGCATTTCAGACAGTGCAAACAAGTGGAAAGTAGTTGCAAACCCGATGCTTAAAACCTTGTACATCTCACTCACAGTTCTGAGGACTGGGGTTCAAATCCCGGCCCCGCCTGTGTGGAGTTTGCATGTTCTCCCCGTGCCTGCGTGGGTTTTCTCCAAGCACTCCGGTTTCCTCCCACATCCCAAAAACATGCGTGGTAGGTTGATTGAAGAATCTAAATTGGCCGTAGGTGTGAATGTGAGTGGGAATGCCCTGCGATTGGCTGGCAACCAGTTCAGGGTGTACCCCGCCTCCTGCCGGAAAATAGCTGGGATAGGCTCCAGCACTCCCGCGACCCTCGTGAGGATAAGCGGTACAGAAAATGGATGGATGAATGTTGAATGATTCTTATTTTCCTACACACGCTTCTGATATGAAATTTCTCCTTTTTCAAAGATAGCTAAAATGCAGACTTAACCTAAAATCTCTGTATGATCCTCGATCTCGAATGGCAGCAGCATCGATGTTTGAGACAGGCTCTTGAGGCATTAGCTCGTGTGCTATTTGTAGTTTTACTGTTCTACTACTAGGTTTTGTGTGTACGCATGGTCAGAGTTCTCAAATTCGCACGTCCAAGTTGACAAACCCCATACTTTTTGTGGGAATGTTCATACGGACTCATTATGCACATTTCTGTGCATGTGTGCGGTTGATAAATGAGGCCACTGGTAATTTCTGACCCTAAAGAGGACAAGTTCCATAGAAAATGGATGTATTACAAATGGAAATCGCTGAAGATCTAATTAAAGTATTTTGAACAATACACTGTCGTGCATGCTGATTCATCCTTCTTCATAAAGTGATTTGGGAGGAAGGAATATATCATCTTATGATAGTTCCCAGTTGAGCTCAGTGTGAGACCGAATGAGTCACACAAGCGCACCTTGAAAATAAAAGTATCTTATCTTATTTACTGGACTTCTAGCTGTTCCCACTCTGTATTTGTAATCCCCAGTTACAGTCATCTACTGTATGTTATTTTAATCCCCCCCACACAGTGTCATAAAGACCTACAATAGAATGGAAAGCCCCTTTCACTCTCCTTGAGTTAGCAGCTCAACAATTTCTTACCACATTTAGTTGCTTTTATTTCATTTAACACTAATGAAACAAAGAGAAAAACATCAACTTTGTCATTTTCCCCCATATTTTTCTCATGGTGAGCTTTTGAATCCTCCCATATACTACTGTACAAAAAAAACAATGTTTTGGCAGTTTTAGTGGTGATGTGGGGTGTGTTGTTACTTTCAACAGGCATTAAGCAAGATAAACATGCAGTCATATTTAGCGCAAATCAGATGGATCCAATGAAACTGAGTGAAAATAACAGGATCATATCACTTAGAATTAAAAACCACAATAGGTATGATCTCTGGTTCTTGTTTATTTTTCTTCCCCTGTGCTTAAATTACATAACAGGTTGGCGATGGAGTCTTGATATTAGAGATGTATTTCTATAATGCAAATGATACATATGGCTGCTATAGCTTGGTCTGTAAGTGCTTCACTTGGGGGTTGCAGGAGTGGAAGTTGAAGTACCGTATTTTCACAACCATAAGGTGCACCGCATTAAAAGGCGCAGTCTCAGTTACGGGGTCTATTTCTGTATTTAACACATACGTAAGGCGCACCATATTATTGGGCGCAGGCATGGTAAAACATACGCTAGCTTAAAACATACGGTAGCATGCATGCACGCTAAAACAATGTTTTTAAAAAGGCAGCGGGAGCAAAACTGAGTTTGGTTGTACTTTATTGAAGTATTTAACAATGTACTCACGTTATTTTTTGATCAATCCTCATCCACAAATCCATCAAAGTCCTCATTTTCTGTATCCGAAATAAACAGCTGGGCAAGTTCTCCATCAAACACGCCAGGTTCCCTCTCGTCATTGTCTGAGTCAATCTCGTTGCCGTGCAGCTCCTCAGAAATGATCCCGGCCGGCTTTTACGACAGCTCGAACAACAGTACAAGCAGACACGTTAGCCCAAGCATCCACAATCCATTCACAAATTGTGGCGTAACTCGCCCGGCGCTGCCTCCTAGTCTTAGTAAAACTGTGTGCGCCATCTGTCATCCATCGCTTCCATGCCGCTTGCAACTTCCCTTTGAACGCCCTGTTTACACCGTTGTCCAGCGGTTGGAGTTCCTTCGTCAAGCCTCCCGGAATGATGGCAAGCTCCGATTTATTGCACTCAGTTGAATGGTGACTGTAGAGATGCTTCTTCCGGCTGTTCTTTGCTCATTAAATCCATTACTCGAGTTGGTCTTCCAACTCGATTCACCTCGCCTTGTTTCCGCCGAAACTCAGCTTCGTCTTCTTGACTTGGCGAAGCTCGTTTTCCTGCTTCCTCCACTTGCGAACCATGGATTCGTTGATCTTGAATTCTCTCACGGCTGCATGTTCCTCCACGTAACTGATAGCTTGCAGTTTAAAATGTGCTTCGTAAGCGTGTCTCTTCGTAGGTGCCATTTTCGGGGGTCCTTAGCCAAACCGATGCACATACGGAACTATATACCTACTGGGGGCGTGCCTTAAACGTCCGCTGTCACGTGCACCCTTCCCCCTTTCACGTCCGCATGCTAGAGGGACTGTCAAAGCATCAGGACAATATGATGAGACAGGTGGCCTCGCAGTTTGAACTTCTTATGAAAATTATTCAAGAGAAGGAACCCATGGTTGAAATTACATAACCCCCACATTGACTGGTCCTCTGGGCAGGTTATGTCATGGGGCAGCAATTGCGCCCGGAACTGTTTCAAGCCGCCATGTGATGTTCAGGGCTATGTTTCTAAGGACAATCCACAGACCCCATCTGGGGATCCTGATTTATCTCAAGTGCCCACCTGTTACCAGGATATTAAAGATGTTTTTTCCAAGTCCAAGGCCAAATCCCTTCCACCCCACAGACCTTATGACTGTGCTGTTGACTTGCTGCCTGGAACCACAACCCCACGAGGGAGGTTGTTCTCTCTTTCAGGGCCGGAACACAAGGCCATGAAAGAGTACGTGGAAGAATCACTGGCAGCCGGGATCATTCGCCCATCTTCATCCCCTGCCGGAGCAGGAAATGCTTCCAGTCAGTCAAGCGGAGCTCTCATTAAAGTCACACAACAACATTTACAGATTTTGGAACTCGGTGCCCACATAAGGCTCGCCGCATTATAAGGCGCCCCGTCCATTTTGGAGAAAATTTAAGACTTATGGTCATGAAAATACGGTAGTTGGATTAGTTGTTGGAGCGATGCGGTGCATCTTCTTCTGGGCATTGCCACTATGCCCTTGAGCAAAGTACTGAGTAGTGTTTGTTAAGCAGGATATAGACGCGAAAATATGCTAAGGGGTGTGGCCTTCGTTAACCCAAAAATAATAAATTGTTTATCCATCCATCCATTTTCTATATCGCTTATCCTCACTAGGGTCGCGGGCACGGAGCCTATCCCAGTTATCTTCGAGGCAGGGTACTCCCCGAACTGGTCGGCAACGAATTGCAGGGCACACATAAACCAAACAACCATTCGCACTCACATTCACACCAATGGGCAGTTTAGAGTCTTCAATCAACCTACCACCCATGTTTTTGGGATGTGGGAGAAAACTGGAGTACCCCGAGAAAACCCACACAGGCATGGGGAGAACATGCAAACTCCACACAGGCAGGGCCGGGATTTGAACCCCGGTCCTCAGAACTGTGAGGCAGATGTGCTAACCAGTGTTCCACCGTGTTTCCCAAATTGTTTATAAATCGACAAAATTGGAGGAAAATTGCTTTAACCTCATCACTGAATATGTAGTTGTAAACACGGCTGACATTTGCGCAGCCAGCATCGATTCTCACTTAGTGACTGTGGGTGAGTGTGATGGATGGTGATGATGATAAACTACGACCATGGAGACCCCGCACTGTTGAACAGCTAAAGCTGTACATCAAGCAAGAATGGGAAAGAATTCCACCAACAAAGCTTCAACAATTAGTGTCCTCAGTTCCCAAACGTTTATTGAATGTTGTTAAAAGAAAAAGTGATGTAACACAGTGGTAAACATGACCCTGTCCCAGCTTTTTTGGAACGTGTTGCAGCCATAAAATTCTAAGTTAATGATTATTTGCTAAAAACAATCAAGTTTATCTGTTGGAACATTAAATATCTTGTCTTTGTAGTGTATTCAATTAAATATAGGTTGAACATGATTTGCAAATCATTGTATTCTGCTTTTATTTATGTTTAACACAACATCCCAACTTCATTGGATTTGGGGTTGTACATGGAGTGATTTCTCCAGATTCTCTGAACCTTTTGATGATATTATGGACCGTAGATGATGAAATCCCTAAATTCCTCGCAATTGTATGTTGAGGAACATTGTCCTTAAACTGTTTGACTATTTTCTCACACACTTGTTCACAAATAGGTGAACCTCACCCCATCTTTGCTTGTGAATGACTGAGCAATTCAGGGAAGCTCCTTTTATACCCAATCATGGCACCCACCTGTTCCCAATTAGCCTGCTCACCTGTGGGATGTTCCAAACAGGTGATTGATGAGCATTCCTCAACTTTCTCAGTCTTTTTTGCCACCTGTCCCAGCTTTTTTGGAATGTGATGCAGCTATACAATTCAAAATTAATGATCATTTGCTAAAAACAATAAAGTTGATCAGTTTGAACAATAAATATATTGTCTTTGTAGTGTATTCAATTTAATATAGGTTGAACATGATTTGCAAATCATTTTATTCTGTTTTTATTTATGTTTAACACAACGTTCCAACTTCATTGGAATTGGGTTTGTAAGATATCACCCTTCCATCCATCCATTTTCTACTGCTAATCCTGGACTGGTGTAACCAGAAAAAACCCACACCAGCACATGGAGAATATCCAAACTCCATGCAGGAAGATCCGAGTGGGCATTTGAGCCCATAAACTGACTGTGAGGCAGACGTACCAGCCACATGTACCACTGTGCTCTACTCAGATATCATTAAAAATGAAAAATTATGGACAAAAATAACTGACAGTCTTAAAATCAGTATATGAGTTCCAACAAAAAAGCTCTACGCATCTGTCTGGAACTTGATGGGGACTTCAAAAAAACTGCATATTATTTCACTGCATACTAACCTAAAATGATCTTTCAGGAAAAAAGACCCTTTTTCTGTGAAACCTGTTTGATGACAGCCCACTGTAGGTAATCTAAACACAGATGAACGACGTCCTCCTTTGTTTGGTGGATCCTCACATCACATGAGGCCTTTAGAAGGACATACATATGATTTGTTGACACAATATGGCGTTGTTGTTGGAGAGCACTTGGGGTTCCCCGTCTTGCAAAATCTTATTTGTTATGCCCCCAGTATGTTAAGAATCTCAGACCACCGAGGGTCAATTGAATAGCTTTCATGCAAACTTTTGAATCAAAGTCTGTCCTCAGATGACAGGGAACCTAACTGCATATATCTATCTATCTATCTATCTATCTATCTATCTATCTATCTATCTATCTATCTATCTATCTATCTATCTATCTATCTATCTATCTATCTATCTATCTATCTATCTATCTATCTATCTATCTATCTATCTATCTATCTATCTATCTATCTATCTATCTATCTATCTATCTATCTATCTATCTATCGGTCCGTCCGTCCGTCCGTCCGTCTGAGGTGAGAAGTCTCTGGGTATAAGTCAGAGATCCATAAATGGAACTTGTGCTTCCCTCAAATGGAGTGCAGAATATCCTGTTCATACAATATATACAGTATATTTAAGGGTAGATCCCGGTACTTCATTGCACATTGTACTTTTTATAGCCTGTAGAACAATTGAAGCACAAAACATCCATGCTGGACATGCTAGGTCTTTCCTATAAGTGTAACATAATTGAACAGTCCAACAATGATCCATCTTCCTGCAGCATTTTTCTATTAAAGGGCTTTGAACAAATCGCCACACAAGGACTGTGACTCAACTGCTGAACTTTCATTGCTTAACTGTACACTTAATGGACCTGTGAATATAGTACATGCTACTATTAAATTTAGCAGGTGTGTTTGTAGATTTATAATTTTATTACCATGTAGGGAGAAAAACATTTTGCGAATAAGCTATTGTTGTAACAGCCTCTGTTCAAAAGAAACATTAAAGGAACCTTTATGTGGCTGAGTGTGTTCATCTACAGTATGTGTATGGATAATTGATCTAGAGTCTAGAGTCTTTCAAAAAGTACTAATTTGGAGTAATGCTCATGTTTTCTGCATCACTGAAATTTTGCGGCCACGTGATTATGTGTGCACACATCACTCACTAAATCACCTTATGGCCTTGACCCATCTTTTACACATGTTCTCTTGATGGATTCAAGACTACCTTGCAATGCTTTGCTCAGACAAGTCAATCAGACTCCTTAACCCCACATGGGGTCTCTGTAGATTGTAGAATAACACACTCACATTCTCAGGGACATGTGCACACAGCCATAAGTGTCACTTAAGAGTGAAGTCAGACCCCTGGGTTGGTTCTAATACAGATGGTGGAAGAGAGTGAAGCAAATTGAAGGGAGTTGGATTACTACAATTATTTTTGCAATTACAGCTAAGGACTAGTACAAAAATCCAACAATAAAGTCATAGAATCACATAGAATAAATGTATATTTTTGAGGGAAAAAAAAACCAAAAGTTGCAATTCAATATGGATAAAAAGGACATTGTCAGTGAGTAATATCAATAAATGTCTGTGATAGAATTTACTTCTGGATTATAGAGCAAACCCCTAAAAAATAATAAAAATAATATTCAGTGTACCTGATAGCCATAATCATAGATTTAATGTAATTAATTTAAATACCATTCATAAATACAATTATTTCAAATAATTTGGAACCATAAACTGTAAATCACAATATTTTTTATTATAAGACTAGAAACGAAACACGATTGATAGATTTGTCACATATACTGTACATGTCTTTCAGAAATATGCTTTCTTATTTGAACCTGGACCGTTAACACAACAACTTTAACTCAATTTGCGTCACAAAGATGGAGTGTTTTAATGTTGGCCCTTAAGCGTAAATAATTAATAGACCGCGAAGAAAAAAACAGGCCTGGAATAAGAAATTACGATGCACTGAGCAAAAACAGAAATCAATCTGCAAAGACTAGCTGTGATCAAACTAACACAACAGAACCTGCCCTGTTTGGCCTCATCAACATCAAAACCCTAACACAGTCTTCAACAACTGGCACCTCATTTCGGCAATGATGCTCTTATGAAACTAAAACCCATCAACACTAGCAGATCAAGACTGATTAAGCCAAAGATTTCAGCGCTGACCCCCTTTCTACTTTAGGCTTTCCCACAGGAAAAAGAGAGCATACTACGAAATTTTAAATTATTTCCATCCATTGGCATGTTTTCTAAATCCTCTCAGAAGACTTAGTTATGTGTTTCATTCACCCGATTCATTTTTACTTTGACTATCACCTTGGTTGTAGCATTCATAGAACGTTGGTTTATGTGCCTAGTGACTTTACAGAGGCAAAGCCTTTGACTGACAATGCACCGTTGTTATTATAGCAGCTACCACTGTTTCCACTGCTTGGCTCTGGACTTCCTGCAGAGCCACTCTTGGTACTGATGAAAACCACATTGTGGGATCTATTAGCTTAGACAAAGACTTCAAAGCCACTTTTACGTTCTACCTCTGAGACCTACTGTATGTAATTACACACACATACTGGACTGGCAGTCAAAATCCTGAAAAAAAGAAAGAAGGAACATTCACAAACACCAGTCAGTGTTGGTTACGTCATATCCCTCTAGGGGTGGGAGAGGTGCTCCAATAAGATTCAGAGCTTCCATGTGAATGGTAAATAATGCTGATTGTATTCTTTCTCACTAGCCAGAAATTAGTGTGTTTACTGTCCAGTGTGAAAGGGTTTATTAGTTTCTAATTAGAGGCCTGAGAGATCCTCGCCTAGATTTATTTTGATTGTAGCTTATCAGGTTTCGGCAGACCCTGATGATTCATCATTCCAGTATCACACACACAAATAGGCATGCACGCACACGCACACGCACGCACACACACACACACACACACACACACACACACACACACACACGCACGCACGCACGCACGCACGCATGCACGCACACACACACACACACACACATGCATGATTGGTCATTATCAACTTTTGGATAGCTCATGCAGAAAGGTTGAGTAAAAAGGTGCTGGTTTGTTACTTTGGTGAGGCCCTGCTTAGTTCCGTGACCACGCTTGAACAAGCATAACATGGGTCTCATTCACCAACAGTCCTTATGAAGTTTTTTTCTTTCTTAAAGGAAACATATTTTTTCACATTTTAAAAAAGTTTGCAGGTGTCTTAATAACAACTTTTCAAAATACTGCAAATATCAAAGGTTATAGAAATATTTTTACAGCATATTTCTTGCCATTGTGAAACTGGCATGTTTTAGAGGCAAATCTGTTTTACGCAGGGTGCCAAACCTCCTGCTGCACCAAATACCGATGGTATTTCGGTTGTGACCAATTTAATTATTATGTTAATTAGCCCCACTGTTATGTACAGCGTTAAACATCACTGAACAGAAGAACCAACACGTGCTCGGTTATCCATCACTGGTACTGGCAACTACGCTATCTCCAACTGTAATGACATGAAAGAGTCAGTAATGTAGATAGTAGATAGTAATCTATCTATCTATCCATCTATCTATCTATCTATCTATCTATCTATCTATCTATCTATCTATCTATCTATCTATCTATCTATCTATCTATCTATCTATCTATCTAAAAACTATATATATATACATATATATATATACAAAAACAACATATAACTGCCTAGCATGTTTTACCTACACTGATGGATTGGGTTTAACGTGTTAAGTAATTTAAATGTTAAGAATGTCAAAGTAGCCGTTGTATCCTTTGATGTTTCTGTATTGCTCTTGGCCCTTGGAAGAAAAGGTTTGGGCACCCGTGCTGGAGCGAAACCAGACGATGTCATTCACTGGAGACTCGAATCAAAAGTCTGAGCATAAGGGGTGGCCCGCTCATATATTTACACATAAAAAATGTGGACGTTTGTGTTTGGTAGATGTCTCTATTGTAACAATGGCTTTCACCAATGCATTTCCTACTGTTAGGAAGCCTTTTTATTTCACTTTTAAAGGATGCTCTATTTGGAAGGGAGAGAGATTGTACCTATGTAAAAATGCACACATAAGGCGCGCCGCATTATAAGGCGCCATTTTGGAGAAAATTTAAGACTTTTAAGTGCGCCTTATGGTCATGAAAATACGGTGCTCATTTTCCCTGCTCATCACACCAATGCATGTTTTTTATAATCAGGGCACAATTTGAAAAATAAATAAACAGGCTTTCCAAGAAGCATTTTCATAATAGAATATCTACCAAAAATACCCAACTTTTTATTTTATGTTTAGATATGATCATGACGTAACTTATATAGTGGCCATTTCTTCTGTCCTTTTCTCTCTCTCACACACACATGCACAATTGATCCCTAGCATGACGAGCACAAAGTCAAAGCAATTGGAAGCTCAATGCTGTACTATCAAAGGGAGCTGAAATGCAACAAATTACACCCCTTCCCCTAAACCCCCATGCCCTGCACTTATAATGTCAGGTGAAAAGAATAACCCCTTGAGTCTTGACTACCGTTGGTTGATCTTTGGCTCACATTGTGGAATATAAATAGAAGAACCCATCTGCATGGCATGTGTTATTTAAGTACTGAATCAGACATTAACATGTGAGCCCATTTCTGTTGAGTTTGGAACTTAATTACTGATGGAGTGATGGTTGAGAGTGCTTAGAACCCTCTGCGCTCGGTCTTTAGTGCAAACAGCTTGCTTTGCTTATATGTCCATGCCATGTGAATGCAGCTGGGATTAAATCATGATTGCCTGTCACTGTGTGGCAGTTCATTCAAAATGCCAAATAATTCCTCTTTTTAAAATTTTTAAACATTTTTTTAGAATATACAAACAGTTGTAGAATTGGCAACCACCAAATCATCCTAATGGTGTCTCAGGCTGGATCTGTTTTGCGGGAGTTTGACGCATGTGATCTAAGGTATGGCGGCGTCATATATTAATAGTCTTATTTGACCAAGCTGTTTGACCGAGCCAGGACTTCCCTCTTCAGATGGTTGCAGCTTGTCCAATTTCCTATTTTTAATGAGCCTGTCATGACTAATTTTTAGTATAGCTCCACCCTGGCCAGTGACAACATCAGGGCAAACATTTGACCATGCTAATAAGCCTTATAGAAAAATCAAAAGGGGACTCCTTATTCCATTTGTAGTTATGAAGTACAGGTTAAAAATTTGCAGAATTCAATATTATTGATGTATTTTAGAATTGATGAATAACAGCCCAAATTGCTTGGAGCCTATTTCACTTTGGTTTGGGCAGACAAGAAGGCAAGAGGAACTGTCCATTCATCCATCCATCCATCCATCCATTCATCCATCCATTTTCTTTCACTTATCCAAGGTCAGGTCGCAGGGGCAGTAGCTTTAGCAGGGATACCCAGACTTCCCTCTCCCCAGCCACTTCATCCAGGTCTTCCGGGGGGGGCGTTCCGAGGCCAGTCGGAAGCCATTGTCCTGGGTCATTCCCGGGGTCTCCTCCTGGTGGAACACCTCACTAGGGAGGTGCCCAGGAGGCATCCTAATCAGATGCCCGAGCCCCCTCATCTGGCTCCTCTCAATGCGGAGGAGCAACGGCTCCACTCTGCACTCCTCTTGGATAACTGAGCTTCTCACCCTATCTCTAAGGGAGACCCCGGACACCCTGCGGAGGAAACTCATTTCGGCCGCTTGTATCCGGGATCATGTTCTTTCGGTTGTGACCCACAGCTCGTGACCATAGGTGAGGGTAGGAACGTAGATCGACCGGTAAATTGAGAACTTCACCTTTCGTCTTAGCTCCTTCTTAACCACAACGGACCGATACAAAGTCTTCATCACTGCAGACGCTGCACCGATCCGCCTGTGGATCTCCCGTTCCATTCTTCCCTCACTCGTGAACAAGACTCCAAGATACTTGGACTCCTCCATTTGGGGCACGATCTCATCCCCGATCTGGAGAGGGCTCCCAACCCTTTTCCGACTGAGGACCATGGTCTCAGATTTGGAGGTGCTGATTTTCATATGTGAACCGCTCCAGTGAGAGTTGGAGATCACAGCTTGATGAAGCCAACAGAACCACATCATATGCAAAAAGCAGAGCTGCAATACACCAAACCGGACCCACGCTACACCTCGGCTGCGCCTAGAATTTCTGTCCATAGAAATAATGAACAGAATCACTGACAAAGGGCAGCCTTGGCGGAGTCCAAACCTCACCGGAAACAATTTCCACTTACTGCCAGCAATGTGGACCAAACTCTGACACTGGTCATACAGGGACCGAACAGCCCATATCAGGGGGTTCGGTACGCCATACTCCCAAAGCACCCCCAACAGGACTCCCTGAGGGACACGGTCGAACGCCTTCTCCAAGTCCGCAAAAGACATTTAGACTGGTTGGGCAAACTCCCATGCACCCTCGAGGACCCTGCTGAGGGTGTAGAGCTGGTACACTGTTCCATGGCCAGGACGAAATCCACACTGCTACTCCTGAATCTGAGATTCAACCTCTCCCGAAGAGACCTTATCAGGGAGGCTGAGGAGTGTGATCCTTCTATAGTGTCTTCTAAGGGGGACCACAACCCCAGTTTGCCAATCCAGAGGCACTGTCCCCAATGTCCACGCAATGTTGCAGAGGGGTGTCAACCAGGGCAGCCCCACAACATCCAGTCGAACACCGGGCAAATCTCATCCAACCCCAGGGCCTTGCCACCCATCAACTGCCTCAGGAGTCCCACAGGCCAAAAAGGCCCGGTATTCCTTCTTCAGCTTGACGCCATTTCCTCACCGTTGGTGTCCACCAACGGGTTCGGGGATTGCCGCCATGACAGGCACTGACCACCTTATGGCCACAGCTCCAGTCGGCCGCCTCAGCAATGGAGGCATGGAACATGTTCCACTAGTCCACTAGTACTCAATGTCTCCCGCCTCAATGTCACCAGGTGGTGATCCGTTGACAGTGCCGCCCCTCTCTTCACCTAGAGTGCCCAAGACATGTGGCCAAAAGTCCGATGACACAACCACAAAGTCGATCATCCAATTGCGACTTAGGGTGTCCTAGTGCCAGGTGCACGTGTGGACACCCTTATGCTTGAACATGGTGTTTTTTTATGGACAAGCCATGATGAGCACAGAAGTCCAATAACAGAACACCGCTCGGAAAGGGGGTGCCTTTCCTCCCAATCACACCCATCAGGTTTCACTGTCATTGCCCACGTGAGCATTGAAGTCCCCCAGCAGAACGATGGAGTCCCCTGCGGGAATGCTCTCCAGCACCCCCTCCAAGGACTTCAAAAAGGGTGGGTACTCTGAACTGCTGTTTGGTGCATAGGCACAAACAACAGTCAGGACCTGTCCCCCCACTCGAATACGGAGGGAGGCTACCCTCTTACCCCGCCGAGCCAGGGTGCAGGTGTGGGTACACTTATTAGTGTACCCACACCTGCTCGGCGCCATTTATATTATTCATCATAGGAGTCTTTTAGCCGTGCTTTGTCTGGTCCCTCACCTCGGACCTGTCAGCTGTTTGCACCACAATCACGGATCTGCACACTAATTAAGTGCAATTCGGCAGCTTGGTGATGTAGTGCCACCTTCATGGGTGAAAATACAATCGATGCTCTCACTATATTTATAGGGGCTCGCTTTTTTTATTCTGGCTGTCATGGTCATGCAATGCTGTACTCATGTATGCACACCCTGCAGTAGTGGGCGGGGCTGGGGTGAGCATTGGCTCATTTGTCGGAGACAGGACTGTCCCCCTGAAAAACAAGGATTTTGACGGGGCTCTAAAAACACCAGACACGGACCGGTTCAAGGATGTACATTTATTTCGCAGACCGGCAAACATCTACTGACAAGGGATTGGGGCGTTATTAGGATTCCCACATAGTTTCTGGGATAGGACATGCCCTGCTCCAAAATTACTGGCTCCAGGACACGCACCGCTGCACTACGTCTGGCTTTTGCATCCCGGTAGAACACGCCCCACTGCTTCCAGACGGGAAAATAAGTGACTTAAGTGTGGCGGTGTTAAAATGTTTACCACTAACCCAAACCCACCCTAATCCTAACCTTAACCCATCCTAAACCGCTTTAAACCCCAACCCTAGCTCTAAATCTAACCATAACAAATGTCTTTGTTTTTATTGCGTACAACTGTGATACTGTTTGAGCTGGTCATCTCGTTACAGCTGCATAACCTGCCCTTCCCGCGATGCAGGAGCCAATCGTATTGCAGTGGGGCGTGTCAGGCCTTGAAACTATTGCCCCTTTTCCATTGTACTGGTTCTATGCATTGTACTGGTTGGCCGACAGATGTAGCCATTTCTTTACAAATTTCATAAAAAATGCAAATGGATCCATTTATACTAATCATGAAGCTAATCGTCGATAGAGGGGGGTGGATGGAGTGTCCCCTGCGGGGTGGTGTGTGTGTTTGCGTGTGTGTGGGGGTGCCTTGTCTCCTGCTCCGGGAAAAAAAAAAAAATGTTAAAAATGTATTTCAAACCACGCGGCCCGGTGTCAGATGGCCCGTGGCCTCCTGGTTGGGGACTACTGCCTTAGGATATTTGGACAAAAACATGTCACCTGGAAACTATGGTAAATTGTGGAGAAAAAACATGTCTCCTTTAAAAACGGCAGTTTTTTTCATACTGTCTTTGTAACCTGCGCATGCGTTAATTCTTGCAAGATGAGAAAATAAATAACTTGAAGCAATTTACTTTAAAGGTTATGATTTGGTACAGCAACAGCATGAGCCACACCTGACACTTCACACAGGCAGATGTGGATCGTTGGGAGCTGATGCACGTGTTTACAGGCTGAGGGACATTGAATTTGCGGGTATTCTTGTAGGGCTTGTAGTACATCCATCCATCCATTTTCTGAGCCGCTTCTCCTCACTAGGGTCGCGGGCGTGCTGGAGCCTATCCCAGCTGTCATCGGGCAGGAGGCGGGGTACACCCTGAACTGGTTGCCAGCCAATCGCAGGGCACATAGAAACAAACAACCATTCGCACTCACAGTCATGCCTACGGGCAATTTAGAGTCTCCAATTCATGCATGTTTTTGGGATGTGGGAGGAAACCGGAGTGCCCGGAGAAAACCCACGCAGGCACGGGGAGAACATGCAAACTCCACACAGGCGGGGACAGGGATTGAACCCCGCACCTCAGAACTGTGAGGCTGACACTCTAACCAGTCGGCCACCGTGCCGCCAGCTTGTAGTACAGTATATAGTAAAACTTTTGCCTTAAGTGTTTTCGCAATGTGTCAACCAAAGGAAAACACCAGGGTGTGGTGTCTGTGAGAGCCTCAGGAGCCCGAAAAAAAAGCCCTTTGATGTGAAGCAAATGCACACACCTTCACACACATTATTTTATATGTAGACCTTCACTCAATACTAATACCAACAGTAAGTCAAAGGTCATCCTCAATGTATTGTTTATTACTCCATTTATAAAGTTGGAGCCTTGATTTTATGACCAACCTTAACATATTAAATTCATCAAATTTCTTGGAAGAAGAATATAATAATTATAACAATAACAATAATGCATTCCAATTATAGCGCATTTCAAGGAACTCAATGCTTTATTTATTCATGTCACAGTTACACCCCGGTAGTAGTAAGCTACTTGTGCAGCCACAGCTGCCCAGGGGCAGTCTGACAGAAGCGTGGCTGCCATTCTGTGCCTACGGCCCCCACGACCACCACCAAACATCCAACCACATTCATTTGTAGGCAATATCGGTTAAGTGTCTTGCCCAGGGACTCAAAAACGCTCGGGCGGGAATACAAACTGCCGATCCTCCGGTTGCAGGGTGTACACTTACCCTCACATAGCCACAATCATCTAAGAAGCAATACTACGTGGATCAAAGGTAAGCTGCTGGCCAAAGTAGCTGATTTGTGGAGTGTGCCATGGGCAAATAGAAGAGCTGTGAACTGTTTTTCAAGTTAATGGTTAAATTCAGATTTTTTTTAATCTTCCCATCAAGCCCAGTTCATACTGTATATGCAGACATGTTGAAAGTACTCACGCTTCAAGACAATAAGCACAGAATATAATAAGCACAGTTATGCATGTCTTTGATAAGTAAGACTACTGATTCAACTCCTTAAGTGAAAGTAAAAAGCAAAGAATATGAAATGTACTTAAAAGTACAAAAGTAAAAATATTTATTTTCCTGTAAATGTTTTGATAACATTGCACAATGGAAAAAAAACTAGTTTTCCTCTTTTAATAACTTACACAGTTTATAATGTGTAGAAAGAAAAAAATCACATATTTTATACTCGAAGCTTGTGGTTTTCAGGCTGGTACAAGACACAACACATTCGCCATGAATCATTCTCTCATAAGGCCATGGATGGACTATCTTATGGCTCTAAAGGCTATTTAATTCATATCCTGCTTATGAGACATAACATTAGTGAGGAATGTGAAGCCAACAAGAAAGGAGACATTTGCGTGGACTGACGAGTTAAAACCTTTGCTTGATGCATGTTGGACGTATGTGGATGGCAATCGCTGTGCACGTCTGCCTTACCATGACAGAGTGTCATTGAAGGTCTTCTGTAGCCTTCCTTCATCGCGCAGCTAATACTGTAAAACTGTAAAAGCCATATCATGCTCAGGAGCTTCTGCGGCACGAATGCAAAATGGTGATCCGCAAGTATTGTTCTTGGCGGTGTTAGCGCATGGTTACACGAGAACCAAGAATACGGGTTTTCAGGAAAGATTCATGTGTTGTAAACTTGGAAACGCACGGGCAGTGATTGATTGCAGCTTTTTTTCAGTCTAGGAGCTGGTTTAAAAAAATAGTCATATTCAGGCTCCCTAAATGCCAGTTCCATGTGGACGAAACATACAAATAATAAAACATTTGTTGATACACTTCTTCTTTCTATGTGGACATGGCCTTAAATGTGTTCATCTATCATCACTCGTTAACCTTAAACTTTTCATATCTTTTCATGTCTTTCCTTATCATTCTTCTACTTTACTCAAAATTTCCCCTTCAGGTCACTGGGCGGGGGCCCCACATTGTGCTGAACAATAAATATCGAGTTTCTCAGAAAAAGCAGTAAAAATCTTCAACGCATTGATAACAAATGATAAAATTAGATAAAACACTTCTTTTCCATTTGTTAAGTTAAAATCAGAAAAATAATAACTTTTTTTGACACTGATATTTACAATAATCCTTTTTTTTTTTTTTTTTTTACTGAATGCAGAAACAGTTTATGTCTAAGCTAAATACAATGATTTTTTTCTACCCTGTACCTTAGACGTATCTGTTGGGATCAATCTTTTTTTATATGGTAATAAAAAGAAAAGAAAATGGTAAATATCATAAAGTGTAAACACCTTCAATCGGTTAAATGTTTTCTAAACAAACATGTTTTACTTTGAGTACATCAATGTGGCACATTTTAAATGCCTTTCCAATAGATGCAATAAAATATTTTTTTATAAATGTAGTGTAATGGACTGCTTAGTCATATTCAATGTTTGCAGACATTCTGGAAAATTTGGCTGGTAATATTCCCTGTGAAGTTTCCCCAGCCAGCCATTTGTCAACTGCTGCTAAAAAGCCAAAATCATTTTAGTAGTTCCAGTGAATCAGTTGTTAAAGAGAAGCTAGAAAAGTGGTTGTAGTAAAAGAGCTCACTGGCCATTCCATATTAAAACCAAAAACCATTACATATAAGACCCCGTGTCAAACATCTTCCAACATCACACAAGTCGAATAAAATATGTACTTTATTTTACAGCTTGAAGTATGAGAGTTCATATGTATTAAACAATAACACTTCATCGATTTTTAACTGTAATTTTGTTGCTGTCTTGTGCTCATCGGGGTAACGCTAAAATTCATAGTGCAGCCCAACGATGAAGGCGAGAAGCTCACATTGTAACTTATGATGGAGAAATATTGTGCCATATTTAAATATTTCTGTAATTACAATCCATTACTTAAACCGCAATGCAAACACACCTTTTGACAGTCTAGATTTAACACAGCCTCAGCTGAGTGTGTTTAATCCTATATCATGTTTTACAGATCTGACCAGAGAGCAGATATACTGTGTGTGTAATGTTTGTACGTCTTAAACTGACATCATCTCCACTAGCCTGATGCAGGGTACGTGTGCTTTTTACATTGTCCTCAGAGGGTCTAATGTCTGCATGCATTAGCAAACACAACTGTGTGTTTATCTGAGCATGACTAGGTTTGTGTGTTCATTTGAACCTGGAGAGCCTCAGACACGGGGGTCTCACAGAATGGGGCACAGAGGGGGAACTCCTGGAAAAACAAGGGTGGTGGACTACATACTATGTGTTTCCACCTCTAGTCCTTTATAGTGTATCATCCTATTGAAGGTGACAGTCAATACGCTTACACGCTGTGCTATTATTGAATAAATTGAAACCAGACTTTTGAAATGCATGGAAACAACTTATTCTGTGTTCCAATTTTCAAAGTTAGAATAATAAACCCACATAATTCTGTTGGAAACCCTTAGTAAACACTTCCATCGATCAAATATATGCTTATATTGCAGACCCTAACAACATCCATCCATCCATCCATCCATTTTCTGAGCCGCTTATCCTCACTAGGGTCACGGGAGTGCTGGAACCTATCCCAGCTATCAACGGGCAGGAGGCGGGGTACACCCTGAACTGGTTGCCAGCCAATCGCAGGGGATATTTATACAAACAACCATTCGCACTCACATTCACATCTACAGGCAATTTAGAGTCTTCAATCAACCTACCACGCATGTTTTTGGGATGTTGGAGGAAACCGGAGTGCCCGGAGAAAACCCCTGCAGGCATGGGAAGAACATGCATACTCCACACAGGTGGGGCTGGGGATTGAACCCCGGTCCTCAGAACTGTGAGGCAGAAGCTCTAACTAGTCAATCAGTGTGCCGCCCCCTAACAACAGTTTATTTTTATTATTATTTAAGAAAATAAAACAAATCTGGATGGAGGCAGGGGAGGTGTTAAAACAGTCAAGAAGAGTCAGCTGGGATAGGCTTCAGAACGCCCGCAACCCTAGTGAGGATAAGCGGTACGGAAGATGAATCAATGAATCAATGAATAAACACTGCCAAATTAAGTTGCTGTTACTTTATTTAATACCGTGCTCTGTTTTTCTTGAATGCATGTAATTGTACTGATTGACTGGCCTCTTACGCTGTGCTTGTCAGTCACTTGGGTGATACTGTACATCTTTACAACAACAGTAATATCCATCCATCCATCCATCCATTTTTTGAGCCGCTTCTCCTCACTAGGGTCGCGGGCGTGCTGGAGCCTATCCCAGCTGTCATCGGGCAGGAGGCGGGGTACACCCTGAACTGGTTGCCAGCCAATCGCAGGGCACATAGGAACAAACAACCATTCGCACTCACAGTCATGCCTACGGGCAATTTAGAGTCTCCAATTCATGCATGTTTTTGGGATGTGGGAGGAAACCGGAGTGCCCGGAGAAAACCCACGCAGGCACGGGGAGAACATGCAAACTCCACACAGGCGGGGCCGGGGATTGAACCCGGGTCCTCAGAACTGTGAGGCTGACGCTCTAACCAGTCGGCCACCGTGCCGCCCAACAGTAATATTAAATTACAATTTGGTCTCAGTCATTCTCCCTCTGGGACGTCAGACATTTGACAAATACTAACTGTCCGTGTAGTTAGTTCACAAGTAATGATGAAAATAGTGTGAAAAGTGAAAATATGGACCTGATAGAGGCACTGGAGGACAGGTCAGGAATCACAAAAGCAAATAAGACACATCTGTACAAAATACAGAACTAACAATTGACGAAAGTGGACTAACACCCATCCCTAGAGAGACATTGCTTTCCTTCCACTGTGATAGATTTAAATGGGCAGTGAGAATTGAATCACCTCTCTTGCTCTCTTGCTACTCTCCCAATTCTACCGTTTACGTTTTTGAGACTGTGTGAAACCTGGATGCAAAATGTTATTTCCCACCATCAAAGACATGTTTTGTAGGACTGGCCAACAATGACCTATAGTACAGGTCCCCTACTACTGGGTCGTGGCCCAATATCAGGAAGTAGAACATTCAAGACTGGGCCATAAAGTTGTATTATTTTAAATCAATAATGACAGTTTTTATCAAGGAACAATGCGAAATTTACAAAAATGTTTGTTATAAGACATAAACCATAAAGACTACTGTTAGAGAAAAGACCAGAAACATCGATCTACATTATGTTTTCAAAGCCATCGGTGCATGTTGTGCATGTACTCTGACTGTCACGAACATGGTTAGGGCGACGGCGAGGAACGCAAGGCAAGAACATGGTGGACCCAATTGCAGGGAAGCAGGGAGGCAAGGCAGGAGTGCGGGAATCTCAAAATAATAATATTTAATCACAATGATAAAACAACAGGCGACTATGACAAAAACAACTGGCGACTATGACAAAAACAACTGGCGACTATGACATGGCAAGACATGTGACAACGACAATGAACCGACGAGAACTGAAAGAAACCAGGGAACTAAATACAAACAAATTGACGAGACAACGAGGAACACCTGGACAAGACGAGTGGCTAGAGAGAGCTGATTGGTCGACAAAGTAGACGAGAACAGGTGGACACAACAACCTAATGAGCACACGACAAACATGGAACACAGGAAAACATTGAACAAAACTAAACAACCCAAACCAAAACACAGACCATGACACTGACCTGTCACAGCATTATGACCACAACATAATGAGATCCATTACAAGCACTACCTTTTCAAGGATATTCGTGTGACAATATGTTTTTTCTTGTTGTGTTGTACTGCATTGTACTGGGACCTGTTTCTAAAATAGTATTTTGGTTGCCTTCATGTAGCAACATTTAATAGCGACAATACTACAATTCATTAAATTGTGCCGGTGGCTGGTGTGCATATTTTCCAGGTTGCTTATAGTGTAGCCAACATACTTTCACATCGAAGTCATAAGTTGTTCAGGTTCCTCTCAGTTTGTTTTCATTGGTCGTATGGCTACTTATTTTAAAAGCACAGTACATGGAGAACACGGATAATGTAATTGTTCATGTTGTTAAAAAGTCTGGAATATAAGACAACATTTGACCTCATAACTGTGACACACCTCACGCCCTCCACTGAATAGTCAACATCTTCCCAGGATTCCACACGCAGACACAGAAACATACATAAACATACGCATGCACGCACACCTGCACACACTACGTTTACCACATGTCAGACTTGGTCAGGTGGTGCAAGGGAGCACAAAGAAGGTGAGATCATCTGGAAAAATCATGAGGGAGATAGTGACAATGACGTAAGAGAGAAAGAGAGAGAGAAAAAAAACATTTCTACACATAAATAGAACAGAATTGTATAGAATTATGGTGAGATAATATTTAGACAACTTTTTACACTCAAATTCATGCATATAGGAAATTTTACAGTCTTCACCATAATACTACATAATATGAAATCAATATTTACTGTATTTTTAGCCTTGCTCCAGCTCACCTGCGAACCTGAATAGGATAAGTGTAAGAAAATGTATGGATTGATACAGAAAGACTAAAAACAAAGACCTGTAAAAAGCAGATGGCAGTGTGGCGGAACATCTCCGACTGTGTTAAAAGCCCCCAAAGGTGCGGTGGCTGTGGTGCACACTCAAGTAGTAATGTTGTTGCACAGATTGCCATCTGTCAATAATTAATACTGAATCAGGAAACACAAAGTAATTAAGTGTTTTTCCAATATTTACTCTGCGTGTTCATCAACACCATATGGTGAAGAAATGTTTTTGCTTATTTTTGTACTGGGGAGCTCTTACCCACACAGTCAAAAAGTGGATTTTTTTTCAAGTTGGACTTGGAAGCTACAAACTCCTGACTTTTGATTCAACAAAATGGAAAGAGACATGACTTTAAATAACCTCATAGGCTACAAAAGCACAAATATGTAACTTTTCTGATAGTCCAAAACTAAAATGCTAATTGATGTTTTACTACTATTACTCATTTGACAGAGAAGTGACTCAGTATTATCACGGGCCGCAGCCAGAAAATCTGTTGTGCCTTTCTTTAGCAAAATCCCACCAAGTGAGGATTCTGGGGCACTTTAACAAAATCAGCCAGTTAACCTTTGCAGTGTGATCGCAAAGTATAAATATTGTGGTACTGGAAGTCCCATGACAATATGCTTATTCTACATGCAGGCTTCTCAAAGTGCATTTCAAATGTACATTTTACATTTTCTTCTATTACTGAATCCATCAGACCTTTTTTTTCTTCTTTAAATACAACCAAGCAATTTGATTGGACAAGAGTCATTCCATAATGGATGATATACAGTACAACAGCACTTGGACATTTAACTTTACATATCACTCCACCTGACAGGTGCTCTGAATTGCTAATTGGCCTACGGTAATGGTCAGTGGTTATGTAACCTACAGTGGGTTGTTTAACACTTAGCGTTGCAAAGATTGACATACTCCACATTATCCACAATTATCATTTAATTTTTATTTTTTTTAACCTGTCCTGTTCAGCTGCATGGCCACGTAGAAAGGTGGATGTTTATGTCTTTCGTGCTGGAACAGTTTTGCTGTGAAAGAGGGGAGTTTGAAATCCTTTCTCTGCTTATTGTTTATTTTTTCAAATCATTCTGATGTTTTTTTGAAAATGCAGCCCGACAGAAAAGGGTTTTAGGGGACAGACCGAGAGACAGAATGGCTAAGGGGAATAGTGGTGCGAACCACAGCAGAACAATATTTAGACAGTCTAGATATGTAACTACAAGTAAGGCTAATTAAGTCAAATCGTGTTTTTATTTGTGGATGGGGGAGGGGACACACCCAGTGAGAACATCCAACAACTAAACAATAGAACAAGATAAGAGAGGACAGAAAAGGGCAGGACAGGTTGTGGGAAATGAGCAAGGCAGTGCTTCTGATGAGTGGTGCGGTGCGATGCTTTTATACTGTCTAAACACCTGTGTAGCGAATATTAGTTGAATAAAAATTTTATTAATTTAGGAGAAAAGAATAAGCCAGAAGCAACGTCTGCGTTACTTCCGGTGTAGCGTAATTTAAGTTTAATCATTAAAATCAAACACATTTGATCTATTAAAGGGGCACCAAGTCACTTTTTATGTGGATAAAATTTAGGGAAAGTGACGAGAAACCTTTTTATCAGTCTCGTGATCTGAAGGGTGCTACACTTTATACAATTTTGAGTTCTAGCTGACAGAGGTTTACTTAAACTCAGAACACAGACAAAACACAACCAAGTGTGGAATTTTATGGTATATTAAATGACATCTACAAGGGATCTAGAGGGAAACACACAAAGGGGTCTAACTAAAGAAAGAAAATAACACTAATAATGATAAAAAGAAGGAAAATAGGCATACAAACAGGAAAACAGGACATCGTGTGTTGGACTAAAGTTGGAAACGTGTGCGTTTACTGCGTCCAGTGCCGACAGGAGAGAGAAAGAGGACAAAGTATTGTAAAAGAGATAAGAAGGCCAGAGAAAGGCAGAACAACACATCATCCTTCGATTTCACCTGAAGATCAGCACATCTAAAAACATTCTCCAGCATTAAGTCCAGACAATCTGCAAGGTTAACTGAACAAGGTCTGGTACGACATTCAGTTGCACTTTGGATGCAGGGGCAAAGAGTGGAATGTCGATCTCAAACTTCGAAGCCCTCTATCTGTGGCCCAGGTGGGCAGCAGCTACGACTGCCAGCTTTTCGTATACCGCTGTTCCCATGGCAGTCAACCAGCAGTCAACGATATTATCCAGGATGTGCAGTGAGGCAGGGGCTCATAAATCTTACATTACCCAAAGCCTGAGGGATCAAGCCATCCAGAAACTGTCTGATGCAGGACTCGAGGTGATGAAGTCAAACAAACAAAAAACAAGATGTTTGTCTTCTTGTTAGGTTTGGAGAGCTGGATTCCCTCATTCATCAGAATGACACACAAGAAGAGAGTGCTAGAGAATAAGGAATCCCCATTACTCCAATATGTTGACAACCTGTCCAATGATCAAACTTTTGCTGTTGTTGGAGCTCTGCTTGACTGTAGATAGGTATGGTAGGACAACCAAAGATTTTGTCCTTTTCACAGACATCTGGAACTGCTTCCGGATGGATAGTGGGAGATTCTACCAAGGTGGTGGAAGGTAGATAGTTGTCTGCCTCGCTCAGAAAACGATGTTCACACAAAACAGTTAGTGCGTCTACAGCTAGGTCTTGTTGGTCGGAAGATGAAGAAAAATGATGTGAAGCAAACCTTTTGATCCACTCTTTCTTCTCAAGAGAGACATTGTTTTCAGCCATACTGTGATGTCGCCATCTTGGTAGTCTACCTGCATCCTGGTTGCTCTTCCCAGCTCGATACTCAATGATGAAGTCCATGGTTGAAAGAGACGCTAACCAGCGATAACTGGCAGTGTCTATCTTAGATGACTGGAAAACGTAGGGATTATTGTCTGTTACAAGAGTGAAAAAAATCACATATACCGGTAGGTATTAATGAAATTTCTCCAAAATCAACCACTTTAGGGAGAGGAATTTGAGCTTATGAGCCGGTTATCACTTTTCTCTGGATGTAAGTCCTCAGCTGCTTTGGAAGCAGGGGAAAAGAAGGTTATCTCGATTTCAAACCTCTACCTGATTTCAAACCTCTACCTGCAGCCCAGGTGGGTGGGTAGCAGCTAAGACTGCCAGGTTTTGCTATACCGCTACTCCCCTGGCAGTTAACCAGGATGTACAGTGAGGCATGGACCCACAAATCTTACACTACCCACGGCCTGGATAGCCTGGGCTAAAGCCATCCAGAAACTATCTGATGTGAGACTTGAGATGCTGGAGTAAAAAAAAAAATAAATAAAATAAATTGTTAAACCTTCATGCTAGGTTTGGAGAGTTGGACACCCTCATTCACAAGAAGGGAGTTATGGGAAGTTGAACAGCAAGATTTTACCCTTATTTTTGCCATCACAACACAACTTGGCAGTAATAAACAATACTGTATGTAATAATTAAACTTAAATAAAGATATTTTAATGAAAATAAAAGTAAAATAAAATACAAAAAGTGTTGAGTTGCCTTGACTTGAGTGAATGCATCCACACTGTTCGTACTCCTCCCCGGTTAGTTTTGTATTAGGGGTCACTACAGCTTGTCTACTTTTTCCATGTAAGCCCATCTTCTGCGTCCTCCTCTCTAACTTCCCTCATGTCTTCCCTCCCTACATCTATCGACCTTCTTCAGTCTTTCTCTTGCTATCGTGCCTGGCAGCTTCATCGTAATCATCCTTCTACCAATATACTCACTATCTTTCCTGTGCACATGTCCAAACCATCTAAGTCTTCTCTCTATAACCTTGTCTCTTAAACATCTAACCTTGGCTGTCCCTCTGATGAGTGATAAATCAGTTGGGCCGATTATCAGGGCCAATATGTGGGATTCTGGCACATATCAGCGTCGTTTTTTTTGTTTTTTTGTTTTAACTCTGACAAGCACATAATAAGCACACAATTTAAAACAGGGTTACTGCTAATTATAGTACAGAATTTAAGAAATAAAATAATAGCAATAATAATAACAATCAGCCTGTGCAAAAGATACTGCTGCTCAAGGATTCCTGAGTATTGCCTTTAACCGTTGATGCCCTGATGGGCTTAACTATATAACGGAATTGATATCAATATTTATGAACTAATAAGGACGTTAATTCTTGCAGTAATTCAACATTTGTCAGGCACATTGCATTCTGGGTACAGTGTGGCTTGATGGCACATAATGCATAGTTGCACACAGCAATGCTTATTTACCGTCTAAAAGTATCCCTCAAAATATATTTACTAATTTTTCCTGGCAGTTGAAGCACTTGTGTTTTGTGTTTGCTTCATGAACGGCGCAGGAAGCTAAACAGGATTCTCGTTTGCCAATCACTGACGAGATTCCAACATGCGTCATGCCGGGGCTCGTTTACTTTAGCATTAACAAGTAGTTTCCCACTGGGCCTGACGTCGCTGTCTGGTCTTTGTGTTATGGTCAGCTAAACCAAGGTGTCTGGAACAGGTACTTGTCATCTTCTAAATCAGTCTTGTATTTCTTTTTTTTAATTCACTTTATTTACAGCTTCTATACAGCCTGCATTCGGCATGAAGCTACATTCTTCTTCACATCTTTTTCTTCTTCGCCTCTCATGGATGTAATATTTTTATTGATCCCCCCTAGTGTACAGACTGAGACACCACAGTTGGATAAAACTGTGCCTTTACATTCTAAAGATTAGGTTCCAACTGTGGTGTCTCAGAGTTTTAGGAAAACAAGTTTGTCATCTTGTTCTAAAGTTTTGAACAAGATGATACATTTAAGTTCCTAAAACTCTGGTAGGTATTCCCAAATGTTACTTGAAGCACTGATGTATTTACTGTTTTAATTTTGTTTGTACTTGACTGTATTCTTTGAATAGGAGTTGAGTTGGACTCACTCTCTTTAAAAACCAAAAACCAAGTCCGAAACCTTGGTGTACTGATAGATTCCAACCCGACTTTCAACAGTCATATCCAATCAATGACTAAAACAGCCTTCTACCAGCTGAAGAACATATCCAAAGTGAAGGCTTGCATGTGCCAAGCAGACCAGGAATATAACAAAGAGTGAAAAGTTTAAGGGGGTCTGAATACTTTCCGTACCCCCTGCATATTTTATGAACAAATGGAAAAAAAAGATAGCGGGGCACTAGGCGCAGTAACCCCCAACCTGGGAGGATGGCTCCAGCAGATACCAGGAACAACAGTCGACATGTCCGTCCAGAAGAGCACAATAGTAGGAACATCTAAGCCCTTTCATACAGTGAAATGCAACTCAAAGTCCTTTACATTGTTAAAATCAATCCACGTGAGCAGGTTAAAAGTAATAATGTAATGACCAATGGCTGGCCACAGAGAATCCAAGTGAAGAAACAGCATCTCAGGGAGCTGTCTGCACACAGAGTAGACAACGCACCATGGCCTAATACAGTACACCACTCTGTTTGGCTCATAAATTTGTAACTCTATCAGGGCGACATGAGGTACTGTGAGGTTCATTGGGTGAAGTTTTCATGTTCTTCCCGTGCGTGCATGAGTTTTCTCTGGGTACTCTGGTTGCCTCTGACGTTCCAAAAACATGCATGTTAGTTTAATTGAAGACTCTACATTGTCCTTAGGTGTGAATGTCAATACGGATGCTCGTTTGTCTATACTGCCCCACGATTGGCTGATATCCATTCCACCTCTTGCCTGAAGTCAGTTGGGATCGGCTCCAGCACACTTAGACCCCAATGAGGATAAGCGGTATAGAAGATTGATAGATGTACTCTAATATCAGTGTCGCAGCCACCTGTTTCCTCAGGAATGATGTTGTTTCATGACTTAGCCTCTTTCAGATATGAACAGACATTTGTAATGGGTGTTAAGCGACCCAACGCATAGTGAAGCAACAGCTTACCTTTTATATGATTTTGGTCTCTATGCTGCTGTTTTTTGTCATGACTCTCAGCTATTGTGCATTTGTACAGAGAGTAGCTTCAGGGGGTTTACTAAGAAAAGGGTGGAGATGTTGTTGATCGTGGTCATGGCAATAGATGAAGATGTGTCTTCTCAGTGCCCAGTGGTTTTCTGTGTGTTGCTTATGGCTTTATGTATAGTATGTGTGTGTGTGTGTGTGTGTGAATACTAGTTTTAGTCAACCTCCATAAATCAATGACTGACGAGATGGAGGAAAAAGGGGGGAAAATGTAATCCGAAGCATCACTAGGGGGAAAAAACAGAGTATGAGGAGTGGGAAGAGAGTATTAAATGGCATTGAAACAAACTGGATTATGAGTTACAAGGTCTGTTTCCAAACACAGATGATTTTTATATGCTTTACATGAATCTGGACTTTCATAGACAGATATATTAAACTCAGACTATGATGAATGTAATCAGCCAAGCCACTTTAATCATAAAAATCCACAATCACAGGTTCCAAATATGTTTGTAGACCGTAGAATATTATGAAAGTGATCCTTTGAAAAATCACCCCTCTATGTCCCCATCCAATGCCTCTAATTTAATTTTACTTATCATTTAAAAACTCAGTATGGCGCTACCAAAATAGCTAATCAGACTTTGTAGATACAGGAGGCATGAACGAATAGTCTGTCAATAATTTGCACACGCCCACCGTGCACACTGAGGCTGGCGGGGACACACACTTCTTGGTCGGATTATTAAACTCCCGATAGCAACAAAAGTTCAAAAGAAGGAATTGGATCGCTCCAAACTCCTGTGTGGAGTTTGCATGTTCTCCCTTGTGCAAAAAACAACTCTGGTAAAAGTACCAAAGCCACTTCCTTACTTAAGTACAAACTACACACTTATACTGGTAAGTGTACCTTTAGGATAAATATAAAAAGTAAATCGACATTTTTCAACACAAATAATACATTTAGTGAGTTTTGTTTTTTTAAATCTCTCCATCTATCTTCTCTGGAGGCAACAATGGATAAAACAAACAAAACTAAAAACAGGTAGGTTTAAATGAAAAGAGGAGCATTTATTTGTATTATTGAAATAAAGTGAGATTACTGAAACTCATCATATTATGGCTATATTCAGTTTGGGTTTTTTATTGGTTTTGTTTTGGCAGTGGGAAAATAAATGTGTTGGATATATTATGTTAATGCTCAAACGTGACATAATTTACTGCCAGCGAGCTAGACTTCAAGAAGCTATCGTTCTAAAAAATTAAGTTAAAAAAGTTATTCCCAATTCGTACTTTCCGTGTTGTGACGACGTATGTGCAACTCACACAGCATGCAGGCATCCTTGTTATTTTGGTTTCCGACCGTGCTGTCCACAAAAATGGAATGCGTCGACACATTGCCCCCTCTATCTTAACTACATGGAATGCGGCAACACTTTGGCCCCACTAATTTAGCCGCGCCGTAGGTACACAGTCAAAGGGCAGTGACGTATCTATTATGTCTATGATCAATGCGCTCGACTCGCTTACTTCCGGTTTTTGGGCATTCTGCTTTTTACGTCGACGCATCACTAATTTTAGAAGGTTTTAAAAGTCACAAGCTCATTTTTAAAATGTAAGGAGTAGAAAGTACAGATATTTGTGTTTAAAAAGTAAGTAACTGAGTACAAGAACTTCACTACTTCCCACTTCTATTCGCAACACAACACGCGTTGGGGCCAGATGGGAGAGACATGTTAGACCAAATAACACCAAACACATTTCACTTCAGGGAAGATGTATTTTTTTGAGTTGTGGGCATACTTTGATGGCAAACTGCACAATATACTGGTAGAGCTGGATTCATTATAAACGAGGACGTGGCAATTCTGCCAGATGGCCACTGCATGAATAAGGGCATGTAGACGCCCATAATCTAATAACAGCCCGGAAGATAATAACGGCCCATAACGTAATACAAGTCCTGGACCTATAACATAATAACTTTTGGCCAATAAGATAATAACTTATTACGTTATTGGCTGGTTATTATGTTATTGGCCTGTTAAAAAAAATTCATAACATAAAAAAAAATCTTTGCAAATGTAACAAATGAGTCAATAATCTAATAATATACTTATATCAATTTATTTAACTTTTTATTTTTGGATATAACTGTGAAAGTGCATACTCTCTCCGTCTCTGTCTATCTCGATCACGATCATCACAATGTATTTTGTATATTTAATGTGAAGGTTGGCATAATCCATAGTATTCGTGTCTGCTCCTTACCCTTTCAAACTATCTCCAAATGTACAGTTGAAATCTGATGTTTACATACACTATATAAGAAGACGGATATGTTTTTTTTTTATTCACTGTCTGACATGAAATCAGACTAAACCTGATTTAGGTCAGTTAGAATTTCCAAAATGATTTTATTTGCTGAAAGCCAGAATAATAAGACAGGGATTTTTGGAGACATTTTTTTCTTCTTCAAAGTCAGAAGTTTACACATCTTTCACTACTATTTGGTACCATTGCCTTTGAACAGTATGACTTGAGTCAAACAATGAGGCTATCCTTTCACAAGCTTCTCAAATAGTTGGCTTGAATTTTGGCCCGTTCCCCTTTACAGAACTGGTGTAACTGAACCAAGTTTGGAGGCCACCTTGCTCGCATATGCCATTTCAAGTCTGCCCATAAATTTTCAATAGGTTTGAGATCAGGGCTTTGTGATGGCCACTCCAAAAGATTGACTTTGTTTATCTTTAAGCGACTTTGCAACCACTTTGGCAGTATGCTTCGGGTCATTGTCCATTTGGAAGATCCATTTGCGCCTGAGCTTTAACTTCTCGACTGATGTCTTGAGATGTTGCTTCAGTATTTCCACATAATGTTCTTCGCCTACATACTTGGACAGAAATGTTGGTGCTCTTTGGTTAAAGAAAGAAAAACCCACATTGTGTCACTGAAAAAAGTTTATCGAGAATTAAGAAATAAACAGGCATAAGAGGCAAAAAAAGGCATAATCTTTTTAGTGGCATAACAGTATAAGTGATTCAGAAAATGGATAGAATGAAGGATAATTTTATTACTGTTTATTCACTAGTGAAGAGAAAATTGCAGTTCAAGTGTTAAAATACACCCGTTCGAGAAAATGGGCACAAGGATTCGCTTCATTATCATGTCACTGTTTAAAAATAGAAGGTTGATATCTGTTCTGTTCATGACTTTTTAAACCCATATGGTTTCCTTTCAGCCATATACTTACTTCAAAATATTGACTTCTTTAAGATGATGTAGCATTACTTTATTCCTCAATTTGTACAAACTTCTGTTGTGAATTTGGTTTCCAATAGAATTGTATTGAGTGTTTAAGCAACCTTTTTTAAAATTGAATATCATCAGAATAATGTGTTTTCGTGCATTTTTGTAAACATACTGAGTGAATCTCCTGCACCAATACGATTTATTTCACAGCCCAGAGACAGCACATCGGAATAGTCTAAAAAAAATTTCTTCAGCCATTCATATGTGTCTTCAGTTGTGTGTTTTGGGTACTGTTCCTATTGGAGCACACATGAGCTTTCAGACACTGAGGGGCACATTTTGCTCCAGAATTGAGATTTCACTGTACCATGCATTGATTTAAAATGCCCTGTGCTGCCATATTTTACAATAGGTACAGTGTTATACTTTGTAAATGGTTTATAACGCACAGCCCAATGACCCAGGCCGACCATATTTTTCTTTATTCGTTGTGCATGTACGTGTCTTCTATTACGAGTTGCTAGTGGCACTGATGCAATGATTTGGAAATTATGAGAAAATCGAAGCCAGTAACATTTGTCAGTAGTTATGATTCTGTGATAATGTTCCACTACATCTGCAACCAGTAAGAACATGGATAAAATTATATTATTTTCTTCACAAGACAACTTTAACTATTGTCCTCTATTTTTTTTATTTTATTTTTTGTCAAAGTAGATGAATTGATGGATAATGTTCTGTATTTATACCATTACCCCTTTCTAATCCATTCAAAAATATGAACTGCATTCCACTGGAACGTTTATCCATCCATACATCCATCTATCCATTTTCCATACCGCTTATCCTCACAAGGGTCGTGGGCGTGCTGGAGCCCTGACTCAGGGCGAGAGGCGGGTACACCCTGAACTGGTCAATCGCCAATCGGAGGGCACATATAGACAAACAACCATTCACTTTCACATTCACACCTAGGGGCAATTTAGAGTCTTCAATTAACCTACCAAGCATGTTTTTGGGATATGGGAGGAAACTGGAGTGCCCCGGAGAAAACCGATGCCGGCATGGGGTAAAATGCAAACTCCACACAGGCAAGGCCTGATTTGAGCCTGGGTCCTCAGAACTGTGAGGTAGATGTGCTAACCAGTTGGCCACCATGGCTCCCCATTCAGCGTTTCGTTGAATAAAAATTGAGTAAATAAAAAAAGAGTGCTTGAATGAGACTGCAATATTGCTTTGATGAACCCGCCTAGCCATAGTTTAATGACAGACCTTTGTATAGTAGTACTTCTAACATGGACCGCTTCAGGGATTGTAAACTTTGGAACTCTACCAACATTTTGGGGAGGAAAAGGCACCTTTGAAGTTGAACAAAACTTTGGGTTCTAACTATCACGTATGGGACCTCAATGAACCTCACAGTACCTCAATTCAATGCAGTGTTGTAACACTTGACACCGGTCTTGGTCTCGTGATCTGTCTTGAAACCACATTTTAAGGTCTTGGTCTTGTCTCGGACTCCCAAAAGTATTGTCTTGGTCATGAACTGTCCAAACTCGGAATTTTCTGTAGAGACTGGGACTGATCTGCTATCCTTCAACTTAATTAATGTGATAATGTGAAGAAGCACTTAGTAAAACAACAAATATTTTCAATTCATGTGTTACTAACCCCCAACCATCCCTATAATGAACCTTCACGTTGTTTTGACTGTTACTTGGTGAGTTCTGGTCTCAGGCAAGTCTCGGATAGTGTGGTCTTAAGCACGTAGTGTTCATTGGGTATCAAACACAGGCGCAGCCTGAAGAAGCATCGTGGGTCCCACTTCCCATGAGCTCACCATCTGTGGGAGGGTCTGCTGGGAATGTCTGTCAGAGTCCGCTGTCAGAAGGAGCTTCAACTCCCACCTCCGGCAGAACTTCGCCCACATCCCAGGGGAGGTGGGAGACATTGATGGTGCAACATTTCCACTGCCTCCATTGTTGAGGCGGCCAACTGGAGCTGTGGCTGCAAGGTAGTGGGTGCCTGTCGTGGCGGCAATCCCCGAACCTGCTGATGGACACCAGCAGTAAGAGATACCGTCAAGCTGAAGTCCTATCATGCCTTTTTGGCCTGTGGGACACTGGAGGCAGCTGATGGGTACTGCTAGCCAAGGAGAATGCAGCTTTTTTGGTTGCTGAAAAAATACTCGGGTGTGGCACGAGCTCGGTGGGGCCATGGAGAATCACTTCTGCACGGCATTGAGGAAATTCTCGTCCAATATCCGGCATCTCAGGAGGGGGAAGCAGTGGAGGGGGAAGCAGTGCACCATCAACACTGTGCATAGTGGAAACGGTGCACTGCTGACCTCAACTTGGGACGTTGGTGGGCCGAATACGTCGAAGACCTCCTCAATTCCACCCGTACACCTTCCCATGAAGAGAAAAGAGTCTGGGGACTCTGAGGTGGGTTCTTCTATCTTTGGGGTTGAGGTCACCGATGTTGTTAAAAAGCTCCTCGTGGAAGGGCCCCAGGTGTGGATGAGATACGACCTGAGTTCCTAAAGGCTCTGGATGTTGTGGGGCTGTCTTGGCTGTCAACATCGTGCGGACATCAGCGATAGTGCCTCTGGATTGGCAGACTGGGGTGGTGGTCCCCCATTTTAAGAAGAAGGGGGACCAGAGAGTAGGTTCAGGTCTATTCAGGGGTTCTAGAGAGTAGGGTCCATCAGGAATTCGAATATCAGATTCAGGAGAAGCTGTGTTGTTTACATCCTGGTCGTGTGGATTTGGAGAAGGCATTCAACTGTGTCCCTCGGGGAGTCCTGTGTGGCGTGCTCGGGGAATATGGGGTACCAGACTCCCTGATAAGGGTTGTTCGGTCCTTGTATGACCAGTGTCAGAGTTTGGTCCGTATTGTCGGCAGTAAGCTGGTTTCATTTCCAGTGAGAGTTTGGCTCCGCATAGGCAACCTTTTGTCACCGATTCTGTTCATTACCTTATGGAGAGAATTTCTCGGTGTAGCCGGAGTGTTGAGGGGGTCTGGTTTATGACATCAGTGTCACGTCGCTGTGTTTCTGAAGGGTTCGTCAAGCTGTGATCTCCAAATCTCACTGAAACGGTTCAGAGCCGAGTGTGAAGCAGCTGGGATGAAAATCAGCACCTCCAAGTCTGAGCCCTTGGTCCTCATTTGGAAAACGGTGGAATGCCCTCTCCGGGTAAGGGAGGAGATGCTGCCCCAAGCGGAGGACTTCAAGTATCTCGAGGTCTTGTTCACGAGTGAGGGAAGAATGGAGCCGGAGATCGACAGGCAGATCGGTGCACCGTCTGCAGTGATGCGGTCTTTGTATCGGTCTGTCGTAGTGAAGTAGGAGCTGAGCCGAAAAGCAAAGCTCTTGATTTACCAGTCGATTTGCATTCCTACATTCACCTATGGTCACGAGCTGTGGGTCGTCACTGTAAGAATAAGATCGCGGATACAAGTGGCCGAAATGAGTTTTCTCCCCAGGGTGTCTGGGCTCTCCATTAGAGATAGGTTGAGAAGCTCTGTCATCCGGGAGGGGCTCAGAGTTGAGCCGCTGCTGCTTCGAGTACGAGAGGAGCCAGATGAGGTGGCTTGGGCATCTGGTTAGGATGCCTCCTGGATGCCTCCCTGCTGCGGTGTTCCGGGCAAGTCCCACTGGGAGGAGGCCATGACAACCCATGACACGCTGGAGAGATTACGTCTCTTGGCTGTCCTAGGAACGCCTCGGGATCCCCCTCAGAAGATCTGGTCGAAGTGGCTGGGGAGAGGGAAGTCTTGGCTTCCCTGCTCTTGGATAAGTGGAAGAAAATGGATGGAGGGATATTTTTAACTGCACAAGGAGGACATAACTTAGTTCTGGGCACGAAACAGATTTATTATATTTCCTTCTATTTCGATGGGAAACAAGCTCATAACAAATTAAGTTTGTAAACCGAGGTTCCTCTGTACTTCTTTTCAAAGGAGGAGGCTGTTGAGCAATGTCCTTGTTGGTGATCGTTACTTTTGCAGGGTCCCAGTAGCACGCAAAATCTATTTGACCAAGGGATGACTATTGCTCAATTCAGTTCTGATTTAATAAAGTTTTGAAGTATATCAAACTTATAAAATTGAGAGTAAGGGATGCTGGTCTGACCTTAACTGATATATCTCAAAACCTAACATATTCTATAGACACACTATTACTGTGCACACATACTATCAAACATCATGCACCACTCACCCTTGCCCCCAAAACACATTGCTCAACTGTTTCGGCAAGTCTCTAATCCCCCCACACTCAAAGACAGACACTTTGTGATAGAAGGTTGTAGAGCCTCCTCGTATCTCCTATGTGGGTGGGTCACAGTGACTCAGACGTCTGGAGTTGATGACTACTGCCGACGTGTGTGTTTTCCATCATGTGATGGGTGTGTGAATGTGGGAGCTTACATGCAGTTATGCATGGATTCAAACATTATCCATTTAAAGGAACGGTAAGGGTCACTTGAACTGAAATGTAAAAGGTGTACTACTGCTGCTAATGACTACTACCAATGAAACAAATGGGTTTGAATATTTTCATTCAGTGACACAATCCCACCACCAAAACAAAGCCATCATAACGTCACCTTGCTAAAATAATGGACTAAGTCATTTTTTCACAAAAACTTTTTTTTTTTTTGCCTAAATCATCTCCTCGTGATGCCGGCCAAAATCGCCCACATCCTCACTTAAAGATCATGCGATTTTACCCTTAGAGTATAATGGCCTATCTTAAGAGTGAGACTGAGGCCATTCAATTTTGCCTAAGTCAAACAATAATGTGACTTAGGCAACTTTCCAAGCTTTTCAAGATGGCAACTGTTTCAAGAAGAAAGAAAATCTATGTTGCAGACAAAGTTATTTCCATGATTCAGGCCTTATGCCCTATTGGTAAGTGATAAGGTTTACTATGATACTAGTCTATATCATAGTAGTAGTAGTAATAGTTGATATTAGCTTCGTTAAAGTCCCCAAGAATATGGGTGTTTTTTTTCAAAGTCCGTTGACTTGTTCAGCGAGCGTTAGCAGTGCGACATTCGTGTTAGCTTGAGGAGGAATGTAGACACCCACGAGTATGAATGAAGCGAACTCGCACGGTGAGTAGAATGATTTACAGTTCAAAAACAGCAAATCCAAGTCCGGGCCGCAGTGTGTGTTGAGCTCCGTGACATCGGTACACCATTTTTCGTTGATATACACTAGAAGCATATCTTGCCACCTTTTGTTTTCCCTGATAACTCCGTGACACAGTTTGCCAAGTGTACTTGGAAACCCGGAAGCATTACGGGGCCATCGGGGATGCGTTCACAAGCCGTGTCTCCGTGAAGCACAGGGCGGCATAATGTCAGAAGTCTTTACTGGTCATTGTGAGAAGATGAAGCTCGTCCATTTTGTTTGGTAGGGAGCGTAGTTCTGCGAGGTAAATCAACTGGAGCGGCATTCGGAATCCTCTCTTACGGAGCTTTACCTGCACGCCGGCTCGCTTTCCCCTGTGGCGTTGCCTTCGCCTCCTTGCCCCGTAGACTGCGGCCGCCCCACCGGTGAGTAACTCAGAGAAAAAACTGACCAGAGTTGTGAAAGTTGGTGAAAGAAAATCTGGGGTAGACTCCCTAATGTTTAGCAAGTCGTCCCTTGTGTAAGTGAATTGCATAAAGACAAACCAAAGACGAACAAAAAACACAAAAACGTAGACTGCACTACAGAGCACGTAACCGAGGCGATCACAGTGTTAGGCACCATCTTGCTGACAGAAGACAGAAGCTGACAGAAGAAAAGGCCCTGAAGCATGTCAGCCGTATCTCAGTCAGCAGTGGTCATTTAGATAAGACTAGATGGCCTTTATGTGTGATCCGAGGCAACACAAGTGTTTACAATAGGCCACCATGTGGGAAGACTGTGGATAAGATGCCCAGGCAAGCCAAGGGCAACCGCGGTACACCTGTAAACTATGTCATGCTTCTTAATTGTTGTTGCGTGGAGATATTATTTCTGAGAGTGTCAATAAATGTCTCTAATTTGCTACATTTGCTTGAAGTGTGTCCATGGTGGTGAGATAAGGACTTTTAAAAACATGGAGATAATTCCTTATTCTTGTTTTACAGATAACATATCTGAAGCATGATGCCCTCTTGTTACCTCTCAGGCAAAAACAGGAAAACTCATTGGTTGGACTATGGCTCAGTGAACGACAGGGGAACCATCCATCCTGGCTTCTTCTAAAATTACATATGGACTTAAGTGGACAACAAGCCACAGCATAGCCTTAGACAGACACCGTGACCCTGCACCATGTTGGTGATTAGCACAGGCGGAAACTCCTAAGATGTTGGAGCGTCTTTACATATTCACCCCTGTCTCATGACCTAATTTTCCAGTGGAAACATTTCTTTGTCTTTCTGATCCTTCTTTAGTCCACAGCAGTGGATGGATATAGGATGGATATATGACAGGGCAGTATTATAAATCAAAGTATGTGTTGTGTGAGATCACATCCTCTAGCATTAATGACTCACCAATCACATTTTAACAGTCTGATCATAAACTATTGATTTACATAAATGCTAGTACAGTACAAAATCAGTGGACTGATACAATTGCTCCAGTAGAGTCATGAATCAGGCTGAGAATCAGCCCCACGCACACACAGACACAAGCACATCCATCCATCCATTTTCAAAGCACATGCGAACAGACAAAGATACAGACACAGACGCACACGCACACACACACACGCACCTCCCACACCCTCACCACAAACATTACACACACGCGCGCACACACACACATGCACACACACACACACACACGCACACACACGCACACACACACACACACACACACACACCAACACCTTGTTCCCACTGCTTCACTGAGCAGCTGGGCTCAATTTCACACTTCAAAAACGATTGGAAATAGCACATTGACAATTAGCCAAGAGTTTGTGTGTGTTTGTGTGTGTTTCCAATAGAGGGAGATTTCTCCTAGTTCCTGGTTCGTGGTACAGGGCATATACTGTATACATATCCAAAGATGCCCAGGAGAAGAGTAACTTGAAAGAGGTGGCCTTTTAATCACTGTGTGAATGTGTGTGTCACAGCCCAAGGGTGTGGAGGGTCAGCTCCCACCCACTAACTCTGTACAGCTGTACAAATTAAGTCACAACCAAACTGGATTTCTGCCGTGATCCTCGAGAAGCCGTGCATGGAGCATACACCTAGAATGCCAGTGTGACTGGTGCCATTCTAATCATAGCGTTAGTAGAACTAGGTAGACTCTTGTGTTGCTTGAAGTTACTATGAAGTTTAAGTCCTAACACAGGAGTCGAGTGTCACAAGACTACCATTTTGGGATAGACCTCAACCCGATTTCTTCTTTTCTCATCAATTTTGTATTATATGTTCACATCCAGACCATCATTGTTCAAAGCCCCTTCATCTCCATCCTCCCTATGAATAGCATGCTTACGCATAAATAAACATCATCTCTAATGCCGTCAACATCACTTTCGTTCCACATCACTGTTCTCTTTACCTTAATCGCCCTTTCAAAGTCAAAGCCATGCTGCAATCAGATGTGTGGCTCTGAGGGGAAATCCCCTAAAAATTGCAGGAACTTCTCCAAAAGTAATCTCACATTGGTCACAGGAACCCCCTCCCTTCCTGTCTTCCCTTCTTCTTTCTTTCTGTTCTCACTCCAGTTTGTCTCATACTACTTCATTCACACAAGTTATTCTTCTGTGGGAATTGCTAACCTATTTTCTTTCATTGAATGTGTGTTAATGGCTTATGCACACTCACACTCAGCAAATTCTCATACCCGCTTAACCCAAGTGCACATACTGATAATCGACCCGATTTTGACCACGAGTTTTCCCTTCTGATTAAAGTCAGCAAAGGCTAGATCATCAGATGTCTTTGAAATATTATCCTGATTGATTATCCTGTGGTGTGGGGTGTGGTAAAAGTGATTTTTCCTCCCCTCTCCTCTCACAAAACGGTTGGGACTGACAGTCATCAAAGTCAATATACATGGTCGCCTAGCAACGAAATCCGTCCCTTATTTACACATCGAACAGAACATTAAGCGACCTGAAGCTCACGCTGTTGCCAGACATCACAAATTGAGGAGCAACTGATTTAAACATGACACGGTCAAGCGTTTGCCATTGCAATCTTACAGAAGTAGATATTCTGTCAGGCATGGGTGGATAGTTTACTGAAATACGAACCAAACCAAAAACAAACAAAAAACACAAAAACATAGACTGCACTAGAGAGCACGTAACCGAGGCGACCACACTGTTAGGCGCCATCTTGCTGACACAAGACAGAAGCTGACAGAAAAAGAGGCCCTGAAGCATTACCACTACTGGTAACCTTTTATTGCTCGGTGACTGTGCTTTTTATGTCTCAAAAGTATTATCTCTCAATTGTTCTCGTACTAGAGCGGATCCAACTACAAATTCAAATTCCTTGTTTGTTTTTGACATAATTGGCATAATTGGATTCTGATTCAAACAGCATCACTTGCCCTAAAAACTCCACTTAAACAGCAAAAATTAAACATTATTCGTGAGAAGAGCAGCTCTTTGAAAAAGTAAAAAGGTTTTGATGGCTGGACATGTTCATACATTCAGCAATACTCTCAGCATTACTACTGTATACATTTTCATACAATAATCACATTAGCAACACTTTAGACTCACACTTGATCTCTGTTGAGTGAAGCGTTGATCACGAACACGTCTCTAAGTTTGCGGACAGCGAGCTAAGCTTTGCTAGCGAGCTTGAAAAGCTTCAACGTAAACAGCGAGGCGAGTCTCACACACACACATGCATCCATACTGATAATTTCTTACTTGCCACCTTCTCATCTGCCATCCACGCCAATGTCTTTATCAATGAAAGTGTACACACATGTACTGTGGTGTCCCGGTCCAACCACTAGAGACACTACGGAGAGGAGTGTCTAGATGGGGTTCCTATATAGAATACGAGGAAGCAAAGAGATTAAGAAAGAAGGTAGCGTTGTGCTCACCGCTGTATTCTAACTGAAAAATAAAGCTAAATAAAAGGAATTACAAGCGTGTTTCTTGGAAATACAACACATGCACACCTCCATATAAAGTCTGCTGTGTGTAAATCCAACGTGTTATTTTCTAGTATCAATCCAATAAATTGATTACCTATTAAAACAGTTTAAATCCATATATTTTCATCCAGAAGGCTAACTTGCTGATCTAATTGCTCGTTGGTAAATAAATTGATACAGCAGTGTAATGAATAAATCAATTGTTACACAACTTTTATACGTACAGTCACGGAAAAAAATATTAGCTATACTGTGTATATGATGCATGGCGTGGCACGGTAGATGACTCGTTAGCACGTCTGCCTCACAGTTCTGAGGACCGGGGTTCAAATCCCGGCCTAACCTGTGTGGCGTTTGCATGTTCTTCCCGTGCCTGCATGGGTTTCCTCCGGGCACTCCGGTTTCCTCCCACATCCCCAATACATGCGTGGTAGGTTGATTGAAGACTCTAAATTGCCTGTTGGTGTGAATGTGAGTGTGAATGGTTGTTTGTTTATATGTGCCCTGCGATTGGCAGGCGACCAGTTCAGGGTGTACCCTGCCTTTCGCCCGAATATAGCTGGGATAGGCTCCAGCACACCCGTGACCCTTGTGAGGATAAGCGGTACAGAAAATGGATGGATAGATGATGGATGACTGGATAGAATATACTGTACTGCCATTTTACGTCTTTAAATGCTGTGTATGAAAGGCAGGTGAAAATCGCACAGCTGTGCGTAACCATGATGAGGAGGCGCAGGCAAAATTAGTTGGAACAAATCTTTTCTGCTCATGTAAAACTTTTTGAGAAGGCATAAACAAAAACTGTTGCAACTGCTGTCTATTCAGCAATGTCATTTTTGAGCTTCTGAATGATATAAGGGTTGACATGGAGCCAGTCACCTAGGCCAAAACTTTCAACATTTCATTTTCTTACATCTGGGTCATACCAGTGCACTGTGAAATTTGTCTGGTGCTAGCAGTTTCTTGGGTGTGCTCGCCCAAGTTTTAAACGAAATGTTATGTAGAATGCTGGACAAGTTAAATCAAACAAAATGTGACTTTTATGTGGTTGCTGGCTTCATCAAAATTATAAGAGTGATAGAAATATTTTCAGAAACTCAGTAATTTGTTTGTTTTCCACAAACACTTCTAATTCCATCATTTCAAACGTCATACTGCGCTTGTGGTGTGGTGAAAACCATCAGCACTACCGCGGGTCCAAAACCTAAAAGCTCTACACCACTTTTACAGGTGTTCTCAACAGTGATTCAATCTGTTAGAGTGAGTGAACACAGAATTTAGTGCTTGCCATTTGAGATCTTAGTAAATCAGGCCCAGAGACCGTGACCATAAGTTAATAAGTTAATGACCGACACTTCAAGCTACCGTTTGGACGTTAGTTGCTTTTCTCTATGAATCATCTCAAACAATAAAATATATTTTTAATGCAATAGTAAATCACTGATGGATCAAAGTGCCTGCTGTTGGACTAACATGTCAGAAACATACCTTCAGTTTTGAATTGTACACAGTTTTAACCGTAAAAGACACTTGACCCCATATAGCCGGAAAGCCTGCGGAGTTAGCGTTGAAAGGTTTCTGATCCAGCTGTTGCCTTCAAAGTTCTCCCAGTGACACACATGAACCTACATGAATTGACATGGACACAAACTCAAACAGCTTTCTTGGAATCCACAAACCTTCAACCTGGGAGCAGTAGCCTTTTTCAACAATGTGACATTTTAACGGTATACTGTATATAGAACATTTTTCCCTTAGGAGGAGAGGAATTAATCATACAACAGTTACGGAATTTAAAGGAAGCAATATCTGCTGTCATTATAGGAAGTCCTTACTATTGGAGACAATTGCATTGTTTTTCCTAAATGAGGTCTACTTAATTCACAAGTCATTTTAAACAAGTACAATAGGCCCTAGGTCTATGTAAAGCTTCACCAAAAACCACTGTACTAATAAATACCTTCCCCTAATATAAATTAAGTAGATGGTCAAATTTTAACATCTAAAAAAACTTAAAGAAGACTTTTGAGTTCCATGTTGGCTTGGTAAAAGCTATTTTCCTTGAGTGGTCTTTGTGATGAATTCTTGGCAGTTTCTGGGAACAGGATTGGTTGAGATAATGTGTTGCTTCAATCAAAACATCAAGAACACAAGAGCCACCATGTGATTTTCTTTTATTTCTTTTTATTTATCACAGCCACCAGTTGTCAAGTCCTTCTATAGAGAATGTTCGGGTTTGTGTTTGTAGACTGTAAAAGCTGAACATATTCAGCAACCAGCCTGATGGAAAAGCAACTGCTTCCTATCTCACGCCGCACACAATGTAGTCTGTGTGTGTGCGTGGGTGCATGTGTGTGCGTGTGTGTGTGTGTGTGTATGGCGTGCACACTTGTGTTTTGCTCCCAGGGTGGTTATCAGGTGGAGTAGGTGGAAGGAACAGATGCTACAAGTCTTTTACTGATATACTACGTGCATGCCAAAATTGGACGTTGTGTGTATGTGTGTGTGAAAGTGTAATTGACAAGGTTATTTCTGTTGCTATGGCATAATTAGTTCCACAAAGTCATGGTAATTCTAAATGTTTAAATCTCATCATTAAATCTTATGTGGTACATGACCCTTTCATTGCTTTACTTTTATTATTTACAAACCCATGTCATGGCTTCAAAATATGTTTAGACAACAGCAGCATGCAAACATGTATTTTTGAAAACAAACAAAAAAAAAACATGAAATGAAAAATATATGCCCGCATTCATGGCGTGATAAGAAAAAAAATCACACTCCGGTGTTAAGGAAATGTCTGTTCACATTAAAATGCTATTTCCGATAAATCTCTAACCATTTTAGCTAATCATAGCCTTAAAAATAATAATAACAATGGTAAAATGAATTCCATAACCAGAACATTATGTTACAATGCATAAAAATGACTAAAATAGTATTTTTTTTCCAAATTATTATTATTTATGTCTGCAGTGGCTATTATGCACATAGTGACACTAAAACTGGCTGGCGACTGCATAAAAGCTTTTGCCAAACAGAGTAGAATGGATGTCTGCTGTGACGAGAAAAAGAGTCCACGACCCTTAATGCAAGGCTTATTACCAGGTTCAAGCTGGTGTAATACCAGAGTCATCTGGGAAGTGAACCCGACAGGAGGGTGTTTAAGCTTTCTAGAAAACACAGAGGCTTTTCACAGGTCAGGTCACAAAGTGTTGATGACTTCTAAACAACTTACACAAACACGTGGGACACCACCTGTGCACAAGTTCACCTTCGACCTATTCTGTGTGTGGCGTAAATGTGAGAGAGTGGGCTTTGATGTTCCTAAACTGACGTCATCATTAAACCAGAGTGTTCATTCATCTGCATAGAATAGTTTTGCTAATGACTATTTTCAACAAGTCATGTCAACAACCCCGAGTTTTCTTTTTTCCTTCTTGTTTTTAAACAAGCATTTGTTTCAGTTCATGTCCATTTTTTCTTCCAAATGTCCTTATAAGGGTCACAGGTCAGCTGGAGCCTATCCCGGCGAGAGGCAGGGTACACCGTGATCAGTTCCCATAGTCAATCACAGGGCACATACTGTATGAATAGATTTCGACCACCTGATCGACAATACCTTGTCCGCCAGGTTGGCGGTGGAGATCTGGATGAAAACAAAGGCTTGAAACTGAAAGACTACTCAACATTCGTTTTGTTGTATAACCGTAATCAGTTAAAATCAGATGATACAAATTCATGCTAACAAGTTGACAGCGTATGGAGAAACTTTGGACGCAGTGGCAAAGAGACAATTTGATGACAAAGTGGCCTTCACAAACAGCACTGATCCCTACATAATAGACAAAGTGAAGTAGTCCACTAACATTGAGAAATGGGAAAATGTGTCATGTCCTGACTTTTTCAACTTCTTGCTGTTTGTTTTAACAAGTGCATACACAATCAATCAGTTGAAATCAAACAACGGTTTGGAGGCTTAGAACCAGTTCGTCTATGGATGGGCCTGTGATATGGCGGTGTGTCATATCAATGGACTTTGTCTGCATACAGCCAAGGGGAGTTTTTTATATATTAACTAGTAATAGAGCTTAAATCGGTGATGAATTCCATTTGAGATCTTTAAAGTGTTTGCAAATTTTATCTTTGGAAATCGGTGTTTATCTATCTTTTACTTGAAAAATGTTCTGTCTTCTCACCAGAGTTCAAAATTGGTAAATGGTGAAATGGCACTTTGTCCCTCCCACCTGTATTGTTGCCTTCAAACACCACACCGTAACTCACCATTATTTGAATTTGACTAGCAATCCAATTTTTTTCTATTGACAAAAGCACAAAGCACTGTAACAAAACCAACCTTTAACATGGCTGCAGCGGGCGTGTCCAGAGGTGCGCGATGTCATGGAGAACAATCTGTAGACAAGCAACCATTCACACTCATTCACACCAATGGACAATTTAGAGACTTCAATACATTAGTGCCTTGAAATATAAGTTTTACTCATTCCATGATCATGCTTGTCAAAACAAAATAATTTTTCCCAATTGAAAGTAACGCCTGTGTGGAGTTTGCATGTTCTCCCCGTGCCTGCATGGATTTGCTCCGGGTACTCCAGTTTCCTCCCACATCCCAAAAACGTCTATGCTAGGTTAATTGACGACTCTAAATTGCCCGGTGGTGTGAATGGGAGTGTGAATGGTTGTTTGTTTATATGTGCCCTGCGATTGGGTGGCGACCAGTTCAGGGTGTACCCTGCCTCTCACCCGAAGATAGCTGGGTTAGGCTCCAGCACGCTTGCGACCCTAGTGAGGATAAGCGGTACCGAAAATGGTTGGATGGATGGATGAAAGGAATGGAAATGCCATTAATTTGTTCCAGCCTCCCCTCCCATTTTTGTTTTTGTTTTAATAAGGAAAAATAGGAATCTTTATACATTATATACTGACTTTAATACATATATTTTTTTCTACTTTATAAGCATGTCAATGGTGGTTTGTGTCCTTTGTTAGCAACATGCTCAGATTACTTTTTCCTAAGCCATAGCTATGCTGTTTGAAATACACAATCTGTAATTGTCTTTGTCTTATGTTTAGTGTGACTGAGTGGCATCAAACAGGTTGAAGCCTCTTTTTTGATGAATTGTTCAAAATTTGTCATCTGTTTTTGTGAAGTGACTTGAGTTAAGTTAATTGCCACCATACAGCGCTCGTATCTCAAGTTTGGGCTTGTAAATCAAAGGAAAAAAAAAATAAAAAATTCATCCAGATTAAATTTTTCGAAAATGGGAGGAAGCCAGTGTCGAACACGAGCATGAACGCAGGGAGAACAGTGAGGCTGACATGCTAACCACTAGTTTACTGTTTTAATTTTTAATTATTTTAATAATTATAGCACATTAACATTTAAATGTATTGTGTACAGGTACTGTATCCAGGCACTGGGCATTAAAAGGATAATCTTTGCTGCAATGGAGCCAACCTTATTCAGTAGGTATTTGCCTATGTCGCTCCTATCGATAGCGCTTAGTTAAATAAAAAAAAAAACACCAATGTGTGACCTTTGCACCAATGTGAAATGAATATTAGCACCGGACACATCTGATTGTTCTTCATTCTTCATTGCAAGTCAATTGAAAGAATGAATATGTCACTTTGTGGACAGCAAACAATAATCACATCTCTCATCAAGATTCGTTGATCCAATCCAATCCTAATGCCAGATTAGCTCACAATACACCGAAATGTGATATTTGTGCGAGACATTTTTAAGCAATCTTGTTTTCTCAATCAGCAATGCTTTGCCTGAAAATTTACACAGTGCAAGGTCATAAGGTTCACACCAACACAGTGAGCGCCTAAATGACCAACTTCTCACCTCTCCAAAAAGTTTTGGTACTTAACCCTGTCTTTGAGGGAGGTCAGGCACAAAGACACCTGAGAAGTGAAGAGTTAATGAGGTTGGTTTGAGCTTATGTATCTTTTCACTCCACATGAATTCATCATAGTCATTTTACTGCTCGAAGACTGGTGAGGGAATGCCTTTTGTCAGAATGGGCTGAATTAATTATTACTTCCATTCTTCGTTTGCTTGAATAGATCGCTATTGTAATTCAGATGACTCTGAAAAGTATCATTTTAAATCTAATAAGAATGATGGATTAGTGTGACTAAAAAAAGAATGAGTCTGAATTACATAATGAAAGGATTAATGTTGCATGGTTTAAGATCTGTCCATAGTTATGAAATAATCCATCCAACTACAGTGTTTTCCATAATGCTTATCCACTTTTGCGTCACGGGAGGTTCTGTAACTTATTCCAGCTGATTTAGGATGGAAGGTGGACTAAGTCTTGGACTGGTTGTAGTCAATCGCAGGACGCTTATGTATGAGGCATTAAATAGGAAATCAATCCAATGCTAGCTGCACAAAGGTCAGGTGAGTGAACGCTGCCCGTAGTCCTTAGAAATAACCATGATGTGAATGCGTGCAACAGTCATTACGTTTATCTTTTAGAAACTTGGGAGACATTAGTGTAAAATCATAGCAATCTATTTGGTAACAGAACAGCATGTCCATTTCACCTTCCATTTACCTTTGCATTGTACAAAACAAAACATTTTGGGGTGTAAACCAAGCATGCTATTTTAACATTAGAGATTTATATTCTAATGAGATGATTGATTCAGAAGAAGAGAAAATGTGAACATTTTTTATGTACTGTATGTTGCAAACAACAACTTTTTGTAGATTATGTAAAGCTACTGGTCCATGAAACGTTTTGTTTGTTTGTTTGTTTTTTTTTTAAATCTGAAGATGTAGTTTTACATGATACATTCAGCCTACCATCATTATGTTACAGGAACACAAATGTTTTGACACACATGCACGAATAAAATGACCCAAAAAAAGAGACACAGCTTTAGCAAGGCAAAACCACCTCAACCTTAGATGTGTTACATTATATATTACACAATGACATCCCCACCTGGCTCATTGATCTTAGCCCAAACATTTATTGGTTCCATCTTACTGTGCATCCATCCATAAATTTTATACTGCTTATCCTGCATTCACGGGGAAGCTGTAGCCTATATGAGGATACACAATGACTATAATTGACGAGCTCATTTGCAAAACGCATGAACTGGCATTTTCGCAGTTTTTTCCACGTCTTACTGGTGGCGAAGAGATCAATGCAGATGGGAGGGTTCAAGTTGATCCGAATTTTCTGGCTTCCAATGTGGTATCATAGGTGAAACAGGCAGAAAGCTGCCACCCATGACCATGAGTATGAAGTTGTACAGTCTAGATTCACTGCCCACCCCCCTTGGTGTTTTTGTTGTCACCCTCGTTGTCACACTTCTAATTATCTGAAAGTGGGATTCCATCTCGGCTGAGTGCAGGCGCACACATGAGTTGCTTTCGCTGTCTAAAAGGGATAGGTGAATAAATCCAGGCTACACACCTCTAATTTGCTTATTTAAAGCGAAAAGGGAAAGCAGTGCCAAAGTGTCTCATGGCTCAATCTGAAAATGTTCAACATAAGATTAAGAGTCTGTAAACAACCGAATTGTATAACAAGACAGATTTTTTTATTTTTTATTTGGCGTTTATCTCATTTTGGAAAATAGCTCTCCAATTACAATCTTAATTCATGACTTTCATTGATAGGTTACCTCACTGACAACATTTTGCAATCAATATCTGAAGGAAATACAATGTTTAGTCATATATATTTTGAAACAAAGTCGTCTTGTGTAGTTAGGATGACTGTAATTCAGTTCAGTGAGAATTCTGTGTTCAGAACCCGGGGAGGACACATATTCAAGGAAATCTTGAGTAGCTGCCCAATTATACTGACTACTGTCATACTTCCAGGAATAATAAAAAACAGCAAACGGTGCAAGTGATTTGAATTACATATTGTCAAACCCCAAAAAATCGTATGCCAAAGTTGCTGTCTGTATTTCAAAACTAGACAGTAGGGTTTATACTAAATATTGCTTTTTCAGTGACTCTACTATAAGGCTACACCTTTAGGGTATTGTAATTTTAAAGGGTTTTGACATTTTTAACTGTGGTTCCAGAAAGCTGGGATGTTTTGAACATGTAACAGAATTACAAGGAGCGAACTGAAAGAGTTTAAGGTGAAACAAGGTATCATACAATTTTTCCATGCTCAGTTAGCTGTTTAAAAGCAATTATGTGATGTCCTTTATCACTTTATGAAACTGTGTCTGCAAATACACTATTTCCTATATGAGTGCTGAATTCAACAAATTTGTAGAAGAATGCAGCATGTATTACTGTACTTGTTCTTACACTTATTGTACATTTGACTTTGACATATTTTTTAATTGCATTTTAAGAGAACTGGCTTAAGTATAGTGGTTTAATTCCAAAACTGGTGCACAAAGTGGTGTTAAAAACATAAATTTTCTTTGAACTGAGTTGTAGCCTACATATAAATAAACTCACAGATCGATCATAACTTGAAGAACAATGGCTGCAAAAATCTGCATATTGTGTAAACAGGAAATTGTTACACATCATAAAAATGTGTAAAAAGTTAATAAAAATGTCATGAATTATACTGTTTACTAAATCATCATGATGATGTTGATGCTTCTGTGTCAAGCTTGTGAAGCTAACAGATGTGTCATGGTTCTGTTAGAATTTTGAGTAGATCATTCAACGGCATTTTGGCTTTGAGCATTTGCTGTCATCTTTATTTACCTCTAGTGTATTGTATTTAGGTAGGTGTGTGTGTGTATCTCCTTGATCGGCACATTTCAACAACGTCCGGATTAGTGACAAGGCGTATCCACTGTGTCTGCTAACGCTGCAGTCACATTGACAAATGTCAGATTTATATCTGAATTTATCAATATATAAGGCATGTGTCACGTCTGTCTCCGTTTTTGGTTTAGGGTGGGCACTGCTCTTGTAGTTAACTTATTGTCACTTTCTGGGTTGTTTAGTACTTCTGGTTTTATTTTGGTAAATCACGTTCAGTTTGTGCGGCACGGTGGCCGACTGGTTAGAGCGTCAGCCTCACAGTTCTGAGGTGCGGGGTTCAATCCCCGTCCCCGCCTGTGTGGAGTTTGCATGTTCTCCCCGTGCCTGCGTGGGTTTTCTCCGGGCACTCCGGTTTCCTCCCACATCCCAAAAACATGCATTAATTGGAGACTCTAAATTGCCCGTAGGCATGACTGTGAGTGCGAATGGTTGTTTGTTTCGATGTGCCCTGCGATTGGCTGGCAACCAGTTCAGGGTGTACCCCGCCTCCTGCCCGATGACAGCTGGGATAGGCTCCAGCACGCCCGCGACCCTAGTGAGGACAAGCGGCTCAGAAAATGGATGGATGGATGGACGTTCAGTTTGTATTAGTTCTAGTTTGCTTCCTTTGCCACGTGTCACTTCAGGTGTTTCTAATTTGGGTTAATTAGTAATGATATTTAAGCACTGGGTTTCCACTCTTTTAGTTGCCAGAACATCGCACCTAGTAAGTCTTTGTAGCCAGTGTTCCTAGCCATGTTTTGACCTTGTGTATGACCTTGCTCGTTTTTTTTTTTTAACCTTGTCCTTGCCTCATGTCTTTTTGGATACTGTTGCCTTGTTGGATTGACTACCTGTGTGTTGAACCCTGCCCATAAAAATTTTGCCTCATACCGTCTGTGTCTTGGCCTTTGTGTCCTACCCGGTCTGTGTCAGGAACCGTGTTAGCATAACCGATTGCAGTTTAATTCAGATATGAGGATTTCAGTGTGTTTTTCTGCTTGCACTGCCTTGAAGCGAATCACAAATTGGGCCACTTGAACCATGTAATGTAAACCCAGCCAGCTTGTATAACATTTTTTCTAGAGGTAGGAAGGAAAGCACATTCTTCAACCATTGCAAAAAAAGGCAGGGCTTTTTTTTAACTTCAAATTAAATAGGACAAGTCAGTGGGTGGCGGCACGGTGTTAGACTGGTTAGCGCGTCTGCCTCACAGTTCTGAGGACCGGGGTTCAATCCCCAGCCCCGAATGTGTGGAGTTTGCCTGTTCTCTCCATTCTCTCCGGTTTCCTCCCACATCCCAAAAACATGCATGGTAGGTTAATTGAATACTCTAAATTGCCCGTAGGTGTGAATGTGAGTGCGAATGGTTGTTTGTTTATGTGTGCTGGCAACCAGCTCAGGGTGTACCCCGCCTCCTGCCCGATGATAGCTGGGATAGGCTCCAGCACTCCCGCAACCCTTGTGAGGATAAGCGGCTCAGAAAATGGATGGATGGATGGAAGTCTGCGGGCCAGCAATGAGCCAAATGTCACAGCGTTTGCCTGCAAATTTGTAAGGTCACTATCGGGAGGAGGCATACCAAAAATGGCTGTGTGGGGATGCGGTACCAAGTCTTGCTTGCAAATGTGACAAAATACTTTTAATATCTGTTCCCAGTAATTATTAAACGAGGTGCAGGCCCAAAACATATGGCCTACCGTGACTGGACTGAGGCCACATCTTAAACAGTTACTGTCATCAGTATTATAAATCTTAGCAATCCTCTCTTGAATGATTCAAACGATGAAGCAGCTTGAATTGAATTAACCCATGGTGTATGCACAGTGAGGAGGTATGTATACGGGTCAGACTTCTATGGCACATCTCGCCCTGCAGCTCTTCACCCAAATCTTTTTCCCATGCGACTTTTGTCTTGTCCCAAGATACTTGCTTAATTTCCCGTGTCAAAGCAAAGACCACTGAGACCAGTTTCTTTCCAAAAGGGTGCAATTCCAGTAAACTGTCCAATTGGCTTTTAGGCGGTGAGTATGGAAATGAGGGAAACAACTTTCTTGTCAGATTATGTACTTGAAAATACGTTAACATTTTTAAAGATTGAGGAATATCATGGTCTCCCATCAGTATTGCAAATGTGCCATTGAATGTGGCACATTTGTGAAATATTCAGATATTGTGTTGTTGGTCCCCAACGCAGCTGTCGGAGAGTGATACAATAGTCTAATCCAAGACAGGAACAGAATATTTCTAGGACAACAAATAAGGACAACAAATAAGTATTGCCATTCGATGCAATCAAACACTTTCTCTGCGTCCATGGAGATCACTAAGTCTGATTGTTTTGACTAGTTTGGAGTGTATAAAACATTAAGAAGACAGGGCATAATGTGGGACTGTCTGCCTGGGACAAAACCTATTTGGCCTCCATGGACTATTGTTGGAATTACGTTTTCAATGCGTGTCACTAGAATTTTCGTTAGAATTTTATAATCACAGTTAAGCAGATTTATTGGACGATACGGACCACATAGTAAAGGGTCTTTTGTGGTACTGAAATAATTGCTTGAGATATAGTCTGTTGTAATGTTTGCAGGTTAAACATTTCTTGATAAAGAGATTTAAGTATCGGTACTAGTTTGTTTGAAAAATCTTTAAATATTTCAATGGAAAAACCATCCGGGCCTGGTGCCTTATTGCTCTGCATGCATTTAATGGCCTGCATCACCTCCATCCATCCATTCATTTTCTACACCGCTTATCCTCACTAGGGTTGCTGGTATGCTGGAGCCCATGACTGCGTGTACACCCTGAACTGGTTGCCAGCCAATTGCAGGGCATCACAGTCACATTCACACCTGCGGACGATTTTTAGAGTCTTCAACCTATCGTGCATGTTTTTGGGATGTAGGAGGAAACCGGAGTACCCCGGGGAAAACCCATGCAGGCACGGGGAGAACATGCAAACTCCACACAGGTGAGGCCGGATTTGAACCCGGGTCTTCAGAACTGTGAGGCAGATGTGCTACAAAGTGGTTCACCGTGCCGCCCTGCACCAGAATATCCCAGCTATCAACGGGCAGGAGGCGGGGTACACCCTGAAATGGTTGCTAGCCAACCGAAGGGCACATATCAACGAACAACCATTCACACTCACATTCACACCTACGGGCAATTTAGAGACTTCAATTAACCTACCATGCATGTTTTTGGGATGTGGGAGGAAACTGGAATGCCTGGAGAAAACCCACGCAGGCGCGGGGAGAACATGCAAACTCCACAAAGGTGGGGCTGGGGATTGAACCCCGGTCCTCAGAACTGTGAGGCAGACGCTCTAACCAGTCGCTCACCGTGCCGCCCTGCACCAAAATAGTTTAATCTAAATATATATATTTTTTGCCCCATACGAAGCATGTGTATGTGGTTGTATGGTATACGTGTAGATTATGGAACGTGGGGTCACCTTTTCGCCGCTCAACCTAACATTGATCTGAATTCTACGTGAGGTATGTCACATACAAAGTAATTTAGGGAAACTGTGGGAATTATCTTGCTTCGTGTTTTCATAAAACAGATTTAGCTTGAGCCATGGAAATGTTGTAGTCCCTCTTCTCTCATGTGTTTTATCACTTCTGTTGGACATTTGCAGAGAGAGAGTACTGTATATCATTCTGCACACTGGAGCTCAGGCTTGGATGTCTGCTTTCACATTTATCTACTGGAGAGGGGAATTTTCTCAAACCTCATTGAACATTTTGGTCTAAACTGTGGTCCCAAGAGCATGATTTATTGACATTCTGTGCAACTTCTCAGTTAATGTTGGACATTTCTAAGAGGATTATCGATTTTCTTAGGACTCTGTTGTCAAACTGCCTCTGGATGCATCTGAAGCAATGCACAAGCAATTAGACCAATAAATGGGTGCAACCATCTTGGATGGTGACAGAAATGTCTGTTAATCTTCACAATAAAAGAATTCCACATTAGATAGTATTATATTTGGACCGTTCAGTTTCAGGTTGTACGGGAATAAGTCTGAACATAAACAAGGCCAGACCCATTTTAAAGTGCCAATAAACATGACTTGCACACCAGTCTTGAGCACATCCTCCCGGCTGTTCTCACAATAATTTTTTCTTGGGTTTTGTACTTACAAAAGCCACTATAATTAGTAGAACAGTTTATTTGTTGTCATTTGATCTTTTTTTTAATTATTGATACTTGTGAAGACAATATAGAGACTAAAATTGTAGCATGTAGTTTTTTCATATACAGCGGAACCCATCCATCTATTTTCTGTACAGCTTCTCCTGATTAGAATCGCATGTAACTGGAGCTTATCCTAGTTAAACCCGGGTACGAAGTGGTGTATACCCTGCACTGTCTGGCAGGCAATCTCAGTAAAGTAGAACCTCTAAGTCAAATGCACCTGAGGCCGTACATTTTGGAAATTTTGGGGAAAATATGCAAAAGTTATGCAGAGAATTTTGGCGTTCAAATAGCCAGTTTAACATCATGGACAACCTCAATTTAATTATCTCAGTTCTGGTCAATATTTGGGCATATTTTACTTTTTCTTTGACTTTTTGGGACTTTATTAAATAACTTCCAGACTACAGCATCACCTTTGATCCTGGATGCACTTGTTTTCTTCTTTGTACGTATTACACATGCTTTACGTCTTTTTTTTTTTTTTTACAATTCGACATTAAAGTTAGGAGTCCAGTATTCAGAATGAAGTAGCAGATTACAGGACATTGCAACATACTGCCAGATCAGAACGTAATTAGTCAGCTGAGGCCTTGGAATGATATCAGTTTTCTTGGTTTTCTCCTTGGACCCGCTTTCCTCAGACAAAATACAGTATGTTTTCAGACTTTTCACATTGGTATGAAAGTACATATTGCCTGCTTGCAATCGATTGATGTGTCCAGGTACACGTCAGGAATAACCCTGCCCCTTGCCCAGTGTCATCATAGTAGACTGTATGATGGGTGTACACTGTATATTTTTTTTACATGTTTTTCAAAATTATAAATGATGTAAAGCTGTCATTGGGTGGCAACCAGTCCATAGTGTAAACTGCCTCTCACCAAAATTCAGCCGGGATCGTCTATCGTCTAAAGACTGTAGTGGACTAACGAGTGATTGCGTAAAGAATGTTGCTTTCAAAACAACTTTCCATTCAGCTTTTGAATTAGGCCATACAGACATGGAAGTGGTGGGTATTATTGTAACATTTAAACACACAGATAAATGTAATTTAATCTTGTGGTGTAGATTAATATGAAATATCAAACATACCATGACCTAATTTCTTTTGCAAACGTTAATTTTCTGCTGTCTGTAATGCCAGTGAACTTATAAAAACAGTCTGACTCTTCCTTCCATTAGTATTTAGTTTCACCCTCTGGCAAACATCATAGCTTCTCTTACCTAGAACAACGTTTAGAAAGGGATGTTTTCCAAAGCCACTTTCTCATTTTATGGCTGTTCAACTATATTTTAGGAATGAAACCTCTTTCTGCTTCAGTCAATCCAGAGACATCTCATTTGATTAATTGCTCTCTGCTTTCTTCATCTGTTGTTGGTTCTTTGATAACCAGTTTGACCATGACAAGGTACAATGTACCTTGCCTGTAATGTCAATCACAAGATCACATTTCTTGGGGAGCAGGCCTTGAGGTTTGGTCTATTTCTGTCTTAAAAAAAAAAAAAGCCTGGCGCACCGACCAGTTGACCAGAACTTTCCCACTGTATTTCTTGGCTGTGTTTACGTTCTGTCACACGATTGTACAAGCACTTAAACTACTTCAACACAATCTCATAGAGAAAACTTTAGTGGACATAATTACATAAAGAGGAAGAATTTTTATTTTTTTTTCATTTTCCTAAATCCACAAATAACTGATAAATAACCCAAACTCATGTTTTTTTTTTTTTTTTTTGTCTCATGTTAATGTTGGGCGGCACGGTGGGCGACTAGTTAGAGCGTCAGCCTCACAGTTCTGAGGACCCGGGTTCAATCCCCGGCCCCGCCTGTGTGGAGTTTGCATGTTCTCCCCGTGCCTGCGTGGGTTTTATCCGGGCACTACGGTTTCCTCCCACATCCTCAAAACATGCATGAATTGGAGACTCTAAATTGCCCGTAGGTGTGAATGTGAGTGCGAATGGTTGTTTGTTTGTGTGTGCCCTGCGATTGGCTGGCAACCAGTTCAGGGTGTACCCCGCCTCCTGCCCGATGACAGCTGGGATAGGCTCCAGCACGCCCGCGACCCTAGTGAGGAGAAGCGGCTCAGAAAATGGATGGATGGATGGATGTTAATGTTGCAAAATAGCTCAAATGTTCATATGTAGCTATGATTCAGACCTTTAGTCTGTAGTCAAGCTGGTTGTTACGGTACAAACACATTCAACTTTGGAACTTTTGGTGATGTCACAGGAACCTGGGGGTAATGAACTGGCCTTTTGGGATATGTTGCCAGGACATAGAATGAATTTATGGATGGGATATACAGTATATTTAGTAGATGTCTAGTAAAGCATGTGGTCCTGTTATTAACTAATGCCATGGTGGCAGACCAGGTGCAGAAATTGAACATTTCCCGAATATATACTGCCACAGAAACCTCATTTATTATTGCTATGTAACAATTAATATTCACGTGAAACATGTTAACAGTTAAAAATGAGGCTGGGCAAGGTGTTACTATGTTAGGAGCCTGGAAAACTGAGACTAAAAAAATGAATGCAGGAAATGTGGAGCAACTTAAACAAACATGAAGATTGGAGTCAGGCAGGGGGTCCACAGTCATAAGTAAATCAGGAGGGAGCCTGAGGAGAGGTCATGGGATTACGTTGTCTCATGGCATGGAGTCAGAGCGCCTGGGCAGTGCAGAAGGTGCATTTAAGTGTTTCATATCCAGATGTGAGGCTGTGTTCATACTTGTTTATAATGGACTCTGGTAATATTACGGAGGAAAGTGTAGTTTGTTGGAGTAAGTCTAAATGCTAAAATCCAATCCTAGCAAACAAATTTTGTTTTTTGTTTACTTCAGCTCAAGTGTGAATGTTGCACGTCCAAAGACATCAACCAGTATTAAAATGACAGTGAAAAGCAAATGTAAATCACCTATATGCACCAATATGCAAGAGTTAGTTCTGAAACATGCATTTGAAGTGCCTTGTTTCGCGTTTGTGTTTACGAATGCAGTGGAGGAAATCCCGGCTTGAAAGTTTTTTTGTTGTTGTTCGACAAAGCATCACAGATGGTAATCAATCTGTTTGTGACTTTACTGGGAAATGTTTTGTTGAATGCTAAAGATGCCAGTTTGAACAGCAAGTAAACCAGGGCCAAATATGATTCAAAACATTGGACCAGAGTACTACTTACACATTAGAGTGCATAGGTTCTCAAGTTAATTTTTATGCATTGCCCTCCATAACATTGTGCCTGAACTACAACTGTCACATAAATGAAAGTTTTGATCAAACAAACCCAACACCAATTTCTTCTCCCTTTTAATATTCTATTCATTGAGCTCTTTTTCCTTGTGCCTGTCTGGGAAGACAGATTGCTGGCCAGACAGTCTGGCAACAATAAACAACACAGAGGCATTAAGAGTCTGTAGTTTTCAAAGTGAAGACTTTAAAACTAGGTTAAATGGGGCTCAGAAAAGCCAAAAGGCAAATGTTGTACAGTACTCAGATCTCTCGAGAGTTCTGTAGCTCTATTCGTGTGACATGTAACTTCTATTGGCTACGCCTTTTTTCATCAAAGACATCAGCAATTTCTGTGGACTTGACTGTGTATCATTTTGTATCAAGGCATGGATTTGTTTTGTGTGTGGGGGTGAAGGTGTTTGGACGTGCATCATGATGAGCATGTGTGGACTACAATGCTGTAAGATCAATAAGTCTGAGATCCTAGTTCCAGGAGTTGCAAGGGAGACATTCCATGCATTGAAATTTTCCTGTCGAGGAAAAATGTGACACACCCTGCCTGTCTTTAATTCCAGCGTGACCTCTCTGACCTACATACTTTTGTCCACCTGACCTACATCTGCCAGTCATCTGAAGGTGAACTCCAGAAGCAAGGGCTCATCATTACCTCTCCACCACTTTCCATGTGGCGTGTCCTATAATTGTTGAAGAACACACTTTGATGTGAAAAAACCTGGATCATTTTGATTGTTTGCTATCAGCTGTCACCTAAGGTTCGTCAACGAAGGTTGCAAAACACTAATAACTAAACAGAACAGCAAATTAAAGAACAACAACAAATCACGACGACAAGTAACTAAAAACAACAGCAAATGAAAAATCACAACAGCAAATGAAAAAAAACAACATTAAGCTACCGGAAAAGGTAGTTACTGGTTGGGTATAAGAGTCATTGCTGATTGGACGAGAGGGACGACTTGATTGGACGACACTGTCTGTGCAGCCCAACCTCTTTTAAATGTGTTGTCAGAGTGTGCATACTTATTTGAATGTTGTGATTTAGTTGTGATTTAATCAGCGATTTCGTCCTGAGCATATCTCTCCACAATCACCTCGTATAACGAAACAAGCTAGGCAGCATGGATGTACGTTAAGAAACCCAACTCCCCATTCCTTGAAAGAGTGTGCTGGCCGCTGAGTTAGCAGCACGGGCACTTGTCTCCCAATACATAAGAGTGTTTGAACCCCGGTGTGGTCGACCACAAAATCAGATGAGCGACATATGTCCTGAGTCAAATAATTATTTGATAGCAGCAGCTACGTTTGAATCACCGGTAATGTTCATTTTAAAAAAAAAACACGCCAGACGCGGAATAACTTTCTGGTCAAAGCATTCAATCAAGTCGTCCTTCTCGTCCAATTAGCGATGAGTCTTATCTCCCCCACCAGTACTTACCGGAGGGTATGTTCCAACTACAGGGAGATCACACTCCTCAGCTTCCCTGGTAAGGTCTATTCAGGGGTGCTGGAGAGGAGGGTCGTCGGGAAGTTGAATCTCAGATTCAGGAGGAGCAGTGTGGTTTTCGTCCTGGCCGTGGAACAGTGAAGCAGCTTGGCAGGGTCCTCGAGGGTGCATGGGAGTTCGCCCAACCAGTCTGTGTTTTGTGGACTTGGAGAAGGCATTCGACCATGTACCTCAGGCTGTCCTGTGGGGGATGCTTCGGGAGTATGGGGTACCGAACCCCCTGATACGGGCTGTTCAGTCCCTGTACGACCGGAGTCAGAGTTTGGTCCACATATCCAGCGGTAAGTCGGACTCGTTTCCGGTGAGGGTTGGACTCTGCCAAGGCTGCCCTTTGTCACCGATTCTGTTCATAACATTTATGGAGAGAATTCCTAGGCGCAGCCGAGGCGTAGAGGGGGTCCGCTTTGGTGGCCTCAGTATTGCATCTCTGCTTTTTGCAGATGATGTGGTTCTATGGGCTTCATCAAGCTGTGACCTCCAACTCTCACTGGAGCAGTTCGCAGTTGATTGTGAAGCGGCTGGGATAAGAATCAGCACCTCCAGATCTGAGACCATGGTCCTCAGTCGCAAAAGGGTGGCGAGCCCTCTCCAGGTCGGGGATGAGATCCTGCCCCAAGCGGAGGAATTCAAGTATCTTGGTGTCTTGTTCACAAGTGAGGGAAGAATGGAACGGGAGATCGACAGGCGGATCGGTGCAGCGTCAGCATTAATGCGGACTTTGTATCGATCCGTTGTGTTAAAGAAGGAGCTAAGCCGAAAGGCGAAGCTCTCGATTTACCGGTTGATCTACGTTCCTACCCTCACCTATGGTCACGAGCTGTGGGTCGTGACCGAAAGAACAAGATCCCAGATACAAGCGGCCAAAATTAGTTTCCTCTGCAGGGTGTCCGGGCTCTCCCTTAGAGATAGGGTGAGAAGCTCGGTCATCCGGGAGGATCTCAGAGTAGAGCCGCTGCTCCTCCACATCGAGAGGAGCCAGATGAGGTGGTTGGGGCATTTGATTCGGATGCCTCCCGGAAGCCTTCCTGGTGAGGTGTTCTGGGCACGTCCCACCGGGAGGAGACCCCGGGGACAACCCAGGACACGTTGGAGAGACTACATCCTTTGGCTGGCCTGGGAACACCTCGGGATCCCCTGGAAGAGCTGGATGAAGTGGCTGGGGAGAGGGAAGTCTGGGTGTCCCTGGTAAAGCTAATGCCCCCGCGACCTGTCCTCGGATAAGCGTAGAAAATGGATGGATGGATGGACAGTAATTACCTCTTCAGGTAGCTTACGTTTATTTGTTTAATTTGCTGTTGTGTTTTTTTCCTTTGTGTTGTCATTTTTCATTCGCTGTTGTGTTTAGTTATTTGTTGTTGTGATTAGTTGTTTGCTGTTGTGTTTAGCTGTTTGTCGTTGTGATTAGTTATTTGTTGTGTTTTTTTTATTTGCTGGTGTGTTGTTTTTCTTTGTGATTAGTTATTTGTTGTTGTGTTTTGTAACTTACTGTTGTGTTTAGTTATTTGCTGTTGTGTTTTGCACTTCAGGGCCACCGTAGATTCCTGTTCTGAAAACATATATTAGACAGATTAGAAGGGTGTGGTGCGTCATCCACAACCTGGATTGTGTGCGTGTAGGTTTCTGTGTATGTGTGTCTGTGCAGATGTCTGTGTATGTTGGTGCGTGGCCAACACACAGAGGTCTGGCAGAGAGATACTCACCAGGGTGTTCCTCCTAGATTTAGTGAAAATGCTGGAAAAAGCTGGAGCGAGAGAATGTTTCTGAAACTTCTGGAACATCGGGACCCACACACTGACAGCATTTATTGCTATCCAGACTGTGATTTACATGGGAATGCTGTTCAAGGATACCACAAACTGGGCTGTTTGGTAAATTAACCTTGGATTTACTAATTGGTTACATAATGCTATTAACCAGCCAATAGGAGTGCACAATAATTTTTGACAGTAGCTACTGTAGACATGATGTCTCCACATGATCTCAAATTCTAGTGATTTAAATTTTACTTCAGTTTTATGGTGTGAAACTAGGATTCAGTCTACAACTATCCATCCATCCATTTTCAACACCGCTTATGCTGGTTAGTGTCACGGGGCGCTGGAGCTTATCCCAGCTGACTTTGGGCGAAAGGCGGACTACACCCTGAACTGGTCGACAGTCAGTCGCAGGGCACACATAGACACGGTCAACCATTTGCAAACACATTCACACCGTCACTGAGTAGGAACTGAACCCACGCTGCCTGCACCAAAGTCAGGCGAGTGTACCACTACACCATCAGTGACAGTCTACAACTAATTCTATTGTTTTTTTTTTGGACATAATCAATTGGACTGTTTTATCACCAGGTAACCACAACGTTAAGCACTGTTTTTCTAAAATTTTAAGTGGGCGTTTCACAATCAATGAGGATGATAATGTATTGTATTTGTATTTAACAGAAGAGCCGTATTTCAGCGATTCTGAACCTGTATGTACCACTCAAGCTCCAACACAAAGTGAGTGGGGGAGGTGTAGTCTAAAGTGAAAAAGGCAAATCAGTTTTATTGTCATGAAAAGAAGAACACAATGACCTAAATACTGTTAGTGACATGCACTGGAGGGGATGACGAATTATGTGGCACCTGGGGAGCAGTTCAAGGTTCAAGGACAGTCCATCACCACATTCTTTTCAGCTCCCTATGTTCACACTGTCGAAGCTGACATTTCCCCCTCTATTCTTTTAACTTGAATCGGGATCCCCACGATGGCAGGCAGCAATCCTAACCACTTGGCCAGTGAAAGTATGTATTTGATGGACAGTTCTGGTGGCCAATGGGGATACTAAAAACTACTACTTAAAAAAAGGTTATCTACACATTACATGCAGAAGAACATTGAGAATTTTGCTGTTTTAAATAGTCATAAAGTGGAATTACAAGGAAGACATATGGACAAATCTAAAAGGTTATGGATTCAGGCAGGGGGTCCACAGTTCATAAAGTTATTATGGATTTTTAATGGATTAGTTATTAAGGATTTGTGTGACATCATTATTGTACACTACTTTCATGAAAGGAACTCCATCCATCCATCCATTTTCTGAGCCGCTTCTCCTCACTAGAGTAGCGGGCGTGCTGGAGCCTATCCCAGCTGTCATCGGGCAGGAGGCGGGGTACACCCTGAACTGGTTGCCAGCCAATTGCAGGGCACATAGTAACAAACAACCATTCACACTCACAGTCATGCCTACGGGCAATTTAGAGTCTCCAATTAATGCATGTTTTTTGGGATGTGGGAGGAAACCGGAGTGCCCGGAGAAAACCCACGCAGGCACGGGGAGAACATGGAAACTCCACACAGGCGTGGCCGGGGATTGAACCCGGGTCCTCAGAACTGTGAGGCTGACGCTCTAACCAGTCGGTCCCCGTGCCGCCATGAAAGGAACTAACTAACTAATTAAAGTGGATTTCCAAGGTAAAGATAAAGAAGGTATGAAAATTATCTGTTTAGGCATGTTCTCTTTAAAGTGTTATAAAATTGACAGTGTAGGGTCATACTGTACCTGTTACTTTCTGGACTTGTATCACGTGATATAACCCCTATTGTACCCCTACTTGTGAGATATTCCTCATGTCCATCCATGGTCTTGTGTTTCAGTCTTTGTCATCAGGGGATGTGGTGTGACTGAGTGTTGTTGATAGAAACATGCTGAGGCAACTGCTTGGCAGTAGCTGTGCAGAAGCTCGGAGACAACAGACAACGCAAAGCTAAGGTCTGGCAAACTGAACTACGACTTGGTCGGCACACCTGCAACTCTTCAGACCACTGATCATTATAAACCTACTGTGAGGTACAGGATTGACTGTCAGATTTCTTTCGGTATGTGGATTAATAGCACATAGTGGTGTAATACTCTACTGTAAAGGTAGTACTTTTTCCATTGACAGATGTCCTGACAGTGACTTTAATGGCAAATGTCCACTTTCTATTGACAGGTTTTGATATTTCCATCATGAAAAGAAATATCTTTGAAAAAACAGACGTAGTTATTGCTGAGGCAGCCACAAACGATGATACAATGATTTTGGAGCTTGGGTGGCGCCTTGTCTCTCGCTCTCTCCCTCTTTCTCCCCAGCAATCAGCATCACCTGTGCCGCGCACCTGTCTACAAGCAGCCCTAATTACTACCTGCATTTAAGCCTGTCAAGTCCAGCAAGCCTTCACCTGAGTATTGACACTCGAACTGAAGCTCGTACTTCCAGGTTTTTTGTGGGATGCAAGTAAATATCCGACGACCCACATTTGTACTCACCCGATTTTGTTCTCTTGGGGGTGAGCATGCTGTGACAATGCGAGAGATTGTGTGATTTCCGAAGACGAAAAACATGGCGGCGCCCCTTGCATAGACTTAGAAAAGCAGCTATTACAAGACAAAATTTCTCTTTCCTTTTTCAGCGGCGGATGGTCGCTTCGTACTTTTCTCTTTTCCTTTGCTAGCTTCGCTAGCAGCGGTAACTCTCAGAGAGCCACTTGAGATTCGCGCAGCTATGTCAATGCCAACTTGTCTGTCATGGAGGATCCCAGCCCCCGTATCGAGCTGCCGCTGAAGAGAAAAAAAGCGGATTCTTCCACTTCAACTGAGGATTTACTTGTTTTGACAGAGACACAGACTAGTGTCATCCTCTCAATCGACAAGAAATTTTCAATTACACTTGACTTGCTTCGCCAAGAGATCACCGAAAGCAGAAAGAGCTTGGAATTCACGCAACAACAGGTGAATGAGCTAAGATTAGATAATACTACTGTCTGCACTCAAGATAGTTCACAAGATTACCTTTCACCATATTCACTGATTGGGAGGCCATCGTCCAGGAAACCGACCAAATCCCATCATTGCAAAGTTTGAACACTTTCAGCAAAAAGTGTTTGTGAAATCAAAAGGTCATGAGCTCAAAGGGACTTCGTTTGGAATGAACGATCAGTTCCCCAAGGAAATCAACGAGAGATGTAAAATCTTGTACCCGATGATGAAGAATCACCGTGAGAAAGGCAAACGAGCATGGCTAGTTGTCGACAAGCTATATGTCGACGGCCAACTGTTTCTTGATGCCAACGTCACGCCCTGGCTCTTCGAGTTAAGTACTTCTTTTGCTCTGTTGTCGTTATTGTCAAAAGTGTATTGTATTCTGTTTCATTCTTTCTACTTTTGCTGAGACAAAAAAAAAACGGACTCACGCATGCCACCAGCATGAACTCTCACTCCTATCTGTCTGCTTTCCAGCTCTGCTTATTTCCACACACACGAAACACACAAGTCACTCAAAACTCTTCTTGCGCAATACAAACAACCACCACACACCATATTATCCCCTTGTCACTAATCTCTTTTTTCTATGTTCAGTGTTTGTTCACTACCCTTCTATGTATCCTGGCTTTGCTGTACTTAAATATAGCATCTCTATCACCCTCTCTAAATAACATTTGTCAACACAATACCAAAAAAATCTCCCGAAAACTGTCAAAAAAACAACAACAAAGAATGCATAGTAGCCAATCTACAACCCCAATTCCAATGAAGTTGGGATGTTGTGTTAATAAAATCATGTTCAACCTATATTTCATTGAATACACTACAAAGACAAGATATTTAATGTTAAAACTGATAAACTTTATTGTTTTTAGCAAACAATCATTAACTTAGAATTTTATGGCTGCAACACATTCCAAAAAAGCTGGGATAGGGTCATGTTTACCACTGTGTTACATCACCTTTTCCTTTAACAACATTCAATAAATGTTTGGGAACTGAGGACACTAATTGTTGAAGCTTTTTAGGTGGTATTATTTTCCATTCTTGCTTGATGTACAGCTTCAGCTGTTCAACAGTGCGGGGTGTCCGTTGTCGTATTTTACGCCGCTTCATAATGCACCAAACATTTTAGAATTTCATGGCTGCAACACGTTCCAAAAAAGCTGGGACAGGTGGCAAAAAAGACTGAGAAAGTTGAGGAATGCTCATCAAACACCTGTTTGGAACATCCCACAGGTGAACAGGCTAAGTGGGAACAAGTGGGTGCCATGATTGGGAATAAAATAATTCACAAGCAAAGATACAATTATCATGGGAGGTGACTTTAACATTACGCTAAATCCCCTAATAGATTGCTCAAATCTAAAAAATAGCAATCAGCCACAATGCCCCAATATACGAGAGCAGTATATGGACGACTTTCGTCTTGTTGACATATGTAGGCTGAAAAACCATACAAAAAGAATACACATTTTTCTTGTCAGTTCACCGCTCTGTCTCAAACAATTCGGCAACTCAAAGAATTACCTCCAAAATACATCCAATCATCATCAGCGACCATGCACTAATTTCTCTCAATCTAAAAATTGAGTCAAGTCTGGGACCCCCTCCAACATGGCGCTTTAACACGTCCCTATTGAAGGACCCGGATTTTGATTCTTTTGTGAGGAAGGAATGGGATGAGTTTTTGAAATTCAACGACTCCCTCACCATATCCCCATCTCTGCTGTGGGAAACCGGGAAAGCTGTATTGAGAGGTTGAATGATACCATACTCTTTTAACAAGAACAAAAATTAGAAAATGGAATTGAGGAAAAAATTAAACACCTCACAGAAAAATATGCAATTAATCCGACAGATACGCTTACAAACCAACTTCAAAAGACAAAACATCAATTAGACATTATCTTATCAAAAAGAACAGATTTTCTCCAACAGTTAAGATACACTACACTAAATAAATGAAATATTATTTTACAATTATTATAGCAGCTTATACGCTTCTTCGAACAACCCAGACCAAAAAGAAATTGAAACTTTTATTACGGATCTAAACATTCTTCAGTTAAATACACAAATTAAAGACACCCTCGATGTTCCTTTAACCATCACAGAATTACATAACACATTAAAAAATATGCAATCGGGACGAGCGCCTGGCCCAGACGGAATCTCCGTTGAATTCATTAAACATTTCTGGCCAATACTAGCGCCTCTATTTTCAGTCAACAGTCAAAGAGATAAATGATAAAAGGTCAAATAAGTAGCCATATGAAAACAGCTTCAATTAAATTATTACTAAAGTCAGGTAAAGACCCCATTCTCCCGGCTAATTATCGGGCATTATCACTGATTAATGTAGAGATCAAGATTATCTCGAAAGCCCTCGCAGCAAGACTTGAAAACGTACTCCCGTCGATAATCCACTATGACCAGATAGGCTTCATTAAAGGTAGAAGTTCCACAAATAATGGGGCCCCCCTGTCGCTCCTCGGGCCTACTTCCTCCTCTTCTCTCCATTCCTTGCGTCCCGCTGCGGTCGCCTCTTCCTCTTATCGTGGGGGGGGGTGGTCCCCTGTGGGCTGTGGGGCCTGCTGTGGAGTTTTCGTCCCTGGCTGGTTTGGGGGGGGGGGGTCCACCTCCCATACTCGGGGGCATGTAGTGGTTGCTGGCTGGAATGGGGGGGTGGGTGTATGTCCCAGGGTCGGTGATGCGTGGCTGTGTGGGGCGGCCCTCTTCGACTGTGGTTGTCCTGCCTGATGGGCCCGACATGCAGGAGCCATGCCTCTTAATCACTCATCTAGCAAACACTCGCACCACTTATTAATTATTTTTCTCACTCGTCACATCTGGGCATATCCAGGATTTCCTGGGGGACTGGAATGGGGTCGGGAGGGTGCGGGTGTTGGACCGGATTTCAGCACGTCAATGCTGTTTTACGGTCCGTGCGTCCTGCCCCTCCGCCCTGCCTGTCTCCCTGTATTTTAATGCATCATACACACTCATCCCCATGTGTCTTTTAATGCACCACATACACCCCTCTCTGGGGGACAGTGGGTCTTGGGTGGGGGGGATTTGGCTGTTAGGCAGCAGTGCCTGGCAGCCCTGCCCCCACCCCGGCTCACTGGCCTCTCCAGATTTTAATGCACTACACCACTCGGAAGGGGGGGTCACTGATACACGGGGTAATGACGGGGACCTGGCAGTCATAGTAAAAGGGGGGCAGGTGGGTTCTCAATAAGCTTCATGGTGGTGCTTCTGAGGCTGGTCCCCCCCGGGCTGGAGATTGCTTGGCGTTGGGGCTCCCCTCTCATGCCCCGCTCCTGCTCCCTGGGTTCCCCCCTTATCGTTCCCTTGTCAGGCACCCCTATCCACCCTCCTTTTCAACAAACAAGGGACACCGTCCCGCCCTCAGGCTGTGCGGGGACTGGCTGGATCGTGGGCCCTGCAGTTTAGGGGGGTGTCTTGCTCTCCTGGGGGTGGAGGTTGGCTGGGGGTGTGCTATTGGGTCCCTGCAGCCTCCTCCGAGCGGGCGATTGTCGGGGCACCTGAGTGTGGCCGGCAGACGGCTCTGGGTCCCTCGGTGTGGGACATCTCCCATCCGCCGGGCTGCTCTCGGGTGGACTCCTGGGCCCGGTCATGCCTCTTGATTGATTGGGTGGGGTCTTCAGTCACCGTGGTGCAGGCACAGCAATTACAGGATAGTTCTGTCAGTCACTGTGCATGCGAAACGGTGAAAGTTCACTTGCATGTGTCTGCAGGCACACACCCCTGGGACATTTTCTCTTTCTTTGGAGCCACTCACTTATTGCGACAAATAACTCATGAATATGCGAATTGCTTGGGTATCCCCTCACTCACACTCTCGTCTTATAGACTTGTAGAATTTACATAGTCACTCCCACCACACTTCATTGTCCTGTCCTATCTTGTTCTGTCCTTCCCTCACAGGGTGGAGCACCACTGCCCCATACAACACTCATATCTAATGTTTCATTGTTCTTGATATGTAATGATTTACTTTTCTCATCTTGTTTACGCTCTGTTTTAATGCTCTGTCTTTTGTGCTTTCTTTTCTCACTCCCCTCTAGAAACTTCGACTGATCGACTCTGTGTCTCAATATAAATTATTATACTAAGAAACCACAGAATGCAGCCCTATGGGGGGCACAAGTCAGTGCAAACTGTAGGCCGGTCCCAAGCCCGGATAAATGCAGAGGGTTGCGTCAGGAAGGGCATCCGGCTTAAAACCTTGCCAAACAAATATGAGCGTTCATCCAAAGAATTCCATACCGGATCGGTCGTGGCCCGGGTTAACAACGTCCGCCACCGGCGCCGTCAACCTGCAGGGCGCTGTTGGAAATTCAGCTACTGTGGGTCGAAGTCGAAGTCAAAGAAGAAGAAGAAGAAGAGGTGGAAAGCGGGTTCTTTGGCAGAAAGAGAAGAGGAAAACACAGAGCCTAGAACTGAATGTGGGGACTTTGAATGTTGGGACTATGACAGGAAAATCTCGGGAGTTGGTTGACATGATGATTAGGAGAAAGGTTGATATATTGTGTGTCCAGGAGACCAGGTGGAAAGGCAGTAAGGCTAGAAGTTTAGGGGCAGGGTTTAAATTATTTTACCATGGTGTAGATGGGAAGAGAAATGGAGTCGGGGTTATTTTAAAAGAAGAGTTGGCTAAGAATGTCTTGGAGGTGAAAAGAGTATCAGATCGAGTGATGAGGCTGAAATTTGAAATTGAGGGTGTTATGTGTAATGTGATTAGTGGCTATGCCCCACAGGTAGGATGTGACCTAGAGGTGAAAGAGAAATTCTGGAAGGAGCTAGATGATGTAGTTCTGAGCATCCCAGACAGAGAGAGAGTCGTAATTGGTGCAGATTGTAATGGACATGTTGGTGAAGGTAATAAGGGTGATGAAGAAGTGATGGGTAAGTACGGTATCCAGGAAAGGAACTTGGAGGGACAGATGGTGGTAGACTTTGCAACAAGGATGCAAATGGCTGTAGTGAACACTTTTTTCCAGAAGAGGCACGAACATAGGGTGACCTACAAGAGCGGAGGTAGAAGCACACAGGTGGATTACATCTTGTGCAGACGATGTAATCTGAAGGAGGTTACCAACTGTAAGGTAGTGGTAGGGGAGAGTGTGGCTAGACAGCATAGGATGGTGGTGTGTAAGATGACTCTGGTGGTGGGGAGGAAAATTAGGAAGACAAAGGCAGAGAAGAGAACCATGTGGTGGAAGCTGAGACAGGACGAGTGTTGTGCAGCTTTTCGGGAAGAGGTGATACAGGCTCTCGGTGGACGGGAAGAGCTTCCAGAAGACTGGACCACTGCAGCCAAGGTGATCAGAGAAGCAGGCAGGAGAGTACTTGGTGTATCTTCTGGCAGGAAAGGAGAGAAGGAGACTTGGTGGTGGAACCTCACAGTACAGGAAATCATACAAGGAAAACGGTTAGCTAAGAAGAAGTGGGACACTGAGAGGACCGAGGAGAGGCGAAAGGAATACATTGAGATGCGACACAGGGCAAAGGTAGAGGTGGCAAAGGCAAAACAAGAGGCATATGATGACATGTATGGCAGGTTGGACACTAAAGAAGGAGAAAAGGATCTATACAGGCTGGCCAGACAGAGGGATAGAGATGGGAAGGATGTGCAGCAGGTTAGGGTGATTAAGGATAGAGATGGAAATATGTTGACTGGTGCCAGCAGTGTGCTAGGTAGATGGAAAGAATACTTCGAGGAGTTGATGACTGAGGAAAATGATAGAGAAGGGAGAGTAGAAGAGGCAAGTGTGGTGGACCAGGAAGTGGCAATGATTAGTAAGGGGGAAGTTAGAAAGGCATTAAAGAGAATGAAAAATGGAAAGGCAGTTGGTCCTGATGACATTCCTGTGGAGGTATGGAAGCATCTAGGAGAGGTGGCTGTGGAGTTTTTGACCAGCTTGTTCAATAGAATTCTAGTGCGTGAGAAGATGCCTGAGGAATGGAGGAAAAGTGTACTGGTGCCCATTTTTAAGAACAAAGGTGATGTGCAGAGCTGTGGCAACTATAGAGGAATAAAGTTGATGAGCCACACAATGAAGTTATGGGAAAGAGTAGTGGAGGCTAGACTCAGGACAGAAGTGAGTATTTGCGAGCAACAGTATGGTTTCATGCCTAGAAAGAGTACCACAGATGCAGTATTTGCCTTGAGGATGTTGATGGAAAAGTACAGAGAAGGTCAGAAGGAGCTACATTGTGTCTTTGTAGATCTAGAGAAAGCCTATGACAGAGTACCCAGAGAGGAACTGTGGTACTGCATGCGGAAGTCTGGAGTGGCAGAGAAGTATGTTAGAATAATACAGGACATGTACGAGGGCAGCAGAACAGCGGTGAGGTGTGCTGTCGGTGTGACAGAAGAATTTAAGGTGGACGTGGGACTGCATCAGGGATCAGCCCTGAGCCCCTTCCTTTTTGCAGTGGTGATGGATAGGCTGACAGATGAGGTTAGACTGGAATCCCCGTGGACCATGATGTTTGCAGATGACATTGTGATCTGCAGTGAAAGCAGGGAGCAGCTGGAGGAACAGTTAGAAAGATGGAGGCATGCACTGGAAAGAAGAGGAATGAAGATTAGCCGAAGTAAAACAGAATATATGTGCATGAAGAGGGGTGGTGGGGGAAGAATGAGGCTACAGGGAGAAGAGATGGCAAGGGTAGAGGACTTTAAATACTTGGGGTCAACCGTCCAGAGCAATGGTGAGTGTGGTCAGGAAGTGAAGAAACGGGTCCAAGCAGGTTGGAACGGGTGGAGGAAGGTGTCAGGTGTGTTATGTGACAGAAGAGTCTCTGCTAGGATGAAGGGCAAAGTTTATAAAACAGTGGTGAGGCCAGCCATGATGTATGGATTAGAGACAGTGGCACTGAAGAGAAAACAGGAAGCAGAGCTGGAGGTGGCGGAAATGAAGATGTTGAGGTTCGCTCTCGGAGTGACCAGGTTGGATAAAATTAGAAATGAGCTCATCAGAGGGACAGCCAAGGTTCGATGTTTTGGAGACAAAGTTAGAGAGAGCAGACTTCAATGGTTTGGACACGTCCAGAGGAGAGAGAGTGAGTATATTGGTAGAAGGATGATGAGGATGGAGCTGCCAGGCAAGAGAGCTAGAGGAAGACCAAAGAGAAGGTTGATGGATGTCGTGAGGGAAGACATGATGGCAGTTGGTGTTCGAGAGGAGGATGCAGGAGATAGGCTCTCATGGAAAAGGATGACGCGCTGTGGCGACCCCTAACGGGACAAGCCGAAAGGAAAAGAAGAAGATACTAAGAAACCAGAGTGGCAGCTTAACAACTCCCCTGTGACACAGTAAAACTGTTCTGGCATAAAAGGGATACAGATCCTCCATTCTGCTTGCCCTAACAGCCGAACAGCCATGCCTTCACCGCTACGCCACCAAGCCACACTACCTGCTCACGTTCCCTCTTCCTGCTCGCTCCTGGTCCCGACGGTCCGCCATCGTGCCTTGAATATCCTTACCCTGTGTCAACCCGCAATAAACAATACTAAATCTACTCCCTCCACCTCAGTCTGCTCTTTGGTCCAATCCAACTCACATCTGACTTCGCAACGTGAAAAACAGGACAGATTTTATTCATCCAGGAATCCACTTCTTGACTGTTTTTTTTTTTTATGTGAAGGGTTGTGAGCAGGCTAGAGACTAATTTGACCCTCCACAGAACATAATAGCAGAAAGGGAGAGGTAATGTTTTATAGTTAAGGATTATGGAAAGACCACACAAATAATGTTCATAAAACTTTGACAGATGGCACATGCGCCAAGCAAGAAAGCTGTGTATAGAGGCTGCTTTTAAACATAAAGTTGAATTGTGTCAGTCAGGGTACAGACAGAGGCGGCACGGTGGATGACTGGTTAGAGTGTCAGCCTTACAGTTCTGAGGACCGTGGTGAGGGACCAGACAAAGCACGGCTCCAGGCCATAGTGTTTGACCTACACTGTCAACTGACGCCAGTATGCTCATGGAAAACATTAACCTGGAATCCCAACGTGCACAGCTGTGCATTCATGTGTGCTCTGTATATGAAGTCACACTGTATGCTTGTGAGTGTAATGTACGCCGTATGCACAGCAGACTCCTCCAAGCCTTTACGTCAGAGAGGAGACTCTGACAATAATGCAATAATAGCCAGTCATTCTCTCTCACTGTATCTTTTACTCAGAGGTGAGTAGTGACGAGCAACATTTACTACATCACACTTACTTAAGTAACTTTTTGGGTAAATTGTACTTGTCAGAGTAATTTTAATCCAACGTACGTTTTGCTTTCACTTGAGTATTCTTGTTATGAAGAAACACTATTTTACTCCATTACACTGAGCAACATTCTTCTCTCCATTTGCATTTTTATCCACAGGTATTTATTATTGATTACACTATCTATTTTGGTTTGTCATTGAGACTCGCATGACTCTGTTTAAGCAACCCACCATAACGTTTGAGTCCATTTCACCAATTTAAAGGTGTCAGGCAGTCACATGACCACAAAGTCTCCATGGCCTCACAGTTTTCAAAGTGACCAATTTACATAGAACATGGCAGAAATCTATATTTACCTTAATTTACCTAACCCTAACGCTAACCACCCCAGTGAGGATTACTGGTATATAAAATGGATGGATAAAACCAGCAGATGAACCACATGGTGGGAAAGTAAATTGCAGTTGTACACATTCAAAAGGAGCATGGAGAAAAAGCCATCTGGAATGTATGCACAGCACTGAAGCTCAAGATGTAAGTTGGCAAAGCTCAAAATTGTTTTGGAGTAATGAAACAAATGTTAGCATTGCTGATAAATGTGGATGAATCCATCTGTTTAAGTTTAATGTAATTAAAGTATCCATCCATCCATCCATCCATCCATCCATCCATGTTTTTTACCGCTTCTCCTCACTAGGGTACTATATATTATTATTTTAATTAATCATCTAATCCTAGTAAGCCTATTGTGCTGCTTTACAATGAAAGTTAATTTAAGACCATTTATTGTGGCTGAATTTGACTGAGTTTGCTTTTTTATAAACAAAAATAGTTTTTAAAGTGATATTGTTGGGCAGTATTTTAATTTGTCTATTTGTATTAAATATTTTTTGTCGATTTGATGTTCATGCTACTTAAAAAAAAATCAGAAGTTACTAACCAGTTGCTTAGTACTTAAATATAATTTAAAGCACCAATAAGAAAATAACCTTTTATTATTAAGGCAATTAAGTTATGAATAAAAACCTTAAACTGTGGACAGTCTAATAACTCATGTTTTGATGGAAGAAAATATTTAGGATGTAATTATTGTTTTGGCTTCCCCCATTAAGGGTTGCCACAGCAAGTCATTTGTTCAGCTCAATGTTTAATTTGCACATTCTTCCTAATGCAGGCTGTCATATGGAGAAAAGCCGTACCACTTTTCGATGATGGCTTCAAACCTAAATCACAACAATACCAAAACTCAAAGTGAAGAGGCTTCTAAGAATAACCTGACTGGTAAGGCACTATAACAATGCCAATAACATTTTAAAAAAATTCCCCAAACTACTCTTACCACCCTTAAAGTACTCAAGATGATTGCTATAATGGATAAATCCCATCCAAAACTTTTTGAGCTGTATATTACAGACTAACAGAACACTTTGGGATGTTGTCCCAGAGTGACTTCCTTCAGGCGGGCCACTCAGTCAACAGCATGAATTGATCAAACTGCAACTTACACAGCCTTGTTTTGCTTTGTTTGACAAAGAACCTCTGTGCCAGCAGCAATCCCACCCACACTGAGTGTATGAAGGTGATGTACGTTTGCAGGCGAATTAGTTCACATTTGCAACCAATCTATTTGCTATTGTGATGAGTGTCAAATGTGCACTCGTGAAGCCTTGGGGACTTGTAGTTTCATTTCATATATTTCTGTGGCATACTTCGAGTGGGTGTTATCCCTTGTAGCAAGTGTAGCATTGCGGCTTGCACTCAGTTGTCTCCTCCTGTGTGGCCAAACAATTCCCATTTTTAATCAAATCTTACAAATAATAAAACATTTTGCATGTTAATTTTTAACAAGAACAGGTAATTTTGTTCTGAAATAATACATATACAATACTTGTGAATGCTGGTGTGGATCCTTCTATGTGTGTGTGTGTGGGTTGGGGGTCAGATAGTGGGGGAAGTTACAATAATAATGGACAATAAGAATAATGAGACACAATCAAATAGAGTGAGGTACACTAAAACTATGGAAACTGTGATCTAATACACCAACACCTAAAGGCTTGTGGATGTGTACACATTTCCAAAAGTGTTCAATTGTGTTCATTGTGCCATACAGGTCACATGATGAGCTTCAGTTCCCATGACTGCTGTGAGTCATGCTTGGGACAGGGGCACGCTGGCTTGTTCCACCTGTGGCAAGGACAAGAAGCTGGCAACAGCTGTGGATGTTGAGCAGACCTACAAGTGGCTGGAAGATGGCCAGTGATACAGGTTCCAGTGACCACATGTTTGGCTGCAGTGGCAAGCGTGAGCTTTAAGGAGGCTGGCTGTAATAATGTCACTATGCCTGATGAACAAGCTGCCAGTACCACTCTGTGTAAATGCTATTTAAGTGAGAAAATACACCGACACATAGTCACCTTGTTAGCAACATTTTTTTTTCACAGAGGTACAGTGGAAAGTGGAAACTAAAGTTGAGACAGTCATACAAATCAAAGTTCAAAAAAATAGTTCTGATCTCAGATGAGACCTCTGCAATTTTCACGAGACTTCAACTTGGTGACATCTAATGGATACACTTCACAAGCGTTTAGCTTTCTGTGTTTTGGTTGACACCGCCAAAGAAAAGTACCAAAGGTCTCCACATCTTCTTGTCCTTTCGGCTTGCCCCTTTAGGGGTCGCCACAGCGCGTCATCCTTTTTCATCCTATCTCCTGCATAGCCTATCTCCTCTCGAACACCAACTGCCCTCATGTCTTTCCTCACGACATCCATCAACCTTCTCTTTGGTCTTCCTCTAGCTCTCTTGCCTGGCAGCTCCATCCTCATCATCCTTCTACCAAAATACTCACGATTTCTCCTCTGGAGGTGTCCAAACCATCGATGTCTGCTCTTTCTAACTTTGTCTCCAAAACATCGAAACTTGGCTGTCCCGCTGATGAGCTCATTTCTAATTTTATCCAACCTGCTCACTCCGAGAGCGAACCTCAACATCTTCATTTCCGCCACCTCCAGCTTTGCTTCCTGTTGTCTCTTCAGTGCCACCGTCTCTAATCCGTACATCATGGCTGGCCTCACCACCCTTCATCCTAGCAGAGACTCTTCTGTCACATAACACACCTGACACCTTCCTCCACCTGTTTCAACCTGCTTGGACCCGTTTCTTCACTTCCTGACCACACTTCCCATTGCTCTGGACAGTTGACCCCAAGTATTTAAAGTCCTCCACCCTTGCTATCTCTTCTCCCTGTAGTCTCACTCTTCCCCCACCACCCCTCTCATTAATGCACATATATTCTCTCTTACTTCGGCTAATCTTCATTCCTCTGCTTTCCAGTGCAGGCCTCCATCTTTCTAACTGTTCCTCCACCTGGTCCCTGCTTTCACTGCAGATCACAATGTCATCTGCAAACATCATGGTCCACGGGGATTCCAGTCTAACCTCATCTGTCAGCCTATCCATCACCACTGCAAACAGGGCTGATCCCTGATGCAGTCCCACCTCCACCTTAAATTTGTCCGTCACACCTACAGCACACCTCACCGCTGTTCTGCTGCCCTCGTACATGTTCTGTATTATTCTAACATACTTCTCTGCCACTCCAGACTTCCGCATGCAGTACCATAGTTCCTCTCTGGGTACTCTGTCATAGGCTTTCTCTAGATCTACAAAGACACAATGTAGCTCCTTCTGACCTTCTCTGTACTTTTCCATCAACATCCTCAAGGCAAATAATGCATCTGTGGTACTCTTTCTAGGCATGAAACCATACAGTTGCTCGCAAATACTCACTTCTGTCCTGAGTCTAGCCTCCACTACTCTTTCCTATAACTTCATTATGTGGCTCATCAACTCTATAGTTCCCACAGCTCTGCACATCACCCTTGTTCTTAAAAATGGGCACCAGCACACTTTTCCTCCATTCCTCAGGCATCTTCTCACCGGCTAGAATTCTATTGAACAAGCTGGTCAAAAACTCCACAGCCACCTCTCCTCGATGCTTCCATACCTCCACAGGAATGTCATCAGGACCAACTGGCTTTCCATTTTTCATCCTCTTTAATCCCTTTCTAACTTCCCCGTTACTAATCATTTCCACTTCCTCGTCCACCACACTTGCCTCTTCTACTCTCCCTTCTCTCTCATTTTCCTCATTCATCAACTTCTCGAAGTATTCTTTCCATCTAGCTAGTACACTGCTGCCACCAGTCAACATATTTCCATCTATGTCCTTAATCACCCTAACCTGCTGCACATCCTTCCCATCTCTATCCCTCTGTCTGGCCAGCCTGTATAGATCCTTTTCTCCTTCTTTAGTGTCCAACCTGCCATACATGTCATCATATGCCTCTTGTTTGGCCTTTGCCACCTCTACCTTTGCCCTGTGTCGCATCTCAATGTATTCCTTTTGCCTCTCCTCGGTCCTCTCAGTGTCCCACTTCTTCTTAGCTAACCTTTTTCCTTACATGATTTCCTGTACTGTGAGGTTCCACCACCAGGTCTCCTACTCTCGTTTCCTGCCAGAAGATACACCCAGTACTCTCCTGACTGTGTCTATGATCACCTTGGCTGCAGTGGTCCAGTCTTCTGGAAGCTACTCCTGTCCACCGAGAGCCTGTCTCACCTCTTCCCGAAAAGCTGCACAACACTCGCCTGTTTCAGCTTCCACCACATGGTTCTCTGCTCTGCCTTTGTCTTCCTAATCTTCCTCCCCACCACCAGAGTCATCTTACACACCACCATCCTATGCTGTCTAGCCACACTCTCCCCTACCACTACCTTACAGTCGGTAACCTCCTTCAGATTACATCGTCTGCACAAGATGTAATCCATCTGCGTGCTTCTACCTCCGCTCTTATAGGTCACCCTATGTTCCTGCCTCTTCTGGAAAAAAGTGTTCACTACAGCCATTTGCATCCTTGTTGCAAAGTCTACCACCATCTGTCCCTCCAAGTTCCTTTCCTGGATGCCGTACTTACCCATCACTTCTTCATCACCCCTATTTCCTTCACCAACATGCCCAGTACAATCTATACCAATCACAACTCTCTCTCTGTCTGGGATGCTCCGAACTACTTCGTCTAGCTCCTTCCAGAATTTCTCTTTCACCTCTCGGTCACATCCTACCTGTGGGGCATAGCCACTAATCGCATTATACATAACACCCTCAATTTGAAGTTTCAGCCTCATCACTCGATCTGATACTCTTTTCACCTCCAAGACATTCTTAGCCAACTCTTCTTTTAAAATAACCCCGACTCCATTTCTCTTCCTATCTACACCATGGTAAAATAATTTAAACCCTGCCCCTAAACTTCTAGCCTTACTGCCTTTCCACCTGGTCTCCTGGACACACAATAGATCAACCTTTCTCCTAATCATCATGTCAACCAACTCCCGAGATTTTCCTGTCATAGTCCCAGTATTCAAATTCCCCACATTCAGTTCTAGGCTCTGTGCTTTCCTCTTCTCTTTCTGCCGAAGAACCCGCTTTCCACCTGTTCTTCTTCTTCTACTTCGACCCACAGTAGCTGAATTTCCAACAGCGCCCTGCAGGGTGACGGCGCCGGTGGCGGACGTTGTTAACCCGGGCTATGACCGATCCGGTATGGAATTCTTTGGATGAACGCTCATATTTGTTTGGCAAAGTTTTAAGCCGGCTGCCCTTCCTGACACAACCCTCTGCATTCATCCGGAGTTGTGACCGGCCTACAGTTTGCACTGGCTTGGGCCCCCCATAGGGCTGCATTTCCAAAGGGCTCGCCATCGCGCCTTGGATATCCTTATCCTGTGTCAACCTGCAATAAACCATTCTAAATCTACTCCCTCCACCTCAGTCTGCTCTTTGGTCCAATCCAACTCACATCTGACTTCACAACGTCAACGACAAACAGGGCAGATTTTATTCATCCAGGAATCCACTTCTCGACTGTTTTTTTTATGTGAAGGGTTGTGGGCAGGCTAGAGCCTAATTTGAGCCTCCACAGAGCATAATAGCAGAAAGGGAGAGGTAATGTTTTTTAGTTAAGGATTATGGAAAGACCACACAAATGATTTTCATAAAACTTTGACAGATGGCACATGCGGCAAGCAAGAAAGCTGTGTAAAGATGCTGCTTTTAAACATAAAGTTGAATTGAAAAGTCAGTGTACAGACAATAATGCATCTTGCTATAAGAAAGAGAGAATACATTTATTGTTCTGTTGGATTGCACCCCATTGCGTCCTCCTTTACCAATTACCCCGTTATAATATTCACTTCTACCTCTATGTGCAATTCAAAAGTATGATTGCAGTTACTGAACTATTGTAATAAGTAAAATATATTTTTTTAAAATGACGTTTTAAATACATTCCTTCCATTTAATCTTATGCATCTCTAGGTTTGAGGGTGCTATGATTTTGACCACACCCAGTTTGGCGTAAGTAAAATTAGCAGTGCAACCACACACAAAGATGTCAATTGTTTTGCTCAGCGACAATGGCAGTGTACATTTATTTGTGAACACTTACTATTGCACTTAAGCACACACTATACTCAACTACACACGCCCCACCCCCCCACCGCTCCCACCACCGGGCCATAGTGTTTGACCTACAGTGTCAACTGACGCCATTATGCTCATGGAAAACAGTAACCCGGAATCCCAACGTGCACAGCTGTGCATTCATGTGTGCTCTGTATATGAAGTCACACTATATGCTTGTGAGTGTAATGTACGCCGTATGCACAGCAGACTCCTCCAAGCCTTTACGTCAGAGAGGAGACTCTGTATATCACGCTTGTGATGGACCAATTTTCATGAATCACTGGCTCTTTATGGAAAAAGACAATAATGCAATAATAGCCAGTCATTCTCTCTCACTGTATCTTTTAGTCAGAGGTGAGTAGTAATGAGCAACATTTACTACATCACACTTACTTAAGTAACTTTTTGGATAAATTGTACTTGTCACAGTAGTTTTAGTCCAACGTACTTTTTGCTTTCACTTGAGTATTCTTGTTATGAAGAAACACTATTTTACTCCGTTACACTGAGCAACATTCTTCTCTCCATTTGTATTTGTATCTACAGGTATTTATTATTAATTGCGCTATCTATTTTGGTTTGTCATTGAGACTCGCATGACTGTTTAAGCAACCCACCATAACGTTTGAGTCCATTTCACCAATTTAAAAGTGCCAGGCAGTCACATGACCACAAAGTCTCCATGGCCTCACACAATGTACAAAGTTTTCAAAGTGACCAATTTACATAGAAGATGGCAGAAATTTATAGTTACCTTAATTTACCTAACCCTAACGCTAACCACCCCAGTAAGGATTACTGCTATATAAAATGGATGGATAGACTGTGAAAAAGAACAGCTATGTCATGTGCTGTCATCTGTTTGCCTAAAATGTTGCTACATCAGCGTACAACAACTACACTTGGAACTTGAGAAAGATAAAGGGGGATGTCTAGGTCTGCATTGACAAAACGTTATACTCTGCGAACTAAAACCAGCAGATGAACCACATGGTGGGAAAGCAAGTTGCAGTTGTACACATTCAAAAGGAGCATTGGATAAAAAAGCTATCTGGAATGTATGCACAGCACTGAAGCTCAAGATATAAGTTGGCAGAGCTCAAAATTGTTTTTGAGTAATGAAACAAATGTTAGCATTGCTGATAAATGTGGATGAATCCATCTGTTGAAGTTTAATGTAATTAAAGTATACATCCATCCATCCATCCATTTTCTTTACCGCTTCTTCTCACTAGGGTACGATATATTACTATTTTTAATTAATCATCCAATCCTGGTTGAGTTTGAGTTTGCTTTTTTATCAACAAAAATATTTTTTAAAGTGATATTGTTGGGCAGTATTTGAATTTGTCTATTTGTATGCAATATTTTTTGTCAATTTAATGTTCATGCTACTTAAAAAAAATCAGAAGTTACCAACCAGTTGCTCAGTACTTGAGTAGTTTTAAATATAATTTAAAGAAACAGTGCACTTACTTGACAAAAGTCTTTGGGTACTCTACCCACCTATGCTTTAATCTATCGTAATTTTAAGATAAAATTCATCCATTTGAATATATACATACGGTAAATATATATTTCTTAACATGCTAAGCACCAATAAGAAAACAACCTTTTATTATTAAGGCAATTAAGTCATGAATAAAAACCTTAAACTGTGGACAGTCAGTTAAAAATGTATAATAACTCATGTTTTGATGGAAGAAAATATTTAGGATGTAATTATCGTTTTGGCTTCACCCATTAAGGGTTGCCACAGCAAGTCATTTGTTCAGCTCAATGTTTAATTTGCACATTCTTCCTAATGCAGGCTGTCATATGGAGAAAAGCCGAACCACTTTTCGATGATGGCTTCAAACCTAAATCGCAGCAATACCAAAACTCAAAATGAAGAGCCTTCTAAGAATAACCTGACTGGTAAGGCACTATAACAATGCCAACATTTAAAAAAAATGCCCCAAACTACTCTTACCACCCTTAAAGTACTCAAGATGATTGCTATAATTGATGAATCCCATCCAAAACTTGTTGAGCTGTATATTACAGACTAACAGAACACTTTGGGATGTTGTCCCAGAGTGACTTCCTTCAGGCGGGCCACTCAGTCAACAGCATGAATTGATCAAACTGCAACTTACACAGCCTTGTTTTGCTTTGTTTGACAAAGAACCTCTGTGCCAGCAGCAATCCCACCCACACTGAGTGTATGCAGGTGATGTATGTTTGCAGGCGTATTAGTTCACATTTGCAACCAATCTATTTGCTATTGTGATGAGTGTCAAATGTGCACTCGTGAAGCCTTGAGGACTTGTAGTTTCATTTCATATATTTCTGTGGCATACTTCTAGTGGGTGTTATCCCTTGTAGCAAGTGTAGCATTACGGCTTGCACTCAGTTGTCTCCTCCTGTGTGGCCAAACAATTCCCATTTTTAATCACATCTTACAAATAATTCTAAATTTTGCATGTTAATGTTTAGATAGTTCTTGTTAACTTGAAAGTGTACCATTGTTAACAAGACCAGGTAATTTTGTTCTGAAATAATACACATACTGTCATGAACGGAACAGAGGATAGGACCGAAAAATGCAAAACTCCAAAACAAATGGACAGTTTCAAAAAGAGAGGTTTAATATACGGGCAGTGGTCGGTACACAGGCAGGCAATCCAAAAAAGGCAACAGTATTCAAAAACGTGAGGCAAAAAGGTGAGGTCGATAATCGGTACAGGGTCTAGTCTTACTGTGAGTCTGTGACGTGGAAACAAGGAATGCTGGAACGCGACGACAAGGTACAACAAACTGGCGACTAGAAAGAATGAAAAATGAGGTTAAATTCAAGGGGTAATTAGGGTGAACGAGGCACAGGTGGTGAAGATGCTCTCAAGAGCAGGTGTGTACGAGACAGGGGGGAAAACAACAACCGGAACACACACCTATGACACATACAATACTTATGAATGTAAGTAAGTATTACACACACACACACACACACACATAGAAGCATTCATACTTATGAATGCTTCTATGTGTGTGTGTGTGTGTGTGTGTGGGTTGGGGGTCAGATAGTGGGGGAAGTTACAATAATAATGGATAATAAGAATAATGAGACACAATCAAATAGAGTGAGGTACACTCAAACTATGGAAACTGTGATCTAATACACCAACACCTAAAGGCTTGTGGATGTGTACACATTTCCAAAAGTGTTCAATTGTGTTCATTGTGCCATACAGGTCACATGATGAGCTTCAGTTCCCATGACTGCTGTGAGTCATGCTTGGGACAGGGGCACGCTGGCTTGTTCCACCTGTGGCAAGGACAAGAAGCTGGCAACAGCTGTGGATGTTGAGCAGGCCTACAAAGTGGTTGGAAGATGGCCAGTGATACAGCTTCCAGTGACCACATGTTTGGCTGCAGTGGCAAGAGTGAGCTTTAAGGAGGCTGGCTGTCATAATGTTACTATGCCTGATGAACAAGCTGCCAACACCACTCTGTGTAAATGCTATTTAAGTGAGAAAATACACTGACACATAGTCACCTTGTTAGCAAAAAATTTTTTCACAGAGGTACAGTGGAAAGTGGAAACTAAAGTTGAGACAGTCGTACAAATCAGAGTTCAAGAAAATAGTTCTGATCTCAGATGAGACCTCTGCAATTTTCACGAGACTTCAACTTGGTGACATCTAATGGGTACACTTCACAAGTCTGTTTAGCTTTCCATGTTTTGGTTGACACCGCCAAAGAAAAGTACCAAAGGTGTCAAAGAAGAAAAATGTGATGATGACCATAGAAACTAAAATGGAATTCATTGGTTATTGGAAGTGGTACATACACACATCTCTGTTCTGGCTGCTCTGTCGAATATGTAAACAAAAAGTTTTAAGAGAAAGAACTTAAAGGAGACAATTATATGCATTTTTTATGATTTACTACAGCTTCTCGGTGTCTTTGTAATGTCACCTGCTTTCATTAAAATGCCCCAAGTATCAAAAATTAAAGCGCACATCAGTCTGTTTTGAGGGGGCCATCTTGTATCAATAAAATCAGTTTTATAGTGTTATACTCCGGAACCAGTATGGCTTTCATCATCGACTTTGAATGAAGGAAGTGGCTCCTTGTGAAAGCTAAACCCACAGTGTGAAAAAAAAAAAGTGAGTGACGGTAAAGGCAATAAGTATATTTTCAATTGTGGACGTAGCACTTCATACACGTCACATGTGCAGATTTGTACATGTAGAGTATGTTGTGCACATATCGGCAAACAAATATTTTTCCTACCATGTTAACAACTTCAATCACCAACTAATGTACCAGTTATCAGAAGGTAACACTAATCTGTGCATCCGAAAAAACTTGCAGTTCAGCTTACCTTTTGGTTTTGACATTTGACAACCTTCGGACAGTGTAGTCTGGCTGTGGCTTGAAATTGGCAGAGCTTTCCCCAGTTTAGCTGCCAAGTCATGGGCGGGTGTTTGTGGGGGGCTGTCAGTGGTGTAACTCTGATGTGAAACGGGGCGGGAGACAAATATTTTTTTTCTACCCCCCTGGACGATTTATTTAACCCCCCAATTTTAAATGAATCAATCGTGTGTACTTGAGGGTCACATGAGGAAATGAGAGATTATCAGAATCAGAATCATCTTTATTTGCCAAGTACGTCAAAAATACACAAGGAATTTGTCTCCGGTAGTTGGAGCTGCTCTAGTACGACAACAGACAATTGACAGAGAATACTTTTGAGACATAAAGACATAAAAAACACAGTCACTGAGCAATAAAAGGTTACCAGTAATGTGGTAATGCTGCTAAAATTTCTTATTATTTTTTGACAATTATGCAAAAAGATGCAGAGTCCTCTAGCAATTAGAGCAGTTTGAAATGACTAATAGAACAATAGTCCGGTGTAATGACCATTGTGCAAAGGGCACAGAGAATTCAACAAATCTATGCAATTCAAAGTGACGAATAGTGCGATAATCTGGGACAATGTCGATTGTGCAAATGTTGCAGATGCTACTCAGGCACATGAGTGGCCAGTATTGGTCAACAACAGACATGCAAATAGTGCAGTGTGACGAGACTACAACAGTGAGTGCACAAGTATTGTATAATTGGCCCGACAGGGATGTGACAACAAACTCTCCAAAAAAATTGCCAGCATGTTGCAATGGAATTCTAAGTTAACTGTTTAAGAAGTTAATGGCAAGAGGGAAGAAGCTGTTGGAATGTCTGCTTGTTTTAGTTTGCATTGTTCGGTAGTGCCTACCTGAGGGAAGGAGCTGGAAGTGGTGGTGACCAGGATGTGGATGGTCCAAGAGGATTTTGCATGCTCTTGACTTAGTTCTGGCAGCATGCAAGTCCTCAAGGGTGGGTAGGGGGCTTGAGGGGTACGACAATCTTTTTAGCAGTCTGTTGCTGTCGGAGTTTGTCCTTTTTTGTAGCAGCACAAAACCAGACTGTGATGGAAGAACACAGGACTGATTCGATGACCGATGTGTAGAACTGCCTCAGCAGCTCCTGTGGCAGGCCGTGCTTCCTCAGAAGCCACAGGAAGTACATCCTCTGCTGGGCCTTTTTGAGGATGGAGTTGATGTTGATCTCCCACTTCAGGTCCTGACACACTGTAATTCCCAGGAACTTGAAGGTCTCGACGGTTGACACAGGGCAGTTGGACAGCGTGAGGGTCAGCTGTGGCGAAGGATGCCTCCTGAAGTCCACGATCATGTCTAGTCTTGAGCGTGTTCAGCTCCAGGTTGTGTCGGCCGCACCACAGCTCCAGCCGCTTCACTTCCTGTCGATACACAGACTTGTCACCGTCTTTGATGAGGCCGATAACTGTGGTGTCGTCTGCAAACTTCAGGAGTTTGACAGCCGGGTGCGTTGAGGTGCAGTCGTTCGTGTAGCGCGAGAAGACCAGCAGAGAGAGGACACAACCTTGAGGCGCCCCGGTGCTGGTGGTGCGTGTAGATAAGGTGGTGTCCCCCAGCCTCACCTGCTGTGTCCTGCCCGTCAGGAAGCTGTAAATCCACTGGCAGATGGTAGGCAAGACGTTGAGCTGGAGAAGCTTGGAGGAGAGGAGTTTGGGGATGATGGTGTTGAATGCAGAGCTGAGGTCCATGAACAGGATCCTCGCGTAGGTCCCCACGCCGTCGAGGTGTTCCAGGATGAAGTGCAGTTCCATGTTGACTGTGTCATCCGCAGACATGTTTGCTCGGTAGGCAAACGGCAAGGGGTCCAGCAGGGAACCTGTGACGCTCTTGAGGTGGTCCAGGGCGAGGCGTTCTAAGGACTTCTGGACGACAGGCCTGTAGTCATTAATACCCGAGATTGCAGGTTTCTGGGATGATGGTGGAGCATTTGAAACAGGATGGTACTTCGCACAGTTCCAGAGATCTATTGAAGTTCTGTGTGAAGACTGGAGCGAGCTGGTCCACGCAGTCTCTGAGGCAGGATGGGAACACAAGGTCTGGGCCTGCCACTTTGTGGATCTTTTGTTTTTAGAAGATGCGTCTCACATCCTGTTCGTGGCTGGTCAACGCAGAAGTCAGAGGTGTGATGGTGGTCGGTGGTCGAATCCACTCTTAACACACATCAAACCACAGGATAATCTTTTCGGATAATCTTAAAACGCAAGCTTGTCTGGTTTTTGAGGTGCTTGGTCGGGAAGGGGCAGAATCGGCACAAACACAGCCCGACTGTCTTCATGTTTGTACCGGGCCGTAGAACTATTATATATATACATATATATATACATATACATATATATATATATATATATATATATATATATATATATATATATATATATATATATATATATATATAAATATATTCCGTACTGCTTATCCTCACTAGGGTCGAGGGCGTGCTGGAGCTGAGCCAAGCTGACTCTGAGCAAGAGGCGGTGTGCACCCTGAACTGGTGGGCAGCCAATCTCAGGGCACATATAAAGAAACAAACATTCACACTCACATTCACACCTATGGGCAATTTAGAGTCTTCAATTAACCTACCATGCATTTTTTGGGATGTAGGAGGAAACCAAAGTACCTGGAAAAAACACTCGCAGGCACAGGGAGAATATGCAAACTCGACACAGGGGAGGCTGGATTAAAACATGGGGTCCTCAGAACTGTGAGGCAGATGTCTCATAATTGAATTAATGTTTTTTTTTAATGCCCTTTATCAACTCCTAGGCAGGGACTGTTAATAGTTTGAAGTTTGGATTTTTATTGAAGGACATTCTTATTTTTTTGGGGTTGTTTTGTTGTTGGCTTTTGAAAAAAGATTTACATAAAAAAGAAAGGTAGTTGGAGATGGAGAGAGAATAATTCATGTTATCTATTTAAATACAAAACAAACAAATACCACTGATGTCTTTTATCACAATTTCGATTTCTCTTGTTTATAATATTAAAGTTTGTTTATTCCAGATTCAGTGTTTGTTGTCATATGATCAACTTTAATGCTACATTTCTGGGGAGAAGGGAAACATGCACATTTCATTTTCATTAAAATTGAGTTTGTCCAAATTTTTAATTTTGGCCCACCGTGAATTTGAGTTTGACTTATACGTTCACTTTAACAACCCTTTGTCATTTCAGAAAATGTGTTACCTTTAACAGGGTAGGACACGCTCATGTATGTCTTTTGTGTCCACACACACACACACACACACACACACACACACACACACACCAATCCAAACTAGTTGTCATGTATTGTGTACCAGCTTTTTTACTTTTTATTTATTTTAATTTTTTTTATGAGATGCTCATTTCTTGTCAAGAAGTATCATCTCACACTTACAGTAAATTAACTACAGAGAATGTATTGCTCTATTATATGTGTCAGAGTGGCGTACTTGTAACTTAAATATCCTTAAATGATGGATTGTGGTTGTGCACAACCACCAAAATTATTTTAATGAAGCTGTTATAGCTTCATTTGGAGTGTTTCCTTACATTCAAATTACAAGTAATGACATTGATTTGAAGCATGTGTTGGCTTTAACTTCCATCTTTATCCATTGCGCACCATTTACAGGATTATTTTTTTCACATGTAAAATAATCATCTGTTCATTTTGGTGCAGAGTCAAGAGACACAGTGTATGAGGGGCTGATGTTTTTTAAATGTTTTAAAAACCAATAGTGATTAATGCAATATGTTTCAGTACAAGAAGAAACAAAGGGCTTGGCAAAGACACAAAACATACAGGACAGAGCTGATGGAGCAAAGTAGATGCAGGTGAAACTCCTAATCAGACAGGACAGAGGCATACAAGAGAATATTGTTGCACAATAAAACTGGAAATAATCAGGAATATTATAAACAATGCGTGACAGTGTTGCTTGTGTTCGGCTGTTAGCAGGCCTTTAACTGATTGTACTGCTTGACGGTCATTTTTGTTCATTTGAATCTGGGCATATGTCCCAGTCTTCAACCCACACAGAATGTTTTGTCAGCATGATTGATATTAGCTGATGTCAGTTCATGCAGAGATGCGTCTCACTGCAGAGTTGCTCTGTGGATTTCATTGCTGACTCAGTTTCTGATGTCAATAGATATGTTTTGTTGTGGATTGTTGCTGAGGACTAAAATGACTTGATGTTGTAAATCAACACTTGTTTTGGTTCCGACAAACGCTGTTTATGCCTATGGTAAAACATAGACCCAGCTGGACATACACCACATACAGATTGACCATTCATTACACTTTCAAGAAAAGGGTGGAGTCGGCATGAAACTGAACTTTATTCCAGAAATGAAAGTTCATATTCATTCCAACAGGGGTTTTGGATTCGAGTAGTTCTATTCGTTAGTGGTGGCAAATCTAACCTGCTCTTATGGATATTGACTTGTCAAGTTAGGAAGCAATTAACATTCCACCTGCTGTTGAGCAAATTGGACTGACAAATGGAAAGTCTATATTATCGACGACAACAACCAACACTTTCAATCTCACCAGTGATCAGCAAACTAGTATCTGGTTAGCTTCCTGCTCTGTTCATATTTGAGAGAGAAATGACAACTACAAATACACAAAGGCTTCAACTTCCATAAAAAAACGAGTAAATGTGATGGATACTTTTACATTCCAGAAACTGGTGGGTGGCTACTGTGAGCATTGCTGTGTGTCACTTTGCACAGGATCGAGTGAAATGCGCTAATAGTAGTAGTAGTCGTAGTAGTAGTGAGGATAGCGGTACAGAAAATAGATATAATATAATATAATATAATATAATATAATATAATATAATATAATATAATATAATATAATATATATGAATGTAAATATTATATTATTATAATATAATAATAATAATATTATTATTGCAAATGTGGGGAATAATAAAATAATAACAACAACAATAATAAACATCATCATCATCATTATTATTATTATTGTTATTATTATCACAAATGTGGGGGAATAATAAATAATGACAATAACAACAGCAACAACAACAAAATAATCATCATCATCATCATCTTTAATATTATCCATCCATCCATCCATCCATCATTATTATTATTATTATTATTATTATTATTATTATTTCCACACATTGTTTTGCGTTATGGGCATAAATAAAAAACAAAACTATTTAAATATTGTGATTGATGACTTAAGAAGTAAACCATTGCTTTAAAAAATATATTCTAATAATTTGCCCTTTTCTTTTTAAAAAAATTATTATGATATATATATATTTTTTGTGGGCGGCACGGTGGATGACTGGTTAGAGTGTCAGCCTCACAGTTCTGAGGACCTGGGTTTAATCCCCGGCCTGCGTGGGTTTACTCCGGGCACTCGGGTTTCCTCCCACATCCCAAAAACATGCATTAATTGGAGACTCTAAATTGCCCGTACGCATGACTGTGAGTGCGAATGGTTGTTTGTTTCTATCTGCCCTGCGATTGGCTGGCAACCAGTTCAGGGTGTACCCCGCCTCCTGCCCGATGACAGCTGGGATAGGCTCCAGCACGCCCGCGACCCTAGTGAGGAGAAGCGGTTCGGAAAATGGATGGATGGATATATTTTTGGTCAACTGTTCGTGTAGCTTCTCCAAGTACCACAAACTAGCCTAAAGTGCTGGGTTTAAAAAAATAAAAATAAGTAAGCAATTGATAAAAAGTACAAGAACACAAGAGACATTTGAGTGCTCTACGCATGCTCTAACACAAATACATCCACTGCAATGCAATGCAACTCACAATTCAGACTTTGTAACAATTAAAAATTATATTTACTTTTCAGTCACACTGTTATGGTAAGTATATCTTCAATAGAGAACAATTCTGTCTCAAATGACAAATGATATTTTTCTCCGATTTTCCTAAATAGTTGATACAAATGACAGTTGGCATAACTTTAAAGTCATCATTCGTCAGAATATAATTCAAATGTTTTTGAACCGAGCTCCTAATGATAACAGTATTTTGTTTTGAAAAAAAAAAAAACACTGATATTATTACACAAAACAGTTTCAAGACATTTTACAGGTTTTAAAGAACTGAAAATAGTCATTTATTGAATATGCAGCTCTTTACTGAGTTTAAATAAAAAACATCATAAGTCAAGCTACATTTTGACATAGGACCCCTTATTTGATAGCAGGTTCACAATTTCATCCATTTAACTTGTGACTTTTTGACAGTTTCTGTTTGAATTTCTTTTGAGGTGGTGCATTGTCATGCTTGAAGATGATAATGTTAATGAAAGCACAGTTCAAATAAATAATAAAACAATGTCCAATAAGAGTTTTTGGAGGGTTTCTGCTTGAATTTCTTTGCAGGATGTCAGTATAGCCTCCCAGTGCTGTCGTTTGGATGTCAACTCCCTTCCACCCTTAACGATCTTTTGCTTGAGGATACTCCAAATGTAACATGTATAGTAAAGTAATCAGTTGACTTCTGTTGGGCAGTTACAGTTTGGCGGCCACCAAACAGGATTCAAATGCTGTAATTTAGGATTGTGCAAATTTTCAACCCTATGTATTAATTGATAGATGAGTTTACCAACATCTGTATTCTGCACACTCGACTGTTTCCTTTTCTTATGCCTAGATTAGACTACAGGATTTCAGCACCAATATTGGCCCACTATTGTAGCCAATTTCCCAGAAATTCCCACAAAATCCCCAAAATTATTGTAGTGTTATATAACCCGCGACCAACGATCTGGCCCTATGATAGCCCTACGACACCAATGTCGAGCAAATAAATTTTTGGGGATATCTTCCGTGTTGTGTGACATATCAACGACAACTCTCCGACAGCGCACCTTAACGTTGACAAATAGGATTGCGTATTGTGACCGGCGCATCGCTTCTCTTGCTTGCCGTTGTCAACATTTATTCACGCGCACAAACCAATTTTTGTACCGAAGCTTTAGAGTATGATTCGACGGAACGTTGGCATGTTTACGTACAACCGTATGTGCTAGCACTAGCTTGCTAGGCAACAGGACATTTTGTTGCCTGCTTGCGAGCCATATCATATTAAAAGTATGTGAACATACCTCAAGCAATCCTTGAATGAACGTTCTCTCCCGAGCACCAGTGACGAACATCACACGTTTTTCCTCATTTTGTCCCCCAAACATTTGTCCTCACTTTGTCCCCCACACTCACTCACTCACACACACACACACACACACACACACATACACACACACACACACACACAGAAACAATACACTGGCATGGCGCATTGTTGTTGTCATCGCCATGCTAACGTGTTTTCATGTTTTTTGCTTCCACCTCTCCGACAGTGGTTGATTTGACAAGATAAAGCCCATTGATCGTAAAAGATGGTATACGGTGCTATTGGAATAAAGGTCATGTAGTGTTGCCACTGACTGCCCGAGAAACGGCAAGATTTGATGGCAGTAGTCTGATATAGTGCAATTGGGAAAGAGCAAATTTGTCTTGTAGTCTGATCCAGGCATAAGGTAAAGTATTACTTTATCTGCTAAAAATGGAGGAAGGAATCTACATGAATGTTTAGCCACAGTGGAGGTCTGCACTCTACGTAGTGCTCTTGTTTATAATGGTGCAATATTTATCTGGGCTGTAAGTAAGTGCTTCTTCACAATTGGTGGCCGTCTGTTTATATGGTTTCCTCCCGCTGTCTGTGACAAAATATAACTGTTTTCCACTAACATTTTTTAAACTGTCTCTTCCTTTCTGATTGAGGGAGGTAGATTATTTTCATAGTATTGTGTTATATTGTACGTACCTAGAAATATAAATAAATATCTTCAAGTGAGACATTGTGGTTGTGCTCCCTTACCTAAATTGTTTAAATGAAGCTGTTAAAGTACAATATATTTTATTTCCACAGGAGAATTGTAACCATGACACTAATTTGAGGCTCATTTCTGCAAATTACTCAATCCGTGTTGCAATACCCAAAATGCAAAGGATTTATAACTTGTGTACTGCATTTATTTATTTTTACAACTGACTTCTTAAAAACGCAGTAAAAGCAGTTTCTTTTTCTAGCAGTTTTGTTTGTCTTTTTGTGTTTGCAGGATATATACAAAAAAAACAAATGAACAAATCAAGCATTTTTTTTTTACATGGACTACGAGCTAATAATCAAAGCAATAATTCAGTGAAATTTTGAGATGTAAAATATGAGCCAAAGATGTGAACATTGTCTAGATCCATCCATCCATTTTCTACCGCTTATCCGGGTCGGGTCGCCCAGACTTCCCTCTCCCCAGCCACTTCATCCAGCTCTTCCGGGGGGATCCCGAGGCGTTCCCAGGCCAGCCGAAGGACGTAGTCTCTCCAGCGTGTCCTGGGTCGTCCTCGGGGTCTCCTCCCGGTGGGACATGCCCGGAACACCTCACCAGGGAGGCGTCTGGGAGGCATCCGAATCAGATGCCCCAGCCACCTCATCTGGCTCTGCTCGATGTGGAGGAGCAGCATTGTCTAGATATATAATAATAATAAAATTGCATGATTGCGCCAAAACAACCAGTTTTTATTAAACCTTTAGTTTTATATATATATATATATATATATATATATATATACTGTAAACGTAATGCATTACATTTAAATGAGACCAAATACAGGTATGCATTCTTAAATTGCTGCCTGGAACAGTTTTGTTTTTGTAATTAAACTAGTAGAATGACTGTTTCGAATTTTGGGGGGTTAATTAATTGGTTAATCTATCTACAGTATTTATTTGGGGAAGGACTTTTACCGCGAAGACCTATCAGGAGTTAACTTCTCTAGACTTATTTAGAGATTTATGGTGATTTTCAGCAAAGCTGGTGAAGTTGGCCTTGCTGCCCTGCATCTCAGCCAGTAAGCTCCTTACCTCCTGTGTGTCCTATTCTTATTCCTACTCTTAATTTATGAAGTGAGTCTACCAAGTGTGTGGCTTGGATTTGTGCAGTCTTTGTGTCATATTATATTTTGCCACTTTTCTTGTCAGCTATTGCGTTATGCTTCCCACCTACATCCCTATACCAAGAAAAAAAAAAGACAAAAAAAAAAACTAAGAAACGGTGAACAACTGGTTAGCACATCCGCCTCACAGTTCTGAGGACCCGGGTTCAAATCCGGCCTCCCCTGTGTGGATTTTGCATGTTCTCCCCGTGCCTGCGTGGGTTTTCTCCGGGCACTCCGGTTTCCTCCCACATCCCAAAAACATGCATGGTAGGTTGATTGACGACTCTAAATTGCCCTTAGGTGTGAATGTGTGCGCAAATGGTTGCTTATATGTGCTCTGCGATTGGCTGGCGACCAGTTCAGGGTGTACCTCGCCTCTCGCCCAAACATTGCTGGGATAGGCTCCAGCACGCCCGCGACCATAGTGAGGATAAGCGGAACGAAAGATGAATGAATGAATGGATCTTACTTCTCAGTAGAGTTAGTCCATGTAACACCATCATGGAAATATTGGGATCTGTCCCCCATTGATCTGAAAGTATTAGAAAAAAAAATATTATCTCATGCAATATCAACAACCCAACCACCAGCAACCTGCATGGAGTGTTAATTTCCCACAAAAGCTGGAAACACCGTTTTGGGTATACTGTTTGGGCTTTGCCATGTACGTCTTCACTCATACAGCAATCATCTGTGCCAAGTAATGGAAAAAGTGATTGGAGTCACAAATCAATGAACTTGCGGAAAATGCAACACACGTGTTGGTCCCTTTGTGGTATTGTGTGAATAGAGCAGCCACGTGCCTCACTTTAAGTTTTCTGGTGAGGTTTGTAGAAAAAATGTCTTCCAGTCACTGGACAGCTTGTCATTCTTGCTGACATTGTAAGACAGTTGAATTGTTTTCATATACAAGTTTTCACTGATTGATAGTATGTCAGTTTATGTTAAGCTGGCATTCTTTGCGCAATCCATGTAGACTGTCTTCACAGTATATTTATGTGTGGTCCAACTTGAGGCCTGCCACAGGGTGCTGCAGAGACACACTCACTGTTGGAGGTCAATTGTATGAGCCTCAGACATGCACACTTGGCAGGGTGGTAGGTAGCTGATGGGTAGCTTTTTTTCACACTGCTGATGCAACACATAATTAAGATATGCATAGCTGAATCACAAAATTTCCATAAGTGAGGGATTGTGGTTCTGTGTGATGAAATTATAGACTGTGAAACTCATGATTTTAAACTTATTGAATGTCTGCAATAACTATCCATAGAAAGTTGAGATATCTACGCAGTTTACCATGTAACTTCAAAAGTTACATGATATAATCCAATGAGCTATAGATAAATAGATAAATGATTTGTGTTCAAAAAGCATATACTCAGAACCAAATTTTTCTTAGTTCAATATGTTGTTTTTCTTGAGCAAAACACTGAAAACAATTGAACTTTTTGAGTTTTATATATATATATATATATATATACACAATCTTGACAATTATCGTTGTGCAACAGAACTCATTGAATTTTCTTGAGAATCATTGAATTTTCTTGAGAATCTGAATAAAAGTGTGTCACTATGGCATCAGTGGAACAGTTCACGTCACTGAATAAAAATTGGCACCATCCATCTGTTGGTAACATCTTCGGTCATCTTCTATGAACCACGAAGTACTTTGCCGACTGACAAATAGATGACATTCTACCGAATGGAGTTCTGCTTTCCATATCGTCTGATCTACATGGAAAACCACTTTACTCTTCTGAGTATACAATTGGAATTGAATGGCTTCATTGTTTTCTGTCTGACCTCTTCTGTTTCCCAATTGGCTCCATGTGTTGGGCTCTAGCTGCTATGTTTTGTGTGTAGTGTTCTCCCTATGCAGTACTGTATTGCATGTTACTGTGCATTATTTTACTAAAAATCCCATCTTTACCAGTGTCAAAAATCACATGAATAGACACATTTCTCAATAGAACATGTTGTTTTGTTTTATTTCTTTAGCTGAAGCAAAAATGCAAAGAGAAACACAATTTTCTTTGCATATAATACAGCTAATTAGGAGACACGATGTGCCGATAAGTGGGGAGGTTAACTGCAGCGCTTTTTGTTCATCTGTTCAAAAAATGATAGGCTAATTCTTATTGGACTTGATAAAAGAGGCTGGTATCGAGAGAGTATGTCTCCCTTTTGAAGCACAAAAAGCTCTCAAATATATATGGTCATAGCAGACGTGCTGGAAAAAAAGTTCTACGAGCACAAAGAAAATAAAAAGATCGTTGGAGTGAAAACAGCGTTCACAGAAGGAAAATGCACAACACTAAGAATCACTTCAGAATTTGAAGCTTTACCATCTGCTTAAAGGTATCACTGTGGACACTCAAAAGACGTCTTTCTGGGTGGCCTGCACTATAGAAACAAAGTTAAACTCTGCAAAGTTTGAGGAAGAGCTACTAACCTAAATCGGCAACAGTGAAGTAGAGGCGTCCTGTTGCTTTTGGGGTCTCATACAAAGATACAGATATGGTCACAACTAATCGTCTTGTTAAGCACAAGATTGCACAATACAGTTCTGGGGCCGAAGATCTTCAACAAAACAGTCACACCCATCTTTACTGATGAGTACAAGAATCCTTGCGACAGATGACATGGTCACCGAGCCGCAATGTAGGGTCCAAAGTATTGACACAACCTAGTCAGTTAATTACTCAATCAGAGGTTGATCTCCTGGTTTCTCCTGGGATCTTCATCTCACAAGACATTTTGGACAAATCTGTTTTATTTATTTTGGGGACAGTTTGCCCCAGGACACAGAGCAAGGTCAATAAAGGCATTCTTGGATAAATTTGACATGGAAGAACATGCGAGCCCTTGCTTCATCAAATTGATGAACAAGAACAGAGATTTAAGCCAGACCCTCTTTTCCAATATCAGTGACCTCTGAGCTCAACAAATACTCTTCCGGCTGAATGGACAAAAATGGACAAAAATTCCCACACACAGACACACGAGATTCTGGAAGGTGGGGGGAGGGGAACTCTATATTTTGTTCAGTTTTCACTCCTGTAGGTGTGGTCTGGTGTCCCAAAACGTTTGTCCATAATGTTATCATATTAGTGCAATATTGTGTGTCCCAGCTGCAAAAGGAGTTGTCTTTAAGTGAATGCAAATGACATAACACACAATCACACCGACTCTCAATCCTTTTCGCAGACTTGCTCTGCGAACCTTGTTATGGAATAATGTATTCTGTCTAGACAAGGCAGTGAAAGAGCAACTTCAGAGGCTGTTCTGTTTTATTGGCGTTGCAACCATTTGCTCTGGTTATTTTGGCCAGAGTGTTTCTCATGGGAGGATAGATACACCTGTTCGGAGAGCGTTAATGTGCGTGCGGTTGGAGAAGTGATTTTAGCTCTTTGTACTTTGTCTTTCATGTGTTTCTGCGTGTGATTTAAAATGTAACGTCACACGTGAGGTACATGCTATAAATGACAAGTGCCTGGGTCAGATGACTGATGCAAACATTCAAGTTCTCATCAAGGTTTTTCATTTCAGTCCTTTTTCCAAGTGCAACTTTTACATTTAATAGCAGGTAAGCTATGTTGTAACTTGTTACTGTAACAAAAAATGCATTACAGCAAGTTCTTGCTCTCTCAGGCTTAAGAGAGTAGTGGTCTAGGTTTGAGGCATGTAATGCATTTACGGGGTGCTGATGGTTTGAAGCCAGATTGCAAATGTTTTTTAACTTAATTTTTCAATAACAATCATATAGATTTCTCGCAGAATGCCAAACTAGTATTATTATTATTCAGGGTTTAGATTATACTAATATGTTTCTAATTTAATAAAACAAGGGCCCCACTATTTTGAAACTCCGTCAGCCCCACCTGTGGGCAAATAATTTTCGATCGAACAAAACCCTCTGCCCACCGCTGACCCCCAGCCACGCTACGCCCGCAATGAATGATTTGCAATCAGGACACTTCGACCACAACCACTACCCCCCCCCCAAACCCCCTGTTGACAAAACTATTTCTTGCCAGGGGCCCTTCTTCACGAGGCTTATGTAGGGGGCCCCAGATTCAAGTGCTATGCCGCTGTCTCTCTGTCTCTGTCTGTCTCTCTCGCCCCCCCCTCTCTCCATGTATTTCCCTATGAATTTAACTTGATGGTAAGCATGATCTCTAGTCCTTTCTGCTGCTCCTGAGCCTTTCAAGCTATCTCCAAATGTAGTGGATATTTTAGGTTCAGGACTTGTATTGTGTTATTGGCCAGTTATTAAGTTATAGCCCTATTACAATTTTTCAAAAGGCAAATTTATTACGTTATGGGCTTCTACAAGAGAAACCCACTGCATTATAACGCACCATAAAGTAATAACGGCCCATAACGTAAATTTGTCCTTTTAAAAATGTAATAGGTCAATCATGTAATTCAATATTACGTTATGGGCTCAGTTATTACATTTACATTTTCCTTTTTTCATCAGGCCGATAACTTAATAATCTGTCAGTAACATAGTAAGTGATGCGTCATGCCCAAATTGAACATTTGTCAATCTGAGAGCGGCGTTGCGGTGATGGCAGAAGGCGCATGTAGAAGCCCATAATGTAATAACAGCCCATAATATAATAACGGCCCATAACTCAATAAATCTGCCCTTTTAAACATCTAATAGCCCCATAACGTAATAACTGGCCAATAACATAATAAAAGTCCTGAACCTATAACATCCACTACAGTTGAAACGAGAAGTTGACACACGTTTTTCTCAGTCCGACATGAAATTAGGCTAAACTTTTCCTGTTAATGTCAACTAGGATTACCACAAGTACTTACCGTATTTTCACGACCATAAGGCACACTTAAAACTCTTAGATTTTCTCCAAAATGGACGGGGCGCCTTATAATGCGGCCCACCTTATGCACCGAGGTGGCCCGAGTTGGAAGACCAACTCGAGCAATGGATTAATGAGCAAAGAACAGCCAGGAGAAGCGTCTCTACAGTCACCATTCGACTGAGTGCAATAACCCGGAGCTTGCCATCATTCCAGGAGGCTTGACGAAGGAACTCCAACCGCTGGACATGACATCGGTGTAAACAGGCCGTTCAAAGTGAAGTTGCGAGCGGCGTGGCAGCGATGGATGACAGATGACGAACACAGCTTTTCTAAGACTAGGAGGCAGTGCTTGGCGAGTTACGCCACAATTTGTGAATGGATTGTGGATGCTTGCGCTAACGTGTCTCCTTGCACTGTTGCTCGAGCTTTCGTAAAAGCCGGCATCATTTCTGAGGAGCCGCACGGCAACGAGACTGACTCCGACAATGACGAGATGGAACCTGCCGTGTTTGATGGAGAACCAGCTGTTCATTTCACTGTTCACTTTGATGGATTTGTGGATGAGGGTTGATAAAAAAATAACGTTAATATATTGTTAAATACTTCAATGAAGTACAACCAAACTCAGTTTTGCTCCCGCTGCCTTTTTAAAAACATTGTTTTAGCGTGCATGCATGCTACCGTATGTTTTAAGATAGCGTATGCTTTACCATGCCTCCGCCCAATAATACGGGGCGCCTTATCTATGTGTTAAATCCAGAAATAGACCCCGTAACTGAGACCGCGCCTTTTAATGCAGTGCGCCTTATGGTCGTGAAAATACGGTACATTTGCTAAATGGCAGAATAATGAGAGAATTGTGTGCATTATGTTTGGAGGAAAAATGATGGAAGCTTGCAAGTCTGAGAACACCATCCAAACTGTGAAATACAGGGATGGCAAGATCATGTTGTTTACCTGTTGGAGGGACTGGTGCACTTCACAAAATAGATGGCATCATGAGGAAAGAACATTATGTGGAAGTACTGAAGCAATATCCCTGCTCTAAGTGCGAGAGGACTCTGCATCTTTTTGCACAATTGTCAAAAAAAAAAAAAAAAAAAAAAAGTCGCCGCATTACCAGATAACTAGCAACCTTTTATTGCTCAGTGACTCTTTTTTTTTTGTCAATGTCTTTATGTCTCAAAAGTGTTCTCTGTCAATTGGCTGTCTGTTGTGGTACTAGAGCAGCTCCAACTACTGGAGACAAATTGTTTTTTGGACATGGCAAATAAAGATGATTCTGATTCTGATGTGCTAAATTATTAAATTTTCAAAGATTATTATTATTATTATTATTTTTTTTTACCAGGCAAATAATATAATAACCAGCCAATAATGTGATAAATTATTACGTTATTTCCCAAAGGTATTATGTTATAGGTCCAGGACTTTTTTTTACGTTATTGGCCAGTTATTACGTTATAGTGCTATTACATTTTGAAAAGCGCAAATTTATTATGTTATGGGCAGGCTTGGGGATTAACGGAATACATGTAAAGGGATTACTTAATCATATTACAAAAAAAGTAACTGTATTCCACTACAGGTACAAAAAAATATGTAATCAGATTACAGGTATATTTATTAAAGATTGGGATTATTTTGCAGGATTGCAATTTTAAAACAGGGAGAGGCTGGTTGTTGATTTTGAGCCCCAACCTTTTCCAGAGCTAGCAGTGCATCATTGAATCATAAAGTGGGAGGTGTGTGTGTGTGTGTGTATTTGTGTGTGGGAATGTGTTTGTGCATGTGTGTGTGTGTCAGGTAGGGGAGGGGTTAAGATACTGCTTATTGCAAAGACTGCCTTTTGTAAATTCAAGTTGTCCTCTTTTCTCCATTTCACTTGATATATAACATAAACTGAGCCATGTGGATAGGTTTTAAAAACTTAGTTCTGAAGCTAGGCAGCACGGTGAGCAAGAAGTTTGGACGTTTGTCTCACAATTCTGAGGTTTTGGATTTGAATCCCGAATGCTCTGTATTCCTCCTGCTCCTGCATTCCAAAAACATGCATATTAAACTTTTACAGAACAAGACAGAAAATATATACACATATTTGATATGTTTTATTGATAATTGAATTTCTTCTGTAAAAGTAATCGAATGTAATCAAGTTAGACTACCTTAATATTGTAGTGTATATATACACTATATATTGTAACAGGTAACTAGTAACTGTATCGAAATACATTTTTAAAGTAACCGTCCCAACCCTGGTTATGGGTCGTTATTAATTTTATGGGCTTCAACAGCGCATCCAATAGGAGATTAGCTGGCAGAGCTATTTCAAATATGGGCACGCTTGCACGGGGACGCTGTTTTCCTTGTGCGCTGCCCCGCGGCAAGCACCAGGAAAAGTGCAGTGTGAAAAGGCCTTAAGATTCAAAGGAGCAGCCACTTGGCCAGCTTGTGCGTCTTGTGATTCTCTGTGTATATGTGTGTGTATTTGTGACCAGGTGTTTTGGGTGGAGAACACAGTGACAGGAAATTCCAATAGATACGAAGAAACAAAAGCTGTTGACTGAAGTGACTGTCTGTCCGTTTGGTTGAATAACAGATTTGTGACTTTTATCTGAGTAGATGAATGTGAATACATGGAGCTGGTTGACTAAGTATCCAGTTGACTGGATGGTTTGGACTGTTGCTGGCTAGTTGACTGATAATGTTTACAGACTGTCAGTCAACCTCGGATGAGGGAGAAGTTGGGGGTTGCCCCTAGCTTCTTGTGTGTTGTTAGGCTGAAACAACAAGATCACCCACTTAGCTTCCTCTGTCTCTATTTACAACCATAGCACAGATCCAAGCCCATGGATGACAATAGAAAAACTGCATTCTGTATATATCAGCCACTATAGCTGACTTAACTTTCGTTTATTCTTACCCAAAACAATACTTTCATATAACATTACAAAAACTACAGACAAAAGCTTTATCAAAACATCGTGAAACTCTCTCTCTCTCTCTCTATCCCTCTCTCTCTCTCTCTCTCTCTCTCTCTGTCTATATATATATAGACTCTCTATCCCTCTCTCTCTCTCTCTCTCTCTCTGTCTATATATATATACATATATATGTATATATATATATATATATATATATATATATATATATATATATATATATAGACAGAGAGAGAGAGAGTATAAATATATATATAAACAATATATATATGTTGTTATTGCAGTTATTGTTTGTGGCATTGGTTCATAATAAGCGGTGTTTTAAATGGAAAAGTAGAGTTGTGCTTTTGCTCATCCAAGCCTTAAGAAGTCCTGACGAAAAAGAAATGTTGCAATTTGGACTTTCACGCCAGAGACTTCAATTCATTCCTAAGCGTGTTGACATGTTAGAAGCAGAGCACTACAATGAAATCATAGCAACAGAGGAAGTTTGACAAAGGAAATAAATGCCTCTTGACTTCTGTGATTAATTATCAATGCTTTCTTAGAAAGCACTACTTTCAGTGGTTTCACCATTATGTTCCCTTGCCTGCTTACACAAAACAGGAAGAATAGTTGATTCTCAAATGACAAGAGACTTCATATTTCAGTACCAGTGTTCCGTTACAGGACTCTGCAATCACCATTAGTATTTTGAATAAGACGGTTCTGTGTTACACAAACATTTTTACAGTTTATCAATGAATCATAAAGGGTGCTTGGGTCTAAATCAAAACACAATAGTTCTCAACATGATTCCTTTCAACTGCTTTGGTTATTTTATTTATTGATTTATTTTATTTTTTTTTGGTGTGAAAACAAATAGAACAGTTTATAATGTTCTCCCATGGCACAATATCTCATCATTAAGTCTGAACTGCACTCAACTGAATTATATTTTTTTATCAGGGTGGCACCCATTCCAAACACACCATTTTAACAAAAGGATGGCATTCAGTTCCGACTCAGTGACAGTATAAATGTGAGTGAGAGCGTGTCTGTCTCTCTTTGTGCCCTACAACTGACTGGCGACCTGTACAGGATGTAGTCCACCTTCCGTCTGGATTCAGCTGGGATAGACTTTAGCTCCCTTTGACCCTGAAGAGGATAACCGGCAAAGAAATGGATGGCTGGATGGCTGGATGAACGGATGGATAATGGATGAAAGGATTTTTTTTTTTTTTTACCTGTTCTGTTTAGCTGCATGGCCATGCGTAATGGTGGATCTGTATGCCTTTTGTGTTGGAACAGTTTTGGTGTGCAGCAGGGGAGTATGAAATACTCCCTCTGCTTATTTTTTAAGCAGAGGGCTGGATGACTGCTTGGCTTTGGGGCTCCCCTCTCATGCCCCGTGGCTGCTCCCTGCCCCCCCTTATCATTCTGCGGCTGCTCCCTGCCCCCCCTTATCGTTCCCTTGTCGGGCGCCCTATCCACCTTCCTTTCCAACAAACAAGGGACTCCGTCCCGCCCTCGGGCTGGGCGGGGACTGGCTGCATCGTGGGCCCTGCAGGTTGGGGAGGCGTCTTGCTCTCCTGGGAGTGGAGGCAGGGGGCGCGTGGGGCGGCAGGATGGCGGGGGTGGTGTGGGTTGTCTGGGGGGGGTGGTGGCCTTGGGTCACTGCTGCCTCCTCCGGGCGTTGAGGCACCTCGGTGGGGCCGGTGGACCGCCCTGGGTCCCTCGGTGTGGGACGTATCCCGTCCGCCGGGCTGCTCTCGGGTAGACTCCTGGGCCTGATCCCGCCTCTCGAGGGATTGGGAGGGGTCCTCAGGCACCGCGGTGCAAGCACAGCAATTACAGGACACTTCTGTCAGTCATTGTGCACGCGAAATGGTGTCAATTCACTTGCATGTGACCTATGGCACACACCCCTGGGACTTTTTCGCTGGTTGTGGCGTCACTCACTTATTGCGAAAAATAACTCGTGAATATGCGAATTGCTTGGGTATCCCCTCACTCACACTCTCGTCCTATAGACTTTTATAATTAACATAGTCACTCCCACCACACTTCAGTTGTACAGACGGGTTCACAACCCTTGTCCTGGATGCTTCTTCTCCTGTCCTTGTCCTGTCCTATCTTGTCCTGCCCTTCCCTCACAGGGTGTCGCACTACTGCCCCATACAACTCTCATATCTAATGTTTCATTTTTATAGATATGTAATGATTTACTTTTCTCATCTTGTTTACAATTAGTGCTTTGTCTTTGTCTTCGTTTCTCACTCCCCCCAAGAAACTTTGTTCTGTTCGACTGATCGACTCTGATTTTCAATAAATATCAATTATAATACTAAGAAACCATAGCGGCAGCTTAAAAACTCCACTGTGACACAGTAGAACTGTTCCGGCATAAAAGGGATACCGATCCTCCATTCTGCTTGACATAACAGAAACCTACGAGTTGATATCTTAATATAACCTGTGTTATTATTAGTGGTCCCAGCACAAGCAAGTCAAGCCTATAGCATGTCTATGGAACTTATTAGTGAATGAACACCATAACACATGCATGTTAGTCAACTGGTGTACGGAGCCGGCACATTGAGGAAGGGTGGGCCCATCTCGCGGAGGACCCAACCAGGGGGACGCCACCCATTTCCCAAGACCAAGGGCGGTCCCCCAGCCCAACTGAAGTGCCCCGACCAGTCCCAAAGGGAGGGGCACGGATACAGGACCACCGCCCCCACACCCAATGCTCCAAGCGCGCCACTGCCCCCACCACCAGAGCATAGGGGATGAAAGGATATGTCAGTGTTGGTGACTTCGTAGGCCCATTGCTGTGAGAATAATGTCAAATAGTCAGATAGTGGTAAACTAAACTAGGTAAGCCTACATGTTGTTAACCTTGAGATTTCATCATAAACATTGTGTTTGATCCTGAGCCACGGGGACCATGTGGAAGTGTTCTTGAGCAAGCTATTGAACTCCCAGATGCTTCTGATGCTGCGTCATCAGTAAGTGAATGAGGAGATGGTGTTAAAGCGCTTTGATTACCTTGAATTTTGAAAAGCGCAAGTGAAAGCCCTTTTATCATTTACTGTATGTACCATATTTTGTTGTCCATACAGTAACGGAGGACACCACAGAGCATTAAGCACCAAACAATGCATGAATTTAGAATTGTCACTGCAATTTTAGGTGCAGCACATTGCATGGCATTCCTCATTACGCACGTGCAATGGATAGCCCAACATGTTAGCACTTTTAGAAAAAATAAATACAATTGTGAAATATATGGTTCAGTTAAGGCTCACAGCTGATATTCATACCACACAAGATGAACATGCAAATCCTAAATCAAGATTTGAGTGTGAGAACACTCAGCGCATGCAAATAATAACACTCCTATTTGTCTAAAAACAAAAAACGAAACAAAAAAAAACTACAATGCAAGTGAATACTATTTTAGATTAATATGGCTTTCAACCAGTTGTATTATTGTTGTGGCCATGGAAATGATTTTTATCATTTATCTTTGTCAGAATGTCAAAACAAGACTGAAATATAGTGCTACAATTGTGGCTTGTGGTCATAATAGGTGTAACACTATGCTGAGTCTGAGGTGAATTATACTCTATTATCACTAAAAAACTCATAGGATTGACAAGAGGGGCGTTTGTTCCAGCCAGACGGTTCTGTGGGAAACAAAAGCGGGTGGCTAATGATGAAATCAACGACTAAAACTGTGCAACAAAATGTGCACACACCAGTAAATTTGTTATATTTCGAATTGATGTCATGCAAGAAAAAATAGGGAGGGCCTAGTGGTTAGTATGTCTGCCTCACAGTTCTGAGGTTCGGGTTTCAAATCTCAGCTGCGGCCTTCCTGTGTAGAGTTTGAGGGTTCTGCTTGTACTTATGTGGGGCTTCTCCGGGTGCTCCGTCTTACTCGTACTTTCCAAAAACATGCAGCATGCATTTTAGGTTGATACAATACTTTAAATTATACACATGTGTGTAAGTGAGTGTGAATGGTTGGTTGTCCATATGTGCCCTGCGATTGGCTGCCGACCAGTCCTAGTAGTACGTCGCCTCTTGCCCAAAGTCAGCTGAGATAGGCTCTAGCTCAGACATAACCCTAATAAGGAAATTTGGTATAGAAAATTCATGGATGGAAAACATGCTGCAGCTGACAAAAACTTTTTATAATGTGTCTGTTGTGTCGCTAATCCTCTAGTGCTTAAGATAAAAAAAGCTGAGGAGCTGGTTGTGGACTTTGGGAGGACCAGGACCACCACTCATCCTGTTACCATCATGGAGAAGGACTTCAACAATGGACTGAAATGGAATACCAACAATAGAGCACTTTTCTTTTTTTTTTTTGAGGAAGCTCAGATCCTTCAATATGTGCAGCAAGATTTTGGAGATCTTCTACCTGTGGTCGCAAGTGGAATCTACTTTGCTGTTGTCTGCTGGGGGATCCAAACAGATCAAAGAACTCATTAAGTAGTGGGTGACATCATGGGACTGAAGCTGGAGATGTGTGAGTCAGGTAGTAGGATAAATTATTCCTGGACACTGTGCAAGTAGTTATATTGTTATCATCACCAATATTATGCATATTGACATCTGTCCTGTACAATGTTATTATCCATGTCTTTCCCTCCTAACTTGCATTCATTGTTAAAATGTGACTGTACAATATGTAACTGTATTAGTAGCGCATTTTTATTTTCCTTATTGTAATGTCTTTAATTTCTCTCAAATTTCAATGTGCAATTATTATTATTAACTATTATGAATACACAATATGCATATCAACATACAGTATGTTTCATACACTGTACACATCTGGTTTATTATAATTCGTCAGTATGTCATTGCATCACTGAGATTATTAGATTTCCTATTCGCACTAATTGTACAAATATCAGCATAGCATAATTAGTCTACATTCATTGTGTGGTTGTTCTACGTAATATAATAATGACATTGCTGTTGTATCCATCTAAACATCCATCAGTTTATACAATCTACTCTAGCTACTATTATGAGCAAAGATAAGCTACAATCCAATTTTTCTCCTATTGAATTTCCATTTGCTTTGTTCTGTTTTAAGTACAGTATGTGTTTCTATAAATGCTTTTTTACAAGTCATAATAACACCATCACACCCATTCTTTGTATTTTGAAATATTTTTTCCTGCATCATTTAGTTTCAGTAAGCCACAAGTTATTTTGTTACTTTACTGTTGTTTTAATTATTTTATCATGTCACCACATTAAAAACATTTGCATTATATTAAACGCCATTTGAAATTGAAAGTCTTTGGTCCTGAATGAAGACTTATGACCATGAAAAAAATGCCTGTTGGTTAGTTAGCAGGCAGCTTAATATTTCCTGGAAGTTGACGAAAAATGACAAATGGACTGTGCCATTTGGATTCTACAATGGAATATTTTATTCACACCATAGTAACGCAAACAGTAAAAATGTATTCCTTTAGCCGATCTGCACCAAACTTTAATGGGGTCTGCTCGTGTACCAGCCCTCTACAAAGCTTTGTTCAAATGAGGTTTGTATTTCTTGAATCCTAACTAACAAATTAGCTACCCGACCAGTAAACAATTCATAAATGTAATATTTGCCTTGCATGATGTAAGCTTGACAGAGGTTATAATAGTATTACTTTAGTACTTCAAAAATGTCAGTGGTGTCCTGCAGTCATAACTTGCATTCAGTGTACACACATCACAACTATTTGAATATTCTGGACCATTATGAATACTAATCTGACAATGACAATTTGAGTTTAATTTCATATTAGTTATGTCATTTATGGAACAATATACAAGGGGAATACCATTACAACATAGCTAAACACTTTTTTTCCCCCCTTGACATGTGTCTGTCTCTAAAGCAACACAGTGCTGTGTCTTTTGGCACCAACAATGTGAATATAATTCTCTTCCTCACTTCTGGCTGCGGTCCCAGAAACATACATAGCATATGGCCGACAGAATATTGGAGCTGGGGAGCAGGGCTGCCCAAAGACAGGGGGATGAAAGGGAATTTACTAAATATGAAAACATCCTGTGATCACAACAGAGGAAAGACTTAAAGATTACAGTAAAAGAGACATGGTGTGTTCTATTTTGGCCTGTGCACATATTCAAAGTGTAGTCGATGCATTTGGTCCAAATGAATGTTGAAACTGACAGTTATTGTTCCACAGGGGATAGCTAACACCAGCATGTGTGAATGCCTCTCATGAAATGACGCAAAGCCACAAGCTCAATGACAACATTTTAAACACACCTCTGAATGGTGTAAAACAAACGTCACTTGGAAAAACTCCATTTTGCAGCACTTTTCCCAAAAGGTCTTATTTTGATTTTAGAATGCAGAATAAGCAACGATGTAAAATGAGATCAGCTTGATGGATTTAAGCCTTCACCAAACTCATGTGGTGAGTAGAAAAATAAATGTGTCATGTTTGTTAGTTTCAGTGGATTAAAATTGTTCAAATAACAACTACTGTAAAACCACATAAATATATTGGAACATTTAAGGTCGATCAAAATCTGTTCTGGGATTCAATTTATTAGAATATCAGAAACAATTTTCCCACAGAGGAAATAGTTGTAGTTAATGGTGATAATCTGTTTCAGGGTCCAACTCTCACCATTTTCAAAGCTTTGTTAAATGTACATGCACATTTTTCAAAGTAGTATTTAACACCAACTGTTTGACAAGTGCAAACATAAGTTAACCACTGTGATTAATTACAACCACACTGCAATTAAAACATTCAACATTAATTTTGGTATCAAGAGACACCAGTGTATTCTGATGCTGGAGTCTTACTGCTTTGAATGTGAGTCTGCTTATTTAACATGAAAAAAAAGAATGCTTCTTGGTTGGTCCTCTTTTGGGTTAAGTAACACAAAATAAAGAGAAAAAAAAAAAGAAACAAAACACACATGTAGAGTAAATCCTTTGATATTCAATGAACTGAGGTCGAGTGACATAAATAGATTCCTGCATATATGCTTATTCCATCCATCCATCCATTTTCTGAGCCGCTTCTCCTCACTAGGGTCGCGGGCATGCTGGAGCCTATCCCAGCTGTCATCGGGCAGGAGGCGGGGTACACCCTGAACTGGTTGCCAGCCAATCGCAGGGCACAACGAAACAAACAACCATTCGCACTCACAGTCATGCCTACGGGCAATTTAGGGTCTCCAATTAATGCATGTTTTTGGGATGTGGGAGGAAACCGGAGTGCCCGGAGAAAACCCACGCAGGCACGGGGAGAACATGCAAACTCCACACAGGCGGGGACGGGGATTGAACCCCGCACCTCAGAACTGTGAGGCTGACGCTCTAACCAGTCGGCCACCGTGCCGCCTATATGCTTATTCATAAAATGAATTATCTTTATCATTAAAGAAATCTTACTCACTTGTGGTAAGTTTCTCAAAATGATCCACATTCAGACAGAGCTGTAAAGATCCTTTAAAAAAATACTGTCATTTATATACCAGGCAAGTACCAAGTGCATGCGCACCAATTGCATGTCCTTCTGACCTTATCATTAATTTGCATACCCCTGTCAATGAATATTTTGTAAAGGTAAGGTACATCTGCCCAAAAACGTTTTAGAGCTTTCGAATATGTGTATGTATATCAGCATCTGTGTTTTTTAAACACATAACTGGGCATGTCACTGTGATTTTTGACTGCCAGATAAAGAAATGACAATTGAAAAGACAATCGTTGTATGCTTTTTTGTTTGTGCTTTTTTGCTTCGAGGGAAAGATAAAGGCAAACCCTTGATTTTTCTAATGTTTGAGTTTCTTTAGGAAAAGTCATCACATTTCATGTTGTAAAAACAACATTTAAGGGTTTTTCTCTCCTGTTAACACAGGTTTGGGTCATTTTTGACCAGAAAAGACTGTGCTGTCTTCAGAATTAGGTAAGAACTGATTTTGTGCCATGTCTAAGGGGGAAAAAAAGAGTAGGCTAACTAACATGATTTGCACTTTCATATGAGACACCTGTTAAAGCCGCCTTGCTGTTGGTGTAATATAAACGCATAGCTCCGATTACTCTTTCTGTGCAAGCCTGCAGTGCACTGACTGTCGCACAATTTCTCCACCTTAGCGCAACGCAAACAAAACACAGGAAAATAAAGCAACCACCAGTAGAACATAGGAAGTACAACCCCAATTCCAATGAAGTTGGGACATTGCGTTAAACATGAAGAAAAACAGAATACAATGATTTGCAAATCATGTTCAACCTATATTTAATTGAATACACTCCAAAGACAAGATATTTAATGTTCAAACTGATAAACTTCATTGTTTTTAGCAAATAATCATTAACTAATTTTATGGCTGCAGCACGTTACAAAAAAGCTGGGACAGGGTCATGTTTACCACTGTGTTTCATCACCTTTTCTTTTAACAACATTCAATAAACGTTTGGGAACTCAGGACACTAATTGTTGAAGCTTTGTAGGTGGAATTCTTTCCCATTCTTGCTTGATGTACAGTTTCAGCTGGTCAACAGTCCGGGGTCTCCGTTGTCGTATTTTACGCTTCATAATGCGCCACACATTTTCAATGGGAGACAGGTCTGGACTGCAGGCAGGCCAGTCAAGGAACCGCACTCTTTTACTACGAAGCCACGCTGTCGTAACACATGCAGAATGTGGTTTGGCATTGTCTTGCTGAAATAAGCAGGGGCGTCCATGAAAAAGATGTTGCTTGGATGGCAGCATATGTTTCTCCAAAAGCTGTATGTACCCATGCCATTGGCACTAACACAGCCCCGTACCATCACAGATGCTGGCTTTTGGACATACATGGCAAATAAAGATGATTCTGATTCTGATGGTTCTTTTCCTTTTTGGCCCGGAGGACACGACGTCCATAATTTCAAAAACAATTTGAAATGTGTGGCGGCACGGTGGATGACTGGTTAGAGCGTCAGCCTCACAGTTCTGAGGACCGGGGTTCAATCCCCGACCCCGCCTGTGTGGAGTTTGCATGTTCTCCCTGTGCCTGCGTGGGTTTTCTCCGGGCACTCCGGTTTCCTCCCACATCCCAAAAACATGCATGAATTGGAGACTCTAAATTGCCCGTAGGTGTGAATGTGAGTGCGATTGGTTGTTTGTTTGTATGTGCCCTGCGATTGGCTGGCAACCAGTTCAAGGTGTACCCCGCCTCCTGTCCGATGATAGCTGAGATATGCTCCAGCACGTGTTCCAAACAGGTGTTTGATGAGCATTCCTCAACTTTCTCAGTCTCTTTTGCCACCTGTCCAAGCTTTTTTGGAACGTGTTGCAGCCATAAAATTCTAAATTAATGATTATTTGCTAAAACAATAAAGTTTAACAGTTTGAACATTAAATATCTTGTCTTTGTAGTGTACTCAATTAAATATACGTTGAACATGATTTACAAATCATTGTATTCTGTTTTTATTTATGTTTAACAACGTCCCAACTTCATTGGAATTGGGGTTGTATGATATTGTGACTTAGGTGATATACTGTATATGTTTATTCACAACACCACTTTTATTTCTGGAGTTATCTGGTTCATCCATCCATCCATCCATCCAGCCAGCCTATCGCAGCTATCATCGGGCAGGAGGCGGGGTACACCCTGAACTGGTTGCCAGCCAATCGCAGGGCACATACAAACAAACAACCATTCGCACTCACATTCACACCTATGGGCAATTTATAGTTGTCAATTAAACTACCATGCATGTTTTTGGGATGTGGGAGGAAACCGGAGTGCCCGGAGAGAACATGCAAACTCCACACAGGCGGGGTCGGGGATTGAACCCAGGTCCTCAGAACTGTGAGGCTGACGCTCTAACCAGTCTTCCACCGTGCCGCCTTATCTGGTTCAGAGAATAAAAAATATCCCCGACTCTATCATCCCTATGTTTTTCTTTCTTTCTTTTTTTTCTTCCCCTCCACCCCCCAACCCCCGCCACCCATTTTCTCATGGGGGTGCCACTTCTGGAAACTTAGTTTCAACAAAAGACTATGATGGATGTGCCTAACACCTCCTTTGACAATAAGTTGGATAAAATGTGTGTTGAAAAGAGTGTTGCTTAATCATAAATATTTTCCAAACCTGACCAAGTAAGCTGATCCCATGATTTGCAAGCAGTTCCTGTTGGGAATGGCAATCATAAAACCACGTGGTCCCTTTTGTGTATTCCTAGAAGCTTTGGAAAACTAGAGATTTCAAAGAATACTTAGGGCTATTGGGAATAGTTTGAAACAGCATTCTTAATGTGCATGGCAATCATTCCAGTCTGCGAAGAAATGTTGCCACAAACGCTATTCCAACCATCCATCCATCCATCCATCCATTTTCTGAGCCGCTTCTCCTCACTCGGGTCGCGGGCGTGCTGGAGCCTATCCCAGCTGTCATCGGGCAGGAGGCGGGGTACACCCTGAACTGGTTGCCAGCCAATCGCAGGGCACATACAAACAAACAACCATTCACACTCACAGTCATGCCTATGGGCAATTTAGAGTCTCCAATTAATGCATGTTTTTGGGATGTGGGAGGAAACCGGAGTGCCCGGAGAAAACCCACGCAGGCACGGGGAGAACATGCAAACTCCACACAGGCGGGGCCGGGGATTGAACCCGGGTCCTCAGAACTGTGAGGCTGACGCTCTAACCAGTCGGCCACCGTGCCGCCCTATTCCAACCATTTTTTTAAAAATCTCCAGAGAATTCTCTTCATGCAGCTGATAATATATAATTTATGTGGTGCTGTACCTATTGGAATAGCATGTATCATCTACTTTTTCTAAAGCTGGTGCCACAGAAGTTTCTTCATGTAGACTCGTTTACCACTGTGAAATCTAGAAGGCTGAACTATTTCTTCACAAGACAATAACATTTGGGCGGCACGGTGAGCGACTGGTTAGAGCGTCAGCCTCACAGTTCTGAGGACCCGGGTTCAATCCCCGCCTCCACCTGTGTGGAGTTTGCATGTTCTCCCCGTGCCTGCGTGGGTTTTCTCCGGGCACTCCGGTTTCCTCCCACATCCCAAAAACATGCATTAATTGGAGACTCTAAATTGCCTGTAGGTGTGAATGTGAGTGCGAATGGTTGTTTGTTTGTATGTGCCCTGCGAATGGTTGTTTGTTTGTATGTGCCCTGCGATTGGCTGGCAACCAGTTCAGGGTGTACCCCGCCTCCTGCCCGATGACAGCTGGGATAGGCTCCAGCACGCCCGCGACCCTAGTGAGGAGAAGCGGCTCAGAAAATGGATGGATGGACAATAACATTTGAGTTGTGCAAGCTTTTAGAGGGGCTACGGTTTGTATTTTATTTCTCTTTTTTTTTGCTTGCTTGAAATGGATCTGAAAGTAAACTAAAAAAAGAAAGAAAAACAATCTTTATGGACAATCCTAATGGCAGTTTCCAGAGAAACACTGGTGCATAACACTATCACAGTTTAAGTCTAGAATATTATACATACACATAGTATGGTGGCAAACTGTGACAATTAGACTCATATGGCAAACACACACTGCATTCAGAGTCTGTATATGCCAAATCGTTGAAGGCCAATAAGTAATGTCATGCCTCAGCGAACATGATTGCCAGACGGGTATGTTGCTTGCACAATCACTATGAATGTTCATAAAGTTGCCTCCATGGAGATGAATCAAATATGGCAGCGTGACTCACACATGATTGATGATCACTGATGATGGATGCAAGCAGCTTAGTGACCGCAGCTGTAAACATGTTTGTACTGCATAAACATATGATTTAATAAATCTGAATAAATCATGTTTTCTTCATGTTTTTATCAGTGAATGTTAGACCATATAGTGGATAGCTATTGATACAGCTAAATCGAGAGTGTCTGTGTAGATTCTCAGTCATCCAGGTCATGAATCTCTCAAGAAGAGTCCTGTTGCCTCCATTCAACATTTTTGGACTGACTTATGAGTCATCATTACTGTTTAATGACTTCATCATTTACTGTATACTTGTATACTGTATATGAACCAAACATTTTTATCTCCAGTATGTTTTAATTTGGACGGCACAGTGGAAAACTGGTTAGCACATCTGCCTCACAGTTCTGAGCACCCAGGTTCAAAACCGGCCTCGCCTGTGTGGAGTTTTCTCTGGGGACTCCGGTTTCCTCCCACATACAAAAAAACATGCATGGTAGGTTCCATCCATCCATTTTCTGAGCCGCTTCTCCTCACTAGGGTCGCGGGCGTGCTGGAGCCTATCCCAGCTGTCATCGGGAAGAAGGCGGGGCACACCCTGAACTGGTTGCCAGCCAATCGCAGGGCACATAGAAACAAACAACCATTCGCAGTCACAGTCATGCCTACGGGCAATTTAGAGTCTCCAATTAATGCATGTTTTTGGGATGTTGGAGGAAACCGGAGTGCCCGGAGAAAACCCACGCAGGCACGGGGAGAACATACAAACTGTACCCCGCCTCTCGCCCAGAGTCAGCTGGGGTTGGCTCCAGCACCCCTGCGACCCTAGTGAGGATAAGTGGTATGGAAGATCAATGAATGAATGAATGTTTTAATTTATCATATGTGATAAATGGGTGTATAAAATAATTAAAGGTCCCACGCCATCAAAATCCATGTATTTCCTACTGTTTTATGCATAACATAGGTCTGTGACAGGTTTAAGTTTGGTTTAAGTTTGACATCTATCCGGTTTGTCAATTGAATGCGAAAGGCAATAAACGCCATAAACAAAATTGTTTGATGCCGAAGGAGTGAAGATTCCGAATCGATCCATCCATTTTCTGTACCACTTATCCTCACAAGGGTTGCGGGCATGCTGGCGCCTATGCCAGCTATCTTCGGGCGAGAGGCGGGGTACACCCTGAACTGGTCGCCCGCCAATCGCAGGAAGATTCAGAATCCCATTATATTTTGACATCAAACGTCAATTCAGTTTGGGGCTTCAAAGTGTTTGAGCTCGTTTTTACCCTTCTGTGTTGGTGAGTCATTGGGGGAACCCAGGAATAGAAGTCATTTCCATTTGGAACACAAATGGTCCCAGTTTTAAGCAAGCATGTGATGTCTCTCAGTTATTTTGATGAATTTATGACAACAGTCATTTATATACATTCATATCAGACAACTAACAGTTTAATTTGAGCCGACCTTATGATTGGAAAAGTGGCGTCGTTAGGCCTGTTTTAGGGGGGCTTCAGCCCCTCTAAAAGGTCCTTAAGATCCCCTAAATGATTTGGGTTTATTTTTTCACTGTTGTTAGCCTCTATACTAATCAGTTATTATTTTTACTATTTTCTGACATGTTATGGACCAAACCAATAACTGAATAATAATACATTTATGGAAAAAATAATTATCAGTTTAATCTATTACGAACATAACTGTTAATTGCAGTGTATTAATAACTGAAGCGCATAAAAGGCCGAAGCTCCTTTGTCCTGGGCACACTAGCTCTTGCTCTTTCGCTCTCTCTCGCACTCATTTTTCAACTGGTCAAAGATCTGGCTCAGCCTGGGAGCCCCACCTCTCACCACCAGATGGTTGAGGGAGAGAGGCACTGAACTTCCCCGCTATGCTGCCAAGTGTGGACCGCAGGTATCTCCTGCCAACTCCCCGAAGCTACCCTTTTGGGTGTGGGGCAGTTTACAGACAAGGCTCCGTAGGGAAGGAATTGCAGTGCAAGTTTTTCCCTGACCGCGTGGCGAACAGCGCCACTGCAAGCGCTCCAGCCATCCTGTACCTGAAGTGCGGCTTTTTTTTTTTTTTCTTCTTTTTTCTTCAAACCATCCCTCGTGAGCGCTCTTGCCAACCACACGGTCGACCCGCCTGCCTGAATTGGTCCAACCATGCTGTTACTAAATACAAATTTGTCCACATTTGGGTCGAAGAAATAACAGTCACAGAGATCCACAACTCTCGCACTGTCACCGCACATGCTCACTCCACCCTTACATCATGAATTCAGCCTCCTTTACCAATGTTTGTCTGTCCTTTGTTTTGTTTTTCCTCTGCATTGTTCCCCTGTAGATTCCCCTGATAGAGTCCATTAAATTTTCTATAAAAATCCACTACCTATATCGTTTGTGTGTTTGGAGCCGACAAATCCTCTGGGATCCAAAATTTGTATTTCCTAAGTGTAGCAGCCTTCAGATTGTGAGACTGATAAGAGGTCACTTTTTCCTAAATTTTACACATATAAAAAAGAGACATGGTGCCATTTACGAGACAGATAGTTTGATTGTGACATTAAAAACGTAAATCGGACTAACCCGGAAGTGAAAACAGGCGTTCACCTTCGATGAATTTATTTCTTAAATAAATTATGGGCGGCACGGTGGTTTGTATGTTCTCCCCATGCCTGCGTGGGTTTTCTCCGGGCACTCTGGTTTCCTCCCACATCCCAAAAACATGCATGGTAGGTTAATTGACGACTCTAAATTGCCCATAGGTGTGACTGTGAGAGCAAATGGTTGTTTGTTTGTATGTGCCCTGCGATTGGCTGGCAACCAATTCAGGGTGTACCCCGCCTCCTACCTGATGATAGCTGGGATAGGCTCCAGGACAACCGCGACCCTAGTGAGGAGAAGCGGCTCAGAAAATGGATGGATGGATGGATGAAATAAATTAAGTTTTATCCAACGGCAATATGTCGCAACACCAATATGTAGCACGCTACATGTGTCTTTCACGGCACATCGGTCCAGTTTCTGGGGTCCGTGATGGAGAAGGCCCAACTAAGAGCCGATTCAGCTCAGATTCAGGCTGTGGTTGAATGGCCAACTCCTATAACAAGGAAGCGCTTGCAGTGTTTCCTTGGTTTCGGCAACTTTTACAGGTGATTCATCCGTAACTATGGTAGCAAAGCAGAACCGCTGACGAGGCTCACATCGGTTAAGAGGCCATTTGTCTGGAGCCCAGAAGCTGAAGCAGCGTTTGTTGGCCTGAAAAGATTGTTTATGAGTTCACACGTTCTTACACACCCTAACCCCTGTTCTTGACGCGTTTCAAGTTCACCATAACTTACCGACCTGGTTCCCTGGATGCCAAACCAGATGCACTTTCCAGGATTTTCGGCCCTTCACTGAGGAGTCCGGGCCAGAGCATATTATACTTGGGGACAGAGTTGGAGTGATCGATGCTGCGAGAGATGTCCAGGTGCCGCTAGAGACGCTTGGACACAAACTGTTTGTTCCTGTGGATCTTCGACCAGAGGTGTTGCTGTGGAGGCACGGAGCCAAGGTGGCGTGTCACCCGGGAATCGTGTCACTCGTTTTCTGATTGCTCAGAGGTTTTGGTGGCCGGGAATGACCATGGATATTCAAGAGTTTGTCGCTGCCCGCTCGCTCTGTGCCCGCAATAAGGCGTCTGATCGCTCCCCAGTTGGTCTGTTGCTTGGTCGCGCATTGGCTTGGACTTTGTCACCGGTCTTCCCAGTTCAGCCGTTCTGACCGTGGTTGACCGCTTTTCCAAAATGGCTCACTTTATCGCTCTCCCGAGGTTGCCTTCTGCCTTGGAGATGGCCAAACTGTTGGTTAAAGACATTTTCCGTATCCACGGCACCCCGTCTGACATGATTTCCGACAGCGGGCCTCAGTTTGTCTCCCATGTGTGGAAGGCATTTGGGGGCCACGGCGAGTCTGTCTTCTGGATATCACCCCAATCTAACGGTCAGACTGAGCGGACAAACCAGGATTTTGAAGCGGCACTTCATTGTGTCTGCCACCGGCACACTTTGTCCTGGTCCTTCCATCTCCCCTGGTTGGAATATGCTCGTAACTTGCAGGTCTGCTCAGCCACAGGTGTGTCCCAACCAACGGCTCGCCGACCGCATCAGGATTCCGGGTCCTGCCTACCATCCTGGACAGGAAGTTTGACTCTCCACAAGGGACTTGTGTTTGACTGGGGGTCGAGGAAATTGGGTCCTCCTCCGCTTGTGATTGATGGTCGGCCTGCCTATACAGTGAGGTCGGTTTTAGATTCCAGGAGTCGGGGCAGGGGAGTACAATATCTGGTCGACTGGGAGGGATACAGTAGTGAGGAACGTCATTGGGTCCCTCGCTCCTGGATCCTGGACCCGTCACTCATCTGCGACTTCCACTCGCTTAACCCCTTCAAGCTAGGTAGTCCGCCAGGGGGCATCCGTTGAGGGGGGGTACTGTCATATTCCTGTTTGTCCCTGCTGCTACTGCTAGGTTCTGTGTTTTTCCGGTCCTCGTTGTGAGCATTGGTGGGCGGAGCCTGTGGTACTGCACCTGCTGCTCATTGTCATCAGCTGGGTACTTAGGATCAGAGGGAGCGGCAGGAAAGTGTTGGATCAATGCTCGTTAACCATTGCTGGCCACCACTGTGTCAACGTTCCTTGTATTTCGAGTCAGTAGTAGTTTTTGTGCCAGCGTACTTGCCGTTTTGTATGACCGTTGGTTGAATGCAAGTACGCCTGTTTGTCTTTTGTGTTGTTTTATTTTTACGCCTTTTATAGGGTAAATTCCAGATTTGTGATTTTAGTTTGTAGTATTTAGTACTGTGGTTTCGCCACCTCTTTGTGTTTAGTTATTCACTTGTACATCGTCGCATTGACCTTATGTCCTTGTCCTGTTTTCTGTTATAAAACCGTGTTTAATTGCTCATTTTAATAGTTAATAGTTAACACCTGTGACACAGCACAACTCATTTGGAGGGGCACAGTAACTTATTTGGGGGGGGGGGGGGGGGGGGGCGTACGCTAAAACTGGTGACAGCCCTACGTGTTTATATACAATATTAAAAAACAGACTGAAATAACACTACAAATCTAACAATGATGTTGAATCTTTACCTAGTATTGTACTGTTTTAAATCTGTCCAAAAATGTGAAAAAGCAATTTCTCAGTCTTTGTTAGCTGTTTGTGAAATTTTGTGCTCGTGAGCTATATTTCCTCATATCCTGTGCATCTCCTGGGGGGTAAACCCCCCCCCCCCCCCAACCCACCCCCCCACCCCCCACCACCACAATCCATGAAACCTAGTGAAGCCCCTGGATTGGAAATCGATTGTTTTGTTTAAAGTGCTTAAAGTATCAGAAGCAATTGGATGATATCCGATGGGATATGTTAAGGTTGTCTATGCATTTCTTGTTGCTTTTGTCTTTGGATTACCTCATGACAGTCAAGGCCTCAAAAACCATTTTAACGGTCAATGAAATTGTTCGACATTGTAACATAAGTAGAGTTAAGATTACATTTAATTTCATTATTGCTTTTTGACATCTCTCAAAGATGACTTTAGTGAAAATAAATCCATTTGGTAAGCGTAGAGGAATCAGCTAAGATTTGAGGCTTTTGATCCATGCGTCATGGGCTCACTTAATATGATGTGAACCCTATCTGGAAAAAGTCTACCGCAACATTTTAGCATGCCGAATAGAGTACCACCAGACTTATAATTGCAAGTGATTAATTAATGATGTGATATGAAGTGATTGCAACTCAACTCTTATTCTTAAATGAATCTTCCACTTTAGGCAGTTTCCTTCACGGGTTGTTCTGACATCATCTGTAAAAAAAAAAAAAATAAGATGGACAGAAATGGAATAGAATTAAACTCTCATTTTGTGTGTAACAAAGATCGATCCTACAATAAATCAAATACAATGGGTGAATTTGGTGGTTACTCACGCCTGTAGTTTCTTGTTTCCATCATAATTATATTGAGCAACATCAGGGCCAAACCAAACCTGACAACCCAAACCTCAAATCCTCCTTCAATGTTGAGGTTCTGCCCTTGAGTGGCAACTTAGCCAGTAACTACCCGCATTTAGAAGTGGAGTGTTCCAGGCCAGAACTCAAACACTACTAAATCAATCCCATCTCTCAGTTTCAGATGCTCTTCAAGTCCAAACTACTCAGACCCAAAATTCCCCAGCTTCAGGTCTGATTACATTCATAGACACTGCTCCAAATTTCTTGCTTGTATTCCTCTCTCACCCCTACCCAGTTGACAGCTGGGCCCAGTTCAAACACAGCCTGAGCCAGTGTAAAACCGGGTGCACTTCATGAAAGGGTGATGTCAGCTGACAGCACTGACAGACTGTGTAACTTGTGTGTGTGTGTGTGTGTGTGTGTGCATGTGCGCATACCTGGATGGATATGACACTTGTGAGCTGCCTTACGTGTAAGCCTGCTTGAAGATGAACACCATCATAGAATGGTAAATGGGCTTTCACTTGCTTAACGCCTTTCTACTTTCAAGGTCCTCAAAGCGTTTTTAACACTGTATCCTCTTCCAGCTACTGATGACGCAGTATCAGGAGCAACTGGGGGTTCAGTATTTTGCGCAAGGACACGCTGACATGGTCACAAGGGCTCAGGATCGAACCTGCAATCTTTGGGTTGGGAGGCAACCACTCTACCATCTGAGCCTTGCTTGGGGAATAAGTAAGTTTGTGGATGACACTTAATGAGTGTTACCTAATATCCTGTAATAATACATAAGAACATACAAATAATGCAAATGGCTACCTTGAAATTATTTTTTGTGCTCCACCATCCATCCAAAATTATTTACTAAAATCAAACCATCATCATTAAAGTCCGTTTACAAACAAACCATTTTATGTTCTGCTATGCCAGACGTTTTCATTTGCACACATTTCATGGTGCAGCAGAACACACCTATATGCATTTTTGGGATACAACATTGATGACATCCAACACAAGAAATTCTGAATGCGTAATTTTAAAGCTGTCAGAGAGATGAAGAGTCATATACAGTATGTACGTATTTATTACAGACACAAATTCTGCTGCCTGATTTTGCGTCTTTTAAATAGCACATCTGAAATGCAGGTGTAAACCAGCATGCGAAGTGGTGCCGGCAAAGTGCAGGCAAAAATGAGAGGGGACAGGAAGAACTTTTGTGGTTGTGTAAACATTTTTGGGCTGCCAACAAAAATTACTGCAACATTTTGTCTGTTCAGTAATGCAATTTGGAACAGTGGTGTCATTCGGGGCTGATTCCCCCCTAAAATATTGTTAAGCCCCCCCTAAATAATTGAGTGTTTTTTAAAATTGAAAAATAAAGATCCTCCCAGGACCACCGTTCCCACTGGTTGAATAGTTGAGCACACTAGCCTCGTAGACAGCTTTGGAGAGTAGTGATGCTGTATTCAACAAGAAATAGCTTTTCAGCAGCGAAACTAATTTAATGATCGCTGCGTTCACAGAAGCTACATTTTCCCATGGAGTCGTTAGGCCTATTTTAGGGGGGTTTCAGTCCCCCTGAAAAGTTCTTAAGCCCCCCCCCCTAAATGATTTGTTTGTTTAAAAATATATCTATATTCTTTTTAACCCCCAAAATTCTATACATGGCACGGTGGACATCTGGTTAGCACATCTGCCTCACAGTTCTGAGCACCCGGGTTGAAATCCGTCCTCGCCTGTGTGTTGTTTGCATGTTCTCCCTGTTCGTCTAACTTGTTTTTATCAGACACTGGTATATTGATTGAGACACGGTCTCTAAAAACCACATTCTGGTAGAATTCACACATTGATAAGGTTACACCCATGTTTTCTCTGGCTCATGTTCTCACTGGACATGGTGGGCAGGTTTAACCATTTTCCCATCCGATGATTTTGAAGAGGGCAATTTGGAAATTTAATCATACAGAGCATACAAATGTAAACACACGAAGACGTACTGACAGATGACACATCAAACATGCCAGCTTTTCGCTGATTCTAGTCTTTGTTTAGAGTACGCTTTTACAATCACTTTCCAGAATGTCACTTAATTTCTGCACACATTTACGATGTTAGTTGTATTAGCAACATTTAATTATTTTAATCTCGGCCAAATGCAAAGTTTCACCCTGTCAAATATGTATTCAGGTTATGTTTTCTATCGGTAGAGGTAAATTAGGTAAATGTCTATCGACTACTCCTCTTCTGTTATTTTGGCCATCTTAGACTGCACACCTTGTAATTTTGAAAACTATCACATTGCAAACCATCTAAAATGTAATAAGGGGCTTTTGAACTCTACTAAAAACTTGGGTAAGCAAGAAAATATTGTTTTCTTTTTCAAAGTTTCTCAGTAACTTGGCTCTGGCCGCTCACAGCTGTTGCTTTGTGCGTGCACAAGCATGTTTATGTCTTTGTTTACAAAAACACTGATGTACAGACTTATTAATCTACACTGCATAGATTTTAATACGTATTTGAGTGTAAAACCTTATATTTATATCGACTCTTGCTTTCTACTCACAGTCCTCTCTCTGTCTGTTGGTATGTAAAAACATCTAAAATTGCTCTGACTCTTGTTTGTAAATGGGTGCAGACTACTGTTAAGGAGTTTCCATCTAAACACAATGTTTCCTAGAAGACTAACAGGCTGATATGATGATTGGTGTTGGGGCCGAGAGCAGGGAAATTTCCCCAGGAACTAATTAGACCCAGTGATGATGTCATAAGGCAACCTTGGGTCACTGTTGTCTGGACGATTGATAGGGTGTAAACCAAGCATCATACAGACACAGTTTAGCAACTGCATTTTGCTGCACCAGGCAGTTTGTTTAAAAATTTGAACTACTGATTAACCATAAAAAAGACAAATGGTCTATTTTCCTGACAGCCAACGTGAAGATCTTAAATTAACATAGAGTCGTTGGGAGATTTGATAACGTACTGCATTTCCACAAATAGTGACAGCTCTATAGAACTGCCTCACAGTTCTGAGGACCGGGGTTCAATCCCCGTCCCCGCCTGTGTGGAGTTTGCATGTTCTCCCCGTGCCTGCGTGGGTTTTCTCCGGGCACTCCGGCTTCCTCCCACATCCCAAAAACATGCATTGCTTTATTTACTGTGGAAAAAATATAATATATATATTATAATTTATATTTTATAAGAGATGCTTGTGAGTTTAGGAACTCCATGCACTTCTGGAGCTATTTATTTGTATTTTGTTTGGTTAAATAAACATTGCTAAGGCATTTGAACGAAGTGTCTTGATTATTAAGTTTTATTACGCCAATTTTTACACTTTTACTGCAGATGAATATCGGCTCCAAATATCAGTTATCGGCCTTCTTAACTACTAATCATCGGTTTCAGTATCAGTCCTGAAAAACCCATATCGATCGATCTTTATTAAAAATTAAAACTTGTGGAATCCTATTATGTTATAAATGAGTTCACTCCGTATAAAGTATTGAAAGATATAATTTTACAGTAGGCTTATGTGGAAATAATGTCTTTCTGGGAGAAGGTTTTCCAGGGTTGTTGTGTGTCATGGTATTGTAATGAAGCAAAAATGCTGAATTTTGGACCATAAAACAGACAAGACAGAATGTCTGTATAGAGTATGTGAGAAACTAACAAAGTTCTAACAAGAACAGCAGAGACAAACGGTCGACACAAGTAATACAAATCTACAGTAAAAGAGAAGGACAGAGCCCCATCGGAAGAAAGACGCCACTGAAGGAAAAATAGGAACTGATTCTTAACGACACAAAAAGATAAGAAAAACAAATCTTAATGACACAAGAAAAGCAGAGTACCAAGAGCAACCGAAGAAACAGAATCTTAACTACACAAGAAGAAACAAAGACGAAAAAGCAGCAGAAGGACTGCTTGCTGTACATCGAACGTAAAACAACAAGAAAACAACGAAGTGGGAAACCAGAAATGACTAGGCACTTAAGCATACTACGATGGAACATTGGTGATGGCAAATGGCGGCAAGTAAGCAATCGTCCGCCGTTTTCCTTAGATTCTCTTGTCCTAAGGAACCAGGCTAATTGTCAATAAAATCAGAAATTACCCAACCGACGAGGAAAACAAGACAGAACAACACACAGACAAATAATGAGATCATGACATCTACGGCATGGCAGGGTATGTCATGCTACGATCCTTGCCGTTTTCTCTGCATTTCTCCACAACAGTCTTTTTTATTTCATTTTATTATTATTTCATAGCCACCAATATTGAAATGCTTTGTTATGCTTTTCAGGATTTCAGCTGAAGTTTTTTTTTTCCTCTATTACAAGCACACACACACGTACATGTTTGCAAATCAGACATACACAGATCGAGCGTGTTTGAAAACAATACTGTCTTTCTTTTTTAATGAAGGAACTATAAAGGACGCATGGCCAGATGTTTTACGCACACACACACACACACATGCATGCACACACACACACACACACACACACACACACATATAAATGCACACAAACGCTTCCCCTCAATGTGTTCCTCATTTGATCATTCAAAAAGACACACCACAGGCCCACTATCTCCATTTAACAAGGCACGCAGATGAATAAGCGCTCAGTCCTTGGAAGGGCGTAGAGCATGTATAAACACTGAAAACGTACCTGAAAAAGTCATCTAATAGAGCTCTCAGACTGTTATGCTGGTACACATAAAGTGGATATAAAAAGTCTACACACACCTGTTTAAATGGCAGGTTGTTATGATACTTAAAAATTAGAATAAAATATTAAACCTTTTCCAGTTAATCCCTTACAACTTGATTAATTTTTGGTTGAAATGGATTCTCTTTTTAAGAGGGGAAGTAATAATAAATAATGTGGCTCCACAGTTGTGCACAACCTCTTATAACTGGGGATGTGTCTTTGTTCAGAATTAACCAATTAATTCCAAGCTCATGTCAAACACACCTGCCAACCCCAAATAAATTTTAGATGTTCTAGTAGGCATTTCCTGACATTGCTGTCCAGCAAAAGCCTGAAGGTTGTGTGCATGCTATTTTGAATGGTTCATAATTCGTTAAACCACGTCTAAGGTCCCATTTCCAGCTGAAGACAAACAACCCCAAAGCATGATGCTGCTACCACCATGCTATGTGAGGTAAGGTATGATGTTATTTTGGTGATAAGCATTGTTTTGTTTGCGCCCCAGGAGCCAAGCCAAGAGAAATGTGAAATCCCACCACCCACCCTATTCCTATGGTTACCAGGTACCCGACTGGCAACCATTGTCCCTGTACCATGATCGTGTGGTGGGGTGTAGTGCATTAAAATTGGGGAGGTTGGTGGGGGTGAGGCGAGACAGTCACAGGGCAACAATGACCCGCAACCGTCACCCCCACTCAGGCCAACCAGATTCCCAAACGATGTGTGAATGTATGTGGTGCATTAAAAATCCACAGGGGAAAAGCATGGCGGGCGAGAGAGCAGGCTGGAGTGCCGGGACACCTGGCCGATTGTCACTCCAGCGCGACACTGCCCTCCCTCCACAGATGGGTGGATCATGTGTTAAAACTGGAGGACTGGCAGGGCAGAGGATGGGGGGCGACCAGACCGGAAACCAGCACCCGGCCCGGCGCCCGCCCCAACATGCCCAGTGCCAGTCCCCCAGGCGACCCTGAATGAGATGAAAATGTGCCCGATGTGCGAAGTATCTACAGTGTGAGCACTAAACATGTCCCTTCTCCCCTTTCCTACCAAGGCATACACCAAGTACTCTCCTGTCTGTCTCTCTGATCACCTTGGCTGTCATGGTCTAGTCTTCTGGAAGCATCTACTGTCCACTGAGAGCCTGTCTCACCTCTTCTCGAAAAGCCACAAAATACTCTTCCTTTCTCAACTTCCACCACATGGTTCTCTGGTCTGCCTTTGTCTTTTTAATCTTCCTCTCCACCACCAGAGTCATCTTACACACCACCATCCTATGCTGTCTAGCTACACTCTCCCCTACCACCCTTACAGTAACAGTACAGTAACCTCCTTGATGACATTGTCTGCACAAGATGTAATCTACCTGCGTGCTTCTACCTCCGCTCTTGTAGGTCACCCTATGTTCCTGCCCTTTCTGGAGGACAGTGTTCACTACAAACATTTCCATCCTTTTTGCAAAGTCTACCACCATCTCTCCCTCCAAGTTCCTTTCCTGGATGCAGAACTTACCCATCACTTCTTCATCACCCCTGTTTCCTTCACAAACATGTCCATTACAATTTGCACCAATCACGACTCTCTTTCTCTCTGGGATGCTCCGAACTACTTCTTCCAGCTCCTTCCAGAATTTCTCTTTCACCTCTAGGTCACATTCTACCTGTGGGGCATAGCCACTAATCACATATACATAACTCCCTCAATTTCAAGTTTCAGCCTCATCACTCGATCTGATACTCTTTTCACCTCCAAGACATTCTTAGCTAACTCGTCCTTTACCTCTAACCCCTACTCCATTTTTCTTCCCATCTACACCATGGTAAAATCATTTAAACCCTGCCTTACTGCCTTTCCACCGGGTCTCCTTCAAAGTCCCCACATTCTGTTCTAGACTGTGCTTTCTACTTCTCTTTCTGTCTTTCTGCCTCAGAATCCACTTTTCACATCTCCTTCGTCTTCGACCCACAGTTGTTGAATTTCCACCCGCGCCCTGTAGATCAATGACGCCGGTGGTGGACATTGTTAACCAGGCCACGACTGATCCAGGTATGGAATTCTTTGGCTGGACGCTCATATTTGTTTGGCAAAGTTTTAAGCTGGATGCCCTTCCTGACGCAACCCTCTGCATTTATCTGGGCTCGGGAACGGCCTATAGTTTGCACTGGCTTGTGCCCCCCTGAGTATAAAAGTGTCAATTTTATAAAAAAAAAAAAACCTTGGTTTTGTCACATGAGTGTGCAGAAAAGGCCACTCTGACAGTTACTTCTGTTTGACCTAGTTTGACCCAATTCAGGCCTCTCGGTAGAAAAACATCTGGTATTCAGGAAAGCGATTTTAATTGATATTTCACGTTTACTGAGACACCATAGAGCCAATATTACATCCCAAATACTAAAAAAAGTTGGTTTGGCAAAATACGGGACCTATAAAGGTTATAGTGCATTTTGGATTCATCCTGAAATTTCATGATTTCATTTTTTGTGAGTAGTGTATACGTGCATACATGAGTAATAAAAACCTTGCATCGTTCATTTTTATAAATATTCTGATTGAGCCCTGCAACCCAGAACAGGATAAGCAGTGAAGAGAACGTGAATGTGAACTTAAGTGATGCAGTTAGAAATACACTCATGACAATAACTAATCTATATCTCATCAATTATTACATTAGCGGGACTTTCCCATCCTTTTATTTTGTGCTGGTTTTCAATAATTTGATGGTACTCATCAATTTTACTAAAACATGAAAGACTTCTGCCTCAGTCACTGTTGAGTTGTTTTACTGGCTGGGTCTTCTTGGTCATGAACACTTGCAGGAATCCCTTGCGTGTTTGGCCACAACACACCGAAGTGCAATTATTATTTTCACTGCATATCGTATCCATGAGCCTTATGTTAACTTAAATTGACCAGTGTGTTGCACTTACTGGCATTCATAATGTGTCACCTCCACCGTCCTGCGGGAAAAAGCCGCTCAGTTTTCTTTTTACAAGGGACGATGCATCATCCCTGTAAGCGTGACACTTTAAAACACAATTTCTTTAAAGGAACAAATTAATAAAATGATACTCCCATATACTGTCACTACTACTGTACATCTGCAAAATTTTGCAACAAGAATTACTGAATGAAGTTATTCTAAAAGGGAAATTAAGCAAGTTACAGCTGAAATGGCCAGGAGGAAACTCTGTGGTGGTCCAGTCTTTCTAAGCAAAATAAATAGAGACTGAAGAGTTTATTTTCACTTGGGCTAAATGAGGCACGGGGGGGTCTGGAGTAAAGGGGAGGCGGGAAGGTGGTGTAGGAGAGAGAGAAAACGAAGGGGAAAAGTAGTTTATTTTCGCTGCGGCAAAATAGGTTTGCTTTAACTCTGCTGTGTTTGGAGTTGGAGTTAGACCCTGTGTGCGCCATGCTAAAAGTCAGGAGAAATAGACATAAGATAAAGGAATGTTGACATAATGACATGAGGCTGAAATACAAGAAAGGAAATGTGAAACTTGAGGAAATCAGAGGAGGAAAACAAATGGCAAACTCCTGCTGGTCCTTTTTATTGATAAAATATGAGGATGAAAATAAATTCCAAATTGAACATCCATTTTCTGTACCGCTTATCCTCACTAGGGTCACGGGCATGCTTGAGCCTATCCCAGCTAGTGTATGTTGGGCAAGAGAGAGCGTACACCCTGAACTGGTCGCCAGCCAATGGCAGGGCACATACTATATAAACAAACAACCCTTCACACTCACATTCTCACCTGCGGGCAATTTAGATTCTCCAATAAACCTACCATTCATGTTTTTAAGATGTGGGAGGAAACCAGAGTACCCGGAAAAAATCCACGCAGACATGGGTAGAACATGCAAACTCCACAGAGGCGAGGCCGGATTTGAACCCAGGTCCTCAGAACTGTGTGGCAGATCTGCTAACCGGTTGTCCACCGCGCCCCCCGCATCTATCAAATGCCAACAAATTTTCTTTTTGTGTTACAACAAATCACAGATCACAAGTCTTACATTTTTTTGTGTATGTACAAATGGACTCAATTACAGAGCTGTTGCCATAGTTGTTACAAAACACCCATAAACATGCATTCATGTTTCCTGTTTTCGTCCGTCCAGGAAAACTGGGCCTAGGGGAATTCAAATATTAAGCACAGAAAAATTACCATGTCAACACTGGTCATTCATGGTTTGGAACAATAATTATTCCAGAAATGATTGTGATTTGAAGATAACATGCTTGTGTACCCTGATTTTCTCATGAAAAAAAAATTGCATGTGGAGAACATGATAAGCAGTAAACTGACATCTTAAAAGACCTATTTTCCATTTTACTTCTTAATGAGAGACCCATGAAGATGTGCTAACATTAAAATCTCAAACTGGACAAAGCAACTACAAATGTCCTAAAAATATTCTCCTTTCCCACTGCAATGTACAGTATTTACTTGACTTGTCATGGTTCAACTCACTATTAATGCTTTCCCATTGGCAAAACCAGGTACTCTAAAAAGTAGCGACCTGTTTGCCAAATGCCCCGTCCCCGCCTGTGTGGAGTTTGCATGTTCTCCCCGTGCCTGCGTGGGTTTTCTCCGGGCACTCCGGTTTCCTCCCACATCCCAAAAACATGCATTAATTGGAGACTCTAAATTGCCCATAGGCATGACTGTGAGTGCGAATGGTTGTTAGTTTCTATGTGCCCTGCGATTGGCTGGCAACCAGTTCAGGGTGTACCCCGCCTCCTGCCCGATGACAGCTGGGATAGGCTCCAGCACGCCCGCGACCCTAGTGAGGAGAAGCGGCTCAGAAAATGGATGGATGGATGTTTGCCAAATGGATAAAGTAAATCACTGCTCGTCACTCATTGCAGTCACTGTGTCATTGTAACATTTGAGGATACATGGCTAGAAATGGGGAATACACACAACTCCTGATATCTTACCTTGTTGCTGTGCCTTTTCTATGCTGTATTAGAAGCTCTGTTTTATTGCTTCCCTTAGTCTTCTCGAATACATGTGATCCTTTTCTGAGGGAGAAAGACAGTCTCCTTATCGGAGTCTTAAATGCAGCATGAATTTTAAAGTTTCACAGAGAAAGGTGGTACTGTGCAATGCAAAAGCAAAACAATAAATATCAACATGTAACATTAATTTTACCAGAAAGAAGAACATCACTTTAACTTTTGAAGAAAACTACAATGCGACTAAGCATAGGACATGTTTGGCAGTTTGACAGTTTGGCAATTGAAGTGTTTCGGTTTTGAGACTTGAACATGACATGAAGATTCTTGTGTGGGGATGCGATTGAAATGTTAGATGATTTGCATACAGTTTTAATCCACTTGGTGTGTTTTTTGGTAGAAGTGTGGAAATACAATTAATTATCACTCTGCTTTGTGTGGCCAAGATTTCATGTGCTACCAATGTATTCCACGATAAAAGCCTGATTCATCACCGTTGATTTGATGATGTCAATAACAATGCTTAATTCAAATAATGTATCTATGGATAGCATTGCAAAAGGTTTCAGAGCAACTATATGTTTTAGGGTTTTAGATTGAGTTCAGTTTGTTGAGGTGACAAGAGAAATTTGCTAGAGATCGGTTGACCATGTATACAGTCTCCCAGTGAGAGATCAGTGGGATGGTCAGTAGGGTGGAAAGGTGAGCATCTGTGATTGCTGGAGCCTCCAGATTACTGTTCACTACTGGCACCAGTCCATCTTACCCTGGACAGTTGTGACTTGTCCCTTATGACCTTTGGATGAAATATACTTGGATCACAACAACATGGCCTATGCCCTTCATGCTTTATCGCCATCAAGTCTGCTGGAAAAGGAATTTAAAAAAGGAAAATGGATTGACAAGATGTAACTGAAGAAGCCTATGAAGGCTTCCACATAAAAGCTGAAAAATTATAATTTAAATTACCATTAGTAGTTGTGCATTAGTCTTGGTTAGACATTAGCTAGACCCCAACCGCTGTCTTATCAGTAACATACCAGACATCCTGAAAGATGCCTCTTTGGAACAACAGCGCTGAGACAATTAGTTCCCTTTGTAGTACAGTGGATGGCAGTGAGATGCAGAGTTGATAGGTTTCTCTGCTGGTGTGTTTTAGTCTCTCCTGGGGATACTGATGGAGCATTATGGGGGAAATTCAGACGGTGCCCTTAGTTATGTGTTACATGTTATTTAGAGATTGACTTTTGCGTGCATTTGATTATATTTCTAATTTTGCTCTGTCAAAATGAACCTCACCAAGGGGGAGTTTTGATTTGTTTACTCGCACTACAATAATACTACTAAGCTAGTGAAATGCTGTCCATGAAACCTTTGATACATTACTAGATACTATGGAGATAAAGCATATTATATATACTTATATTATTACTATTACGATATATTATTATTTTCTTTTGTATGTTTTATGTCTTTTTTTAACACAAAATTTGGTCAAGTCAAAATAAAGTTACAACATGTATACTGTAGGTGTTGCCCATACATTTAGGTACGAGTGGATTCAAAGACTGTTTTTTTTTACTTCAGCAATATTGCACAATGATTTCTCTGAGAATAAATCAATGATGAACTTTTTTTCTTCTTTTTTTGTCGTAACCTGTCCTGTTCAGCTGCATGGCCATGCAGAATGGTGGATCTGTATGCCTTTTGTGCTGGAACAGTTTTGCTGTGCAGCAGGGGAGTTTGATAACTGTGAGGCTGACGCTCTAACCAGTCATCCACCCTCGGCACGGTGGATGACTGGTTAGAGCGTCAGCCTCACAGTTCTGAGGACTGGGGTTCAATCCCCGGCCACGCCTGTGTGGAGTTTGCATGTTCTCCCCGTGCCTGCGTGGGTTTTCTCCGGGCACTCCGATTTCCTCCCACATCCCAAAAACATGCATAAATTGGAGACTCTAAATTGCCCATAGGTGTGAATGTGAGTGCGAATGGTTGCTTGTTTGTATGTGCCCTGCGATTGGCTGGCAACCAATTCAGGGTGTACCCCACCTCCTGCCCGATGATAGCTGGGATAGGCTCCAGCACGCCCGCGACCCAACCAAAGCGTCTCGACCATTCCCAAAGAGAGGGGCATGGGTACCGGACCACCGCCCCCCCATGAGGGGGCCCCATCTCTCCGCGGCCCCACAACCCAAGGGTTGGGAGGTGCAGGCCCCTGGAGTCAAGCCAAGAGAAATGTGAATACCCACCACCCACCCTATTATTATGTTTACAAGGTCCCCGACTGGCAATCATTAGCCCTGTACCATGATCATGTGTGGAGGGGTGTCGTGCATTAAAATTGGGTAGACTGGTGGGGGTGAGGCGAGACGGTCATGGGGCAATGATGACTAGAGAGCCGGCCGGAGTGCCGGTACACCTGGGGGTGTGTCCTCCCCAGCCCGACACTGCGCTCCCCCCACTGACGGGTGTATGATGCATTAAAAATGGAGGACCGGCAGGGCAGAGAAGGGGTGGTGACCCGAGACCAGCACAGATGTGCCACCACCCGGCCCGGCGTCCGCCCCATCATGCCTCGTGCCAGTCCCCCAGGGGACCCTGAAGGAGATGTGAATGTGCCCAATTTGTGAAATATGTACAGTGTGAGTAATAAAAATATGCAGAGTGTGTGAAGTAGGAGGCTAGACTCCTGCGGGCCCGGGTGGCGGACCACAGAGAAAGGGGGAGAAGCCCCTCCCCACCCTACAGCGACCATCCCCCAGTGAACAGAACAGGGCACCGAAGGTTGGCCCATCCAAGGCAGAAGGCGCTGACACCCTACCGTAAGACCCAAGTCAGTCGGGGACCCCACACAGCCTGAGCGAGAAAGGAGCGAGGACCACGGCGGAGCGCCCCGTGGAGAGGGAAGAGGAGACCAGGATGAGGCCCTCGGAGTGGGGCCAGCAGGCACCCCCCTGGCACCCAGAGACCGAGAGCAGCCCAGGGATCAGCACCCCCCAGGAGGGCAACACGGACACAACCAGACCCAAGAGGAGGAGAGCGACATTACATTACATTTATACTACACATTACATTACATTACATTTCTGCATGACATTCTTTCACAGCAAAACAAGTATCAAGCTTCAAGGTTCACCATTTTAATGAAAGGTGACCAGTTTTTCTTAAAGTTATCCATTTGGTTAAGTTTAACAGAGATATTTTCTAGTGTTATATACTCTATTACAAGATTTTGCCATTGGTTAATGTTGATAGCTTGTTTATCTTTCCAGTTTAACAATATTGGTTATTTAGTGATTGCTAGAATTATAAGTATTAGTTGAGCATGTTTATTTGGAAGAGCTATACCTTTTAAGTCAACCAATAGACAAAGATTAGGAGAAATTGGAATCCTACAGTTCAAAACTGAGGAGGGTTTCTGTGTAACTAGTGACCAGAAGTGCTGTACGAGTGTACACTGCCAAGGTCCATGAAAATAAGTGTCTGGATCGTTTTCAGTACAATGAGTGCATATGTTTGATTTTGAATAGCCCAATTTATGCATACTATATTGTGAAATGTGTGATCAATGGAGTACTTTTAACTGGATTAGCTGTAAATTACTTTTTTTTAAATATATATCCCGCTCCTTTTATATTCTTTGGTCTGTTATTTATGTATTGTTTATTTCAGCTTTTATATATTTTAAGGTGTACTATTAATGTTTTGATCATTCTAGCTGAACGGTTCCGCATGGTTGTTATATCATTCTTTCACATTGATATTACTGATTAATTCAGCTTAGCTTCTGTTTTTACTTCCTGCTTTTATATTCTTTGGTCTGTTAATATGTCTTGTTTATTTCAGCTTTTATATATTTTAAGGTCTGCTATTAATGTTTTGATCATTCTAGCTGAACAGTTGGTTCCGCATGGTTGTTATATCATTCTTTCACATTGACATTACTGATTAAGTTCATTTAGTAATATATTTCAATGCTTTCCTCAGAGGGAGGGCTCTGCGATGGGTGCATAGGGCTCCTTGAGATGTTGTTTCCTCACTGGGATGCTCTGTGCCCAGTCTCAGGTTTCTTAGGTCATTTCATTATTGTGTTTCTCACTACTATGTGTGTGAGTGTGTATGTCTTTGGTCAGTGGCAGTTCTTTCTTACCCATGTGTGCTTGTCTGTGTCCTTGTGGACAAGTGATAGTGGGGTCGATTTTACTCATGTAAAGACCTTTAGGTTGAATTGTTTGTATGAAAAGTGCTATCCAAATAAAGTTTGATTTAAGTAAGGCACAATGATGGTCTCACATGTATGGAGAGAGCAATCTGTGCGTGACGGCATTGTCACCTGGCCGCCGAACAGCGACAATATATAAAATATGACTAAATACTGCCCCTTTATAGTATAGTACATTCTTTTTTCCACACCAGCTGCACAGTGAATTTGGGCTCCACTTTCGCCACTGATGTCACACCAAGACATGGAGGTAGGGGAAGGGGAGGGGGGGGCGTGTGGATTTAGGTGATGAACAAAGTTCCGTTCAAAGTGCAATTACTTTTTCACCAATTGCTCAAAAATGGATTTTCTTGAGCAAAAATACAGAAAATTAACTTGTAGTGAAATGTGGACCATTAAGACCCTATAGCTCCTTTAACATAACATCAATTTTCATGTTGGGAAATTATTCCAAGGTTAAGTTCTCGATAGGAACGTTTGTTTCTTTGTTAAAAGGTAGTTTTATGCTTCTAAGTTACATATCAACAAATAAAAAAAAATTTAGGACTTAGTACGTAATACAATATTATTATTTTTCTATAAAATTGATTCTATAAAAGGAGAATAAAACGAAAAACAAGACCGTTAGTCACTATTGCATTTTCTGAGAAGTAAATAAAAAGATATAAATGATCATTATGTCATGTAATGCGATCAGACTACAAGTTTACAGATTTGGTCTTTGATGTCAGACTACTGCCATCAAATCTTGCCGTATCTCGGTCAGAGAGTGGAAACATTACACAACGTATTCTGATACCACCACATCCCGTCTTTTAGAAACACTTGGTTTTATCTTGTCAAATCAAACACTGTCAGAGAGATGGAACCAGAAAACGTGTCACTGGTCAATGCGACTGGATACACTCGTTACCATGGCGATGAGAACAACAATGCGCCATGCTAAAGTATTGTTTGTGTGTGTGTGGAAGGGGGGGGGGGCAAAATGAATAAAAACGTGGTAATCGTCACTGGTGCTCTGGCGAGGACGTTCATTCAAGGATTGCTTGAGATATGTTCACGTACGTAGTACGATACGGCAGGGGACAAAATGTTATGTAGCCTAGCAAGCTAGTGCTAGCACTAATGGTTATACGTAAACATGCCGGCGTTCTGTCGTATCATGCACTAAAGCTTCGGTAAACATTGGTTTGTGCGCGTGAATAATTTTGACAACGGCAAGCACGGGAGGCGATATGCCAGTCACAATATGTAATCCTATTGGTGGACATCAAGGTGCACTGTCGGAGAGTTGTCGTTGATATGTCACACTACACAAAAGATATCCAAAAAATCAAACATGCTAGACTTTTCCTTTTGGCTTTGTAGTGCTATCGTAGGGCCAAATCATTGGTCGTGGATTATGTCACATTACACGTGACAGTTTTGTCGTTCCCGACAAAATCTGGGAAATTGGCTGCAAAGGCTAATCGGGCCAATATTGGTGCTAAAATCCTGTAGTCTGATCTCGGCATAACACAAATAATCGGCATTTGTGTTTGTAAAGTGACTTCTACCAAAATGTTTTGTGACATTCATTACAGGAAGCAGCTCACAGCCAGGCCTGTTTCTCTTTAATATCCTTTGACAGACTTGCTGCTGTTCGTGAAAAATGTTGTCATGCTCATTTACCTTACAAAGGCACCACCTCTGCTGATATGCCTTGATGTGCTTTTCAGCTAGACTGGACTTCATGCTTCTCTTTGGCAAAAGTCAGAGCTTCACGATTTGTTGGAGCGTCATATGAAAAAGCCTTCATGCCAAGAAAAAAATTGAATACTATTGTATGTGGGAAACAGATGTATGGAACTAAATACATAAACCTTTGGTAATGAACACCTGACTAGGAATTTCTGACAAAATTTTCAAATTCTAATTCACGTAATTTAATGTACATTAGATATAATCTGCAAGCAAGTGGACTTTGGAAAATCAACACAAAACTAACCAAACCACAACCACTACAATCAAAACCAATATAACTATCTTATGACCAGTATTCCCCCTCCTCCCAGTTTAAAGCCACTGGGGATTCTGTGTGAGTGGAACCATTAACAGGCCGCTCTGATAGCAGTGACTCTTTGAAGCTGAGCACAGGAAAGCAGGGCTGTAAAGAACTACCAGCAGACTTCCTGTCTTTGGTGCATGCTCGTGTGTGTATGCGTGTGTGTGTGTTTCATTGTCATTAGCCCCTCTCAAACCACTAGTTCAGGTCTGGAGTGTTACACGTTTGTGCCTCAAAACTGCTTAAAGTGCACGGACGTGAGGTGACGCAGAAGATTAGAGCGTGGAAGCAGTGATAACGCCCTATGGTGTTTTTAAAAGGGAAAGCTGGAACATGTAAACCATTACCCATCCATCCATTTGGACCTTGATTAACTAATTTAATGCTAGCCGTTTTTCAGAAATTAGGAGCGCTGGGTGCTGGCCACTTTTGCCAATTTTGACAGATTTTTGAAGGCCTGCAGAAAATGGTGCTCTATAGCTATAGAAACATGGAACCGGCCAAAAGAAAGACTTAACCTTCTTCTGTCATCAAGAAAAAAAGTACATTTCTACCTTTTACTGTTCTTTAGTAAACAGCAGTTAAACATAGGTAAGTTTCTTAAAAATACCTGTTTCCAAGAAACAACAAAAAAACAGAGAAAAAGAGCTTTTTGTGAAATGATGCATTTCAAGTAGAACTTTCACTTTGTTGCTAATTTTGTTTTGTTTTTATGAAAGCTCAAATATCTAAACAATGCGTTCCTATTATACAACAAAACAGGGTATTTTGATTGCAAAATATGTTTATTTACAAGTACATCACATGCATTTTCAAATTGATAATTCATGAACTTTGAAATATGTACAGGTGTGTGTGTGTTTGTGTGCGTCCGCATGTGTGTGTGCATGCGTGGGCGGGTGCATGTGGGACTTCTGTGGGTTCCCAGTCAGCAGACGACCAGCCATGCACAGCCCCACCAATGCTTAATGCACCTCCTGTAAATGATTAAAAAATAAACAATTATCATAAAACATAAACATATTATTGCAGCATTGTGAAGTGGGGAAAAACACTTTTTTCACTTTTCTTCCCAATAGGTGTGGGAGTGCATCTGCTGCTGTTTTCACCAACTGTAATTTGTAGAAATATATATATAATTACCACAAAATATTTATGTTGTTGCTGCAGTGCTATGAGGAAAGGTATAAAATTCCTACATTACACACATCACATTGTCTGACAATTAGATTTTTGTGCACCACTGTCTATAAATAAAAGAACGACAATTAAAAAAAAATCTATCCAATTCATGTAGCTATCGATCACCACGTTTTTTTCTCTACAGGATGCATGATTTGTAAACATGTAGTATCGTAGGACAAACTGTTGTGCTTTTTTTTTTCACATTGCATGATAAAAACGGTAACCGTAGTAAACCCTCAGGCTAAATTAGCAAGTTCTTACCTCTAATGTGACTTTCTGGGGGCTCAGGGGAGCTCCGTTGCTCCCAGATAAGGATGCGTCCGGATCAGGCTCATTGTATTCCGAGTCCGAATGTCCAATGGCAGTCCACGTTTCCATCCATCCATTTCATTCTGCTTATACAGAGTCATCTCATGGGGGAAGCATCCCTGGCCTGCTATCTGTGGATTATGGAGCATTACATTGCATTTCCCTAAGACAAATGATTGAAGACTCTAAATTGCCCGTAAGTGTGAATGTGAGTGTGAATGGTTGGTTGTTTATATGTGCCCTGCGATTGGCTGGTGACCAGTTCAGGGTGTATCCCGCCTCTCGCCTGAAGATAGCTGGGATAGGCTCCAGCATGCCCGCGACCCTAGTGAGGATAAGCGGTATGGAAAATGGATGGATGGATGAAATTCCCAGTCTTCAAACTCTCTCCATTTCAACTGTGAAGTTAACTGCTCTGTATCTGCTTTGAAGTGACCTTTCACAGTTGATATTAAAGTCTTTTTGAGCTATTCCGGTGGTTCAGTGTGCTGCACTTGGGTCCTTGACCACGCTCGCCGCCGTGTCAGTAAAGTAAAAACATTTTTTTTTAAAAAAAGGTCACAGAACTTCCAGACAATTTGTACCTGGTGTGCTGTTGAGAGATGTTTCATGGGATTCGAGTAACTCACAACGTGTGGCCTGTGAATGAATGAATGAATAAATAAATAAGGTGTCGAATGTGGTGTACTATAGGCCAGAGTTCTCCAAGTTCAGGAGGACAATAGCCTGTGGGACAAAGGTGGCTCTCTTCCTCTGGTTCCTGCAATCTGGACACCATAGCCTGTGACCAGATGGCAGCCTCTCAAATGCCTAGAAGCGAGCATTGGAGGGTACCTTCAGGATCCAGGCAGTCATTCCGCGAACCTGCTGCTAATAAACACGAGTCATGGAGCAAGTAGGAACTCCAATGATCATCAAGCGCTCCTTGACCACACTATGTATGCGGTTCGTCTCCTGCACGGAATGGAACCAGCAGACCACCGAGAACATGACAGGCTTGATGTAGACGTGAAAGAATGTTAGTAGGAGCTTGTTGCTCAGAAACGAGTACAGCTTCCTGAGCAGGTACATCCTCAAAATCAGAAGCCTCTTTATTGCCAAGAAGAAGAAGAATCATCTTTTATTGTCATGAACATGCATGCATGCACACAAAATTTGTTCCCTGCATTTAACCCATCACAGTGAACACATACACATACACATGTTAGTGGAACACACTGGAGCAGGGGGCAGCTGAAGCGCCCGGGGAGCATTTTTGGGGTATCAGTGTCTTGCTCAAGGACAGCAAATTCCTTGTGTGTTTTTGCCAAGTATGTCAAAAACACACAAGGAATTTGTCTCCGGTTGTTGGAGCTGCTCTAGTATGACAATTTTGACAGTAAATACATTGAGACATAAAATCATAAAAACACACTACAGAGAGTCACTTAGCCTCTATCAATTTAGCAGAAAATATAGAAAAATAGCAGAAAAACAGATGGAATTGGATACTCTCATATCTTCAGGCCTCTGTACATGTGACTGCAGTGTGAGAGCGGACAGATCGGATGTACCTTGTCATTGGAAGACCATTTCGTCATTGAAATGTGACGCTTGATTACATAAAAATGGAAACAAACATCTACACAAGCTACTGATCTGTGGTAAATGGAAACTGCAGTGAAACCATGGAAGTGCACAGACTGCAAAAATGTATTATGAGCTCAGCCTCATTTGTGTAATGGACGCAGATGTAATGTAATAATAAATTGAAACATAAAAATATAGATATAGATATATACATATTCATACTGGGCCAGTTCGCTGTACAATGCTTTTAGTGTAGTTACACCTCCCTTTCCATGCAGTCCATGACTGGGCTGCACTTAAACACTGCCCTACACGTGTCAATACTTCAGCACGTTTACGTACTGTATGTCTGACTTTGAGGTTTATCGCAAGTCATTTTTTTTCTGTTATGAAAGCAATTCACATTGGAAGTGGAGAATTAGTTTCATGTGGTGATTGTCTGCATATGTACAGTATGCGCTCGTTCTTGAGCAACCATAAAATGTGCTTTGATTGTGTGGCTTATTTACATTTTGCAAGGTGGCGGCAATCATTAGTAACTGTCCGGAGGAATAATCACATTATTTATAAAATATTTCTAGGTTAGATCCCTGTTTATGTGCTTGTACATGAGCAAGCATACTGTGTTCAGCTCCACTTCGTCTGACTGTGCTGAAATTCTCACAGAAGTCAAACAATCTATTAAGATTTCAACACAAACGCAGCAGAAGACCATGATAATGGTGTCGGATTTTACACAGGTAATACATGGTACATGAACATGGTAACACTAATGTTTTGGATGAACACATTTGAACTTTTCTAAATTTTAACCCACAGCTAAATAAATAAATAAATAAATAAAAATACAGGGTGTCCTCAGTTTAAAATGGTCCCGACATATGAGGTTCCTAGTTTGCGTAGCCGTGTAAGAATACGCCATCATGTGGTACAAGAAGTCGCGCTCAATTACAGTCGTAATTAACAGATTTTCATTTGTTTGTTATATGAGGATGGAGCTGCTCGGCAAGAGAGCTAGAGGAAGACCAAAGCGGTTGATGGATGTCGTGAGGGAAGACATGAGTTGGTGTTCGAGAGGAGGATGCAGGAGATAGGCTTATATGGAAAAGGATGACGCGCTGTGGCAACCCGTAAAGGGACAAGCCGAAAGGAAAAAAAGAAGAAGATAGTTATGACTGCGAATTTTTTTGTTTTCATCCAAATAACTACCGTATTTGTCATTTTACTACTGCATTAGCATAGGTCAGTGACAGACTTGGGTGTCTTTCAACTCACGTACAATTTGACTTACATTCCAGCTAGAGGAACTGAACTGAGGATAGGTCAATTTTAATCAAGTCTGTAGACATTTTTGCTCATGACAATCAAGGCTTAATTTCTGCATTAACTGTAATTAATCATGACAACAACTTGCAACTAGTGAAGACTTTGAGGAATTATTTTGTTTTATATCACAATCTCCTGCCAGCTTGCAAACATATGGTGGGTAAATACATGGTCTTGTGATTGGGGGTGGGAGTCGGTAGGTGACTGAATGCATGTGGCCCACAAGTTGACGTGACCTCATATAACACTCAGCAGTTGCTCAGACATCAGACCAGTGTGTTGGGGGGAGGAGGTGAGGAGGAATAAAAGCGGGGAGAAAGTTATCCTTTAAAGCTGGTTCAGTTCTGCACAGTGGGCTGGTGTTAGTTGTCACCATGGCAACAATACCACAATAAGGAGGGTGGGGTGTATCTGTTCCTGTCTTTTAACACAGCTAGAACACACTGACACACAATCTGCACTGAAGCATTCATTCCTACCACAGCTCCTCTAATGGGAGTTAACTCTTGCAAAGCAAATCAACAAGAATATTATTTGTATTCCTCTGCTTTCTTTGCATTTTTTTTTAAAGCGGACGATGAGGGTTAAGGGCGTTTCATGCAACTTATGGAAATTCTGAAGCAGCTCCCAGAGGAAGGCAGGACGTAGATGTGAAAGGTGTTTCCCTCTCTGGGTCACAGGGTTAAATCTATCCATTGCTGCCACAGTTCCAGCTCAACTAGCTGTCTGTGGAAGACTGCATTAAACGCTGTGTGCTTTAGCCAGCCTGTTTCTTTCATTCTTCGACAGGGCAGAATGTATGTGACCATCATTGTTGGTACATACAGTAGATGCTTTTGATTTGAAAATATGTTCTTCTGCATGTTTTGGACAATAATATAATTTTGAAGGATGGCAACATTTTAGGGATGCCTCCAATTTCTAACACACACACACACGTACAAGGCCACCTCAGAACTCTGAGTCAGATACTGTATGCTCACCACTATGCCTTATTTCTGTGAAATATTTTTTTTCATTTTAACTATCAGTCAAATATACAGTAATCTCAAAATATAGCTATGAACAGATATAATTTAGAGGCTGGAGTAAACACACACATGAAAATCCCTCTCAAGTAAACATGTTTGTCTACATACGAGTTAGTTATTAACGAGTAAAATAACCAATTTCACATTGGACAAACACCCTACTTGCCTCATCCATTATCTCATTATGGGGTAATAATAACTGATAACGTTTGGCATTTTGGGAGGAAGGTGACATTTTTTTCTCTCTTCTGCCTTACATTAGGAACAATCCTGAACTTACCATTGAGTTTTCCACTAAGGACAAGGTAATCATGGACTGAAAATTGCAATGTATTTACACATGGTACCAATTGGACTCGGACACATGGTGGATAACACTGTTAACGTCACGGTGGGGAGAGAATCGGAATCTAATGAAAGTCTCCTCCATAAAAGTGTCACACCCAGCTCCAATCGTTTTCTGTATATGTGTGTGCTATTTGTAACATAATCCCACCAGCTACATGACTTCGCATCATCATCCAATCTGCAGCCTGTTTTTGGAGTCTTTCTGATTGAACTGTCGAGGACAACTGCACTTAAAAACCACGGCTGAAAACAGAGCAGATTTGTGATTCTGAGTCGTGCTGATTTATCCTGTCCAACTGTTGAAACACTATTAACATATCCTTTAAATGCCTTGAACACCAGAATGAAATTTCTGAACAAGTAAGCGTATTCATACCTCATACACATACCCTGATTTGGATATATGTAATATAATTTAAAAACAATAACCACATGGACAAGAAAAAATGGATCTATCAGTTTCCAAGTTTCTGTATGGTTTGGGTGTGGGGGGCAGGGTGAATGTTAGGCTGCCGTAGATGAAGTTGATGATCTTGTAGGACAACACCAAGACCCCCCAAGAGGAGGGCTGGTCCACCATCACCTCTCAGCTGTGTTTTCAGCTGCTGATGGGAAAAAAGAATGGATCAAAACATCTTGATGCATTTATTTGTATTGCCGTTTTTCAGTTTGCTAAAAATCCATGTTTAAAACTGTCAATAAAATGAAGATGGCAAAACACTCGCTTTTAAAAACTTATTTTAACAAAAATATCAATAGTAAGGTCATCACAAACAATGAACATGTTTTTCACTGGTGTAACGCAGAAACAAAACAAATTAACATCCAAAACCACAACAAAAGAAAATGGAGTGATGCAGTTGAAGTTGTTAAACAGGATATAATATGGAAAAGTGACTTATTAATTGATTGTATTCCAATAATTTTCTGGAGTGCCTGCCCACCTGTGAAGTGTGAAATTAATTATTAGTTGTTGACCTAGTGAGAATGGGGACAGTTTGTTTCCAACCAATTACACAGTTCTGCATAGTAATTGACAAGTGTAATTTTGCGGCTTGGTGATGTAGTGCTAAATATTAGTAGATTTTTTTTTACCACACCACAGCTTCAGCAAAAGGTATATACCACCTAAAGTTGCTATGAGGGGGGAGAGGCGTGTGAAAGGCAGGCGTCTTTGAACCTCCTACGCCAAGGAATCTGGTGTTCCACATCCATTATCCTGTGGAGACCCCAACACTAAAAGAGGAGCTGTTTGTGAATGTTAGTGACAGGAGGAAAAAAAGATAGAGAGTAAATAGCAATAAACATACATAACTACTTAAAATTGAGTGTAATCCATCAAAAACTCTGCAGTTTAGTTCAAGGTTGCCTGCACGCGACCTTTGTGAGGATAAGTGGTAAAGAAAATGGATGGATGGATAGTTTAAGGGTGGTAAAAATGAGGCTACTGATTGTATTGTATGATGACTCATGGTCTTGTTGCAGCTGCGCTTCATGATACTTTCAAATCATCTGACGACGATGTGACGTACATCAGCGTTGTTCTGTTTTGAACTCTGCATCACAAAGGCAATGATGAGTCATTATTGGTGGATGCTTCAAACACACACACATACACACAAACACACACACACGCGCACACAATATTAAAAGTGCAAAATTGTGAGGACAGCCCTTTGACGTTTTCAACGCCCCTAAACATCTGTTGCCTTTTATCCAACACTTTAAGGTATAATTGTGCAATGGCGGCAACACGGACAAAGACAGCTGAAAGTGACACCTAAAGTGTATATGTTCACACTAAGAGGTCAAAAAAATGACCACTGAAACTCATGTTGTTTTGAACTAATCATGTCCACATGAACACAGGCTGGAGTAATGTTCAAAAGCACAGGTTCATATAAGGTGATAATGATTGCAAATATGTCATATTTAAATAAAGATTTTTTTTCAAAGCGCAACAATTGCCATTTTTCCAAATACTGCATAGTTGAACTTCTACTGTCAAACACAACTACACAAATAAGTTAACCAATGGACTACAGAAAAATGATTCGGTCATGAAACTAATGCTGAGGAGATTTGTGATGCAGTTTTACTTCAAGCTTCTAATTTTTTAACATCTTTAATTGTAACGCAAGTGTAAAAACAACTGCAAAAGCATAAAAAATAATAAGCATTCAGCTTTAAATTAGATAAGTGTTCACACCACCAAACAAAAATTATGATACCTCGATTTACTCACATAGGGCCTTATTCTCCCATTCGTGTGTAAGTAGTATTTTTCAAACCTGGACTTACGCACTTTAAGTCTACGTGTATTCTCCCATCCAGACCTCTGACACTGACAGCTGAGGTTGTGTGGACATTTGTTAATGTCATTGACATCCAATAAAAGGGTAAAACACGCTTTGAATTTGAAAATAACTTATGTAGCGGATGTGAAGTCGGTTAGTCGGGATGTGCGGCTACACTTACATAGTCGGGATCTGCGGCTACACTTACATTTTTTTATTATGTATGAAATAAATCCAATAAAAGTAATTTAATCAGATACTGCGCTTATGACTGCAAACTGTGCACTGGATCAGCAGTCCCCAACCTTTTTTTGCATCATTTGACAGACCAGCATATAAACAAATGATAAAATATACAACTCACCATTAATCCAGTAAAATGAATGTAGTTGTGTAATAGTGGGAGTCCTGCACTTTTCTCGTCAACGAACTGTCCCATCTTGCGGTAATCTTGCTTTGGTTTAAAAAAAACAAAACACCTGGCTAGGAACACCTTTGAAGCAGAGTCACTCCTCACACTTATAGGTGAGCATCAACAGCGAAAAAAAGTCAGCTAGTGTCGGTATAATGAGGCAATTGGTGACACACAACGTCTCTTCTATTGATCAACTCAATAAAATATATTTTGCTCAGATTTGTTTTTTTTTTGAGAGTCCTGCAAATGTGTTGAAAATAAAATCAAAAGCTCAAAATTGAGTTCAGGGACTCCTGTTTCTACTGATCATCCTGAAATTGTTTACACAGCTTAATTGGAGTCCACCTGTGATAAAATCAGTTGATTTGCCTTGATTTGGAAATGCACACACCTGTCTTTGCAAGGCGGTACAGTTGACCAATTTGTGTTAAGTCCTATTATGTAACGTCAGGTTTAATTGTGTGCACCTGGTTTTCAAACTAGATTTCTCATACACACTGTGACTACCGTAGGAAAGGTTTTGACAATTTCAAGATTTTGCTGGACATCCACGAGAATCATGGCCTGTTTTACCCAGCTTGCCCCGCTGCGTTGTCTCACAACCATCGAATTTCGGGGCTGGCATGGCTGCCAGGAGCATTTTGTGAACGTGGCTTAAAAGGCCCATGGAGTTTGCCCAAACGCACATGAAGGACTCTTAGACCATCCATCCATCCATCTATCCATTTTCTGAGCCGCTTATCCTCACAAGGGTCGCGGGAGCGCTGGAGCCTATCCCAGCTATCTTCGGGCAGGAGGCGAGGTACACCCTGAACTGGTTGCCAGCCAATCACAGGGCACACATAAACATACAACCATTCACACACACAAAGCAAAAAATAAAGCATGATGACAAAGCAAAAAAAAAACAAACAAAAAAATGGGAATGTCCTCACTTGTTGCACTTCACACAGTTGAGTGCATCACATTTTGCAATTTAACACCAAAAACTAAAAATTCTTTTTTTCAGGGTTTGGATGTGAAAACCAGCATTCTACTTGTCTACTTTAAATGACATCGTCACAATTTGTGTCATCATTTCCATACCTTTTTTTGTGGGGGATAATTTGTTGTTGTATTAACTATATTGTTGTTGCTATTGTACCTCAACAAAATGAGTGAATAAACAAATGAGCCCTGAATATTTAAAAAATCATTAAAAGTGTACGTAAATGGGATAACCTTAATATTACTGGATTTAAACAATTTATTCCACAAATTGTAATTCCTCAAAAGGGAATTCTGTTACACAACCATAGAGAACTTGTGTTAATTAAGACATGAGAGGTGCGATATCAAAGTGATGGGATAACCCTTAGTCGTTCTGTCGCGGGGTTTGGTGTCTTGCTCAAGGGCACCCCAGCAGTTAGCAGGATGCAGAAAAATACCTCTTCAACAACAAGTTGAAATTTTCTCTTGTCTGCAGAGGGATTCAAAATGTGACTCACTGTTTCAAAAGTCTTTACACGGAAGCTCCTGCCGCCCTTTCTGTTCCATTGTGGGAAATCGACTGTTTGAACCTTACCACTTAAAAGTCTACACTATAGTTGATAGGTGAATGTGTCAACACGCGGGATTTGTGTTTAATGTAATGTAGTTATGCTGGACAACACAAATGTAAAACAAACCTTACATTGAGAGTGACACATTTCATGAAGACATAGGCTCAAACACATTTTCCTCCATGGATAATTGCTCCCATATTTTTTCGAATGCCCTGCTTCTGTTTCCTGCCTGTAGATTATAACAGTAACTGAAACAAAACATATACATTCCCATGTATATGTAAACTTTGGCTGCATTAATGTGTGCTCTTTATTACATATTGCAATAAAATGTCATGAACAGACTGTAAGGGAACTGGCAAACTAAGATTTACATGTATGGTCTTCAGTACCCATCCATTTTCTGAGCCGCTTCTCCTCACTAGGGTCGCGGGCGTGCTGGAGCCTATTCCAGCTATCATTGGGCAGGAGGCGGGGTACACCCTGAACTGGTCGCCAGCCAATCGCAGGGCACATACAAACAAACAAACAACCATTCGCACTCACAGTCACATCTACGGGCAATTTTAGAGTCTCCAATTCATGCATGTTTTTGGGATGTGGGAGGAAACCGGAGTGCCCGGAGAAAACCCACGCAGGCACGGGGAGAACATGCAAACTCCACACAGGCGGGGACGGGGATTGACGCTCTAACCAGTCGGCCACCGTGCCGCTGGTCTTCAGTATGTGATTGATATTTCCATATGCTCTATGCATACAGTACTAGCATTGCATATAGCATGCATTACACAGCACCACATCTATGGACACCACAATGCTCTCTCTTATTCTAAGAAATGCTGTGTTAACACAGTAATAAGCAGAAATATTTTAATCAGGAGATGTGAAGTATAATGACTATATTATATTACTAATTAACGTCTCTGTCACTAAACTTATTAGTGGTGGTCTGGGATTGTTCGTACCCACCTCCAGGAAATTAAAGTAATTGCGCATTTCCTTGTTTAAAAAAAATGAGCTTTGTATGTAAGTTAAAAAAGCAAAGTTTCATGTGGCCCCAAACAACAGGTGGCCCCTGTAATAATAAGGTCTGTCACTCTGTCAAGCAAAGTTTGAAATGGACCCACAGAAGCATGGAAATTGTGTGTTTTTACTTTGCTATTTATAAACAATGCAGATCTACAGCGGGTTTCCACAAAACAGATTTCTATTCAACACCTGAGTTCTACTCCCATTCAAATAATTTCAAAACAAGAGGCTTGTCATACAAGTCTGAATTGACTGTAAACCATGTGCCCATGGCACTGCATCATTTAGAGAATTCATGCAAAAGCAATGTGACTTACATTCTTACTAATTGTTTACAACTCTGCCTAACATCCTGCCCCCACTTTTATTTATTACAATTTCTAGGAAGAGAAAGTGATACTTTCATTCACTGGGGTCTGATCTCAAGTGGTAATTTGTGAATACCAGGTGTGAAGCGTGGCCTCTGAGACATACAATTCTGAGGAGGAACAGAGTGAGAGGTTTCTGCCATGTCACACCCTAATACTAGAATTATATAAAAAAAAAATCAAAATACTCCGTAAACGAGGCTGGTTCTATGTATGTATTTCTTGCTAAATGTTTTTTTTTTATTTTTTATTTTTTTTTAATTCTGGTAGAAATAGGTGGTAATTTTTGTTTGGGGGGGGGCTTGAGAGGTTCGATGTATCCATCATCAACCTTGTTTAGAAAGTCAAGGGACAAAATATTAGAGTGCAATGCAATTTGAAATCAAACTATAACTACAATTACAAACACATTAAATGTCTTTCCATCTAAACAATATGATCATTATTTTCTTTTTGAAGTTCAAATCCGGCCTCGCCTGTGTGGAGTTTGCATGTTCTCCCCGTGGCTGCGTGGATTTTCTCCGAGTACTCCGGTTTCCTCCCACATCCCAAAAACATGCATATTAGGTTAATTGAAGACTGTTAATTGCCAATAGGTGTGAATGTGAGTGTGAATGGTTGTTTGTTTATGTGCCCTGCAATTGGTTGGTGACCAGTTCAGGGTGTACACCGCCTCTCGCCCAAAGACAACTGGGATAGGCTCCTGCATGCCCGTGACCCTAGTGAGGATAAGCGGTACGGAAGAGGAATGGATGGATAACAAGAATGGAGCATCATTGGGGCAGACCAGGGGTGTCAAGCATACGGCCCGTGGGCCAGAAACGGCCCATCAGGGGGTCCAATCCGGCCCGTGGGTCTGGAGAACACGTTCACTCCTATTTTTCAATAAAAGTAACTTTTATTGTTAATTTTGTCCACTGGAGGGTGCACTGACAACACTTAAATGACATTGATGCACCGGTGAAGGCCAGACGATGCCAAGTTTCAGGTGCACACTAATATAAAATGGTGTGCCATGTTCACACGACAATTCTGTGAAAATAAATATCTCATGTAGAAATGTTTAAGACATTTTATATTACAAAATTTCAGCCAAAAGCTTCACTTCAAAAGAGGTTGGTTCGTTGGAATCTTTTTTTTTTTCCATGCACTGCCACAACTTTAAATTCATTTACAAAGGATGCATGACTGAATGGTGCACGCTCACTGATTCATAATACTGTTGAAATAATTTTTGGTAAAAAATTTCAGACTGTTCATGATTTGCAATAAAATTTGCAACACGATAGATAATAATGAATAAATGTGAATATTTTCCGAAAGTACTTGTAATCATTCGCACAAAAATAACGGGGACAATTTTGAATAGTTGTTATTTATGGATTTTTAAGCCAAAAATATTGTGGTCCGGGCCGCTTGAGACCTAATTGGGGTGAATATGGCCCGCAAACTAAAATGATTTTGACACCCCTGTGGTAGATATTCAAATAGTTTTTATTTTATTTTATTTTTTGCTTGACAAACTTGGCAAACTATGGCATCTGTGACTGACTCCCAGTAACAGTAAGTTGTATTATGACTGGGTCTCCTTCCCGTCAGAGGAGTATATTTGAGACCCAGGACTCCTGGAGTTACACAGCACTGCCTGCTGATTGAATCCTGTAACTGCACCAGCAACCGAGCCAGATTCCAGCTGCACAAATCCAGCTGCATTTCTCACCCAGATGACTGTACTGTTTTATCCCCCATCCAGCTGGTGGTCCATGTAGTATTTCTGCTCATTCAACAAAGTCTGTCATCACAAGCATCAATTTCAATGTCAAGTACTAACCCATCAGAGTGAAACTTGATCATCAAATGTAGTCACAGCCAGAATGAATACTATTTAGTTAATCATTGAAAGGGGGAAAAAAAACTCTAAAGCACTATTCTGCTCTACTCTGGGATGGAGTCACAGAACTACTCCTCCTCTTTCTCTCTTAATGAGCTTGAATGAGTGCCCCCCCTCCCCTTACCCCATGACCCCCTCCTCTCAACCCTCTCCCCCTTCCTCCTCCCCCTCCTCCTCGTCACACACACCCCAAAACCTCCCCCTCTCATTAAAACAACAAGCCAACCTGGAGCAGCCCGGTAAAGGGGCTTTGGGACAGCTGAACAGCACCAGTGACTTGTGGCCACTTCTCTCCTCTTGCCTTGGCTGCTTGGATTGACTATCCTCACACAAATGCCCCAAAAGACTGACAAGTAAAACTTTGAGCCCTTTAATGATTGCTGGAAGATTTTTTTTCCCTCCTTATTTTGAAAATGAGTGCCGCTGTCAAAACCGATGGCTGCTTCTTTTTAAGGCTTTTAAAACATGCATGAACATGTTGATAGAGAAAGATTCCTACAATTTACAGTCAATTTTTTATGCATACTTTTTTACATTGATGCCGAAATTGACTGACATTATTATGTTTACAAGAGGCATGTGGTGCCATTATAGTGACATACAAGAAGAAATTGACCATTTTTCCTGAGCATCCAACGTTGAGGACACGTCCCAATTAATTGTTCATTCTTCTTCTTTTGATTTTGATTTTTGATTTTTTAAATCAAAACATTGAGAGGATTCATGAGAGTCACGCGAGTGTCCTGTGAAACTTTATCGAGACTTTCCCTCTCATTGGAGAGGTACCGCAACCGCAAGCATCGGAGTTGACCGCATCTCTTCACCGAGGACCAGCGAGCGGACGACGGCTGCCTCAAGGTAGGTGGCGTCATCACGACTCATTCAAGTCAAGCTGCACGTTTGCATTTATGTAGCATTAAATGGTGCTATTTGAGCCCGTAACTGAATTACGTTGAAAGTTTTGGGGGCATGTGATTTTTTTCAACGCATCTCCAGTTGCTTTTACGGTGAAATGAAGGGGCTACTGCTTTTTCTTGTTTGGCATCTAAATTGCTGGATACCATGCCGTCTGTGGACTGAAGAAAACATGCAAGTGTAAATGACTCTTTTCATTCATGTAAAACCACACATGGCTGAACTAGTAATTAAAACCAGAGCATACATGCAGTATTTGGTTGAAGACGTCAGTAGCATTTACGTCATTAACTTGTATGTGTGCGCCAATGGGAAGGCTTCGTTTGGATCCGGTTGACGTCATTCAGGAGGCGCGTAATTTGACATGTTAGACGATCATTTCATTGAAATTAAATCGATTTTAATAATTAGGGCTCATTTAACAAAGCAGACATAGTTTGACCGCTGATCCTTCCCGATTGTGTTCAGAAATAAAACATAAAAACATCATTACAGTTTTCTCTACGTGACCGTCACCTTTCCAGCGAAGCTATCATTTCACATACTTTCTTACTCATTATTGCCATTGTAGTCTTCAAAACCGTAACACAAATTTAGGTCTGTCACAGTCATTTGACCTTCTGTGCTACAACCCATTATATATTCAGAATGAGGCTATGCTGTTTACATTAAAATACTGAAATGTTGAGAGGACCACCTCTGTATTTTAGCTAAGACACATTAGAAGTGCAATAAATATCTAAGTATAGTAGTTTTTATGTGGACACAGAACCTCGTTAAACCAAATCCCATGCAATAAACACTTACAACAAAGTAATTTAGTCACAGTTTAACTCCAGCCATCATCTCTCAATGCCATCTTAATAATGTAGCACCAATACATCAAACTACATTGGCATAGTTTATCTAATTATCACCTGTATTATTTTCTTAATGTATGCACATGCCCTTTGTTCACCTTTGTACCGAGTAAACCCAACTGAATGCCAACGTTGTTTCTCGAATGTCTTCATTCTTCAGATTAGTGGTACAGTAAGGACTTTCTCATGTACATTTGAAGCAATGTACTGCAGATGACAGTTAGTAGTACACTGTAGAATTAAAGCAGTGCCAGAAAGTGTTAGAAGTTGTTTTCACGGTCAAACACTCAACTCATCTGCGTCCAAATAGAGCAGAAAGCAGTTTGGTGTTCAAGAGAGGAAGGCATTCCATGACTGGTCCCCATTAAGGCTCCCAATATTCCTTAAGCCTCAGGGCTGCAAGATTACAACTACTGAAGTGAGAGGGAGCGCCTTGAATCCCTCCCAAACATACATCACCACCTACCTCATCTATGTTGCGTCAAAGCAGCACTTTTTTTTTCTTTACCCTCATTTGTAGTTAAAGTAGCAGCAGGAAAGCCGCATGTAGCCAAACAGTGATGGTGAAAATTTTATGCGAGCAAGATTCTAGGTTCAAATCTGTCCACTACCTCATTCTGAGTCACACAGGGAGTACTGATGACACCACTGAGGTCCAAGAGTGACAGTGTACTGTAAAATAACCCAACAGCTATAAACACTGGTGCTTTGTAAAATTGTTGTGCTTGCAAAACACCCATGACTAACAGTTCAGCATTGAAAATCCAAGTTTTAAATGCTGTTATTTATATTTTCTCTTGTAACTGATTGTGACTTACGTATCTGTTATCTCTTCGCCTATGTGATAATTCAGTACAAGACAATATAAATACAATTTTCAACCAAGTAGTCGGGAAGCAGTTGCTTTACAAGGAGATACGGATACCAGTGTACTTCCAGATAGGACAACAGTCAGTGTGGTATAAGAGAGACCCAAGTTAGATCTACAGTATGAAAGTGCCAATGATTTAAAGATTTGCTGAAATAGAATGTGTGTCATTTTATTTTAATCTCTAAGGAAATTATTCTGTCATTTTGAAATCATGGGCAAATAATTACATGTTACCAACAAAAGCACTTTCTTGACATAATGATTTTGCATTAACTTGTCATATATCTGTTTCCTAAACAGTATACAAAGAAAACCGATAATTACTCAGTGAAATAGGATTGTATTGACGGGCGGTTGAAGTTGAGTTGTGATTTTGTTGGGTTTCGACATAATATCAGAGGCATAACAGAGGCGAACGCTGACAGCCTTGACCAGAGTATGAAAGTTAACACCTGGGACCCACTGTCCACTCCCCGTTTGTGTTCAAAATAAAATTGTCACTGTTGTGCTGACGTTGCCACGTATCTGATTATTCTAATGGGCAAAGCTGCAGCTGCTATATTTATGCGCTTTTCTGCACGTTCTGCCTAAAAGGCACAGGCTAATAAATACTGACTCAATCAACTGTTAGACCTCTGCTGCTGCTATTGACTGGGTATTGGGTGAAAACAGCTATTCATTCTCAGCTGATCAATCTGCCAGAAGACCTAAATTGGCCACAGTGCTCTAACTGAAAATAAATCGAGCCAGCTTTACTAGTCTTCCTTTCTCCCCCCTCCTTCTTTTGATGACTCCTATCCCTCCCTCATGAACAAACGCTGAGCCACTTTCTCACTTTTTTTTTTTTTTTTTTGCTGTACACTGTAGCCATCGATCTCCTTTTGGAATCACTACCTGTTTAGTCTCCCTTCAATAGAACTCATAAATAAACTATGTCATAGCAATGACTTAAATGTGCCATATTTTACCAAACCAGTTTTTTTTTTTGTATTTGGGATGTAATATTGTCTCTATGGTGCCTCAGTAAACATCTGAAATATGAAATAAAATCATCCACATATTCCTGATTTCCAGACGTTTTTCTGTGGAAAGGCCTGAAATCAGGTCACTCGAATTTCTCAAGCTTATCTATGTCACTAGTGAAGATCTCTGCATACCTCTCCACTCCGAGCCAGCACTGTCAACATAACAAAAACATGTGCTCTCACAAGCGGGTCTTCAACATGGAGGCAACCAATCAGAGGTAAGGGGGCGGTCTTAGCCAAATATGGACAAAATGGTTACAAAACTGGGTCAAACAGAAGTAACTGTCAGAGGGGCCTTTTCTGGACACTCATACGACAAAAGCAAAGTTAAAAAAAAAAAAAGAAATTAACACTTTTATACTAAATCCATGTTAGAGAGTCACTCTACAGAGGTCTAAATAGCCTAAATATGGGACCTTTAATATGCGGGCATGTGCACACATAAACACAAAATGGTGCTCAAGCACTTGCCCTTTTGGCCTGAATGAAAAAAGTGCTCTCTTTGCTGCAGCCCTTTTTTTTCTTCATTCATATATTCAGAAAAATAAAAATTACCCTTTCTATCATCAATTCCACTTTGGATGGGACTGTTGTAAACCGAGGACTCCCGTTATGCCTTTCATTACCCTAGTAACACACAGTAAACATGAGTGTAAAGACCATCCTCAAGAAGTACAATAGTACTAAATATTGGTTTAATCAAACTTCAAGAATATTTTTATACTGTACTTTATTTATCGAATAACAATAATTCCATGAGGACCTTTACTGTAAAAGTAGGAAAAAGTGTCATGTTGAAACATTCAACTTTTTCCAGGTAGCAACAAGCCATTCTTCCTTGGTGAACCCCCAACGTTAAATGAGCTGAAAGTAGCACTTTCTCCACCCAGCATTTGGATACAGACATAATTAGGCCAGCTCTAAAATGTATTTTAATCCAATGCATATGAACTGAGACTTCAGAGATGAGTGTGAAAACATGGAGAGACCGAACTTTCATTGACCCAATTAATTTGTGCATGTAAACATTGCATTGTATGTCTGCCAGTTGCGGTCCAGTCAGCCTGATTCCAATCATGTGAGGGAGCAGGTCTGTGTTGCTCACAACAGCACACTGACCCAATGGTTGTTTATGACAAGTAGCTTGCAAGTGCCAACTTTGAAAATCCACTTCTCTTTCTATAAAACATAAGCCCTGAGAGCACTGAATGATCCAATTTCAACACTCTATTGCACTGGTGTCAAACTCAAGGCCCGGGGGCCAAATCTGGCCCGCCAAGTCATGTCATGTGGTCACGTGAAAGCAAATCATCTGTGTCAACTTTCATGATTCTGGCTCAAATTCTCATTAAAAAAAAAAATATATTTTACATTTTCTGTTTACAGTAACTTGAACAATAGTTGAACAAACTATTATCATTGACTTCGGATTTCAAAACTAGGTATCCATCAATTTGTTGTGTGTATGTAATAATATTATGAGGCGACTAAACATTTATATGGTTTCACAGTCAACGGCCCTCTGAGGGAAACCATGACTACAATGTGGCCCGCGACAAAAATGAGTTTGACATACCTGCTCTATTGTATCATATTAGAAGGCTAAGTTTCATCCCCATTTTTATGTTTGTGAACAAGATTTTGGAATAAAAAATTAACTGACATAAACAACTACATTATGGCTGAATTTACCCTGTCGGTCGTCAATGCCAAAGTCCGACTTTTATGCCCGTATCTAGGTTTTGACTACCGGTATTTACTATATACATCTGCATTAAATGATCCATATACACCCCACAGTTAGTGTTTATCCATGATTTATCACATTGGCAGCTATCAGATTAAAATCTTGATTTTTATCTAAATATGAACAAGGCTTGTGTTGGAAGATATCCAATTCCATGCCTTATTTTCACTTGCATATCCTAACCAGACTGGGCTACATTGGAGGGGAAAATTGTATGTGAACCATGTAGTGTAAATCGAGTCTTAGGTGGAGAGCGGAATAAAGGTGGATTTTTTTCCCACTTTTGTTGGATCATTGCGAGATCAGGCATTCCAGATATTTCCCTAAATTTTTCACAGAATAATCCACGTCAAAATTCAAGTATATGCAAGAGGTTGGTAGCTATAAATGTGTACAGCTTGGTTCTGTTCCATATTAAGACTGTTCTTGGCAGCAGAGTTATAATAGTTTTGGTTTTCCCATTATATTTAGTTTTGACTTTTCTTTTTCAAATTCAGTTAATTTTTAGTTTTTAGAGCAGGTTTGTTAGTTTTTATCAGGTTTTATTTTTTCAAAAATGCTTAGTTTTAGTTTAGCTTTTATTAGTTTCAGTATTAGTTTTAGTTTTTTTATCCGGGGTGTCAAGTGCAAGATAAAAAAGATCAAGTATTTTGTAGACCTTAATAACCTTGCTTGGAAGAGGTGTGTGTTTCACTGAGTGTTTTACAGTACACAAAGAACAGGTTGTGTGTCATGTCTCATTCAAATCCCTCAGAAGACACATTTTCAGCAGGATACAAAAATGTATTGATTTATCCTACAGTGCAGCAAAAAGAAGCACAAAAATTACAGTTGATAATGACTCCTAGTTGCTTTTCTGCATCATTTTCTGATGAGGGTCATGGTAGATTCTCCTGCATCCTCCATCCGTCAGGAGGCCCATTTCTAAATGTAATGGCTTTAAAATACTTCCTCCACCCCAGTGCGCGTGCATACATGTACACAAACATGCACACACTCAAATCCTGGCACCTGTCTCTTTTTTTTTCCCAGACTAACATTTGAGTTGGATGTGCAATAAGCAGCCATGGGGGAGTCGGTGTTTTATGTCCATTACTTTAAAGTCCTGACAGCTGATGGCTGAGTCAGGCATGCATCAGAAAATAAACTTGATCATCGATCAAAACAAATTATACTGAGCACTAATGACACACACCATGGAAACACACTCCACTGTTGTATTAAGTTCCACTGGGCCTTGAAAGTAGTCCTCTGCCAACAGGGATTCCACCATGTCTTCCTGTATGCAGTGCACATGCATACATGCTCTTCCACATGTCACATCCATGTGACAAACATAGTTACATTAGTTTATTTTGTAATTGTATTATTTTCAAGACAGAAACGTGAAGGGGGCGCCAGTGGGCGTCACAAATTATTTTATAATTATAATTAAATATATTTAATCGAACCCAAGGACAAAAAACTCTGTTACATTGTGTAATCAACATTTTCTTTACAAAACCCCACACTAATAAAAGCTGACGTGTTCCTCTGTCGGTGTGTGTTAAGTACTCTGACTGGAAGGAATTAATCACACTTATTATTGGTGTTTGTCTAATAATCCATCAATTTCATTCATTCGCTGTACCACTTTTACTACGTTTGGCCGTCCATCCATTTTTTATATACACAGGGCCAAATTCTCCTGTGCGCGTAAGTCAGAAAAGGTGCACAGATGCTACGCGATAATGAAAACGCTCACCGTCGCTTAATGTCAGAAAAACTATCATCAATCATCACCAAACACTGATGTGTACATCTCTACTGATGCCCCTTTCCACCTCTGAAAATATCGGAACAATATATATATATATATATATATATATATATATATATATACATGGTGGGCGACAAGTTAGCATGTCCGTCTCACAGTTCAGAGGTCATGGGTTCGTACCTGGGTTCCATCCTTCTTGTGTGGAATTTGCATGTTCTCCCTTTGCTTGTGTGGATTTTTTCTGGATACTCCGGTGTCCTTCAACATTCAAAAAAACGTGCACTTTTAGGATTAGTTAAAGACTAAATTCTCCATAGATGTGAATGTGAGCGTGAACTGTTGTTTGGCTGGCGTCCAGTCCAGGGTGTACCCCGCCTGGAGCCAGCTGGGATAGACTGTAGCACACCCGTGACCCTAATGACGATAAGCAGTATTGAAGCTCTCATTGAGGCGTAGTTGTTGCACTGATAAATTCTCTTTTGTAAACTGCACTAGATGTGATCCCAACCCATAATGGTATTTGTGTAAATAGAGAAAAAGGGAAAAGACAATCAATAGAATGTCATATAAAAACACTGAAGTGACATTTCTAAATGCTTTAAAAAGTTCAAAGTAACTCAGATGAGGGTGGGAGTACCATCATGCTGATGCTATAATGTAAAAACTCTAATTTTCTATTATGTTGGAATTCACTGCTTGATATTTTCTCCAGTTTAGCAGATATTCAAAGCCTCACCATTCCCCCAGTGACCAACATGCAATGCAAACGTCAAGGCTGCTGACTCTCCAAACACGTCCATCTGTCGTTATGTTGCTTGGCTGGGAAACTTCAGGAGAACAGACATTGTTATTATTTTAAACAGCCAACGCAGCCTTCTCCAGACCACTGTTAACATACATTCAGTAATTCATGCTTTTCATTCATCTCAAACACAAACCCCACTCTCCACCCATACAAGATTTGTAACTTCTGACCTTGTGTGAAATGGAGCCAAAGGGAGTTTTACTCAATAAACTAATAGTGACATCAGAATGACACGGCTAAAACGTCCAACACATGCATGCACAGCAAGTGACAACATTCGCAAGTGGCAAATTTCAAAACCAAACAATGAACTGTGATATCATCAACATTCTTGATGGAGAGACATTCTCTTCATGCATTGACGCACGCTTTCACTGTCAGATCCTCCTCATTTTATGTCACAGGAAATTGGGTCAACTTTAGAGGAACTATTACGACTGACTTTTTATCTGGTGTTTGCGTTAACTTCCACACTTTGCCAACTGGTGATCTGACCTTTGGTTTAGATCTTAGACTCAAAAGGGCTTATGACATGCTAAGAACAAAGTCTTCTTACAAGTTGAAAGTTCGAAGAGTGTCATCCCCGCCAGATTACTGAATTCACACATATCCTAAAAGTTTGACACCTTACATTTTGCCACCCTGTTTAGAGCAGTGACACTGCAGCAAATTGTGAATGTCTGTGGTAAAGAAATGGAATTTCACACCCTATTTTCTCATGAAAACCACTTCGACAAGCATTTCATGTGTGTAAAGTGCTGACCATGTATGTTTCATGTCATCCATGCATTTGTGGCAGTTTGTATCGGGCGCTCCCGCTGTTAAAAAACAAACTTAAGAGGTGAACTAGAAAGACCAAACCCTCTTAAGGTGTCGATGTGTCTTTGTCAGGCGTATGGTGAGCTGTCATGGTGGTATCAGAAGATTAAATTTGTTTCCTGACTTCTAGTGGCAACGGCTAACATTTATCTTATTATGTCTAAATTACGTATAATGATTTTGATTGGTGTACTTGTTCCAAGCTGGGGCTGGGTTCATTGAAAGTTGATCCAAAAAGAAAGGTTAAAGGGGTTTATTCTACTCCAACTGTCTTGTAAAACATTGTACACATACAATAGAAGCTAACAGACCGCTGAACAGCTGAAGGGGGTCTAGGTTGATGTGTGTATATTTACATAAACATAATTTGCTCTGGTCTAATGAGCTTTTATGTGTGCATTTGTCTTCAGCGTGCATGAATAGAGTGTGAATAAGGGGTCTTGTAATAGGAGTGTCTAACATTAATAGCCTCGGCACGTGCCAGAAGAGGCCTGCTACACTACTTGGGGTCTTTTCATCCAATAATGAAAAGAACAAGGCATTATTTGAGAACCAAGAACTTTCTGGACTTCTCCTTCCTTGTTAATTGCCTTTTCACTCCTCTTCCAGTCTCACAGCGCACTGAAGTCTCAGGGGTTGCTATATTGTTCTTTTCCTGTCAATAAGCATTTGATTGTTCTAGTCTGTCTCCATCATTTCCCCCCTCACTACAACTTTCTTGTATATTTTGATAGTCGTACCCCTCATCTGAATACAATTATTGTTGATCCAGGTAATTATATATTTTGTGAGATACACATTATATTATGCTGTCATTAATATTTGGACATTGGCTATTATAACTATAGGGACTGGAAAAAAGAGGAAAATATGGTGCACTTGTTTCAATATCCAATCTCCTAGAAGGTTCTGCAAGATTTTGAGGAAGAAAGTCGACGGTCACAAATGTAAAATACGAGGGCCTGGCTCACAATCTCCATCCCAGTTCATCCAAATGGTGTTTGATGTTGTGGAGGTTTGTGTATGCGTGTTTGCATGTGTGTGGGTGTGTATAAATGGCGAACAGTTGCTTGGGGGAGTTTTTTTTTTTTTTTAAATATCCAGGAAAGTAGCAGCATAGATCTTTGAAGAGAGAGAGTTCCACAGGTAGAGCGTTTGCGGCAATGAAGGGTCTGTCACCAAATGTCACAACAAACTATAGACCACACACGTGGTTATTTTTTTTCCCTTGTCATGGGGTCCCTCACATTTCAAAAATTGGTTTACATGTTAAAAATCGATTTGCGTTTACCCACTTTTGTGACATACTTTTCATGCTCCAGTATATATCTTTTTTTTATATATTACACAGTAGATTTAATCACACTTTCTTTGCAAGTAAGAGAACACACATCGCACATACACAGTACGAGAAAACTCAAAAGCTCTTGTCTTTTTCTTCCCACGGAGATATAAACAGATGACATCACAGGGTGGTCCGCTTTGCACTGAGCCACGCTGAGTGGGTCTCTGGTGAGCTGCCAAACAGATGGCGGTAGCAATATAATGACTGCTGGAAAGAGGTCTGCGAGCGGAGCAATTTCATAGAAATCTGTCATTTATTGTTGAGACAAATGCATAGAGGCTTGTCTTTATTGTTCCCTACATAAAAAGCAATTACTTTGATTGGCAAACAGCCCTCAAGTCAGATATTTCTGTATTGGGTGTTTCATTAGAAAAAAAGTGGATAAAAAAAAAAGACTTGGAACCTAAATGTTTTGCATTGGTTTTTAATTAGTTCAAAAAGTCCTGTAATGTGTTCCAACATACACACAACAAGAGAGTTGAAACAATTGGCTACACTCAACTCTCCGACCATTAAACAGACAATTTAGTCAGCGTCAATAGAGAGGACGTTTTTAAAATTATTATTCTTTACCTGGGTTCGCACTAAATGAAGTCTTTTGCATTTACAATATATATTGCATGGTAGTCGAAAGGTTTTGGGCTCAAATCTCATCTCAGGCATTACTTTGCTTCAGTACTTACTTTTTTCCCACATTCCAAAAACATTCTTGCTTCTTAGTTTAATTGAAAACTTGATCTTGTCTATCGGAGTAAAATGTGAGTGTGAATCGATGTTCGTCATATGTGTCTTCCAATTTACTGCCGACCAGTGTAAGGTGTACTCTATCCCCCTCAAATCCAAAGTCAGCCAGGAGACCCTCCATGTGTGCATATAGGTAAATCTTAATAAATATAAGCTTCCCAATAATGGGACGATAAGATGATTGAGATGAAAGAAGTGCTTGTGATTTGGCAGCCTGCTACAATAACCTGATTTTCTCTTTAATTTGGAGTTTTCCACCTTTTTTGTCATTTAATGTTCATTTTACATCATGCTAACCCATTTTGGACTATACAGTGCTACAACCACGAGGAGCTTTGGCCCATAGTGAAGCCATTCAGCAAATAATACATCCCGGAGGGTTTATGGAAATGGATGAGAGCTGGTGCTGAAATTAAGTAAAGTGAAGGGAGAGTGAGGACTAAATGGGACAGGACAATTGAATCAATCTTTGTGTATGCATACTCACCAACGGACAAACTTTCAGCTGTTAGAAAACTGCAGTTGTTTACATTAGAACTCAGCTTGTAGCAAATGTGAGTGATGTCATGCACAATATGATTGCGATATTATAATTTCAGTATCCTGACCATAGACATCTATGATCCCAGCGCTCTCCTACTGGTCATTGGAGACTTCAGTCTTTCTCCTCTCTCTCATCTACTAACAGCTTCGCACAACATGTGCAACAAGAGGGAATAAAATTCTGCAACCCCCTTTATGCTAGATGCCAATGTAAAGGAGTCTTTTGTATATTTTAATCAGAAAATAAAAATTGTTTTAGTTATATATTAGTATACTATTATTATATTTAATATTTTCTTTGAAATTTCATGTACATCACGATGTTACAAATGTGATTGTTGTTAAAGGGATCTACAAATAAATTTAAGTTGAGTTGAGTTCCCAATGGTGTTTAATTGGTTGAGCATAATAATATGTCTGAATCCCATTGGACTCAAATTGCAGTAAAACCTGTGAATTGTTCTATGACAGTCATTAATCCTTTGCATTTCTCTCCCAACCCAGATGAGTTGTCAACAAGTCCTCACCTATCTGCGGATATTTGGGACCACAATGTTTGGTGTTTCACTCCTGGTGGGCATCTCCACTGCTTACATCATGGGCTACCAGTTCTTCACCACAGCCCACAATCATCTGTCCTTTGGACTGTATGGAGCTATCTTGGTTGTCCATCTCATCATCCAGAGCCTCTTTGCACTCTTAGAACATCGAAATATGAAGCGGTCTTTAGAGACGCCAATCAAACTGAATAAAACTTTAGCACTATGCATTGCAGCATTTCAAGAGGACCCAAACTACCTGAGGAAATGCCTGGTGTCAGTAAAAAGGCTGACATACCCTGGAATCAAAGTCATCTTGGTGGTCGATGGTAACTCAGATGACGACCTGTATATGATGGAAATTTTCAAAGAAATCATGGGATGGGACAAGGTCGCCACATATGTGTGGAGGAGTAACTTTCACAGCAGGGGGCCAGAGGAGACAGATGAGAGCTACGCTGAGAGCCTTCAGCAAGTCTCGAGACTGGTCCTAAACAACAAGTGTGTGTGTGTCATGCAGAAGTGGGGCGGCAAGAGAGAAGTCATGTACACAGCCTTTAAAGCGCTTGGAAGGAGTGTTGACTATGTCCAGGTGAGAATGTAAAACTACACTGAAATGGAAAATGAAATGAAAAATGTAAATGGTACATAATACACAATTGTATAACAGGTACAATCTCCATTATCTTTGTCAGTGTCCATAATCCGGAATTATAAGTACAGAAAAGACATGTACAGTTAGCAACAGAAGGCAACGACGGAATGTAGGTTACAGTATATTGAGAACGGAGGTAAAGTGAACAAATGTCACTTGAGGATTCAGGTGGACAGAGAAGACACATTTTATATTTATGTTTTCTCCAATATTTAATGAATAACCTTATGAGATGCTCCAAAGAAAAACCTTTAGTTATGATGTTAAAGGTCTGCAAGTCTTTAAATGCTTCAAATAATATTACCTTTATTTCTGGGGAACTTTTTAAAATAAATTGAAAATAATAAAGACATTAAATTAACAATTAACTAAAAGTGAGCTTTTAGAAGAGATGCAAAAGAAGACAATAATGAAGCCTGTCTGATACCGCGAGGAAGAGCCTTTCACAGACAAAGAGCTTGAACCGCTGATGCACCATCTATTTATTCCATGGAGACCTGCAGACAGGATTCAGCCAGTAAAGCCACACCCGACGATGTCAGGCTCTTGGAGTTAGTTGCTCTGATCGTTTAGTGCTTTAAAAACAATCACAAGTATTTTAAAATCCGTTCTAAAACTCACAGATAGTCGGAAAAGGGCAGCAAGGACTGCTTGAAGGCGGGAGCATTATGATGTATTGTTATAATTTTATTTTCATCTAACCTAGATTAAATGAAGGCTTGGATAACCATTTCTAGGTTTGACAGAAGGAGAAACGGTTTGGTTTTGGTAATCTGCCCGAGTTGTGTAAAGTATGGCTGAATCACTTTGGTTACCTGGAAGTCGAACAGAGGTCAAAATTACACCTCAGTTACATGCCTCCTTGCAAATGTTTTTCAATAAGATACCTACTAATGCGTACTCTTACTAAGGAATCACATGTACAAGATATGCATTTTAAAACGGGTTCAGGTAGTACAATGACCATTTATAGAAGAAAATTAACAAATGCCTTGATTTAGGAGCAGAGGTAAGTACAGTAGACAAATATTGCAATTAGACAAGAGTACTTTTGTTTTAGAATAAATAATATGAATCAAGTAGGCGGCACGTTGGACGACTGGTTAAAGTGTCTGCCACACAGTTCTGAGGACCGGGGTTCAATCCCTGGCCCCACCTGTGTGGAGTTTGCATGTTCTCCCCGTGCCTGCGTGGGTTTTCTCCGGGCACTCCGGTTTCCTCCCACATCCCCAAAACATGCATGGTAGGTTAATTGAAGACTCTAAATTGCCCGTAGGTGTGAAGGTGAGTGTGAATGGTTGTTTGTTTGTATGTGCCCTGCGATTGGCTGGCAAGCAGTTCAGGGTGTACCCCGCCACCTGCCCGATGATAGCTGGGATAGGCTCAAGCACGCCCGCGGCCCTAGTGAGGAGAAGCGGCTCAGAAAATGGATAGATGGATGGATGACGCAAATAAAAGAAAAAGTAGTCCTCCAAATAATTACTTGAGTAAGCGTAAGTACTCAGTCAAAAGAACTACTTAAGTACTGGTGAGTACTTAAGTTGTACTGATTTTTTTTATTTATTTTTTTTAATCAGGGCATTAACGTTGAATAAAATAAAATGTGTGCACGCAACTGATTTATTTTTGTATCTTTTTAAGAGCGGAGGTAAAAATGAACAACTGAAATAAACTTGTATGTGATTGACTTGACGTTTAACTTGCTGCCATCTTGGCCTGGTCACCAGTGCAAAAGAGATGTTCTGTTTTAACTGGTCTTTTACCTGGTGAAATAAAGTTTAAATAAAATAAATAAAAATAAATGTGGTTCCACAAGGATGCACTCCCTCTTATAACTGGTATATGGCTGTGTTCAGAAGTAACAGATAATTTTGAAACTGAGAGTCCACACGCACCTGCCACCATTTCAATTTTTAAGTGAAAAAAACAGCAACACATGCATAGAGCCTTACAGAAACATTATTTGCTTTATCCACTAAAATGACTGAATGAAAAAGTGATTGAGAGAGCGAGAGAGAGAGAGAGAATGAGAGAGAGAGAGATGCATGTTTTACAGTTACTTGTGACCTTAAAATAGTGCTGACACGTGCACAGCCAAAACAACAATAAAACATCAACTTCCTACAAGGTGTTTTCTGAAGTTAGAAGTGGGCTGAAATTTCCAAGTTTGGGCAGGGAGAAACTACGCTGCATGTTGATGTACAAGTGTTTCATAGTCTGTAATGTAAACACAAGTAGCGCGCAGCTAGCATGACTCATTTGTATTTGCCTGCGAAGCCCAATAGAAGACTTTTTGTGTGGACATGTGACTTTCTTGTCGTTTGAGTGGTGAACTTGAGTCAAACATCACTGTGGCAATCACGGTGGATTGGAGCAACGGTGCCCGATGTGGAAGTCGAAGGTGAAAGTCTAAAAATAGATCGCGGAGGCAATTATTGCTAAATGAAAGTATTGAACAGCATGTACATTATTGTAACGGAGTAAAAGTATAATTTCTTCTTAACATAAATACTCAAGTAAAATTAAAAAGTTTGCTTCATTTTTTTTTTTGTTACAATATCAGCCATCGTTTGGTTGATTCTTTGCTTTGTGTTTCGAACAAAAATTTGACCTCAGATCACTGCTCGAGTAAAGTGGGAATAAAAGGAGAGCAAGTCTCTGAAGCACTTTCAGCCGTTTGTCAAGCAGTAAAATCAGTCAAACAAGCTGTAACAGTCATCATCAGGCACCCTATTTGTATAGCAAATAGTTTCTTCACAACAGAGCTTAATAAATTGCAGCTTGACTAAATGAGGGGCATTTTTGAGATCAGCACAAGTGGATGTGGTTTTCTGTCTCTCATCATTTTTCACTCCACCGCACAGACCCAAAGCACAAATACTCACAAGGAGCTACAGTAAACCACAACTCTCTGTGCTAACACGAAGATTAACCTGGTATTGTTCCTGACGTCACTCATTAGGCCATGCCATTGTAAAGGCACACACTACACACTAATGATTCGGCTTGATTAAATTTACAGTAATTAAACTTCATAAATCGATTTTATTTCTTTACATGCTCTTTTATCATGATATATTTTTATACAACATAGTGCTATTTCTTTTCTATTAAAAACACGTAACAAAAAATTTTTTTTGGGGGGGCTGGAATGGATTAATGCCATCTCAGTTCATTGGGGAATATTGATTGTATACATAAGTAAACTGAGTTAAAAGCTTGCTCACTGAACATTTGAATTAATTAGTCAATGTATCACTGTAATCAAAAAATAGAGATTGACCATAACCGGCATTCACTCCCTGGTGCATGGTTAACTTTCAGTACAATGCAGGATTATCATGTCCTTGTTTGATTCACTGTTGGACTTTTGGACCACCACTGGACCAAAGACAATACAGAAAGACAAACAACGTGCAAAAGCTGTTCATCTAAATCAAGCAGGTCAAGCATTTTGCATTGCTGACATACTGTACTTGGTTTTTAACAGGTGTGTGACTCTGACACCATGCTGGATCCAGCATCATCTGTGGAGATGGTAAAGGTTCTTGAAGAAGACTCTATGGTGGGTGGTGTTGGAGGAGATGTGCAGGTAACCAAACAACGATTTTAGACATTATTTGGTTCTACAAGTGATATTTGGATGAGTGGCATGGTGGGCGACTGGTTAGCACATCCGCCCCACAGTTCTGAGGACCTGGGTTCAAATCCGGCCTCGCCTGTGTGGAGTTTGCATGTTCTTCCCGTGCCTGCATGGGCTTTCTCCGCATATTCCGGTTTCCTCCCACGTCCCAAAAACATGCATAGTAGTTTAAATGAGGACTCTAAATTGCCCGTCGGTGTGAATGTGTGTGCGAATGGTTTTTGGTTTATATGTGCCTGTGATTGGCTGACGACCAGTTCAGGGTGTACCCTGCCTCTCACCCAGAGTCAGCTGGGATAGGCTCCAGCACACCCGCGACCCAAGTGAGAATAAGCGGTACAGAAAATGAATGAATATTGTGATGATACCCTCATACCTCTTGTTTGCTCTGTTTTTCCATACATCTCTACCTAGATTCTAAACAAATATGAGTCGTGGATCTCCTTCCTGAGTAGTGTACGATACTGGATGGCCTTCAACATTGAGCGGGCATGCCAGTCTTACTTTGGCTGTGTCCAGTGTATCAGTGGACCCTTAGGAATGTACCGAAACTCACTCCTGCATGAGTTCCTTGAGGACTGGTACAATCAGACCTTCATGGGATCCCACTGCAGTTTTGGGGATGACCGCCATCTTACGAACAGAGTTCTGAGTCTTGGGTATGCAACCAAGTACACGGCACGTTCCAAGTGCCTAACAGAGACACCAATTACATACTTGAGGTGGCTCAATCAGCAGACTAGATGGAGTAAATCCTATTTCCGAGAATGGCTCTACAACTCCATGTGGTTCCACAAGCATCATCTTTGGATGACCTATGAGGCTGTGATTACTGGGTTCTTCCCATTTTTTCTCATTGCCACTGCGATACAACTCTTCTACCAAGGAAGACTTTGGAATATTTTGTTGTTTCTCCTGATTGTGCAAGCAGTGGCATTGATCAAGTCGACATTTGCCAGCTGCCTCAGAGGCAACATTGTCATGGTGTTTATGTCCTTTTATTCCGTACTGTACATGTCAAGCCTGTTGCCAGCCAAAATGTTTGCAATAGCAACAATCAACAAATCTGGATGGGGAACATCTGGGAGGAAAACAATAGTGGTGAACTTCATTGGTCTCATTCCAATTTCAGTTTGGTTCACTATCCTCTTCATTGGGATCATCTACACTACAATACTGCAGACTAAAAAACCCTTTCCTGAATCAGAAATGCTCATTCTGATTATTGGGGCAGTTGTCTATGCCAGTTATTGGGTGATACTGTTGACTTTGTATGCAGTGCTCATAAACAAGTGTGGTAA